>NC_092383.1:76174466-76865378 GCF_030028105.1 Mobula birostris | reverse complement strand
AACCAAACGCTGCTATAACTTGGGGATGTCCTGTAGAGACATTAAAGCAAAAATGGAGTGTTTCAACGTGAATACTTCAGGGAATTTCTTCAAAGATTTGAGCTTGAACAGTTGAAAGGATGATTGGCAGTGATAAGGTAGTTGAAATCAGGCAAGAATTGGAATACTGGAATCTTAGGGGACTTGGAAAAATGCTACAGGACTAAACTAAATTAATGACTAATAATATTTTGGTAAAATAATAGAATTGGTTTCATTTATTTTTTTAAAGATGTTTGTATCTTAAAATTGAGCATGTTCCTGTGGTGTATATATAGAAGATGTGTACAGCTGATTGACGGGGCAACAATTCCTCTCAAATACATTGTACTTAGCTGTGTTTTGGATCTCAAATTAATCAAATTCTGAGTTCTATAACCTCTAGTGAGAAATCAGCATACTCAAACTGTTTCCTCTGGCCCCTTGATTTGACCACTTGGTGAAAGACTTTCCGTAGATTAATTTTTAATTTAACCTACCAAGCCAGTTCTACAGTTCTAGTCAAGGGGAAATAACTTGTCATGATCAGCATTGTCTAATACCCTTTAAAATTCAAAGCATAAACCAATCCCCACTTAACGTAATTGCTTCTCGAAATCTAATTACATATTCCCCTTGACCATTCTAGTTGCTTCGCCTATATTAATAACTGCATTTTTTTCCCCACTGAAATGACCGGACTATACAAAGTGCTGTTGCACTTGTATGTAATATACCAAGATTACTTGACTGCTTTTGGTCTTTATTGACCTTTTTAATCATCATCCAAATCTGGCTCACTTTGTGCCTTTTGAACATTACAACGATAGCTTCAGTTTGTCCATCAGGATCTTCCATTTAAACTTGCTTTACATTGCCTTTCATTGTAAGCAAGTCTGTCTTGAATTCGTTTTTGTTCCCACCAGTTAAGCACTTTTCTTTTCACTGCATGGATGTATATTGGAATTGCATCTTGCACAGCCAATTTTCTATTATGAGTAGGAATAAAGAAATGAATTATCCCTTGGATTTCAGCCCCGTTTCACTGCCAGACTTCTATTTCAGTATCACCAGATGGGCTAACATTAGAATCCCAGTAGTGTTTGATAACTAAAATACTGCAGCTGCTAACAGTTTTATTCAGATCTCACTGATAACTCAATTTACTTTACAGCTGTTTGAAAAGTAAAGCTGCAAATGATATAAATCTGAAGTAAAAATCAAATTCTGGAAAATACCATGCAGATCAGGCAGCATCTGGGGAGAGAGCTGCAGTTAACATTTTATAGTAGTCTGAAAGAGCATTCAATGCTTTCCCGGTATATATGATGAATAAACTCTTCTCGGGCTTTCAGCTGGGTACAATTATCAATTTTAACTGACATTTCAATGACAAACGCTGCCATCTTGATCAGGGATGATGCCTGGACATGTCTAGTCTGTTAGTATTTATACCCCCGTCATCCGTCTATCCTTATTGGTTATTCCTCATCCAATCAGGTTTCTGCTGTCCCATTTTGTTTATATTGAAACAAGTAGCTTTGTGCTATTGAAGTCGATCCTATGGCCGTTGTGAATGCAATGTCCTGATTCCTCTGGGTAACCCAAATAAATACACCTCCTGTGTTCCTTGATGCGGGTTTCCACTGCATGTCTCATCTGGCCCGTGATTTTGGCACAAAACTATGCTGCACCAGTGGCCTTTGTGATTGCCTAGTGAAGGAAGCCATTGAAATAAAACTAGAGGAAAAGAATTTTAACAAAGACAAAGGTCTCGCTCTAAGAACTGGAATTCAATTGTAATCAAGGTTGGACAGCGGAAACCTGATTGGATGAGGGTTAATCAATCAGGAGGGACAGACGACGGGGCTATATATACCACTGGACTAGGCATCCCCAGGTATGATCCCGGATGAAAATGGCAATTCGTCAGCAAAACGTTGGTTAAAATTGATACCTGCACTCAGCTGGAAGCCCCAGAAGAGTTTATTCATTATAGCAGTCTGCATAGTCATCTAACACTTCTTTAATTTTGCATTTCTGTTTCTTGGTGCTGTCATTTCTACATTCTAGTTATTTATTGGGCAATGAATTTTTTTGAACTTCTCATCTTTATGGCCGCTAGATTTTGATCCTTAAATAGAGTATTTGGCTACTGTTAATTACTTAGTAGGTTAATGGCAAAAAGAATTGAAGGAATTGTTAGTCATGTGCAAAGGAATAACTTGCAAGGGTGTGGTGAAATATCGATAAATAGGGACAAAAAGGAGCAAACTTAAAAATGATGGGCTGAATAACCTATTATAGAATCAAAATATGTAGTAATTAGTAGAATGCACTTCCATCTTTGGCTTTGTACATTGATAAGAGCATTTCAAAATTCTTATTCCACTTGTACCTCTTGCCTTCAACTGTTAAACGTGTAATTGAGAAGCTCACCTGCACTTTGTACCTATCCCCTCTTCCACACCATTACTTGATAGGTAATTTTTATGGGACGCCAAAGCCTCCTGCAGAGCCTGGTCCCTTTCAGCAAGATGTAGTGGACCAGGTTGTTCTGGATGACTCTTCAGATGAGGCACAAAGAAAACGAACTACATCTGTAAGCATGATGCAACGAGCTGACACCCTGGTCCCAGATGAAGATGAAGAAGATGAGCGACCCACTGCTAATGGGACTGGTTACCCAGGTGAGGGAGAGTAGAATATTGCTCTGACTGATTTGGCAGATGAACCCTGGTTATTGTGCTTAATCTTGCTCTGCTCATTCACTCACATGGGGCACCCACCACTTCTGCATGGACAGTTTTACAGTAATCCATTGCCATAGTTAATGTACTGATCACCTTCTTATCAAGGTTTGCAATAGGAAAATAACTGAGGGAGCTATTAAAATAGTCCAGTGATAATGACAGACATAGACCATATGGAGTCTAACCGCAATCTAATGTAAATTCTTTAACATAGGCCCAGCTAGTCATCCTGTCAATTTTGTTGTGTACACTTACAAATGGTATACAGGCAACGATCTTGAGTTTTCTGTCTATTTGAGATTTTAATCTCAGCACAGTATCTGTCCCAGTCATAGAAATATTTAGATTTTGTGCAAACCTTCCTGGCTTTCACATTTCAACCTAAACACCGTAATAGAGGGGGTTATTCATTTCTCAGGGACAGGGCCCAGCCACACTGATGGGGTCGCAGAATTCAGGTACTTGGATCCTGTTGCCAGGGAGGACTTGATGGAGCCACTGCCGAGCAATTGGGAGATGGCCTACACTGACAGCGGAATGATCTACTTCATCGAGTGAGTATTATGCATTGGGCAGTGTCTGGTAAAAGTTGGCAGATTTTCTTGTTATTTATTTACAAGAAGTTGTATAGTGATGTCATTGTAAAACATTCCAGCTGGAGCACAATTAGGCAAATTTGCCAAGCCTCTTGAAATACTGGGAAAATTGCTCAAATGTAATTGGTTAACTAAATTTTAAGGTGCAATGAGGAGGAGACAAAGACGTCTAGGGAGTGGAATTCAGTAAGCCAGAAATGGTCACTGATATTTTCAATGGCTACACCTGCTTCTCATGGGTTTTTTGCTTCAACTCTTGTCTAACATTCAAGCATATCTTGGAATGAATGGGAAGAACTTGCATTTGTTTGCTTTTAAATCATAGAATTGTACAGCATGGAAGCAATCCATTTGCTTAACGGCTATGCCAACAAGTGGGTATCCTTGTGTTTTAACCAATGGCCAAGCATTGATCCATGGTCCTCCAAGCCTAGGTGATTCAAGTGTTCATCTAGGCAATGCTATTAATGACCTTGCTTCTACCACATTCTCAGGCAGTGTATACGGGTACAGTCTGAATAAAGAAGGTCCTCCTCGTATCCCCTTGAATCTCTACCCCTTACTGAAAACCTACGTGCTCTAGCTTTATCTATGTCTCCTTTGTGGTAAAGTTTCCTGCTGTCTAACCTTCCTGTACTTATTATTTCGTATATGTTAGTCATGTTGCCCCTCTTAACCTCCTCCACTCCAGGGAGAAAAGACTAAGCTTCTCAGTCTTCTGGTGAATATTGCCGTACTCCATTTTATGCTATCACATCCTATACCTTGGTAATAAGAATTGCACAAACACAATGGTGGAGAAACTCGTCAGGCCAGGTAGCATCTATGAAAAAGGGTGAACAGTCTACTATTCAGGCCAAGACCTGTCCTGATGAAGGGTCTCTGCCCGAAACATCGACTGTTTACTCTTTTCCATAGATGCTGCCTGACCTGAATTCTTCCAGTTACTTTGTTTTCCAGCATCTGTAGAATTTCTCTTGTTTGTGAAGAATTGCACACTATACTCCAACTTTACAAAACCTTTGTCAGACCTCAGCTGAAATTTAATGTCTCTACTTTCTCTATTCATGATGAAGCCCAGTATCCTGTCCATCTTTTGCACCAAAGGTCCCTTTATTTCTCAGTGCTTCCTAATACTGTACTATTCAAGGTGTACACCCCGGGCTCAGTATTGCTCTCAGAATGTATCACTTGATGTTTGTCTAATTGAAGTTTGTAATTTTTCACACTATTTCACCAAAGCATCTATGTTTGACTTCATAATATCCTGAATGATTTAAAGGCAATGTAATACTTCTGAATACTTGTAATAAATCTGCATGCAACCAAACCTCTATCTCATCTGCACTTTGTGTGCTCAGAAGTAAGACGAAAACTTAAGTAGCCTTGGCCAAAGGTATTGTCTCCAATCTTAATCTTAAATGCTCAGAGGTATGAGATTTAGTGACTCCAAGGCAAGGCCATCTTCCACCTTCTGTTACCTTGGACCCTTCTACTCCCCAATGCTGCCTGTTACTTCCCAACTCTTTTGTGCTCAGTGACCAGCTGAATTCCTCCTTTCTTTCATAGTCACAACACTAAGACTACCACATGGCTGGATCCTCGGCTTGCTAAGAAAGCAAAACCCCCAGAGGAGTGCAATGAAGGGGGTAAGTAGCAGCTTTGTAAATTTACTCTTAGTATTTTGAAGTGAAAATATGTGGATCACTGTTTTTATTTAATGTGCAGTTTGACACAGGCTGTCTTTTGGGATTAAAAGTATTGATTTTTTTTTTACACCAACCTGAGTTGGTGTAACCTATTCCTATTCTTGAATAGGATATGTGCTCTTTTATGGGAGGATTGATTTAGACTAATTTGGGCTGGAAGTTATGACTAGACAATAAACTATGTATGTAATCTGTTTTGGTAACATTTTATAATGCACGCACAGATGTTTGAATAGGAAAGTGCTCCATGTAACAGGAAACAAAATTAAGTGAATTTTCTGAATCTAATTGTGGGGTATTTACATGGGTCATCCAATGTTTGAAGTGAAAGAAAATGAGTTATATTTCTGGCAGAGGATAGATGCTTTAAGGGAATTTGAATGACAGGACATTCAATATCTTTATGCCAATAAGATGATGTGGGTAAAGTGGAAGCAAGTTAAATGAGTAAATGGATTGAAGTGTTTGTTTCCACACTCTTACTGATATGAGAAAGGGAAGAAACCTGTTGTTGAGATGCTGTAGCTTTGTCTGGAGAAAGTGACACTGTTAATGCCCATGACCTGAGGTAAAAAGTTTAGAATACCTATTACAGAATGTAGCTGGGATTAGTTTGCTGTTTTTGGGACAGATTGATCTGAGGGTGAGGAGCATGCATATCTAGGGTGAGACGACCATTCTATGCTGAACTGGATGAAGGTGGGTTAGTAATTTCTATAGATTTTGTACCCAACCATTTGCGAATCCAACTATGTATTTGCCAAGGTTTGCAGGGCAACTTGTCTTGTAAGTGGTGACTGGAAGCCTATGCATTTGTTGATTCAATTTATGTCCTTCCTGAAGTTATCTAATTGTGAGGTTTCTTACAATTGTCTGAGTGCAAGTCCCTTTTGGGGGAGGACTGCAATCATTAACAAAATCTCTGTTACATGGACAAGAGCATCAGTGGCTGTCATTTGATTGAGGGGTTCCAACGGCATCCCAATAAGAGTGTATCCTTAAGGATTTTGGTCATCCTGGGATGCCTGTCTCTTCTATGTTGTTACAAAATATATATTAAAAAAACTAACCTACAGAGTTGTGGTTGACACAGTACCATACAAGCCTTTCATTATTGGTCTCATGGACAGTGTGCATTGGCGCAAGTGACTTGTGTCAAGGAAATTGTTAATTGTTTGGAGAGTAATCTTTCACAGAGGCAATTTAGCTTCCACCCCTGTGCCAAGTGTAAAGTGTGAGCAACAGATGCCCTGCAGTTGAACCCTGAGATTACATTACAGCCTGAAGTTGCTTCCTTGTATCTCTTCTTCCTCTTTTCCACCAATTTTCTCTCTTCCTCTCCTGAAGGCACTGACTCCTTGCTGGGGCATGGTTCCATGGGCACCACCGGTTGCCCTCCAGTATCTCGCCCAAGTGGCCATTCTACATCTGTGGGCCTATACGGTGAGTGTTGGCAGCCTATTCAACAGAAGAGGCTTCACTTCTGAGTCTCTTAATTCTGTCTTGCCCTGCTGCCCACACATTGGTGCTTGACTGCACTCTTACTAGTCCTTGGATCATGGGACGGGTTGAGCTTTGACACCTGACAGATGGAATGGGATTGGCCCTAGAAATTTCCTGTTCAGCCTTTGCTCATTTGGCATCAGAATTGTTCATGTACATCGCTTTACTTTTGTAGATGTATATCTATAACCCTTTTAATCAACCTGTGGGACCTCTCAAAACACTTGATAGAGTTGGCAAGCCTTTTTTCCAAGTTGGTCACTGTTTATGGAGCAAAGTATACTGGACTGGGAGGCATGACAAAAATTTGAATCCTGTATCTCATTACAGAGAGGAATAAACAGAGACCCTTTAACAGAACCAAAATGCTGACTTTATTCCTCTCCATAAATGTTGCTTGACCTCCCGAGTTCCTCTAGCATTTTGCCTGTTTTACTCTGCATTTCCAGTATTTGCAGAATCTTGTGTTTATTGTGTATTGTAGTTAGCCCATCACCCCCTACTGGGGGAATAGACCGCTGGCAGCAACTCGCTAGAGTCCTTCAGAGCCAGTCTTTTGGATTATCAAAGATCCTTCCTCTCGCAGGGATGAAGTCTTTGGAGCTTCTGTTTGCATTTCTGTAGCTCTTTTTTATGAGATGGGTTTCTAGCCCTATGCCCAATCCTTCTCCTTTTGCAGCTGGGTTTGGGACTGGCCATGGCCAAGATTAGCCACTTACTTGCTGGCTGATCCATCAGTGTAAATCCCTCTTCCCCCCCCCCCTTTTTTTTTTTTTATTAGGCCTTAAAATAAATGATCAGATTTAGAGGAGATCAGGTGCAAAACAAAGACGATCTCCATGAGAGATCCCAAGAGGGAAAGAGAGAGAGTTGCATAATGCGTACAGGATGACTTTTTGAGCAACTTGTGGTTGAGCCCACTAGGGGATCACCTGTTCTGGATTGGGTGTTACATAATGAAATGGATTTGATTAGGGAGCTTGAGGTAATGGAACTCTTAGGAGACAGTGATCATAATATGATAGAATTCACCCTGCAATTTGAGAGGGGGGAAGCTAAAGTCAGGTGTATCAGTATTACAGTGGAGTAAAGGGAATTCGAGGCATAAGGGAGGACTTGGCCAAAGATGATTGGAAGGGAATACTAGCAGGAATGATGGCACAGCAGTAATAGTTGGAGATTTCAGGAGCAATTTGGAAGGTGGAGGATAGATACATCCTAAGGAGGTAGTATTCTAAAGGCAGGATGATACAACTGTGGCTGTTAATGCAAGTCAAAGCCAACATAAAAGCAAAAGAGGGCATGTAATAGAACAAAAGTTAGTAGGAAGTTAGAGGATTGGAAAACTTAGAAAGCAACAAAAGGCAACTAAAAAGCCATAAGGGGGAAAAGGATGAAATATGAAGGTAAGCTAGCCAACAATATCAAGGAAGATACCAAACATTTTTTTCAGATATACAAAGAGTAAAAGAGATGCGAGGATAAATATTCGGCCACTGGAAAATGACATGAGAGACAATGGGGGACAATGAAATAATGGATGATCTGAATCAGTGTTTTGCATCAGTCTTACTGTGGAAGACACTAGTAGTTTTCTGGAAGTTCAGGAACATCAGAGGACAGAAGTGTGTGCAGTTACTATTACTAGGGAGAACATGCTTGAGAAACTGAAAGGCCTGAATGTGAATAAGTCACCTAGACCAGACAGACTATATCCAAGGTTCTGAAAGAGGTAGCTGAAGAGATTGTGGAGACATTAGTAATGGTCTTTCAAGAATCACTAGATTATGGAATGGTTCTGGAGGACCAAATTGCAAATGTCATTCCAATCTTAAAGAAGGGAGAGGGGCAGAAGAAAAGAAATTATAGGCCAGTTAACCTGACCTCAGTAATTGGGAACGTGTTGGAGTTTATCGTTAAGGATGTAGTTTCAGGGTGCTTGGAAGCTAGTGAAGTAGGCCAAAGTCAGCATTGTTTCCTTAAGGGAAAATCTTGCCTGACAAATCTGTTAGGATTCTTTGAAGAAATAACAAGCAGGATAGACAAAGGAAAATTGATGTATTGAGGAAGTAGGGAAGCTGCAGAAGGACCAAGACAGATTCAGAGAATGGGCAAACAAACGGCAGATGGAATACAGTTTCAGGAAGTTTATGATCATGCACTTTGGTAGAAGGAATAAAAGGATAGATTGTTTCTATGAAATTAGAAAAATGTGAAATTAGAAAAAGAGAAGCTGAAATCTGATGTGTCGGTGTTTCAGTGGAGTAAAGGAAACTACAGTGGCATGAGAGAGGAACTGACCAAAGTTGACTGGAAAGAGACACTGGTGGGAAAGACGGCAGAGCAGCAGTGGCTGGAGTTTATGCGAGAAATGAGGAATGTGCAAGACAGGTATATTCCAAAAAAAGAAGAAATTTTCGAGTGGAAAAAGGATGCAACCGTGGTTGACAAGAGAAGTCAAAGCCAAAGTTAAAGCTAAGGAGAGGGCATACAAGGAAGCAAAAATTAGTGGGAAGACAGAGGATTGGGAAGTCTTTAAAACCTTACAAAAGGAAACCAAGAAGGTCATTAAGAGAGAAAAGATTAACTATGAAAGGAAACTAGCAAATAATATCAAAGAGGATACTAAAAGCATTTTTCAAGTATATAAAGAGTAAAAGACAGGTGAGAGTAGATATAGGACCGATAGAAAATGATACTGGAGAAATTGTAATGGGAGATGAGGAGATGGCAGAGGAACTGAACAAGTATTTTGCATCAGTCTTCACTGAGGAAGACAGCAGGATACCGGATCCTCAAGGGTGGCAGGGAAGAGAAGTGTGTGCAGTCACAATTACGACAGAGAAAGTACTCAGGAAGCTGAATAGGCTAAAGGTCGATAAATCTCCTGGACCAGATGGAATGTACCCTCGTGTTCTGAAGGAAGTAGCTGTGGAGATTGCACAGGCATTAGCGATGATCTTTCAAAAGTCGATAGATTCTGGCATGGTTCCGGAAGACTGGAAGATTGCAAATGTCACTCCGCTATTTAAGAAGGGGGCAAGGAAGCAAAAAGGAAATTATAGACCTGTTAGCTTGACGTCGGTGGTTGGGAAGTTGTTGGAGTCGATTGTCAAGGATGAGGTTACAGAGTACCTGGAGGCATATGACAAGATAGGCAGAACTCAGCATGGATTCCTTAAAGGAAAATCCTGCCTGACAAACCTATTACAATTTTTTGAGGAAATTACCAGTAGGCTAGACAAGGGAGATGCAGTGGATGTTGTATATTTGGATTTTCAGAAGGCCTTTGACAAGGTGCCACACATGAGGCTACCTAACAAGATAAGAGCCCATGGAATTACAGGAAAGTTACATATGTGGATAGAGCGTTGGCTGATTGGCAGGAAACAGAGAGTGGGAATAAAGGGATCCTATTCTGGTTGGCTGCCGGTTACCAGTGGTGCTCCACAGGGATCAGTGTTGGGGCTGCTTCTTTTTACATTGTACATCAACGATTTGGATTATGGAATAGATGGCTTTGTGGCTAATTTTGCTGACGATACGAAGATAGGTGGAGGGGCCGGTAGTGCTGAGGAAACAGAGAGTCTGCAGAGAGATTTGGATAGATTGGAAGAATGGGCAGAGAAGCGGCAAATGAAGTACAATGTTGGAAAGTGTATGGTTATGCACTTTGGCAGAAAAAATAAGCGGGCAGACTATTATTTAAATGGGGAAAGAATTCAAAGTTCTGAGATGCAACGGGACTTGGGAGTCCTCGTACAGGATTCCCTTAAAGTTAACCTCCAGGTTGAGTCGGTAGTGAAGAAGGCGAATGCAATGTTGGCATTCATTTCTAGAGGAATAGAGTATAGGAGCAGGGATGTGATGCTGAGGCTCTATAAGGCGCTGGTGAGACCTCACTTGGAGTACTGTGGGGCAGCTTTAGTCTCCTTATTTAAGAAAGGATGTGCTGACGTTGGAGAGGGTACAGAGAAGATTCATTAGAATGATTTTGGGAATGAGAGGGTTAACATATGAGGAACGTTTGTCCGCTGTTGGACTGTATTCCTTGGAGTTTAGAAGAATGAGGGGAGACCTCATAGAAACATTTCGAATGTTGAAAGACATGGGCAGAGTGGATGTGGCAAAGTTGTTTCCCATGATGGGGGAGTCTAGTACGAGAGGGCGTGACTTCAGGATTGAAGGGCGCCCTTTCAGAACAGAAATGCGAAAAAATTTTTTTAGTTGGAGGGTGGTGGATCTATGGAATTTGTTGCCACGGGCAGCAGTGGAGGCCAAGTCATTGGGTGTATTTAAGGCAGAGATTGATAGGTATCTGAGTAGCCAGGGTATCAAAGGTTATGGTGAGAAGGCGGGGCAGTGGGACTAAATAGGATAAAATGGATCAGCTCATGATAAAATGGCGGAGCAGACTCGATGGGCCGAATGGCCTACTTCTGCTCCTTTGTCTTATGGTCTAAACGGGGAGAAAATTCAAGAAAACAAGGTGCAAAAGGACTTGGGGGTTGTCATGCAAGATTCCCCAAAAATTAATTTGCAGGTTGAGTTGGTGGTGAGGAAAGCAAATGCAATGTTAGCATTCATTTCGAGAGGACTAGAATATAAGAGCGTGGTTATAGTACTGAGGCTTTATAAGGCACTGGTGAGGCCTCACTTGGAGTATTGTGAGTGTTTTTTTTGTCCCTTATTTAAGGGCTGATGTTGGAGTAGGTTCAGAGCAGTCTCATGTAAATGATTATGGGAATGAAAGGCTTATTGTATGAGGAGTAATTAATGGCTCTGAACATTTATTCGCTGGAATTTAGAAGAATGTGGGGGGATCTTATTGAAACCTATCGAATGTTGAAAGACCTAGATAGAGTGGATGTGGAGAAGATGTTTCCTGTGGTGGAAGAGATTAGGAAAAGAGGGCACAACCTCAAAATAGAGGGGCGTCCATTTAGAATGAAGATGAAAAATTTCTTTAGCCAGACGATTGTGAATCTGTGGAATTCATTGCCACAGGTGGCTGTAAGGGCAGGTCATTGGCTGTATTTAAGGTGGAGGTTGATAGGTTCTTGGTTAGTTAGGGCGTGAAAATTTATGGGGAGAAAGCAGGAGAATGAGAAAATGGATCAGCCATGATAACATGGCGGAGCAGACTTGATGGGACGAATGGCCTAATCCTGTTGCTATGTCTTCTAGCCTTATGGTTGTATCTCTTTTTAAGATGCTGGAATCTGTAGCAGCAAACACTCTGTGGAGGAAGTAGGCCCTCATTCAGGGTTTTGATCTGGAACATGGATATGCCCACCCCAACCACCACAGTGCTAGTGCTGCTTGATTGCTGGTTCCTCAGGCAGATTGTGATATTCAAATAGAAATTTGCAACAGCCTCTGGGAAGAATGGCTTTGACTTTCCATTCAAGAGGTAGTAGCATGTGCTGGAATCTGGAGCAAAAAACAAGCTGAAGGAATTCAGCAAATTGGCAACATCTATGAAGGGGGATGGGCCTTTTTTTTGGCTGCATCCGAACTTCAACAGATGCTGCCTGACCTGCTTGCTTAGTTTTTTTGCTTTTGATTTGAATTTTCCTAACTTAAGTGGACATAGCAACTAATTTACATTAATTTTATTATGTGATAGTTCAGCCACTTTTGTTGAGGGTATTCAAGGTTCAGGGTACAGGGGGATTTCTCATGTAAAGATAAATTTGATGAATATTTTAATCACCCCAGATTGATTTTGGTTTGTATTTCATGCAAAGATTGCCCCATTGTACATCTTGGGAATGCAATGCAAGCTTTGTCAGTTAAGATAATTTCAGATAATTTATTGGAGTTGGTTCAAGGGATGAGCGTGCATTGTCTGAGACAATTTGGAGATGTAGACAGCATGTAATCCTATAATAAATTGTTAAACGAGTTGCAATCATCCACCCAAGCAGGTCTGAATTCATTATGAAACGCTACAGGAAGTTGAGCAAGAATGAAGTAGTGACAAAAATCATTTGTTGAAAGGTATTAGAGTGCTTGAAATAATTACTTCTTCATTGACAGGATGAATATAAATTCAGGTATACCACAGCCAAAAACGATTAGTGAAATGAATATGCTGTTGCTCTGCTTTCAGTCACTTTGACAAAAATATAACATATACCAGGGTCATGTGTTTGAACACTACCAGTGTCATTGATAACTGCCTGTACCTCCAGACAGGGTTTTGATTGGGCAACTCTAATAAGAATTTGAATTTTGATTATCTCTTTTGGGCAGTCTGTTGTAACAGAGGATATCTGGATTCTGCTACATTTGTGAGGTCGCTCAAGAGTTGTACAGCAATCCTAGATTCTGCCATAGGTTGGGGGTGGGGGTAGGTGATGCTGGACTATGTGATTTGAAACATTGTGTACGCCTTCCACTGTTTGCAAATGGTATTAGTGTGCTCCTCCAGAGATTCAAGGTGCTTAATGCCCTCATCTTCCTTTACTTTGAGCTGTCATGGCTTCAGAATTTGGATGATTTGTGAGGATGTTGCCCTTGTTTTTCAAAGGGGCTTTGAAAGTATTAAAGCATTTCCTGTCCTTGTGGAAATTGGTTCCAATGACAGATCATAAGACTGAGGAGCAGAAATGGACCATTTGGCCCATTGAGTCTGCTCCACCAGACTTATAATTCCTCTGAACCTCGTTCTTCTGCCTTCTCCCATAACCTTTGATGCTCTTACTAAATCAAGAACCTCTCAACCTCTGCTTTAAATACATTGAATGACTTGGCCTCCACAGCCATCTGTGACTATGAATTCCACAGATTTGCCTTCTCCCGGCTAAAGATATTCCCCCTCAACTCTGTTTAAGGGACATTCTTGTATCCTGAGGCTGTTCAAAGCTCAGTAAATTTCTTGTTTTGGAGTTTGATGGTCATGTGTGCATGATGTGTCCCATCCGTCAGCGCTTGGTTGACTGCATTACTGATATTTCTTCACTGCTTTTGAAATGTCCCTTGTCGATCCCTTCATAGACAATGAACAGTGCAAGATTTGGAGTCTTGGTCTTTTGAATAGTCTTTTTTTCAATGCAGTACTGGTAATTTTGACATCTGCCTTTTGAGGGTTGGCTCCCTAAGATATGGGAGCTTATCTGTATTTTTGAGGGCTTGATTATGTATCTTGATTATCTGGAAAAAATGTTGTGTGGTGGAGCAGGGAAGGAAAAGAACTGCCTTTCTTAGACTTTTGGTGCATATCGTTCATTGAATTTTACTTGAATATGATGACCTAGAGCTTAGGCTTGGAGTACACAAGTACAGAAGTTTCATCTGCTCAGTGTAGTTCAATGACTTGATTTGTGATTTTAAAGATTAGTTTTATTTGCCACATGTACATTGAAACATTGCAGACGTCATTTGCGTCAATGACTAGCACAGTCCAAGGATGTGCTGGGAGCAGTCTGCAAGTGTCGCCACACCAACATAGCATGCCCTTAACTTGCTAGCCCATACGACTTTGGAATGTGGGAGAAAACCAGAGCACCCGGAGGATACCCATATGACCATGGAGAGAGGATTCAATCTCTTTACAGACAGTAGTAGGAATTGAACCCTGATTTGCTTGCACTGCAAAGCATAATGCTAGCCTCTACACTAGCTGTGACATTGCTTCACACCCTTTTAAAGCATCCTCACTGCAATACTGCACTTCACTTTTAACAACTTTCTAGATGGAGTGAAGTTAATTTATAGGCTAACAGAAAACTTTTAATGGTTGCATCTCCACTCCAGCTGGAAGGTTGTTGGTGAAATGCAATATTGCAACAATGACTCATCCTTGTTCTGCGGTGAACCTAAGAGCGTTGTTTGCATGTCATTGCGTATGTGTCATGAATTTATAAAGGCAACCAAGTTTGAGAATTTTCTGCCATCTCCCTGGATTGACACGGCTTTTCTGAGTCAAACAAGGCTATGGACCACAAAGGCAGGAGAGCTTGTCAAGGGCAGAGGCAGTCAGTGCCTTTGTAAGAAACAATCTAAAACTACTAAATTTAGATGCACAGTAGAGAGTATCGTGACTGGTTGCATAACAGCCAGGTACTGAAACACCAATGCCTAAGAACAGAAAAGCCTGCAAAAAGTCGTGGACCAAAATGACACACACAGAATGCTGGAGGAACTCAGCAGGTTGTGGAGGAAATGCTGGAGGAATAACTCGAGTAAACGGTTGACTTTTCGGGCTGAGACCCTTGTTCAGGACTTCGTGTCCTGTTGACTCATTACTCTTTTCCAATAATGCTGCTTGACTTGCTGTGTTCCTTCAGCATTTTGTGTGTGCTGCTTTGGATTTTCAGCATATTCAGATTTTCTCGTGTTTGAAAAACTGGTGGATACAGCCCAAAAGTCCTTCTCATCATTGAGCACATCTACAAGAAATGCTGCCACAGCATCCGTCATCAAGCACCTCTACCATCCAGACCATGTGATCTTCCTGCTGCTGCCATTGGAAAAGAAGTACAGTTGTCTTGGGTCCCACACCACCAGGTCTAGGAACCTTCAACCATTGGGCTCCTGAACCAGAGTTGATGACTTAATTCGCCTCAACACTGAGCTGATTCCACAACCTATAAACTCATTTTCGAGGACTCTACTGTGTGTGTGTGTGTGTGTGTGTGTGCGCGCGCTCCCATTTGCCTAATGCAAACATGTTTAAGCAACTCTAGGTACCAAATATCCCATGTTTAACATAAAACTCTGACAAAACTGTTTTAAAATATGCATGTATTCCAGTGTAGTTGTGGGAGGTTATTTTTTGACACTGATCAAGAGAAAAAGACTCTTGTGTCAAAGTGAAAACAGATTTCTATAAAGTGACCTAAATTAATTACAAATATAAAACTATACTCCAAGTGACTTGGAAATTTTTTTGTATCCATCTCCTGACTTGTGTTTTTCAATAACTTGTTTTTGTGGAGTTGCTTGGAGCGTTCTTTTGTCTTTATGTTCTTACCAGGGTACTGACTTGCCACAGCTGCCGGGCCTTCCGGATACAAGTGTATTTTTACTGCAATAAATTGAAGCACCTTGACTGCACATGAGTCTCTAAAAGCAATCTCCATTTAACTCATTGTGACATGCAAAACTAATTGGCTGCACTAGTGATGATTTGTTGTGTCATATTAAAGGGTGGTGAATACTTATGCAATCAATTAATTTGTGTTTTATATTTGTAATTAATTTAGAACAGTTTGTATAGATGTCTTCACTTCGACATGAAAGTCTTTTTTTTTTGCTGATCAGTGTCAGAAAAGCCAAATTAAATCTGCTGAGATTCAATGTTGTAGAACAAAACATGTAAACTTCCAAGACGCGAACAGACATGTGTGCACAGACAGACACATTTTTAAAATTATTATTTCTGTTTGCACAATTTGTCTTTTGCACATTGACTGTTTAACAGTCTTTGTGGCTTTTCAAAGATTTTGTTGTATTTCTTTGTTCTACTGTGAATGCCTGCAGGAAAATCTCAGGGTAGTATGTGGTGACATGTATGTACTCTGATAATAAACTTACTTTAAACTTTGAATTTCAAGATGTCAGTTGAGGCAGTTTTTGAATCTCAAATAAGAGAAAATTTGAGGATGCTGGAAATCCAAGCAACACACCCAAAATGCAGGAGGAACTCAGCAAGGCAGGCAGCATCTGTGGAAAAGAGCATTCTGGACTGAAGACTTCATCAGATCTGGGATAGAGGGAAAACAAGTTGATATTCAATACAGAGAGGGTGGGATCTCATCTGGTTGATTTTGGGTATACAAGTGGGTGTAAACCTCCCTCAAGAAGTTACACGTTCATTTACCTGGCATCATTGAAATTTAAAGTAATAAAAACTATTTATGCAGAACATAATTGGAGTTAACTACTTAGTATTCATTCACCAGCTGTGGGTGTGCCCAAGGAAAATATTACATTCCATTGAGGCCATCCACAAAGTAAATGAAAGCCCTTGTGTTTATGACATCTTTCTATCATAACAGTGCTTCAGTTGGTGATTTGAGATGTTCATGTATGCACCTATTTTGTGTACAACGACTCCAGAGATGAGGACAATGGTGAGCTGTGTTTTTAGTGGTGGCTCGGCAAGCTTTGTTTGTTCCACTGAAATTCCTTCTGGATGCCATAGCGTCTTCTACATTCATCCAACAAGCAGACTGCCCACTTAACAACTTCCCTCAAGATTGCCACTTCCAATGACCCACCTCTCCTTTAGTGCCGTGTTGGCATCTCTGCCTCTACTTTGTAGTATTGTGCTGCTTGAAACCAAGTGAGATGGTGACACTGTCTGCCACTTGCGATTAAGATTCATTTTGAATGTTCATTCACAGATCTTTAAAAGCTGATGGTTGAAGGGAAAGTAATTGATTGAATTAGCATTTTTGGGTAGTATCTGTAAGGCCAGGAAATATGTAGTAACGAGAATCGTTGCTTGATTCTTGGATAATGGGCCGTTAGGTCAGCAGCTGGAAAGTAAACGTTTAAGCTTTGTGAGGATTTCCTCAATTTATATTTGTCTATTTTACAGGTGGGTTTGCCATTGAGGTTATTCTCTGGTAACAGGATGCCTAGATTGCAATGTATGTACAATGCATTTTGTTGGCTGTGAGAGATTCGGTCTGTAAAGGCATGGGTATATTTTCTGTAGTTCAAGTAGATCAGAAACTGGTAGTGGAGCAAACTGTTCATGTTTGCTGTCAGCGCAGTATTACCTGCAAGCTGTTGTCCATCCTAAGTGCATTACCATCTTACCTTTATAGTTGGTTCTGGAACAACTATGATTAGACTATAAGACATAAGAGCAGAATTAGGCCATTAAATCATGGCTGATCTCCTCCTCAACCCCAGTTCCTGGCCTTCTCTCCATAACCTTTGATGCCATGTCCAATCAAGAACCTGTCAATCTCTGCCTTAAATACATTCAACGACCTGGCCTCCACAGTTGCATGTGGCAACAAATTTCACAAATTCACCACCCTTTGGCTGAAGAAATTTCTCTTGAAAGGGTGCCCCTCTATTCCTGAGTCTGTGCCCTTTTGTCCAAGACACTCCCACCATAGGAAACATCCTTTCCACATCTACTCTGTATAGGCCTTTCAACATCAAAAGATTTCAATGAGATTCCACCCCCCACCCCCCGCAATCCTTCTGAATTCCAGTGAGTACAGACCCAGAGCCATTAAATATTCCTTGTTATGATAACTCTTTCATTCCTGGAATCATCCTCGTGAACCTCCTCTGGACCCTCTTCAATGCCAGCACGTTTTCTAAGATGAGGGGCCCAAAACTGTTCACAATACTCAAGGTGAGGCCCCACCAGTACCTTATAAAGCCTCAGCATCACATCCTTGCTCTTGTATTCTAGACCTCTTAAAATGAATGATAACATGGCATTTGTCTTCCTCACCATTGACTCAACCTGCAAGTTAACCTTCAGGGTGTTCTGCATAAGGACTCCCAAGTCCCTCTGCATCTCAGATTCCTGGATTTTCTCCCCATTTAGAAAATAGTCCACATATTTATTTCTTATAAAGTGGATGACCATGCATTTCCCAACATTGTATTTCATTTGCCACTTTCTGGCCCGTTCTCCTAATCTGTCCAAATCCTTCTGCAGTCTACCTGTTTCCTCAACACTACTTGCCCTTCCACCAAACTTCATATCATCTGCAAACTTGGCAACAAAGCCATCTATTCCATCATCTAAATCATTGATAGACAGCATAAAAAGCAGTCTTTACACCGACCCCTGTGGAACACCACTAGTCACTGGCAGCCAACCAGAAAAGGATCCTTTTATTCCCACTCGCTGCCTCCTACCAGTCAGCCAATGCTTTAACTATGTTAGTAGCCTTCCTGTAATATTATGGGCTCTTAACTTGGTAAGCAAGGCTCATGTGTGGCAGCTGGTCGAAGGCCTTCTGAAAGTCCAAATATATAACATTCACTGCATCCCCTTTATCTATCCTACTTGTAATCTCCTCAAAGAATTTCAACAGGTTCATCAGTCAGGATTTTCCCTGAATGAAACTATGCTGACTTTGTACTATCTTGTCCTGTGTCACCAAGTACTTCATAACCTCATCCATAACAGTTGACGCTAACACCTTCCCAACCACTGAGATCAGGCTAAGTGGTCTGTAATTTCCTTTCTGCTGCCTTCCTCCTTTCTTAATGAGTGGAGTAACCTCTTGCGGTTTTCCAGTCCTCTGGCACCATGCCAAAGTCCAATGGTTTTTGAAAGATTATTTCTAATGCCACCACAATCTCTAACACTATCTCTTTCAGTACGATAGGGTGCAGTTCCTCTGGTCCATGTGATTTGTGTACCTTTAAGTCTTTCAACCTTCTGAGCACATTCTGTCTTGTAACAGTAGCTGCACCTACTTCTCTTTACACACTACAACGTTAGGCATACTGCTAGTGTCTTCCACAGTAAAGACTGATGCAAAATACTCATTTAGTTCATTAGCCATCTCCTTGTCCCTTGCTATTATTTCTCCTGCCTCATTTTCTAGGGGTCCTATATCCACTCTCATTTCTCTTTTATTTTTACATACTTGAAAAAACTTTCGCTGTCCCCCCTCTCTTCCCTGTGCCCCCTATATTCTTCCCACTAATTTTTGGTTCATTACATAACACCCAATCCAATATAGCTGATCACCTAGTAGGCTCAATGGCAAACTGCTCTAACAAGCTATCTCTTAGGCATTCAACAAACTCACTCTCTTGAGATCCATTACGAACCTGATTTTCCCAGTCAACATACATGTTAAAATCTCCCGAGAGTACCATAATATTGCCCCTTTGACTCAGCTTTTCTATTTCCTGGTGTAACCCATGGTCCACCTCCCAGCCACTGTTTGGGAGCCCTATATATAACTGTCATCAATGTCCTTTTACCCTTGCAGTTTCTTAATTCAACCCACAAGGACTCAACATCTTCCGATCCTATGTCACAACTTTCTACTGATTTGATGCCATTCTTTACTAGTTGAGTCACACCACCCCTTCTGCCTGCCTTTCTATCCCTCTGACATAACGCGTAACCTTGGACATTCAGCTCCCTTCAGCCGCGATTTAATGATGGCCACAACATCATACCTGTAATAGTGCAAGAAGATCATCCACCTTATTTCTTATACTACATGCATTTAGATAAAACACCTTGAGTACTGTATTTGCTATCCTTTCTGACTCTGCATCCCTAATGATTTGATACTCAGCCTGTTGGCTGCAACAAGGTCCCATCATCTGACTGCACGCTATCTTTACTTTTTTACCTTCCGTCCTATCCTTAGTCCCTTCACTCCGGTTCCCAAACCCCTGCTGAGTTAGTTTAAACCTTCCCCAAAAGCTCTAACAAACCTGCCCGCAAGAATATTGGTCCCCCTTGGGTTCAGGTGCAACCCATCACTTTTGAGCAGGTCATTTCCCCCCCCCCCCCCCCGAAGAGATCCCAATGATCCAAGAACCTGAAGCCCTGCCCCCTGCACCAGCTTCTCAGCCATGCATTTATCTGCCAAATCATCCTGTTTCTACCCTCACTAGCGTGTGGCATAGGCACCAATCCAGAAATTACTATCAGGGAGGTTCTGCTTCTCAGCTTTCTATCTAGCTCTCTAAATTCTCTTTTCAGGACTTCATTGCTTTTCCTTCCTGTATAATTGGTACCAATATGTATCAAGACATCTAGCTACTCCCCCTCCCTCTCCAAAATGTTGTGGACGTGATCTGAGACATCGCTGGCACCTGGGAGGCAACATACTATCTGGGTGTCCCGTTCATATCCACAGAATCTTGTATCTTTTCCCCTCACTATCAAATCCCCTATCACTACCGCACACTCTTCTCTCTCCCTCTATCCCTTCTACAACCCTGTCACTGTGGCATTCTCCCAGGAGGTCATCCCCCACAAAAGTATCCATAGCGGTATACTTGTTTTTGAGGGGAATGGTCACAGGGGTGCTCTGCTGTAACTGCCTATTTCCATTCCCCCGATGGTCACCCAGCTACTCGCCTCCTGCAACTTCGGGGTGATTACTTCCCTGTAACTTTGATCATTTATATCCTCGCTCTCCTATGCAAGCTGAAGGTCATCCGGTTGCTGCTCCAGATCACTAACGTGGTCTTCAAGGAGCTGCAGCCGGATACACTTCATGTAGATGTAGTTCCCTGGGAGAGTCTGGGTTTCTTACTTCTCCAACATCCGGCACGAAGAGCACACCACAGCCATTTAAATGGTACAGTAAGATTGATCCTATGCTATGATTGGAAAGGGGGATGAGCAATGATCAGCCTTTCCTTCCCCAGCTTTAAGGATATTAGTGAACTGACATTTTCAGGAGTAGGCAATTTGGCCCTTTGATCCTGCTCTGCCATATCGCTGATCCCCTATCTCAGTTTCGTTTTCCTGCTCCTGTATCACATGGGAACCTTTGTGCCAAGAAAACTAGCTATCTGTCTCCTTGAATACCTTCGGTGATTTGTCTTTGAGCTCAGGTGGTTTACAACCAGGGCTGGTGGCTTGTCAGAGATCAGATTATTGTACATAGTTTCATAACATGTCAACTCAACTTCAAGATTACCAGAGATGAATCTCATGGCTTTGTTTTTAAACTAAATATTGAAATATGGGCATTTACAAGGTTTGCACTTGCATTTTGGAACATACTTTAATTATTTTCCTCAAACTTCCTGTCTGGAAATGATCTGCTAAGTCATTTATGCCAGAAATACTGAATTTGTATGCAATATTTGTATAAAATACAATGATGTCTAGAGTGGTGGAATAGGTATCCTGGCAGGTAGGTTTACTAGAGCTGTTAAACTAGTTTGGCAGGGGGGTGGGAATCAGGATGTGAGTGCAGAGATGAGGGTAGAAGGACAAGGGCATGATGCTATGTGTTCTGAGTTGGTGAGGGAGGACAGGCAGGGGACAAAACATCAATGTAGCCAGTTAGAGGGGTTGAAATGTGTCTATTTCAACGCTAGGAATATTAAGAATAAAGGGGATGAATTTAGAGCATGGATCAGTACGTGGAACTACGATGTTGTGGCCATTACTGAAACTTGGTTGGAGGAAGGGCAGGATTGGCTGATGCAGGTACCGGGGTTTAGGTGTTTTAAAAGGAATAGGATGGGAGGTAGAAAAGGGGAGGGGGAGTAGCATTACTGGTCAGGGATAGTATCACGGCTATAGAAAGGGAGGGAGCTGCAGAGGGAGTGTCGACTGAGTCGGTGTGGGTGGAAGTCAGAAATAGGAAGGGATCAATCACTGTGCTGGGATTAGTCTATAGGCCCCCAAATAGCCTTCGGGACACTGAGGAGCAGATAAGCAGGCAGATTTTAGAATGGTGCAGGAAATACAGGGTTGTAGTTATGGGTGATTTCAACTTCCCTCATATTGACTGGCACCTCCTGACTGCAAGGGGGATAGATGGGGCTGAATTTGTCAGGTGTGTTCAAGGAGGATTCCTGACACAGAACGTGGACTGGCCGACGAGAGGAGAGGCCGTACTGGATCTAATTCTGGGTAATGAACCTGGTCAGGTGGCAGACTTCTTGGTGGGGGAGCATTTTGGTGAGAGTGACCACAACTCTCTTAGCTTCAGCATAGATATGGAAAAGGATAGAAACAGACAAAATGGGAAAGTGCTTAACTGGGGAAGGGATAACTATGAAGGGATGAGGCAGGAACTAGCGAGAGTAAATTGGAAACAGATGTTCAAGGGTGAAAGCACAGAAGTAATGTGGTGGAAGTTTAGGGATCACTTGTGCTGGGTTCAGGTTAGGTTTGTCCCACTCAGACGAGGAAAAAATGGTAGGAAAAGGGAACCATGGCTGACAAAACATGTGAGGCAACTCGTCAAGAAGAAGGAAGCATATGTTGGATATAAGAAGCAGAAGGGGCTCATGAGAAATGTAGGGTAGCTAAGAAGGAGTTTAAGAAAGGACGTTGCTTCAGTATTCACAAGTGAAAAGGACTTTGATCAGGGTGAGGTTGAAATAGAACAGGCCTGTGTGCTGGACAATGTGGAGATTAAGGAAGAAGTGTTGGATCTTCTTAAAAACATCAAGATTGTTAAGTCCCCAGGGCCAGACGTGATATACCCCAGGTTGCTGTGGGATATGAGAGAAGAGATCACTGGAGCAGTAGCTCTGATCTTTGAATCCTCTTTGGCTGCAGGGGAGGTGCCGGAGAATTGGAGAATGGCAAATGTAGTTCCCTTGTTTAAAAAAGGTATAGGGAGAATCCTGGGAACTATAGACTAGTGCGTCTTATGTCGGTGGTCTGTAAACTTTTGGAAAGGATTCTTAAGGATAGGATCTACGAGCATTTGTAGACGTACAGTTTACGCAAGGATAGTCAACATGGCTTTGTGAAGGGAAGGTCGTGCCTCACGTGCCTAATTGAGTTTTTTGAAGAGGTAACAAAAGAAATTGATGAGGGTAGGGCGGTAGATGTGGTCTACATGGATTTTAGCAAGGCATTTGACAAGGTCCCCCACAAGAGACTCATCCGGAAAGTCATGAGGCATGAGATCAGTGGAACCTTGGCTGTTTGGATAAAAAAAATTGGCTTACAGGAAAAAAGCAGAGGGTAGTAGTGGAAGGAAAGTATTCTGCCTGGAGGTCAGTGACTAGTGGAGTGCTGCAAGGATCTGTCCTGGGACCCCTGCTCTTCGTGATTTTTTTTATATATAAATGGCCTGGATGAAGAGGTAGAAGGATGGGTGAGTAAGTTTGTGGATGACACGAAGATTGGAGGAGTTGTGGATGGAGCTGTAGGTTGTCGAAGGTTACAAGAGGATATAGACAGGATGCAGAGTTGGGCAGAAAAGTGGCCAATGGAGTTCAATCTGGATAAGTGTGAAGTGATGCATTTTGGAAGGACAGACCAGAAGGGTACAGGGTTAATTGTCAGTTACTTAAGAGCGTGGATGAACAGAGCAACCTTGGGGTTCAAATTCATACATCCCTCAAGGTCACTGCACAGGTTGATAGGATAGTTAAGAAGGTCTATGGGATGCTAGGCTTCATTAATAGGGAGATTGAATTCAAGAGTAGAGAGGTCATGTTGCAACTCTACAAAACTCTGGTGAGACCACACCTAGAGTATTGTGTTCAGTTCTGATCTCCTCTTTGTAGGAAGGATGTGGAAGCTATGGAGAGGGTGCAGAGGAGATTTACCAGGATGTTGCCTGGATTGGAAAACAAGTCTTATGAGGCAAGGTTAGCAGAGCTGGGACTTTTCTCTTTGGAGCATAGAAGGATGAGAGGGGACTTGACAGAGGTCTACAAGATTATGAGAGGCATAGATAGAGTGGATAGCCAGTACCTGTTTCCCAGGACACGAATAGCAAACACCAGAGGGCATATGTACAAAGTTAAGGGAGGGAAGTTTAGGGGAGACATCAGGGGTAAGTTTTCTACACAGAGGGTTGTGCGTGCCTGGACTGACTTGCCAGGGATGGTGGTGGAGGCTAAAACATTAGGGGTATTTAAGAGCCTCTTGGACAAGCACATGGATGAAAGAAAAATAGAGGGTTATGGGGTGGTGTGGGTTTAGTACTTTTTTAAAGAAGAAATATATGGGTCGGCACAATATCGAGGGCCGAAGGGCCTGTGCTGTAGTATTCTAGTGTCTAGTAGCTTTTGGAGGTGAGATACCTTTGTTTGCCTGATTCTTTTAAGATTTTGCTTTGTTTTAGCTTATTCCAATTAAGGAGATATAATGGGTAGAGGAGTTAATACCTCTGAAAATCTTGATTAGTTTGTCTGGCAGCCTTAATTGACATTCATCTAGCCAGTTTACAATGTAACATTTAAAATCCTCTCTGCTTTCTGTTGAATCTTTGCTCTATCTTGTCCAAGGTTCGTACATTCCAACCACTTCCCTCCCCCACCCCATAGAACTAAAATTTAGTGCAAAATACTAAACGCTGTGCTCCAAGTTGTCTGATTTAATGTTATAAAAATACAGCGGGGCTCTTAGTATTTTCCAACCCTCTTGAGCTAAAAGTCGGAATTCAATCATGTTTTGTACCTGCGGCTTATCTTTTAATGATTAGTGTCTGTCAGCACTGTGCTCCCTTTGCTCCTAAAAGATCCTAAGTAGATGACAACTACTAGTTTTGTATACTCAATTTATCTTGCTCCCATTTATACATATAATTTGCACACTTGCAAGTGCAGCATTCTGTTCCTATCTGGTGTAAATCTGAGGCCTTATTTATACCCTAAAGCAATACTACTTGACCCATTCATCTGTCAGAACATCATCCTTTATTGTAATGTTGTCTTGCACCTCCTGACTATAACCATGTGACAGGTGTGCCTCCCGTCTTAATGCTTAGTTTTTCTAATGTTCTTGTTTGGAATCCACATTGCCAACATCAATAGAAACTTGTTCTATCCACTATGCTGGTAGCCATCTTTAATTCTACTAGAATAGTCACCTATGATTTATAATCCACATATATGAAAGCCGATATTCTAATTATTTGATACCTGCTTGCACCACAATTTAATAAACCAGGGCTGGAAATGGAAAGAGTAAATAGTCCCACTCATGGCATGAAATCTGAGGTGCTGGTTGCTATATGTTGTGGTTTATGGCTGTTATCTATACTGAGTTAGAGTTGACTTTTATTTGTGGAATTGATCAAACTGTTCTTTAATTTCAAAATTGCAGAGCTTCCATACGGCTGGGAAAAGATCAGTGATCCAGTTTATGGCTTCTACTACATTGAGTAAGTTGTCCCAAAATATAAAGTATAACTCTATCTGTTTGGAACTAGTCTTGCCCAACTGTTTTGATACAAGCCTGTACGAAAGCTTTTTGCACATGGTTTTTCCCTGCTGTTGAAGCTGCATGTAGTAGCAGTTGTGGTGCAAATTTCAAGTGTTGAGTGTCACCTAGCCTAGTCAGGTAGTAAATGGCTGCTGATTCCTACCTGTTGAGGTATTAATGTCAAGCTTGTTGCCATTTTTAAGTTCCAAGTGTTCCTGTTGCATCATCTGTACACTCAAGCCCTTCTGTTTCAAGGAGATTTTCTTTTCACTGCCTACCTTGCTGTTCATACACCTGTTGTGTACAAATTAGATATGCAGCCAAGCTTCCCTGCCTAATTTAATATCTTGCTGATAATTTCCTATACCGATTGTACGGCTATCATTTAATTGAGGTTTATTTATATCTTGTGTTGAATACCAACTTGTATTATGTACATTTTAAGTTGTGGAGTCTTAGAAGTTTTGCTTTATATCATCATTGCTCCTGATCAATAATTGCCCCACCTTTCACTCTATAATAGCTTGCCTTTTGTTCTTGTTGCCATGTAGTGCATTCTTCAAGGTCCTGTAGTCAAAAACGAAGTAACTCTAACATCTTTTAGTACTGAAAGTCATTAATTAAAAATACTTTCTTTGTCCATCCACCATGATCCTTATTATGTCTACTCACCAGAGAAGCCCTTCCACATCCGTGCTGTCTCAGTTTAGCATGCCTTTTCCATCAACCCTTGACAGTATCACTGCAACACATAAAATGGTGGTGGAATTCAGGAGGCCGGTCAGCATCGATGGAAAAGAGTGTAGTCAATGTTTCGGGCTGAGACCCTTCATTGAGACTGGGAAAAAAAAAAGATGAGAAGTTAGAGCAAGAAGTTAGGGGAGGTGAGGAAGAAGTACAGGGTGGTAGATGATGGGTGAAACAGGGAGAGGAGGAGGAATGAAGTAAAGAGCTGGGAAGCTGGTAGGTGAAAGAGATAGAAGGCTGGAGAAGGGGGAATCTGGTGGGAGGCCATGGAATAAAGGATGGGGGAGGTTAATGGGTAGGAAAGGAGATCAGGTGAGAGAGGAAAATGAGAATGGTGGGGGGGGGGCAATTACCAGAAGTTTGAGAAATTGATGTTCATGCCATCAGATTGAGGGCTACCCTGACAGGACATAAAGTGTTCCTCTTCCAACCTGAATGTGGCCTTATTGCAGCAGTAGGGGTGGCCATTGACTGACATGATGGAATGGGAAATAGAATTGAAATCGGTGGCTACTGGGAAGTCCTGCTTTTTGTGGCAGACGGAGCGTAGCTGCTCAGTGAATTAGTCTCCCAATCTACATTGTGTCTCACCAATAAACAGTAGGCTACACTGGGAGCATTGGATACAGTAAATGACCCCAACAGACTCGCAGGTGAAGTGTTGCCTCACTGAAGGACTGTTTGGGGCCCTGAATGGTAGTGAAGGAGACGGTGTAGGGCACTTGTTCTGCTTGCAAGTGTAACTACTAGGAGGGAGATTGGTGGGGAGGGATGAATGGACAAGGAAGTGATCCTTGTGGAAAGTGGTGGTGAGGGACAGATATGCTTGGTGGGATCCTGTTGGAGATGACAGAAGTCAAGGAGAATTGTGCTAGATGCAGGGCTACTGGAGTGGTAGGTGAAGACAAAAGGAGCCCTGTCCCTAGTGGAGTGTGTGGCAGGATGGGGTGAGGGCAGCGTTGATGGTGGAGGAAGGAAAGCCCCTTTCTTTGAAGAAGGAATGCACCTCATTAGTTCTGGAATGAAAAGCCTCATCCTGAGAGCAGATGAGGCAAAGATGGAGGAACAGAGAGAAGGGAATGGCATTTTTATAAGTGACAGGGTGCGAAGAGGGATAATCCAGTTAGCTGTGAGTATCAGTGGGTTTGTCAAGGGTTGATGAAAAGGGCATGCTCTAGATAAACTGTCTCCAGAGGTGGAGACAGATATCGAGAAAGGGGAGGGAGGAGTCGGAAATGGGCCAGGTAAATTTGAGGATAGGATGGGAGTTGGAGAAAGAATGTCAATATTACTCTGGAGCTTTTTTCTCTCGTAAGGCCACTAAGGATCCCCACCGCCCAGTACGTGCCCCCTTCTCATTGCTACCATCACATTTCTGAACAGGCAATGAACTGATTATTTTTGCTGTCTTTCACTAATTTATCTTTTGTACATGTTTCTTACTATTATTTATAGTATTTTAACTATTGCACTGTAGTGCTGCCACAAAACAAGTTTCATGACATAATAAACCTGATTCTGTTCTGAAACAACTTGGCACCCTGTGGATAATTCTAATGCTGTGATCCTTCTGGTAACTTACTGAGCTGATCAAGTGTCTTGTGTTTTCTTTACATTTTGAGAAAAGGTGGGCCATCGTGCAGGGCTTTGTTGACAGTCTCTGTTACAGATGAGTGTATTACAGAATCTGCCGGAAACTTTGTTGGTCGTAGTGCAAGTTGTTGCTCAGACTGTTCTCTTTGCCTTTTTCCCGTCACCCCATCTGAACCTCTTAGCCATGTAAACCAGAGAACTCAGTTTGAGAATCCAGTCATTGAAGCAAAGCGGAAAAAGCAGCTGATGTATCATCGGGACAGTCAGCGAGCGATGCACGGGGATCAGCGGCCAGGTACTGCGGTCTGCATTTAGGAAGGAAAAAACCTTTCATCTGTATTTGTCCTTCCATCACCTCCTGACATCCCAAGTCATTTAAAATCCCATAAAAGGTTGCTTGATTCCAGTAAAAGCAGCCGAATTTCCAAATGCAAGCTCTCACCATAAGCCCCGAGATAAAGTATCAGAGGGCACGGGTATTGGTTGAAGGGTAAAAAATGCACAAGTATTGGTTCATTAATATACAGCATGCGCACTTAACCATTTGTTAAAATCTGATGTCTGTCTGGCAAATTCACATTTATTTTCCTTAATTTCTTATTGATTAAATATAAAATTTCATGACAGGGGATTCCAGCATCAGATTTTCTTGTTCTCTCTCCCTCTGTAGTTTTATCCACTTCTCTACTCTTTCCACTTTTGCCTCGTCCTGCCTTATTTTATTTCTAGTTATTTAGAGAAACGGCGCATTAGGGCTAGGCCCTTCTGGCCCTTCAGGCTGCACCATCCAGCAATCCACCTATTTAACCCCGTCTCAATCATGGGACAATTTCCAATGACTAAATAACCTGTGGGAGGAAACCAGAGCACCCAGAGAGAATCCATGCATTCCACAGGGAGGTTGTACAAACTCCTTCGAGGATGCTAGAATTGAGCCCCTAACTCTGACATCCCAAGCTGTAATGGCACTGTGCTAACCCCTATGCTGTCATGGCGCCCCATGGTATATGTCACTGCCCTGCACACAGTCCTCCCCTCTTCTGCCCGCTCAAATATCTTGGGAATTAAAAGTGAAATTTGTTATCAGATAGCACATGCCAAATGAGAACAGGTTTTTATGACTCGGGTGAAATAAAAATCTACACACGCCCTTTCATTTAATCGCTGTCTTGTTTCTGTAAGCTTTGCTCCAAAATTAAGAAAGGAAATAATTTCAAGAAATATTGAGCTTTCTGCTTCGGACACTTTCCAAATGAACACAGTGGTTTTGCACCCCTCTTTAACACATGGATATGGAAGCAATAGCAGCTGGAATGTGCACAGAGGTAAACTCTCCTGTACACTGAAACATCCAGCTCTACAAACAGCAATGAAACATGAAAAATAAAGTATCGGGTCAAAGGTAGGTTTATAAAGAAAGAGCTGACAGATCATTGCTTTAAGTTAACCAAGAGACTCTAGCCTAGAAAATTGATTACTTAAGCTGAGGATACTCACCCACCTCCACACTGCCTCCTTTTTTTTTGCCCTTCCACTTTTGCGTTCTTGCTTGCTCTCTCCTCCGCTCTCCTCCTCTCCCAGTCACTTTATCTCAAATACAATCACAGAACAAATCCAATTGAAAAAATTTTGATTTTGAGCCCAGTCACCACTTAAAATATACTTTGTTTGCTTCTCTTTCCAACAACCACCTTGCATTAGAGAGACCAATGTTTACGCGGGATCCCTCGCACCTTCAGGGAATGCTCATTAGGACGACACTTCAGAAGAGTGCTATGGGGTTTGGTTTCACAATCATTGGTGGAGACAGCCCAGATGAATTCTTGCAGGTGAAAAATGTGATTCAAGATGGACCAGCTGCTCAGGATGGCAACATGATGGCAGGCAAGTGTCCCATTCTGGAACTTTTGGGAATTTGCATTAACAGCAGGGCTTCCCCACAGTAATACATTAAAGGGCAAGGGGGTGAGTGTTGTGGAGAGCTAGGCTGGGAAATAATAAGTGAGGAGAATGGGGTAGAACTTTTGATTAAAAAGGAGATAAGAGGTTAAGGGGAGTAGAGAAAGAAAGATTTAAGGTCCGGTACATACAGTGAAGTGTGTTGGCTTGCATCATTGACCAACACAGTCCAAGAAATGTGCCAGAGGCAGCCCACAGGTGTCGTCACACTTTTGTGCTGGCATTGCATGCCCACAACTCAATACTGTACCCCTAACCATACATTTTTGGAATGTGCGAAGAACAAAAACATCTGGAGGAAACCCATGAGGTAATGTGGAGAACATACAAATTCCTCACAGAATTGGACCCTGAGCGGTGATTGCTGGTGCTGTAAAGTATTCCACTAACCACTAGACCACTGTATTGACCCCTGCGCTATCGCGCTGCATTCAGTATGCAGGAAGGTGGAAGACAAAGGACTGGAATCAAATGGACCAAGAACTGTCGGAGAGTAAACGTGGACCGTGGTGGAAGTGGGAGGAATGAGTCCGGGGTGAATTAATCTAGGCAAGGGAAATTGAAAAAAGGAAATGGGAAATCACACGAACCTAGGGGGAACGAAACATGTGGATATGTGTGAGGGGAGAGAGATCAGGAGTGTGACCGCAGGAAGGAACGGAAATGAGTGGAGCACAAGAAGAGAAGTTAGGAACTTTGGGATCCAGTGTGGTGGCATTGGGGTGTTGAATCTCTGTCTGGAGGCTATGCTTCCTTTCTTGAAGTTCTTTTTAAGAGGTAAACTGGTAGGTGTGAATTGGAGCAGGAGACAGGAGCAGTTGGTCAGTATTTCTTATTGCTGCTTTATCACCTGGTTATTAATTTACTTCAATGTTTATTTTAGAGTGGATAAAGCTGTGGCATTGCCTCATGGGACATGCCTTAACAAGTCCCTAATGTGGTGTACATTAATCTGATTGTTTCGTTTGGGCTTTTATCTGCAGGTGATGTAATAGTGTACATAAACAGTACTTGTGTCCTTGGGCAGACTCATGCTGACGTTGTGCAGCTTTTCCAGTCTGTTCCCATCAACCAGACAGTGAAGCTGATTCTGTGTCGCGGCTACCCACTTCCCGTCGACACGCAGGTGCCAACCATCGACGTAGTGAGTGCCACTCCCGCCCTTGACGGGCTGCCTCTAGCTGCAAAACAGGCAAGTGCCCCCCAGAGCCATCAGACCTCAGCCGGGCTCCCGGACCACAGTGGGAGAGAGGCCCCAGCGGGTGGTGTCGAACGCTTAAACGGACCTTACCTGGGCCTGACTGAAGACCGATCGTCAATGACCTCATCGGCAGGTTCGCAGCCTGAGACTCTCACCATCCCACTGCTCAAGGGGCCAAAAGGTTTTGGTTTTGCCATAGCGGACAGCCCAGCCGGGCAGAAAGTGAAGATGATCCTAGACAGCCAGTGGTGCAAAGGTCTACAGAAAGGTGATGTCATCAAGGAGGTTAACCATCAGAGCATGCAGCAGCTGAGCCATGCCCAGGTGGTGGAGATCCTGAAGGACTGGCCTGTGGGGAGTGAAATATCACTGCTGGTTCAACGAGGAGGTTTGTTATTGCATTATTAACACTGCACCAATAATTTTTGAATCATCCCAATGAATTGTCCTGCTTAGCCCACTGAGTCTTTAACTACTATTGGATGGATGTGGTGTCTTTAGAGAGGGTGCAGAGGAGATACCAAGATGCTCTCTAGTCTTGGCAGCATATTTTATGAAGATGGGTTAAGTGAGATGGCGCTTTTCTTTTTGGAGCAAAGGACGATGAGAGGTGACTTGATGATAGAGATGTACAAGATGCTAAGTGGCATAGATGTAGTAGATGGCTAGAGACTTTTCCCCCATAGTGCAAATGACTAAATTGAGGGGGTGTGATTTTTAAAATGTCTGGAGAAAAGTATGGGGGATGTTTTTTTAAAAGTGGAGAGTGGTGGGTCTATGGAATGCCCTGTCAGTGGTAGTGGTAGAGATAGATACATTAAGGGCATTTAAGATGGTCAGGTTATGCTAGAGGGAAGGGTTAGTTTGATCTTAGAGTAGGTTAAAAGGTCAGCACAACATCGAGGGCCAAAAGTTTGATGTTCCTCTCTACAATTTAAAAATAAAAGGAATTATGTGTCCACGGGAACGAGTAGTATGACTTACTGGGTTAAACCAGAGTTGTGAACTTAAACTTATTGAACAGGTTTAAGTATTCTCTTCTCTGGAACAGAGGATACAAAGTAAACTGCAATCATAGGAATTGGATACTGTTGATGTACGGGAAATTTCCAGAGAAAATTTCATGTCAGACCAAGTAAATTTCGGATGAAATATTCAGCTCTCAATTCTGGTTTAATCCAGCGTGTCTTCTTACTCTTTCTCTGATCTCCATATTTCCTTTTGTTTTAATGTGCAGACAGGAACTGTAGTTGAAGAGTGGGCTAAACATTGGGATGAACTAAGTGATAAATTTAGAAACAATGTCCTTGTCTAGAGTGCGTATAATTTGGGCCATTCCTAATTGTCCTTCAATTGATGATGGTGGTGAGCAAACATCTTGAAAGGATTCAGTGCTTCTGGTGAGGGTCCTTTCTCAATACTCTCTGGTACAGAATTCCAGGATTTAGAATCTGAAGATGTAGCAATCATACTAATTTTATCTAGAGATACAACATGGAACAAGCCTTTCTGGCCCAATGAGCCATACCGCTCAGCAACCCACCAATTTAACACTAACCTAATCATAGAACAATTTACAATGACCAATTAATCAGTACATCTTTGGACTATGGGAGGAAACCAGAGCACCCAGAGGAAGCCCACATGCTCACAGGGAGAATATACAAACTCCTTATGGATGGTGCCAGAAATGATTTCTGAACTCTGGTGCGCCCTGAACTGTAATAGTGTGACGCTCACTCAGGCTAGTGTATGACTTTTAAGGGAAGCTGCAAGCACTGATGTTCCTTGCATCTGCCCTATCTCTTTCTGGATAGTGATGGTCATGGGTTTGTAAGATATTCCTTGAAGAGGCTTGGCTAATAACTGGAGTGCATTTTGTAGATGCCACTTGCTGCACCATTCGTCGAGGGAATGAATACTTAGGGTGGTGGATGGGGTACCAGTCAAGTGATGCTCAGTCATGGATGGTTTTAAGGCTCAAGTATTGTGGCAGCTGCACTTGGGTATCCCATAACATTCCTGACTTGTGCCTTGAGGTCACAAGTGTTGACTCACTTCCTTCAGAATATCTAGCCCCTAGCCTGACTTAGTAACAGTAGTATTTATACAGTTGGTCCAGTTTGCTTCCCACCAACCCTGCCCATCCGCTCCCCCTTTGAGAATATTTGTCATTGACCTTGAATATCAAAAGCAGTTGGTTGCAGTCTCTCCTGTTAAACTTTTTTTGCACTGGTTCATTTTCCAAGGAGTTGTGCAAAAATTCAGCCATTGGTTAGCATCCTCACTAGTGGTAGAAGTTAGGTCATTGAAGCATCTGAAGATGGTTGAGGCCATTTCACAACCCCTGAGAAGCTCCTGGGGCGAGGTGATTACCCTCCAACTTTGTTGCACAAGGTCTCACTGACCACTGGAGTGTTTTACTGTTTGATGCCCTACTCACAAATTTTTCCTTAATGTGAAAGGCAGAGTGTGTTAACATGCCTCCGGAAATGTGGTCTGTGCTTGAGACATGGGTGTGCCTCAAATTCTTGTGAAACTGGGCTTTGATGTACAGGCTATTGGAGTGCAAATACCACCTTGTATGGCACTCTTTAATGAATAATAAACTGGGTGGTAATCAGATTAACTTGTCCTTTATGTAAACAAGGCTTTAAATATGTAAATTTCCACATTGTGGACTAGAGGTTGGTTTTGTAGATCTTCTGGAGCAGCCAGCCTAGAGATGCAGCTGGTTTCTCAGAACAGCTGCATTGGTGTCAACTGGTTTATAGCTTTTGTTGTGTCTGTTGCAGTTGGAGACTTTTATATCTCATGAACTGATTAGTAATTTAATTGGTTCAGCACATTATGGGCTGAAGGGTCTGTCTGTGCTGTACTGTTCTATGAAGTGAATTAAATTTGCTAAACACTGGCAGGTTCGTGGAGAATGTAAGTTATCATAGGGCATTACTCAGCACTTTTGGCTGGAGATGGTTGCAGCTGTTGTAGCTTTCAGCACTCTCATGCTGGTGTCATCATGGAGGCTGAGGATATTCTTGGAGCTGTCTTTCGGTCAGCTGTTTAATTATCCAATATCATAAGACATAGGAATAGAATTTGTCCATTTGACTTATCAAATCTGCTCTGCCATTCAATCATGGCTGATTTATTTTCTCTCTCTCAACCTCATTTGCAACCAAATTACTAAATGACTAATAATTGAACACTAATTTAATTGTTGATGACTAATTTATTTGGTTTGACACCACTGTGGACTGAAGGGACTGCCCCTTTGCTGTTAGTTGCAGTTCTATGCTGGTTTGTGTTTAGTGTGTACGTAATTCCATGATATGACCTTTCCGTGTTAATACCTTTGTTTAGCTTCACTTGGTCCTTCTGCATTTCAAAAGCAGAAATACTGGAAATACTTGGTGGGTTAGGCAGTAGTTGTGTGGAGAGACAATTAGTCTTTCAAGTCCTTGACCTTTCAATGGCTTTCTCTACTCATTAAGCTAGTATTCATCCCTGGCTTAATTTAATAGAAGAAAATTGAATCTGGCAGCTCACAGTGAAGCACTGTGGCCTATCAGCAGCTGCAGAGAGCACCACCACAATATGTAATCTCATGGGTTAGGCACAATCTCTGATTTCATTTGCCAGATTCATGAGATTACATACAGTACTGTGTTGAGGTACATTGGTCCACATACCTAGTGAACCACCAGACCTGAAATTAAGATTGTGGAGATAATCTTCAATAAGAAGATAGGACTTTATTGCACAATCCTTGAGGACATGGTTACTTATACCAGTCTTCTGAAGAAGTGCTGTGGTATAGGATTCCAGGATTTCAATTGCTGAGGCACTGATGATTTGTCTTCACTGCCCAGAGGAATAGTACCAGAGGACTGGAGGATGGCAAATGTTGTTGTTCCTTCGTTCAAGAAGGGTAATAATGATCATGCTGGGAATTATAGCTTTTCGAGTCATACATCATTGGTGGGCAAACTAATGGAGAGGTTTCTGAGAGACAGGATATATGAGCATTTGGAGAGGTATAGCCTTAACAGTGATGATCATTCTGGCTTTGTGAAGGGCAGGTCATGCCTTGTGAGCCTGATTGACATTTTTGAGGGAGTAGCAAAAGAAATTGAAGACAAAGCAGTAGATGTGATGTATATGAATTTTAGTAAGATGTTTAACAAGGTTCCCCATAGAAGGGCCATTTGGAAAGTCAGGAGGCATGAGATCTTTGGAAATTTGGCTGTGTGGATTCAGAATTGGCTAGCCCACAAGAGGCAGAGGATGGTAGTAGATGGAGCATATTCTATCTGGAGGTCAGTGACTATTGGTGTTCTGCAGGGATCTGTTCTGGGACTCATGCTCTGAGATATTTTTTATTATATAAGTGACTTGGAGCAGGAAATGGAAGGGTGGGTTACCAAGTTTGCAGATGACATTTAAGTTTGGTGGTGTTGTGGATGGTATTGTCTTGGGTTTCAATTGGGACATTAATAGCTGGGCTGAGAAGTGGCAGATGAGATCAGGAAAAGTATGAAGTGATGAATTTTGAAGGGTAAACTTGAAGGCAGAGTACAATGTTAATGGCATGATCCTTAGAGTGGAGGATTAGAGGGATCCTGGGGTCCAAATCCACAGATTCTTCAAAGTTGTCACATAGGTTGATAAGGTGGTTAAGAAGGCATATTGTGTTGAATTTTATCTGTCAGGGGATTGAGTTCAAGGGCTATGAGGTAGTGTTGCAGTCCTATAAAACTCGGTTAGACCACACTGTTCTGGTGATCAAATACTGGTCACCCCAATAAAGGAAGGATGTGGAAGCTTTAGAGAGGATGTAGAGGAAATTTACTTGAATGCTGTCAGGGTTAGAGAACGTGTCTTCTACAGAAAGGTTGAGTGAGCTATGGTTTTTCTCTCTAGAGCACAGAAGGATGAGAGGCAACTTGATAGAGCTGTATAATATTAAGAGAGGTATAGACAAAGTAGATACCCAGCACCTTTCTCCCAGGGCAACAATGGTTAATATTTTAAGGTGAGCGGGAAAAGTTTAGGGGAGGTATCAGAGGTAGGTTTCTTCTCAGAGTGGTAAGCACCTAAAACACACTGCCAGTGGTGGTGGTAGAGGCTGATACATTAGGGCATTTAAGATACTCTTAGACAGATGGGCGTAAGAAAAAGAGAGTTATGGGCCGTGTAAGTAGGAAGGGTTAGATAGATTGTGGAGTAGGTTGAAAGGTCAGCGCAACATAGTGGGCCGAAGGGTGAATAGTGTGCTGTACTGTTGATTTGGATCCATTGATAGAATGGCAATATATTTCTCAATCAAGATGGCATATGACTTGGAGTGCTCCCATGTGTCTGAAGCCTTTGTTCTTTTTGTGAAAGTGTATCTTATAACTGGAGTTGCTTGGCTAAGCTGCTCCAAGAGCACATACCAAGCCCCCAACCTTGACCATCAAAAAGGACAAGGGTTTCATCTTGAGGGCTGTTGGATATTGGGAATAAATACTGGCTTGTGAGGAGACCTGTACAATTGCATAGGCTGGATTGTGAGCCCCAAGTCCTGTTGCTTCATTCTGACTGATCCTTACTGTTAACATTGTTTTTCCACCTTGCTTGTTTCTCACCCTGCCTTGCTTTGTCCTTTCTCCATTCATCTCCTCAAGTGAGGTATCCGAAAAGTCGCAAGGCCTGAAGCTTGTGAAATTATTTTGTTTAAGTAACATTGATGTCTTGAGGAGGTGGAGTACTGAATTAAAGCACAAAATAGTATTAATGAATCTGTTGTCAGCCCTTCCAGCTGTGAACTGCTATACAAATCCCACTTGGGAAAATGCTCCTGCGTACTCGTTGATGAAAGATGTACTATTTAAAGTCCAACACATTATGATGCCAGTTGTGTATTAGCTGATTTTTTTAAAAAAGATCATCCTGCTGCAATCAGTTGCCTGCCTTGTCCACCTTCAATTCTGGCTCCACTCCAACATTTTCCTCTTAACTTGCTCACTTCCTTCCCAACCACCAAGGCCTTGGCTTACACTCTTCCCGCTTCCCCACTGTCTTGCAATTTCACTCCAATCTTCCACACTTGGTTTCTCATTCTCTTGTTTTTCTGACTATATTGACTCACTTCACATTCTCTCTCCTTTCTTCCATCCCTCCTACCACCTTGCTTCTGCTTTCCACCCTCCCTCTTTCTGCCCTGCACTCACACCTTTTCTTCCACCACCTTGATTTCTCTCTATGCTCTTACAATATATTAAAGTTTAAGGTAAATTTATTATCAAAGTACGTGTATGTCACCATAGAAAACCCTGATATTCATTTTCTTGCAGGCAGACTCAATAAATCTAATAACCATAATAGAATCAATGAAAGACTGCATCAGTGTGCAAATGACAAAAAACTGCAAATACAAAAAGAAAACAAAAGAGATAAATGAACAATAAATATTGAGAACATGAGATGAGTCCTTGAAAGTGAGTCCATGGGTTGTGGGAACAGTTCAGTGATGGGGCGAGTGAAGTTATCCCCTCTGATTTAGGAGCATGATGATTAAGGGGTTCCTGAACCTGACAGTAAGAGTCCTGAGGTTCCTGTACCACCTTGCTGGTGGCAGCAGTGAGAAGAGTGCATGACCTGGGAGGTGGGGTCCCTGATGATGGATGCTGCTTTCCTGTGGCAATGCTCTGTGTAGATGTGCTCAGTGGGGGGGAGGGCTTTACCCATGATGGACTGGGCTGTATCCACTACTTTTCGTCAGACATTCCATTCAAGAGTATTGGTGTTTTCATACCAGGCAGTTAGTCACTATACTTTCCACCACATATCTATAGAACTTTGTCAAAGTTTTAGTTGTCGTGCCAAATCTTTGCATTAATACTTTATATTTGTTTTTACAGGGCCTCCATCACCAACTAAAATCCCTAACACTGTAAGTTTGACAACTTTCTCATGATGATGGGGCGGGACTTGGGGAGCTTCATATTCCTTGTGTATCTTTCAGAATAGTGATCTGGAGCCGGAGAGGATCCTTGCAAGCTAATTGCAGCCTATCAGTATCTCCTGCATCTACCTTGTAGAGGATTTATTCCCATATCAGTTTAGATTTCAAGCCAAGTTTCTGGAGGATGCAGTTGGGGAAAGATTTAAAAGGGATCCGAGGGGCACTCTCCCCGCCCCCTTCACCCCACAGAACTTGGTTGGTATATGGAATGAGCTGCCAGAGGAAGTAGTAGAGATGGGTACAATTACACGATTTAACAGACATTTGCACAGGTACGTGGTTAGAAAAAACTTAGAGGTATATGGCCAAACGCAGGCAAATGGGACTAGCCTGGGTAGGACAAGCAGGTCAGAACGGCCTGGTTCTGTGCTGTGTAGCTCTGACTGCTATAACAGTAATGAACAAGAAATCTGCAGCTGCCTGAAGAAAAACACAATGCTCTGGTAATGCAGATGACAAATCAAATGAAAATACAAGAAACCCAGTAGTTCAAATGGCTTGTGTTGTGGGACAAACCACGTTAGTACTTTGAAGCCGCAAACAGAGGAAATCTGCAGATGCTGGAAATTCAAGCAACACACATCAAAGTTGCTGGTGAATGCAGCAGGCCAGGCAGCATCTCTAGGAAGGTACGTGACGAAGGGTCTGGGCCCGAAATGTCGATTGTACCTCCTCCTAGAGATGCTGCCTGGCCTGCTACGTTCACCAGCAACTTTGATATGTGTTGTTAGTACTTTGAAGTGTTGGATGGACCTTGGTTTGTGGGAAGAAAAAGGTGATTAAAACCCAAAATATGGAAAGAAAAAATGGAATTAAAGCACTGATGTTGAAGAGGAGTAAGTGATTACAGCAGAAAGGGAGCTGAGAGAAAAGGCCTTGAAATGTGTAGACGCCCCAGGAGTGCAGACTGAGAATGAATGCCTTATATTACTGTGTAACTTGGATTTTTACAAATAATGTTTTACATCTCCTGATTTTTCTTTCCTAGACATCAGAACATGAAGAAAATCAAACAACTTCCCAAAATGCTTCCCCAGGCCTCCCTATACCCCAGCCCATGCCTTTCCCTCCCAATGCAGTGAGGCCCTCCTCTCCCAAACGTGATCCCACTGAGGTGTACATACAATCCAAGTCGATGTTCGACAACAGGCGTAAGTGATGTTTGTGAAGTGGTGCTCTGTCAGTTGGTTTAGGATACCGTGACCTGTACGTTATCTAGAATCGGTGTTAGGATCCACACTCGTTTTGGGGTTCTAGCTCTTCTTGAGATCAGGGAGAATGAGATCATGCAGTTAGTAAATGAATGTTATTTGAAGGAAATACTGGGGGTTGAGATCAACTTAAATATAAAAGTAAATTCCTGATCTGAATTTGACCCAACCAAGACTTGGATGCACCTGCCTGAGTCTGGAAAATTGTAATTTTTCTCCTGTCCTGATCAACACAATAAATATAACAAATGGAAACTTACTATTATGGGTGGAATGCTAAATATTCAAAAACAAGAGGGACATTGAGGTAATTCTAAGCATGTCACCCTTTGCTGGATAAAGTATAGGGCCAGGTTGTCAATACTCTAACTGACCTATACCTTTTCATAATATTGACATCGCAGTATTTCAGTGGAGTAAAGGATATTACAGTGGTACGAGAGAGGAGTTGGCCAAGGTAAATTGGAAGGAGCTGCTGACAGGGATGAGAGCAGAGCAGCAACGTCGTGACTTTCTGGGGAAAAATGAGGAAGGTGCAGGACAGATGTATTCCAAATACGAAGAAATACTCAAATGGCAAAATAGTACAGCCATGGCTGACAAGGGAAGTCAAAGCTAATGTAAAAAAACAGAAAAAGAGGGCATACAACAAAGCAAAAATTAGCGGGGAGATGGAGGATGAGGAAAGCTTATACAAAAAAAACCTACAGAGAGCAGCCAAAATAATCATTTGAAAGAAAAAGATGAAGTATGAAAGCAAACTAGCAAACAATATCAAAGTGGATAGTAAAAGCTTTTTCAAGTATATAAAAGAAAAAGAGATGAGTGGATATAGGACTGCTAGAAAATGAGGCTGGAGAAATAATGGAGCAAGGAAATGGTAGATGAACTAAATGAGTATTTTGTATCAGTCTTCACTGTGGAAGACACTAGCAGTGTGTCAGATGTTGAAGTGTGTGAAGGAAGAGAAGTGAGTGCAGTTACTATTACAAGGGAGAAGGTCCTCAAAAAGCTGAAAGACCTAAGGGTACATAAGTCACCTGGACCAGATGAACTGCACCCTAGGGTTCTGATAGAGATTGTGGAGGCATTAGCAATGATCTTTCAAAAATCATGGTGCCAGAGACTGGAAAATTGCAAATGGCACTCCATTCTTGGAGCAAGGCAGCTGAAAGGAAATTATAGGGCAGTTAGCTTGGCTTCAGTGGTTGGGAAGATGTTGTGAGTCGATTGTTAAAGATGAGGTTATTGGAGTACTTGGTGACACAGGACAAGATAGGGCAAAGTTAGCATGTTTCCTTCAGGGAAGATTTTGCCTGATAAACCTGTTGGAATTCTTTGAGGAGATTACAAGTAGGATAGATAAAGGGCATGCAGTGGATGTTGTATATTTAGACTTTCAGGTGACTTTTGACAAAAGTGCCACACATGAGGCTGTTTACCAAGTTAAGAGCTCATGGTATTACAGGAAAGTTACTAACATGGTTAGAGCACTGGCTGATTGGTAGGAGGCAGCGAGTGGGAATAAAATGATCCTTGCCTGGTTGACTAGCAGTGACTGGTGAAACGCAGGAGTTGGTGTTGGGACCGCTTCTTTTCATGGTGGATATAAATGATTTAGATAATGGAATAGATGGCTTTGTTGCTAAGTTTGCAGATGATACAAAGATTGGTGGAGGGGCGGGTAGTATTGAGGAAACAGGTAGGCTGCAGAAGGCCTTGGACAGATTAGGAGAATGGGCAAGAAGGTGGCAAATGAAATTCAATGTTGGAACATGCTCGGCCATGCACTTTGATAGAAGAAATAAACGTGCAGACTATTTTCTAAATGGGGAGAAAATCCAAAAATCTGAGATGCCAAGGGAGTTGGGAGTCCTTGTGCAGAACACCCTAAAAGGTTAGCTTGCAGGTTGAGTCGGTGGTAAGGCAGGCAAATGCAATGTTAGCATTCATTTCAGGAGGTCTTGAATACACAAGCAGGGATGTGATGCTGAGGCTTCATAAGGCACTGGTGAGGCTTCGCTTTGAGTATTGTGAAGTTTGGGCTTTTCATGTAAGAAAAGATGTGCTGGCATTGGAGAGGGTCCAGACATGGTTCACAAAGATGATTTTGAGAATGAAGGGGTTATGAAATGAGGAACTTTTGATGGCTCTGGGTCTGTACTTTCTGAAATTTAGGAGGATGGGATGGGGGTGGGGAGATCTCATTGAAAGCTTTTGAATGTTGAAAAGCCTAGACAGAGTAGATGTGGAAAAGATGTTTCCTATGGTGAGGGAGACTAAGACAAGAGGGCACAGCTTCAGGATAGAGGGACATCCATTTAAAACAGAGATGTGGAGAAATTTCTTTAGCTGGAGGGTGGTGAATTTGTGGAATTTGTTACCACAGGCAGCTGTGGAGGCCAGGTCATTGGGTGTATTTAAGGCAGATTGATGGGTTCTTGATTAGACATGGCATCAAAGGTTATGGGGAGAAGGCAGGGGAATGGGGTTGAGGAGGGGAGAAGAAGAATCAGCCATGATTGAATGATGGAGCAGACTCAATGGTCGATGGGTCAATTGGACTAATTCTGCTCCTATGTCTAATGGTCATAATATACATGTGGGTTGAACTGAAATGAAGCAAAGTCTGGTCCATTTTAACTCAGATCAGGCAACTGGTCTTGAATGGAGGGGTGTCTATGGATGGAAGGCCTTGTGTGGAAAAAGCAATCAAATCAAAAACTTGCTTACAAGATTTGAAAATGAATTGTTTCTCTGAACATTATTCATTTAAAAACATATATAATGTAAATATTAGTTTTAGTTATACGATATTTAAGTATTTACACTAAATACATTGGGCAAGTGTTGGGATTTGAGCTTGCTGGTTTTCATAGTTACTGACCTAGTTCCAGACATAAATATCTTAGTAACAACTTGAGTACCCTATTTAAGCCTAAATATATAGCATTGTATACTGGCTGCCAATTGATAATAGGTGTGAGTTGATTTACTTTGAGAATGAGGAATTTTCTCATTACCACAGTTATGTTTTCCCCGTGCCTGAGATAACTGAGCCAATTTCCATGCCGTGCAACCTCAGGAAGAGCAGTCATTTTGTCCATTGTGATTGTATTTGTGTCTGATTGTACACAGTTGATCATCAGTGGCTTGAAGCAGTTTATCCAAGTGCTTCTGAGTGGCGAAGGGAGTTCTTGCTCCTAACTCCAGTTGTCACTTGCTAGCTGGGATCCATACTTATAGTGCCAAAAATCTGGGAGAAAAATTAACACAGGGATAAAGCCCAGCACTTACACTGCATGGGTAGACATCACGATGGGTACTAAATTCCTGTCCACTAGAGAAGGCGTGACCTTGAACTCCATTGTTGGCCACACTGGTGATTATAGTAGTTTCACAGTGAGTCCAAATCCAGCCTAAGTGTAGGAGTGACTCCCATCCCATCTGGTGTCTTGGCAAATGGGATACAGGGCAAAGAGATTTTGACATGCTGGGTCTAAGAAATAGAGCTGGTTTGAACGCACATACAGGGGCCTGGAACAGACAGTTATAATGCCGACTGTATCAGTGTTGATAGCTTTCATAACTATGGTATTCCCTTTACCTGTTTCCATGGCTACTGCATCTTTTTGATAGTTTCCACACCACTTTTGACACCTTTTGGGTTTCCTTGTTATTCAGCTCCAAACACTAAAGACATCGACATCTTTCTGCGTAAAATGGAGAGTGGGTTTGGATTCAGAGTACTTGGTGGTGATGGACCAGACACCCCTGTAAGTGTTTTCTCATTTTAAATCCCTCTGTTCACTCTGCTACTAGTTTGCTGATTCTTTCTCGTAATTAGTTGACTAGAACTGTTAGCACTGTGTGAAAATGTTAAAGACTATGATACTGGTGAGAAGTAACAGATTCAAAGGCAAAGGGCCAAGTGCTGAGTTGACTGATGCAGTGGTAATAAGTTTTCTTTGTAGCCGGGCTGCAGAATTTACCAGCGCAATCTGTCCATTTCACAGCCAGGGTGTTGGTGAGCCTGCTCCAAGGCTGGTGTGATACTTAAAACATCATGTAGATCTGGGGCTCAACCCATATTTTGCTCTCTCTACCCCATCCCCATTATCAGGTTCTGATTGGGGCAGTGATCCCACTGGGATCAGCTGAGCGAGATGGGCGTCTTCGTGTGGCTGATGAGCTGCTGTGCGTTGATGGAGTCTCCGTGAAAGGGAAGTCTCATCGCTTTGTGTTAGAACTGATGCAGAATGCTACACGAAATGGCCAAGTGTTGCTGACAGTCAGGAGGAATGTCCTGCCTACTGGTGAGTGTGACTGGAACTCTTCCAACCCATGCCATTCCTTAGCAAGTGTAGGTTTGAATTCATTCAATGGCCCACCCTGTTCAGTATTACTAATCATGTTCATCTTTAGCAATAGGCTTAAAATTATAAACATCTGGAGAGTCCACATTGACCAGAACCTTAATTGACATGTATAAAATACCCAGTGGCTCAGATGTTTCATTCCTGATTGTCCTTTAACTTACAATTCATGTGGGTAGTGGTTAGACCATAAGACATAGCAGAATTAAGCCGTTCAGCCCATTGAGTCTGCTCTGCCATTCCATCATGGCTGATCCAGGATCCCACTCAACCCCATACATCTGCCTTCTTGCCATATCCTTTGATGCCCTGACTGATCGGGAAATTATCAACTTCCACCTTGAGTATACCCACAGACTTGGCTTCCACCACAGTCTGTGGCAGAGCATTCCACAGATTCAGTACTCTCTGGCTTAAAAAAATTCCTCCTTACCTCTGTTCTAAAAGATCACCCCTCAATTTTGAGGCTGTGTCCTCTAGTTCTGGATATTCCCACCAGAGGAAACGTCCTCTCCACATCCACCCTGTCCAATCCTGTAACTATTTGGTAGGTTTCAATGAGATCACTTTCCATTCTTTTAAATTCCAGTGAGTATAAGCCCACAGCTGCCAAATGCTCCTCATATGTTAACCCCTTCATTATCCTCGTGAACCTCCTCTGGACTCTCCAATGACAACACATTCTTTCTGAGATATGGGGCCTATATGCTTGATGCTTTACAATACTGGAATTTCCTGTATCAGGAGGTCCTGGTGCAAAGTTTCAACCTGAAATGCTGGCAATTCCTTTCCTTCTCCTTCTCAGATGCTGCTTGACCAGCTAAGTAGTTACTCCAGGTCATTTGTTGCTCCAGCTTGCTCAGTCGGTGCTCCCTCCCTCTCACTGCAGTATGCTACATATACAGAATGCACTGCAGCAACTTTTCAAAGTTTTGTCAGTACTCTGAAACCAAGGAGGGCATGGTCAGCAGGTGCATAGAGATGTCACCATCTTCAGGTTGCACAGCATCCGAATTTGGGCAGTTTTCTCATTGTCACAAAGTAAAAATTCTGTCTTTTTTAATCTTTAAAGATTTTGTCCACTTACATCATTACCACTATTTCAAGAGCAACTTAGGGGGGCCAATAAAGGGTGTTTGGGGAGCAGATTTGACAATTCTTAAAATTGCATTTATACTTGAAGGGTTAAGTTTGTAAAGCACTTTTAGCTAGAAGAGGTTTATCAGGACACTGCCTGGATTAGAGAGCATGTGCTGTCAGGAGAGATTGGATAAACCTGGATTGTTTTCTCTGGAGGAACGAAGGCTGAGGAGAGATCGGATGGAGGTCTATAAGATTGAGAGGTATAGACAGTAGACAGCAAGTGTCTTTTTCCCCAGGGTCGAGGTGTCTAATACGAGATGACGTGCTTAAGGTGAGAGGGGTAAGTTCAAAGGAGATGTTTGTGTCAAGTTTTTATTAAATATGGGGGCCGAGAATGTGCTGCTAGGGGTGATGGTGAAAGCAAATACAGGTTTCCCCCGCTATCCGAAGGTAGAGCATTCCTATGAAATGGTTTGTAAGCCGGAATGTCGTAAAGTGAATAAGCAATTACCATTTATTAAATAGGAAAAATTTTTGAGCGTTCCCAGACCCAAAAAATAACCTACAAAATCATGCCAAATAACACACAAAACCTAAAATAACAGTACAGGTGTTCCCTGCTTTTCGAATGTTCGCTTTACGAAACCTCACTGTTACGAAAGACCTACATTAGTACCCTGTTTTCGCTTTCAGAAGGTGTTTTCACTGTTACAAAAAAAGATCAGCGCACAAAAAAAGGCAGCGCGCGCCCCAAGCAGCCGCTCTCCCCGGATTCAGAACTGCATTCTCGCCGGCATTGCTTAAACACATGCCTGTGAGCAGTCGTTTGCAAGATGAGTTCTATGGTATCAGAAAAGCCTAAAAGAGCTCATAAGGGCGTTACGCTTAGCGTAAACCTAGACATAATTAAGCGTTTTGATCGTGGTGAACGAAGTAAGGACAAAGTGAGTTTGGCTTGTGGAAGCTGACGAAGATGATGTTGGAAGAGGTTTTGGCATCCCATGACCAAGATCTGATAGATGAACAGCTGATGCAATTGGAAGAAAAAAGGATAACGATTGAAACGGAATGAGTAATGATAAAGTATGACTTTAATTTTGAACGGGTACATCGGTTTAGGGGATATTTGCAGGATGGTTTGAGTCCTTACAAAGAATTGTGTGATAGAAAAATGAGTGAGGCTCAGCAGTCAAGCAAGCCTTCCACATCAGCCACAGCAGACGACGAACCTCGACCTTCGACATCGAGGCGGGCAGAGATAGAAGATGACCTTCCTGCCCTAATGGAAACAGACGATGACGAGATGACACCCCAGTGTCCCACCACCCCAACCCCCGGGCCACGGACAGATACCGATTCACAGAGAATGCAACGGTAGCCGGGAGGCACACAGCACATCTTTAAGAAAGAAGCTGAAATAAACATGCTAATTAATTAGGTGCCGCCGACACATAATTGTCGGCCCAGATCAGAGACAATGCAATCGGAAATCGGCATTGATCTGGGCCGACAATTACGTGCCGGGCGGCACCTAATTAATTAGCATGTTTGTTTCAGCATTTTTCTTTTTTTAAATATAATTTTTATTGAGTTTTCAAAGTAAATACATGAGAAAATAATATCTACCCTCCCCCCTCCCCTTAACCCTCCCCCCGATATATACACCTACCTAAAGAGAAAAGAAAAAAAAAACACCTGAATATTGGAAGGTTTGCACATGCTCCATGGGATTAAAAATAAATTTAATATATATTTGTTACTTTCCCCAAGGAACCAAGATCTTTATCATCGGAGCTGTAAATAAGGGCTCCAAATATTCAAAAATGTTTCATATTTATCTCTTAAAATCTAAAACATTACTTAGTTTCTCAACTCTCATAGTTCCCTGAGGAATCTCTTGAACTTCACCATGTTGCTATGTGTGTCCCTCCCAATCATCCAGGCAAAAAGAAAAAATAGATAAGATACAAAAAAAGAAAAAACAAAATACCCCCCCCCACTGATGTTGTGAATGAAAAGGTACACAACACTACCCCCCTCCATTGTGGGGGTCGTGGCTATTGCCACACTTGCACACATGAATAACGTAGCGATTGGTCAGTATTTCTTCCAGCTCCCCCGTAACAAAAAATTGTATATATATATATATATAAAAAAAATGTCATTATTCCCAGCTAATATTCCTCAAATTTTAACCTTTCTTTCCCTCCCTCATATAATTAATAATATTTATATATTCATCCGCCTAAAAATCCAACAGGCCTAATCCTTGATTCAGTCTTCATCATCAATCCATCTCGCTCCCCTAGGTTTGTTCTTGTATCTGGTGAATATTCAAAGAATCTCGCACAAATTCCTCTGCTTTCCGGTAATCGTCAAAAAATCTTTTTTCTCCACCAGCCAAAAAAATCTTCAAGGTTGCAGGATAACGCAATATAAATTGATAACCGTGATCCCATAGGGCTTTTTTCACTGGATTAAATTTCTTCCTTCTTTTCAAAAGTTCATAACTTATATCAGGGTAGAAAAAAAATTTCTTCCCTTCTATCATCAGTGGCCCTTTTCTCTTCTTGGCAGCTTGGGCAGCCGCCTGTAGAATCCTTTCTTTGTCTTGAAATCTTAAGAATTTTATTAAAATTGATCGTGGATATTGGTCATCTTGTGGTTTTGGTCTTAGAGCTCTATGTACCCACTCAATTTCAATTGATCGGTCTTCCTCTTTCATTTGCAAGGTTTTCGGGATCCATTTTTGAAAAAATTCAATTGGATTATCTCCTTCTATACCTTCTTTAAGACCAACAATTTTAATATTATTACATCTACTAAAGTTTTTCAACACGTCCACGTTCTCCAAGTGTCCATTTCTTTCCGTGTTCCAGACAATCACATCTTTTTCTGTTTTTTCCAGTCTATCGTTAATATGTTCCATTGTCCTTTCCATCTTCTGAAGTTTCTTATCCATTTTGTCCTGGCTTTTCATAGCTTTATCATAGCACATCTTCACATCTCTAAGCTCTGTTCTTAATTTTCTTAGTTCAGCAGTTAATTGCAATAAAGCCTCTCTTATGTCTCCGTCGTCTCCTTTACTTCCAGTCTCTTCCAGTTCTTGCTCCTCTTCTTCATCTGTATTCTCTGCGGTATCCAATTCTGATTCTGAGTCACTTTCAGTTGCAATGGTCGTCGGTTCTTGTTTAAGTTGTGTCGATTTGCGCATGCGTACTTCTTTGCGCATGTGCATTTCTGGCATCTTCTTCCGAGAGACCGCTACCGCCGCCATTGGTCCCTGTTCTTCTACGCCAGAGATAAAATGCGTCTCCTCTGGAGGAGATCCAACCTGAATCCGAGGCTCCGTCGCTGCAGTAGGCCCTTTTTTCTTCCCATCTTGCGGTGACTTCACAACAACAGACTTCTTCTGTTGCAGTTTACGAGGCATGTCGTAGAGTAGTCTTACGAAGTTTATAAGTAGTTTTCGGAAAGTATTTATTAACTTTACTTTGTTTAAACGGTACTTTGCTGATTTTTTACGGGAGAGCTGGAATTACACGTCTCAATCCCACGTCATCACATGACTCCCCCCAGCTTTTTTCTTAAAGATGTGCTGTGTGGTTCTGGGCTACCCCTGCATGCTTTGCGGCAATGTATCGCTCGGCAGCCTGGAGGGTGGGGGCCACTGCACCACCCAAACTCCGACTCAGCCTAACACACCATCCTCAGTGTGCTCGGCGTTGCCTTCCCCATTCCGGTAAGTGATACTACACTGTATATACATTATTTCTACTTTATATAGGCTGTGTATTTGTAAGTGTTATTTGGTATGATTTGGCAGCTTCATAGCTTAAAGGTTATTGGAGAGCGCTTGCACCATGTTTTTGCCAACAGCGCTTGCGTGGGATTTTCTGCCGACGGCGCTTGTGTGAGATTTTCGCTATGGAGAACAGCTCAGTAATGATTGTGGAAAAGTATTTCTATTTTATATAGGCTGTGTATTTATCATATCATTCCTGCTTTTACTATGTGTTACTGTTATTTTAGGTTTTACGTGTTATTTGGCGTGATTTGGTAGGTTATTTTTGGGTCTGCAAACGCTCACAAAATTTTCCCATAGAAATAAATGGTAATTGCCTGTTCGCTTTATGACATTTCGGCTTACGAACCGTTTCAGAGGAATGCTCTACCTTTGGATGGCGGGGGAAACCTGTAACATATAGTAAAAGCAGGAATGATATGATAAATACACAGCCTATATAAAGTAGAAATATTTTTCTGCAGCACTGTTTAGCGCAACGAAAATCTCGCGCAAGCGCTCTTGGCAGAAACACTCTCTCCAGTAACCTTTAAGCTATGAAGCTGCCAAATCATACCAAATAACACAAAAATACACAGCCTATATAAAGTAGAAATAATGTATATACAGTAGCCAAACTCACTATTGCTGTATTTATTGTTGATGGTTCGAAGCCTTTAAAGTCGTTCACTGCTTCGGGACACAGTTTCCTCCAAACGCCATTTCTCATCGAGACCGTTAGCCTATCGAGAGCACCTTCAATGTTGACGATTGCCAATATTATATTGTATTCTTTCCAGATCTCTCGCAAAGACGCTTCGGAGTTGCCCTCTCTTTCAATGGTACTTACAATAAAACGCATCACTTTCTGTGTATAGTAAGCCTTAATTGTGGCTATTAGGCCTTGGTCGCACGGCTGCAGCAACGATGTCGTATTCGGCGGTAAGAACGCAACACGAATGTTACCGCCATACTCGGTAATGTCAGGCAGATGAGCAGCACAATTATTGACAATCACAAGACACCTATTATCGAGGTTATTTTCTCTACAGTATTTTTCAACAAAAGGACTTGCGTATCCACTCATGTACTCAGGAAAAAGCACTTGGGTATTCCAACCACTTGGATGTGAACAGAACACAATGGGAAGTGTTTTAAGTGCCCTCGGATTTTCTGAATGGTACACTAGTGGAGGCTTAAGGACAGCATCACCAGTGGCGTTAATAATAGGCATTAGGGTAAACCTGTCCTTCAATGCCTTGTGTCCCTTAGCCTGTTTTTCTTCTATCGAAATAAATGTCTTGCTCGGCAATTTTTTCCAATAAACTGCAGTTTCGTCACAGTTAAACACTTGCTTATACAAATAACCACCTTCTGTAATTATTTTCTTCAGTTCTGCTGGGAACTTTTCGGCAGCTTCAGTATCAGACGAAGCACGCTGTCCAGTGAACGTTAAACTATGAAGCTGCCCTCGCATCAGAAACCGATCAAACCACCCATGACTATCTTTAAATTCCACTTTCGCAACACTTTCATCACCATCGTCCAGTGCTTTCTGTTTCAGCTTATTAAAAAGACTGACTGATTTCTCCTTAAGTATAAGAAAACTTAATGGAACACCATGCTTTGTACACCCATTAATCCACTCAAGCAATAGACTTTACATTTTATCCATTATTGGATGCTGACTAAGGGAGAGCACTTTGCTACGAGCAGAACCTACAGTAACATCAGCAGCGTTCAAAATTCTTTCTCTCTGCATATAAATAGAGCGAATGGTGGAAGCCGGCAAGTTCAGCGTGCGGACAATGTCCTTACTTCATTCACCACGATCGAAACGCCTAATTATGTTTAGTTTTATGCTAAGTGTAACACCCTTACGAGTTCTCTTAGGCTTTTCTGATACCTTAGAACTCATCTTGCTAACGGATGCACAAAATAAATCGAGATAAAGCACATGTTTAAGCAATGGCAGCTAGAATGCAGTTCCGGGGGAGGAGCTTGGCTGCTTGAGCGTGCGCTGCCTTTTCTCATAACAGTGAAAACACCTGTTAGCGAAAACAGGTAACTAATGTAGGTCTTTCGTAACAGCGAGGTGTTGTAAAGTGAACGTTCGGAAAACGGGGGCCACCTGTACAGTGAAGGTGTTCAAGAGGCTCTTAAGCATGTGCATGTGCAGAGAATGGAGGAATAAAGTCATTGTGTAGGCTGAAGTTAGTTTATATAAATACTGGCTTAAATAAGGCCTGTTCCTATGTGGAAGGTGTTCTATATGTTCATTTGGGAAAGGAAAGGGAAGGGAGGCAGATGAATTGAGCAGCTCAAGCCCACATAGGCAAGATGTGCCGGATTGCCTGTGTCCTGGTTCTGTGAACCATCAGTCTTGGTTGAGGTATCTATTCTAAAAACAAAACTGTTTAGCTACACCTCCTGCGTGTGACTCATCCACCCTCTGAATAACTTTCTCTCCAACAGAAGATCAACACGATGATGGTCGAGATGCAGGTTTGGACCCTGCAGAGAATGGTTCTCCACGGATGAATCATGCAGACCATACCCACAGAGCTCCCCAGGGCCCCAGCACAGCTGAGTCTGCGCAGTCCTACGATATTGTCCTGCAGCGTAAAGAGACTGAAGGGTTTGGCTTTGTCATTATCACCTCAAAGAACAGATCCTCTGTTATTGGTAAGTACAACATGCTCTTCATGATGTGTTGCTAGGAGGGAAATATGGATTCTGTATGCATTAGATCAGAACAAATCTCATCACTTGTGTGAAATCTTTGCTCTCGATTGGGTATGCGTGCCATTGAGTCAAGTACCGCTTACTGCCCATTCTGAGCCTCTGATCTGCATCTCGAATTGTCACAGCCAAGGCAATCCACGTCCCTTTCCAATATCCAAGAGGTTGAGCAAGAACCAATGGATTGTTGGGACATTGGTGCAACATGTGATCTTTTTGCCTCCTTTGAGGAAAATCAGATTATGTGGGCTGGGGTTAACCTGACTGCAGAGCAGATAAATGATAGGAAGCCATGAAACACTATATATTTGCCACGTGCACCTTTTTGCACACTTGATTTGACTTGTTTTCTATTTCCAAATCAAATATTTTGGCTACAGTATGTACTCTTGGCTTAATGCAGCAACTATCCTGAACAATCTATTTTGCTTATTTTTTAGTAGTACAGAAAATATGACAGCATTTCTATAAATGGGAGATCTGCAAGACCGTTTGGACAAAGGTTTGCAGACCTGAAACCTTGACTAATGTTTCCATAGGTGCTGCCTAACCTGCTGTGATTTTCCACCACTGCAGTTTCTTAAAATTTTATTTTACACATGTATTGCCCAGGCTAGGGCAATTTGGTTAAGAATTTAGTTTGAACAGGTGACTTAGGGAAGATTTAGCCAAGATGTATACACTAAATTGAATGTGTGGAAAGGGCTATTTAACTTCCCAGGGGACATATATAGGGGGTTTGAGAATTCTTTTATTCAAACAATGATGGGGTCACTGCTTGAAAGATTGCTGGAGATAGAAACCCTGCTCACTTTTAAGAATTACCTGGATGATCACTGTAAGTGCTTGGATTTGCTGGTTATGAACTGTATTTTTTATGATTGATTTTTGATACGGGTTGAACATTGCATCATTTTTAGATTCTGTGAAGCATTCTGATTGCAAATTCTTTCAAGTATTCAGTACATAAGCATTCATTCTACGATAAAATATTCCTTTAATATAATGAGAAAAATCAATTTTGTGTTTCACATTTTTCAAGTTTTCAGTGTAATGTGCCACCTAATGGCCTGGTTCAGTCACTACTTCATGGTCTTCTCCAGGGAGCCGCAGCAAATAATTTTTTCTGCCGTCATTCTCTCCTCCCTCAGCTGTACCACCACCTTCTTTCCTGTTATGGAATTTGTGAGGGGGGGGGGTATGAATTGAGACAAAACAACTTTGAGGGTGAAATGGGTTAGTTGAGATAGAATACCATCAGAGATCATTTTCACACTGTAAACAATTGCAAGAGGTCTTTCATGCCATTCTGTTTAATCCGCAAATCGATTAGATCACTGTGAATTGCTTCTTAACTCCAGTCTGAGTTTATTAACTATAATAACCTCGCTAATAACCCTTTAACCTCAGTTTTGAAAATTTTAGTTCTTCCATACAAGCTCTGTAATGAGGTTTTTTTTTTTTTGATGCTACTCTTCAATGTCTGAGGTCTAATTCTTAGGCTATGGCCCTTTTCCAGTTCCCAAAAGAAATAACTTTTACTTACTAACCTTGGTAATTCTTTAATAATCTTAAACAACACAATAAGATCATTCCTTTACTCTTATATTTATTAGGGAATGTAATCTATTGTACAACCCATAACTTAATCTAATTTCTTTATTTAAACCTTAACACTTTCCTGATTCTAGTAGGATTAACCTTCTCCCACTGTTGCTTTTTCCGTAATAGTGCCACACAAAATTGGTCGCATTATCGAGGGAAGCCCAGCTGATCGCTGTGGGAAGTTGAAAGTGACAGACCGTATCTCAGCAGTCAATGGCCAGTCCATCGTACAGATGCCCCACCACGACATCGTCCAGCTAATCAAGGATGCAGGCCAGACAGTCACTCTTACTGTCATTCCTGAAGAAGGTAGGTGGCCAAAAGCATCAACCAGCTTTCAGGTTCATAGGAGTTGGACATGTATTTCCTATGGTTCTTGTACCTCCAGTAACATTGAAAGTCAAACCTGCAGGACCTAGACCCTGATTAACCCGCAGATGCCAACACATCCTGGGACTTGGCCATCAAGGAGGCAGCTTTGTCAGGGATAGTCCTTTTCCCAAGCCTCTAGGTCCAGATAATAGAAAAGGACCACATCCCTCAAGTGGATGACTGTGATTTGAGAGAAACATTGCCCATCAGTGTCCTTTTGGGGATTGTTTATGCTATAGACTTGTGCCCACCAGATATTGTATAGAACTTTAGCATCAGATTTCACCTGGGAATTTTGTGGCGGGAGAGACCGAGGTCTGGGCCAGATTTAAATTGGATCTCAAAGCTGACAGACTGGCCTTCTTTATTTCACTGTGCATTGAGCACCCCTCTCGTAAGCTGGTATAGTGAAGCTGCTGAGAATTGGAGCAGTTCTGTTGAGAGAAGTCTTTCCCCCTTGCCTCAAACAGTATCTGTGCTTCAAGTCCTATGAGTAATGGGGAAGGATTGTTTCCTACCAGGATTGTTACCTTTCAGTTGGCCTCCAGAGTACAGTAGCTAGTGTACAGAAGTCTGGCTGTACAGTAACAGTACCTGAGCTTGTAGAGCATTGACCTGCCAGCAGGTTCTTGCTTGAACATTCTTTTTGTGAAAAAATTAACAGTAAATTTATTAATGCACTTTCACTTTGTCTTTCTTCAAGATGTTACTGGCCCTCCTTCAGGAGGCAGCTCAGCCAGACAGAGTCCAGCCTTGCAACATAAACCCATGGGACAAACTCCAACACTACACGTCCCAGCGCAGGACAACAGGTAAGATCATAAGCCATAGGAGCAGAATTAGGCTATTTGGCCCATCGGATCTGCTGTACCATTCCACCATTCTGATTTATTAACTCTCTCAATCCTATTCTCCTTTCTTTTCCATGTAAACAGTGATGCCCATACCAAGGAAGAACCTATCCATCTCCACTTTAAATATACTCAATGATTTGGTCTCTCCACCGCCATCTGTGTCATTGAATTCCACAGAATTGCCTCCATCTGGCTAAAGGAATTCCACCTTATCTCTGTTCTAAAGGCATGTCCTTGTTTTCTGAGGCTGTGCCTTCTGGTCCTCGACTTCCCCACTATAAGAACCATCTCCACCCATTCTACCTAGACCTTTCAACTTTCAATAGGTTTCAGTGAAATATCCTCTCCTTCTAAACTCCAGCAAGTACAGGCCCAGATCCATTAAAAGTTTCCGATCTGTTCACTGTTGTGAACCTTCTGACTCTGCAATGCCCTGCACATCCCTCCTTAGATAAAGGGCCTAAAACTGCTCAGAATATTGACCAATGTCTGTAGTCTGACCACTGCTTTATAAAGCCTTAGCCTGGTCATGCTGTGGCTTGAGAGTGTGTGTGTGTGTGTGTGTGTGTGTGTGTGTGTAGACCGTTGTAGTGGAGCAGGTCAGGTCAGGCTTGGCTGTCAGTGGTTTGGTAACCTGTAGCTCTGATTTTCGCAAGTGGTGAGTTCCTCACTGTGCTTGGCGGGAGAGTTGCATGGAGTGGTGAGCAATGTCGTGGCAGTGAGGCCATTGGGTTTGTGTCGGTAGGGAAGGAACGAAGGGTCCAAAGAGTGAGATAATTGGATTCAAACAACGGGTTTTCTGTTCAACAGCAAGACAGATGCAGATGAAAAGGGCAGTGGGCAGTCGTGTGACTTTGTGAAACCATCTTCCAACTACAGGCAGCCAGCACCTGATCAGTACCTTCAACCAGCTGCTGACAGAGAGACACGGACTTCAGGCAGCAGACCTCAGGTATGGTCTATACCAGTTCTTTTATTGTGATACTTTTTGCAAAAGGGTCCAGAGATTTGATGCCAAGATCTTAATTCTCCCAACTTCCCATCCACAACTGACTAAAATGCTGTCTTCCAAATTTTCAGATGTAAAGCAATTTCAATGTTCACCTGTATTGTCCAGCCTGAAAATGCTGGGTGAATATAATTTAGTTGTAAAAGATCTAAAAGCAAGGAACTTGGACTGAACCTTAAATCACTGGTTTGATCTGAGAATATTGAGTCCTGCTCTGAACACCATATTCTAGGATTCTCAGTTCTTGGGAAGGGGGGCGGGGTGGGGGTCATGACTCACCAAACTAGTATTTGCAGTAATACCAGTGAGAAGCTGGGTTGTCTTCCCTTGAGAACTGAAGGTGGGTTAAAGGGATGTGCACAATTGAACCCGTTCAGTTAAATTCAGGGGAACTGCCAACATGATCAGCATATAGACTACAGACCTTTTGGTAAAAATAAACACTGTTTATATAGTGTGGTCATAAAGAATGTGCTTCCCTTGAGTACCATTCCCTTTCTGGTATGTTGGTCCATGGCCCCCTTTTCTGCCAAGATGAGCCACCCTCCAGGTGCAGGAGCAACACCTTGCATTTTATCTGGCTAGCCTCTAACCTGATGGCGTGAATATAGATTTCTCCTTCTGGTAAACAAATTCTACCCTGCCCCTCACTCCCCCATTTCCCACTCTGATCTTTTACCTCTTCTCACCTGCTTATTATTTCTCCCAAAGTCTCCTTGTCCCCCACCCCTTCCCTTTCTCCTGAGGTCCACTCTCTTCTCCTATTGTATTCCTCCTTCTCTAGCCTTTGACCTTTCCTACACACCTGGCTTCACCTATCACCTTCCAGCTGGCCTCCTTCCCCCTCCCCTTACCTTTTTATTCTGGCATCTTCCCCCTTCCTTCTCAGTCCTGAAGAAGGGTCTCGGCCCTAAAAATTGACTGTCTATTAACTTCCATGGATCCTGCCTGACCTGAGTTCTTCCAGCTTTTTGTGTGTGCTGCTTCTTGAGGTGGCTGTAATTACTTTTAAAAGGGAATTGTATAAACATGGAGAAATATTTCCAGGATGTGGGGAACTTTAGGTGTATGCGACTGTTAATCCTAAGACTACGTTCAAAGCATACCATGAGAAGCAACTTTTTAAAATCTTTTTAGCTGGATAGGGTACAATACACACAATATTCTGATGTTATATCCAATTGTTTTTCTAACGGGAAGGAAACGTTGCTGCCTTTGTGACTGCAGGTGCTCAGCATGCTGGTTGACGTGGTCTTCCCTAATGCACTTGGACATTTTAAGCAGGGTATATAGGATAGATCTGAACGTCAGTGGCTTTCTCAGTGTCACCAACATGAAACGAATGAATAGAAAGCAGGACAAAAAGTTTAATACTTAAAACTCAAGTTTACTGTGCTTGTGGTTGCATGCTGTCTTCCTTCTCACTCCTAGCTTCTGTCTTTACAAACAGAACTCTGATTGCTTTGCTGTTGAATTGGAGAGGGGGCCCCGAGGGTTTGGATTCAGCGTTCGTGGTGGCAAGGAGTACAACATGGGGCTCTTCATTCTGCGGCTGGCTGAAGGAGGTGCAGCGCTGCTGGATGGCAGAATCCAAGTAAGTTCTTAAAGCAGATCCACGCCAGTAGGTTTATGGTACTGTCATTACAGGCAGCTCCTCAAAGTTCTGTTCCACACAAACCTTGTAGCACAAATTTTTCATAAATTAGAAATTAATATGAACGGTGTATGGGAAAGGATCATGGAAAGAGCTGTGAAGAGTGAAGTGATTGCCAGAGGCCTCACTGACTTGACGAGTCAGCAAGAAAGTCTGCTGAACTGTCCAAGTTCTGCTTTGCTTGACCCAGCCAAATAGATGGAGGGAGAAGGCGTGTGGAAATGCCCTTTCCCACCCAGCAGAAGATGCTTGTGGTCCTGTAGCAACCATCAAATTCATCCCAGCAATGTCCCAAATGCTCTTTTGTATGTCTCCCAGTTGCTCACCTTTATGTACTGATGTCGGCTATTGAGAAAAATGGCCCTGAGATCAGCCACCACCAATCGGCGTACCTTTATTGTGGAAACTTTATCTTTCGGTGGTGGCTTGGAACTGGATGCATGAGCTGAAGAGTGGAGATGGTGTCACTACCTGTCCCATCTGGGTAGCCTTTCTGTTAGGGAACAAAGAGACTCTCAAAGTGAGAGTATACATTTAGGACAGCTATGAGAAATACCTGTTCACTTTTTAAATTCCGCATTAGTAAATTGGCTGTGTGGCAGGCCATTCTTTACATAGTACTGTAAGGAATGGGACTCATCTGAGAGTGTAGCTATAATGGAACAAATAATTTCTTCAGTGCTGAACATGCTATATTCTGATTAGCCTAAAAGAATCCAGTGGAGTAGTTGTGTACTGGGTCATTAATTCAGATCTGCCCTCCAGCAGCTTCCTTCCCTATACTGGCTCTATGCCCATTCTAAAACTGATGTCTCCAAGTTGCATGACACCTTGCTAAGTTGGAATCAGGTTTATTATCTGGAATTTGTTGTCTTGTGGCAGCAGTACTGTGCAAAGACATAAACTTACAAAATAAATAGTGAGAAGGAGAAGGAATATCGAAGCAGTTGCCTCCAGTGACTCATCCACAGTAAAGCATTCAACCAAGTTCCCTGTGCAGGCATGAGGTCCAGGGAAACTTGGCCGTGTGGATTTGGAATTGGCTTGTCCACAGAAGGCTGAGGGTAGCAGTAGATGGAGTTTATTCTGCCTGGAGGCTCGTGACTTAAGTGGTGTTCCGCAGTAATCTGTTCTGGGACCCTTGCTCCTCCTGATTTTTATAAATGACTTGGATGAGGAAGGGAAAGGGTAAGTTAGTGAGTTTGCATTTGATACCAAGGTTGGTGATGGTGTGTATTATGTGGAAGATTGCTGTAGGCTATAGTAAGACAATGATGGGTTGCAGAGCTGGGCTGAAAGGTGGCAGATGGAGTTCAGTCCAAAATTGTGGATTGGAATTTAACTGTGAGGTTTGCACTTTGGGAGGACCAACCTGGGTAGGTCTTACAGTAAGCAGTAGGGCACTAAGGTGTGTGGTATGACAAAGGGATCTGGGAATACAGGCCCATAATTCATTGAAAGTGGTGTCACAGGTAGGGTCGTAAAAAAGATTTTGGCACATTGGCCTTCATAAATTAAATTGAGTACAGGAGTTGAGATATTATGTTGAAGTTGTATAAGACATTGACACAGCCTACTTTGGGGTATTGTGTGCAGTTTTGGTTACCTACCTACAGGAATGATGTTAATAAGATTGAAAGAGTACAGAGAAAAATTACGAGGATATTGCTGGGACTGGAGGACCTGAGTTATAAGGAAAGATTCAACAGATTACAATTTTATTCCCTAAAACGTAGAAGCTTGAGGGTAGATTTGATAGAGGAATACAAATTATAAGGGGTATAGAGAGGGTAAATGCAAACAGGCTTTATCTACTGAAGTTGGGTGAGACTACAACTAGAGGTCAAGATTAAGAGTGAAAGGTGAAATGTTTAAGGGGAACATGAGGGAAAATCTGTTCACTCAGAGTGGTGAGAATGTGGAATGAGCTGCCAGTGCCAGTGGTTGATGTGATTTTGATTTCCACATGTAAGAGAAGTTTGGATAAGTACATGGATGGGGTGTGGGTATGGAGGGCAGTGGTCTAGGTGCAGGTCAATGGGACTAGGCAGTTTGAATGGTTTGACATGGACTAGATATGATGAAGGGCCTGTTTCTGTGCTGTAATTGTCTATGACTGTGTTCCTCTATACTAAAAATCCTGTTATTAACCTTGTACTCTGTCTTCCATTGATCTTCCAAAGTGTATCGGAGGGATCTTGGGGTCCAAGTCCATAGATCCCTTAAAGTTGCAGCGCAGTTTGACAGGGGGGTGGTTTAAGGGAGTATGATGTGTTGGTCTTCATTAGTCAGGAGATAATGTTGCAACTCAGTAAAACTCTGGCTAGGCCAGAGTATTATGATCCATTCTGGTCACCTCTTCATAGGGAGGATGTGGAAGCTTTAGAACCTGCAGAGATTTACCAGGATGCTACCTAGATCAAAGATTAAATCTTATGAGAAAAGATTGTTCCAAAGAGAAAAGCCCTAGCATGCTTACAGGAAGATGAGAGGTGACTTGATTGAGGTGAATAAGATACTATGAGGCACAGATAGAGTGGACAACCAGCATCTTTTTGTCAGGATGGCAATGGCTAATATGTGAGGGCATCGTGTTTAGGTGATGGGGGTCTGTCAGAGGTAGATTGTTACACAGTGGTAAGTGCATCAAATGCACTGCCGGGGTGGTGGTAGATACATTAGGGGCATTTAAGATGCCCTTAGACAAAATAAAAATGGAGGGCTATGTGCGGGTTATATTGATCTTTGGAGTAGGTTAAAACGTCAGCACAAAATCATGGGCCAAAGGATCTGTACTGTGCTGTAATGTTCTATGTTCAGGTATGATTTATTCTTCCCCTCTTTCCATTCTTGCAGGTTGGTGACCAGATTGTTGAAATTAATGGCGAGTCCACACAAGGGATCACACACAAGAGAGCCATCGAGCTGATTCAGTCTGGAGGCAGGAAAGCGCATCTTGTCTTGAAGCCAGGCATAGGTCAGGTGCCTGACTTTGGTGGGTTTCTCTTTCAGTCTTAATTTTACAGAATGCAATGTAATAAATGATTAGGGTGGAGGTGGTCAGTAATATTAAAGCAGTGATTTTTGCTTCCACCACCACCCAATCCAGCAAATGATATAGAACTGAATGGTGCTTCCATCATGAGGCAGTAATGGCTAGAAGATTCTTTTGAAGACCCCTTCCGTCTTGCCCCTTGGTCTGTGTGTATCTGTTTCTTCGACCTGCTCTTGACCACTGGCTTTGCAGAAATGTGATCTTCTGTGGAACTTTTATTTTTATTCTCATAGTTGCATTTAGTCCTAGGCTTCTCCCTCCCCTTCTCTAGGAATGGCACCTTGCAGCCTCTCGACATGTACGACTCATGAGCAGCGCTGAGGCTTCACGTCTCCCCTCATCTCTCCTGGGACCTGGTAAATCAGCATGTCTTTTACCTTTTTTATTCAGACTCTCTCAAATTTTTTTTTTTGCAGTTTTGATTCGGTGTGTGCATTTTTCTTTCACTCTTGCCCTCTGCAGTCTTCCTTTGTATCTCCTCACTAAGCTCATGGCATCCTCATGGCAATCTTTACTCTGCCTACTTGCTCACCCCCCCCCCCACTGACACACACACACGCCCAGACACAGACACCCACACCTCCAGACAGACCCAGACACACACACAATCCTGCAGTCAGTTTAAATCTGAACTGATTCTGTGAAATTCAAGTTGGTGCTGGATTGCAAGAGAAGAAGTTTGTAGAATGCCTACAAACTGGCTTTTTAGAGCAGCTTGTGGGTGAGCCCACAAAAGGAATGGCAGTTCTAGATTGGGTGTTCTGTAATGGCCCAGATTTGATTGGGCAGTTTTAAAGTAAAGGAGGCAGTGATCACTATATTATAGAATTCACTGTAGTTGGAGCAGAAGGTAAAATCTGCTTGCATCATTATTACAGTGGAGTAAAAGGAATTACAGAGGCACAAGAGGGGAGTTGGCCAAGGTTGGCTGGAAGAGGACACCAGCAGGGATGATGGCAGAACAGCAATGGCTGGTGTTTCTGGGGAAAATTCAGAAGGTGCAGGAAAGAAGCAACACAAAGATGAAGAAGAATTCTAAAGGGAGGATGAGGGGAACCATGGCTGACAAGGGAAGTCAAAGACAGCATAAAAGCTAGAGAGGCATATGATATAACAAAAATTAGTGGCAAGGTAGACAATTGGGAAGCTTTCAAAAACCAGCAGAAGGCATTTAAAAAGCCCTCAGGAGAGAAGAGATTATGGAAAACTAGCCAATAATATAAGAGGATACCAAAAGATTTTTTTCCAGAGATATAAAGAGTAAAAGAGAGAATAGAGTGGATATTGGACCACTGGAAAGGTGGTAATGGGGACAAAGAAATGGCTGATGAACTGATTATTTTGTCTTCACTGTGGAAGACACTAGCAGAATGCCAGAAATGTAAGTGTCGGGGGCAGGCGTGAGTATCATTGCTATTACTAAAGAGAAGGTGCTTGGGAAGCTGAAAAGTCTGATGATAGATGAGACACCTGGACCACAAGGACTAGACCCAAGATTCTAAAAGAGGTAGCTGATGAAATCCTGGAGGAATTAATAATGATGTTTTCAGGATCATTAGATTCCAGAATGGTTCTTGAGAACTGGAAAATTGCAAATATCACTCCACTGTTTCAGAATGGAGGGAGGCAGAAAAGGGAAATTATAGGCCAGTTAGCCTGACTTCAGTGGTTGGAAAGATGTTGGAGTCTATTATTAAGGATGAGGATGTGGAGTACTTGGAGGCACATGATAAAGTAGGTCAAAGTCTGCATGGTTTTCTAAAGGGTAAATCTTGCCTGACCAATCTGTTGGAATTCTTTGAGGAAGTAACCAGCAGGACAGACAAAGGAGATTCAGTAGTTTATTTGGATTTTCAGAAGGTCTTTGACAAGGTGCTGCACATGAGGCTGCTTAACAAGAGCCCGTGGTATTACAGGAAAGATGCTGGCATGGATAGAAGATTGACTGGCAGGAAGCAGAGTGGGAATAAAGGGGGCCTTTTCTGACTGGCTGCTGATAACTAGTGTTGCTGCAGGGGTCAGTGTTGGGACTGCTTTTCATGTTATGTCAATGATTTGGAAAAGGAATTGATGGCTTTGTGGCCAGGTTAGCAGACAATACGATGATGGTGTTGAGGGAGCAGGGAGCCTGCAGACAGACTTGGACAGATTGGGGAAATGGGCAAAGAGGTGGCAGATGGAATATAGTGTAGCACATGGTCATGTAAAGGGGGAGAAAATTCAAAAACCAGAGGTACAAATGGACCTGGGAGTCCTTGTGCAGGATTCCCTAAAGGTTGAGTCAGTGTTAAGGAAGGTAAGTGCAATGTTAGCATTCATTTCGTGAGGACTGAAATATAAAAGCAAGAATGCAAGGCGTTGGTTAGACCACACTTGGAGTATTGTAAGCAGATCTAAGAAAAAATGTGCTGGCATTGAGAGGATCCAGAGGAGGTTCATGAGACTTATTCTGGTAATGAAAGGGTATGTTTGATGGCTCTTGGCCTGTACTCACTGGAGTTTAGAAGAAGGAATCGCATTGAAATGTATCAATATTGAAAGGTCTAGATAACGTGAATGTGGAGAGGATGCTTCCTATAGAGGGGGAGTATGGGACCGGAGGGCACAGACTAAATTGAGGGACATCTATTTAGAACAGAAATGAAGAAAATTTTCTTTAGCCATAGGGTGGTGAATCTGGAATTTATTGCCACAAATGGCTGAGCAGGCCAAGTCATTGAATACATTTAAGGTGGAAGTTGATAGGTTCTTGATTAATCAGGGTGTCAAAGGTTACGAGAAGAAGGCAGGAGAATGGAGTTGAGAGGAATAATAAATCAGCCATGATGGAATGGCAGAGCAGACTCAATGGGCCAAATAGCCTAATTCTGCTCCTATGTCTTATGGTCTTAATGTTTCAACTTTGCTTGAGAGCATGTTTATACAGCACCTTTCCTGAGAGATTGTCCCAGAGCACTTAACAGCCATTGAAGTACTTTTGAAGTGTAGTCATTTTTGTAGGAAATTAGATGGCCATGATAAGCACATTTCAAATAAATTGTGATAAAATCTTAATCAGTTTTTAATGCTGGTTAAAACTAGGCAAGGACACCAGGGCCATGGCTGAAAGTATTTCTTCAGAATAATGTCACCAAACCTCTTGCACTTGTTTAAGAGTGATAATTAATGACCCATCTTAAAAATGGTATCTTTAACAACAGTTTTCCTTTGTACTGGTGTGGGAATGGTGGGCAGGATTCTGTTCAGGTCAGTGACCTGAATGCACAACATGTAACTCTAAGGTTAATGAGCCAATACTTAGTTCCAGCACTCAAATTATTCCACCTCTGGGGAAAGAGCCAGATCTAGAAGCCAATAATGAAACTGAATTCTTAGAGCACTACAGCACAGAAACAGACCAATGTGGTCTGTGCTGACTGAACCTTCTACCAAGTCCCATCTCCCTGCACCCAGACCATAGCTCTTTATACCCTCCTCATCTGCGTACCTATCCAAACTTAAATGTTACAACTGATCCCACATCCACCACTTCTGCTGGCAGCTCATTCCACACTCGCACCAAACTCTGAGTAAAGAAGATCCCCTTTAAATATTTTGCCTTTAATCCTTAATCTATGACCTCTATTTCTAATCTCACCCAATCTGAGGGGAAAAAGCTTGTATGCTTCCCCCCCCCCAATCTATCTCCCTCAATTTTGCACTTCTCTGTAAGATCTCCCCTCATTCTTCTGCACTCCAGGAATAAAGTCCTAACCTATTCAGCCTCTCCCTGTGAGGGGCAGCATAAACCTCATTGCCACAAGGAATGCCATGGAAAGTAAAATACTGCAGATACTCCAAATCTAAAATAAAATCTGAAAGTACAAGAAGCACATGGATTGGGAAGCCTGTCGAAGAGAAAGAATTAACATCTTGGATAGATGACGTTACATCAAGAATTGAGTGTTAGGGTCCAAAAGCATAAATATTTTGTTGAGAAGTCGGGAGGAGAATATAATGGGTATTTACACCATTACCTGAATAAGTTCTTGTGGAGCATGAACATTAGTGTAGACTATTGGATTACAGGTCCACTTCTGTATTATTCTATTAAAGAGACATGGCATTTACTCACATTCCCTCAGAGTCCAGGTAAGTCTACCTCACTGCAGCTCATCTGTTCCTCTTGTCTGCTTTTATGTCCTAGACTAATCTTGTGCTTTTCTTACCTTCCACCCTTTAAACTTCAGCTCTTGTGAAGCACCTTGGGATATGTTGTTATTATAAAGATGGTTGAATTAGCTGAACTGCCAAACCCCACCACCATTGAATATTTATTTTTTGGAGAACAGCTTCTGGGACTGGAGCCCAGATCAGATACAAGACATAGGGCCAGAAAAATTGCCATTTGACCCATCAAGTCTGCTCTGCCATTCCATCATGGCTGATTTATTATCCCTCTCAACTTCACTCTCCTACCTTCTCCACATAATCTTTGACGCTCTTACTAATCAGGAACCTATTGATCTCCACCTTGTATGGGTAGTAAACCTCTGTGTGACCTCGTTGCAGCTTTCCACAAAACTCCAGTCAACAAATTCATTTTCACTCGGAAGTGCACCATGCCACTACTATTTCCTCTTACCGAATGCAGTCTCTCACCTCTGTTCCCCTCTTCATTCTCCTCTGACCTCTTTTATCTGCATTGTGCATGGCTGGGAGGGGTGTAGTGTGAGAATGCACTGGTAAAGGGAAAATTTGGGATTTTGTATCTAAGAGAGATTTTCATCAAATGAAATATGCTATTTGCTGCCTATCTGATCATTAAATGCATTGCATTTTGTAGATGATCTGGATCCCCAGGACACTCCATATTCCAGCCTCCAGGAACTACCCACAGCTCCTGAAGACCCACCATCACCATCCTTTCCAAATTCTGCCCCAAACCTTACTGATCCTGAGAAGACCGTATCAAAAGAGAAGCTACAGGGAGAACAAGAGACTGGAACCAAAGTTGTGGGCATATGGGAAGAGGGGGAGGAAGGTTGTGCCGAGTTTGCAAAGGAAAAGGTGGAGCCCAGGGAGAGTACAAGCAGCCCAAAGAAAGCACAGCTGACCGGTGGCAGAGAGAATGAGGCCATGGGCCCACGCAAAGCCCTGGGCTCCAGGGAGCATCTGCCGGACAGCCCCAGGAAGGCCGAGAAGGACGAAGGAAAGCAGCAGCTGGTGGTAGGAAGGCGATCGCGCAGCCCACGGGGAAGAATGGGAGAGGAGCCACAAGGCGGACGCCAGGGCAGTGCGGCAGAGGGTCGAACCGGCAGCCTGGAGAGCAGCCGGCGGAAGGCGGAAGCGGGGACTGAGCAGAGACTATCAGCAAAAGGCAATGAGCAGGGAGTGGGGCAGAGCCATCCCAGGATCAGCGGCTCAACATTGCACCCCAGCCCAGGGACAAAAACAGCACCAACCACGAGAAAGACGCTGATAACCCCCGGGCCCTGGAAAAAGCCAGATGCTCAGAGGCCCTTGTAACAGAAAGCAAACAAATTATATATGTTAAATTATTTTTTTATAAACTTTGATTTCTGTTAAACACCTGTTGCATCTTATTTAAAGGTTCTATAGGAACTGTGGAAAACCAAACTTTTCCCAAGTGAAGGAATGACTCCGGTACTCAGCTGTTGGACACTTGACTGGCTGCGAAGTAAAATCTATTGGGATTTTTCCCTGTTTTACAAGTTGACTCTGAGGCGTGCACTTGTGATTTACTTTCCGTATCCCCACAAGTTAGCAGTTGCCCCATCTGACTGCAGTGGTAGAATGTCCTAAGGTTTACCTGTCACAGATAGCTCTGACTTTGGAATGTGACTGTTGCTTTGTCTGTAAGCAATTTCAGGTGCCAGCGGGTGAGACTCTCATGGTTTCCACCTGTAACATCATGAGTAGAATCTTGCCACTGCTTTGCAGATCTGAAATCAGTAGCTTAATAACTAAGACCTTAAATGTTAACCAGTGTATTTATTTGTTTTGTATCATTCTGAATCAACCGTGCAGTGCTTTAATCCTTGTTTTCTTTAATACACTGAAATTCTTTTCATCACCTTTTCTTGAGCTAAAATAACTTGCAGTATTCTGACCACCATTGAACAGCGATCTCTCAGCTACTGGTTTCAGTATCTGTGGGCTCCTCTCAAACTGTCATTGAAAAGGATCTGGAAAATTTTGTGTGTGATTTGCTGCTCCCTAGACTGCTCAAAACCAGTTGGTCAGACCAAGAGCAACGAAAATCTGCATGGAACACATTCCATGTAGATTAGAGATTATTTTGTTCGTGGTGTAATCCCACTTGTTTATTAGCATCTTCAGTACTTCAGTCTAAAGAAGATGCAGAATAACTAGCATCTCCCAATGTTTCATTCTGCCCCAATGTTAGAGGATGGGTGTGTGTGCACATCTGCTTCTCCCTGTTTTACCCATGTTCTGTGTCCATGGAGATCGGTGCTGTAGCAAGCAATTGCTTCCAATCTGTAACAATTATTCTGCTAGTCATGGTGGTGATAGAGTAGCCTTTTTATGGAATGGCCTCTCCAGTGCCCACACTCTTTCTCTCTTCTGTTCCCCTCCATCCTCTAGACACAATACACTAAGGTGCGTTTTCTGACTTAATCCTGTTGGTATCTCTGCTACGTAACTTGCATTGCCCTGCAGGGAGATGTGTTGCCAAGAAGTATTTCTGTTACCCTCCATAGCACTGTGTGTCCCTTTTTTTACCCTTCCAGCTAAGAAACAGTAGGAAATAAAGACCCTGGACTGTGACTGTGGTGCAGGCAGTGTCTTGTGACCACTTTACTATTATATTTCATATGCGATAATGTGTAAAAGTTGAATTTAGGAAATCATGCAGAAATGTTTTGATATTCCTCAGCTCATCCATTGATCAGCTCGAGCTTTCACTCCACAGTGTTGTCTGAATTTCCTTGTTGGTAGACTAGCTATACTCATTGTTTCACCCCATCAGTAACAAAGCATCTTGCAGACTGTACAGTACTCAAGGCATGGGTGTGGCCTTTGAGTAAAGCTGAACAAGCCTTGAGTTGTTGGTTGTAAATTTTTATACTGTACAGTCTCTATAAATACTGTCATTAGGGAGAGATCTGTAAACCCTCATTATTTTTTTATGTATGACATGAAAAATGCAATCCTTGGTCATGGTGTTGAACTGTTGCACTGTAAAATAAATCTTAACTTTCAGTCTATGTCTCAAATGGTCAAAATCAAATTTTACTGACTAGATGCTGTTTAAAATTGTGCTGTGTTTGAAGTTACTGATTTGCTGAGAATTGCAGGATCAAAGTATATCAGCTTCCTAACTTATAGGTTTAGTAACCTTTCACCTCTTCCGTCTACAGTTTTCAGCAAATCTTATTTATATCTTCCTTTACATATTCAGTCTTAGTATACAATTTCAAGTGTTGTGTTGTCTCCTTAGGATCAGACAATCATCTAGGGTCATTTCCAGCCAAGACAATGGCATATCTTGTGGCATCCAGCAAAATATCCATATTGCTTTGCTTAAACCTCTCACCATCAGAAAGTAAAAAGTTCAAATGTGCTACAGTGACAAAAGTTCAGTTGGGAATGTAACCTTGCAATGATCTGCGTCTGAACTTCACCCTGTTCACTGCATTGTGTAGTGCTAGCCCATTCCTTAAACAGATCAAATGAAAGAAAACTGAAGTAGAAGCTTTCCTTTATTTTGAAAGCTAAGCTGGCAATAATTAGAACTGGCAGATTTCACTTCTAACATTACAGACCAACTGTGACAATTGGCCATCACTTAAACAATATGATTTTAGCGGCACCTTCTGGCCATGGATACAATAGTTATAGTACCAGCCTTGGGCTATATAGTTTAACCTGCTCTGCAGGAACTTAAATTAAGTATTTTACCACACATGGATTTTGTTTGGGGGAGGAGGAAGGAAGGGGGAAAATGGGCCCAGTAGTCATGTGAAATTCAGCCAGTGCTTAAACCAAAGGGCCTGGATGAATGTGGAAGAAATAATCCTACAGCAGGGGTTCCCTTTTTTTTGGTAATGGAGCCCTACCATTAACTGAGGGGTCTAGAGACCTCAGGTTGGGGGCTCTTGGACTGGGGGTAAAATATGCTTTCTTCCTCCACGTCCATTTATGTCCTGGTGTGAAAATACAAATGGTTACAATGAGCTACATTTACTTGTACAATCAAAGAACTTTTAAGTTACTTTCACCCCAGGTCATCCCCATTTGCTAGTGTAAGCATTAAGTCTGACAGGGAGGAAAGTAACAAACATTCTCCAACCTGCTTTGTGATCTGGTAACTGGAGGGAGATGTTCATATTACTAAATCAGGTTAGTTGAGTAGACAGAACATTCTTCATCTTGGACAGTTTGGGTATCTTCTTTCTCCACCTCAACTCCTGCAGGTTACTTGATCTTCCACAGCTATGAGAGAAAAGCTTACATTAACTGACACGTATGATTTTTTTTCAACTATCTTAGACAAATTCATCTGTTCAATGTTAAAGGTGGAACTTTGGCCTGTTATAATGAAAGATCAGGTGAGAAAGAAAATTTGTGATTTGCATATCCATGTTACTCACCCTTAGATTAAAACCCAGCAAATCACTGATCACTCCAGAGACAGCAGACAGAATGACAACCCGGGTGATGTTATACAGCAGTGGATTTGTGGTCAGTCCATAGAGTCTGAAAGGGGAGTCCAGCTCCTGTAGGGTAAAAGCATGATAATTTGTTAGCTACAGTGTGGAGTTACCAAGCCCCACTCTTAATTATGTAAAGCTTTGCTATTGCTGCTACATTTTTCATAACTTCAAGACTGTATATGCCTTGGTTTTAGTGACTGTTTTCTGAAATACCTACAGGCTATTTATTAGGCTTAACAGGAACTGCAGTTGTTGAATAGTCCATTGCAGTTGCCAAATGACTGGACTCTATTCTCAAGCATTTGCCTTGAAGTCAAAAGAGATATTTGCCTTTTTTTTGCTGCCTATATCATGCTAGCTTCTGTTCCCCTTTTAACCTAAGATAGTGGGGTAAGAGAACAGATTTGTCTAAAATTGACAATTGCTGCAGCATTTTTCACAATGCATGCATGGTAAGTCTATTAGAAATCCACCAGGACTATTATATTACTATTATATTTTATAATTATATCCTGGGAAAATAGTTTCTGACAAATCAGTCAGCACAAAGAGGGAAGTCCTTTGTGTCAATAAGTAATGCTAAGATTGCACAGCAGAACAGATTACATATGACTGACGATATATAAGCTGCTCACCTTAAGTAATTTTGTGGCAAGTTTCAACACATTGTTGACAAGGGTAAGCTGTTCCTTCTTATTGGGTTTGGTTTCCATTTTAAGGTATAAATTGATCTATTGAAATAAAAGCAGATAATGTCACAATCCACAAGTCCTAATAATTAGCTGCTTTCATTTTGCACAAGAGTTAAAACAAATTTGTAAGATTTATCTTAGACCATAAGACATTGGAGCAGAATTGGGCCCTTCTTACACATCCAGTCTGCTCTGCCATTGCAACACGGCTGATTAATTATCCCTGTCAATCACTGTCTCCTAAGGGCTTATACAGACATGTTAAGAGTAAAAGGATTGCAAGGGAGAAAGTTTGTCCTGGAAGATCAGAATGGTAATATATGCGTGGAGCCAAATGCGAGGGGGGAGATATTAAATGTATTTTTTTGCATTTGTATTTACTCGGGAGTTGGACCTAGTCTATAGAAGTGAGGCAGAGGGGCTGTTTCCTGCCTTGAGGGAAATTAGGGTAGATAAATCTCAAGGGCTTGATGAGGTATTTCCTCAGGCCCTGCAGGAGGCAAATGCAAAACTTGCAGGGGCCCGAGCTGAGATATTTAAATCATCCTTGGTGACAGATGAGGTACGAGAATTGGAGAGAGCTAATGTTCTATTGTTTTTAAAAAAAGGCTCTTAAAAAACAAACCAGGAAGTTATAGGCCAGTGAGCCTGACATCAGTAGTGGAAAAGTTATTGGAAGATGTTCTAAGGGACCAGATGTATGAGTATTTGGATAGACATGGACTAATTAGGGATTTTCAGCATGGCTTTGTGGATGGCAGTTTTTCAAGGAAGTTACCAGGGAAGTTGAAGGCCAGGCATTGGATATTGTTTACATGGACTCTAGCAAGGCATTTGCCAAGGTCCCACAGGGGAGGCTGGTCAAGAAGGTTCAGTCACGTGGCATCTGACATGAGGTAGCAAATTAGATTGAACACTGGCTTTGCTGGAGCAGCCAGAGTGGAGATGGTTGCCTCTCTGAATGGAGGCCTGTGACTACTGAAGTACCGCAGGGATCAATGCTAGGTCCGTTGTTGTTTGTCATCTATAGCAATGATCTGGATGATAATGTGGTTAACTGGATCAGCACATTTGTGAATGAGATCAAGATCTGGACCAGCTGGAAAAATGACAGATGGAATTTAATGTAGATAAGTGTGAGGTGTTGCACTTTAGGAGGACCAACCAGGGTAGGTTTTACAAAGGAATCTGGGAATACAGGCCCACAATTCATTAAAAGTGGCGTCACAAGGGTTTTTTGGCACATTAGCCTTCATTGATCAAACTACTGAGTACAGGAGTTCGCATGTTACGTTGAAGTTGTGACACTGATGCCTAAGCTGGAGTATTATGTGCAATTTTTGTCACCTACATACAGGAGAGTACAGAAAAAATTCACAAGGATGTTGCTACGACTGGAAGACCTGAGTTGTATTTAATAGGTTAAAATTTTATTCCCTAGAACAGAAGATTGAGAGGAGATTTAATAGAATAATATAAAATTGAGGGTATAGACAGGGTAAATGTGAACAGGTTTTTTTTCCCCCATTGTGGATGACAGAGGTCATGGATTAAGCATGAAAGGGAAACATGAGGGGGAACTTCACCCAGACGGTGGTGAGTGTGAAATGAGCTGCCAGCACAGGATGTGATTTCAATGTTTAAGAGAAGTTTGGACAGGTACGTGGATAGGAGGGGTATGGTCTGAGTGCAGATCGATAGGTCTAGGTAGTTTAAATGGTTTCGTAAAGACTAGATGGGCTGAAGGGCCTATTTCTGTGCTCTAGTTCTTTGATTCTGAAGTGAGTCTCTCGGCAAACCGACGCCCCAGCAACTGCTTTTGGTAATGTAAAGGTAGGCACGCACCTGTTCTGTGAGCAAGATGGAAATATTATTGTATTTTCTACTGACTTCTGACCCCAACGTAACTAGCCTCAGCAGGAAAACAGCCAGTGATGCCTCCCAGATGAGGAGCTCCCAGTTATACAAAGAATCCAAGAAGCTGCTGTGACCATGAAGGATCTGAGCGTTGGGGGGGGGGGAAGGAACCAATGTGAAAGGATTATCCTCACATAATCAGTGATGTAACAAAGGCAGTTTCTTTCAACATAATCATAGCAAATCCTCTTTTCCCTCTACTATAAATTTGTTCTATATTTGTAACCTTCATAGCCACACAAATACCCAAAACAGTAAAAACACATTTGAAATGAAATTTAAATTAACAAACGTGATACAACCAGAATCTGCTTTTAATGATACTGCTTGAAGGACAAATACAAGCCTCCTAGAGAATTTCCTGTTCTTTGAAATACTATTTTAGGAATACCCACATAAAATGAAAGGACAGAACGCTTAGGATTTAATATTTCACTTTAGTTCCAGTAGAATACTGACATCATGGTATTGGATTGTGGGCTGCAGAGCAGGATTAGAACTTCAACCAAGACCTAATAACATTATAAATGTAAGCTCTGAATCACTAAGCAAAAGCAAAGAGAAAGCTGTCATGTCTTATCGATAAACAAGAGAAAATCTGAGCAACACACACGAAATGCTGGTGGAACTCATCAGCCCAGGCAGTATCTGTGGGGAAAAAAGCACAGTCGATGTTTCAGGCTGAAACCCTTCAGAAGGACTGGAGAAAAAAAGCTGAGGAGTAGATTTGAAAGGTGAGGGAGGGATGAAGCAATGAGCTGGGCAGTTGATTGGTGAAAGAGACAGAAGGCCATGGAAGAAAGAAAAAAGCAGGGGGATGAGCTAACATGACAGAGGAACAAGGGGCGGGGAGAGAGAAAGAGACCTTACTGGAAATTTGAGAAATCAATATTCATGCCATCAGGTTGAAGGCTACCCAACTGAATTACAAGGTGTTGTTCCTCCTACTACACTGTGGCCTTATCCTGACAGTGGAAAACCATGGATGGGCATACTGGAATGGGAAGTAGAATTAAAATGGGTGGGCACTGGGAGACCCCACTTGTTTTGGCAGACAGAGTGTAGATGCTTGGTGAAGCAGCCTCCCAATCTACATCGGATCTCACCGATTATACAAGAGGCCACACCAGGAGAACCAAACACTGTATATGACCCCAACAGACTCACAGGTGAAATATCACCTCACCTGGAAGGACTGTTTGGGACCCTGAATGGTAGAGGAGAGGGTGTAGCACTTGTTCTGTTTGCAAAGATAAATGCCAGGAGGGAGATCAGTGGGGAGGGACGAATGGACAAGGGAGTTGTGTAGGGAGTGATCCCTGCGGAAAGCAGAAAGGGGCGGGGGGAGGAAAGAAAGATGTGTTTGGTGGTGGGATCCAGTTGGAGGTGGCAGAAGTTTTGTAGAATGTGTTGGATGTGGAGGCTGGTGGAGAACAAGATGAACCCTATCCCTGATAGTGTGGTGGTAAAAGTAGGTGTATGTGAAAGGAAAGAGATGTGGTTGAGGGCAGAGTTGATGGTGGAGGAAGGGAAGCCCCCTTGAAAAAGGACGACATCTCTTTCATTCTAGAATGAAAAGCCTCAGCCTGAGCGCAGATGCAGTGGAGACAGAAGGCAATGGTGTTTTTATAAGTGGCAGGGTGGGATGAGGTATAGTGAGAGTCCGTTGGTTTATAATAGACATTGGTGGATAAGCTATCTCCAGAGATACAGACAGTGAGATTGAGAAAGGGAAAAGTGTTGGAAATGGACCAGGTGAATTTGAGGGCAGAGTGTAAGTTGGAGACAAAGTGCACGGACATAGATTTTTCAAGTTTCCAGTAATGCTTTCCCTCTCTCATGTTATCTCCTTGCCCACCCATTGCCTCTCTCTAGTGCTCCTCTCCCCACCCCCTGCACTTTCCTCCATGGCCTGTCTCTTTCACCAGCTTCCTAGATCCTTGCTTCATCCCTCCCCATCCAAGTTTCACCTATCGCGTGGTGTTTCTCTCTCCTCTCCCCTCCCCTCAGCTTTTTTTTGTCCCTCCAGTCCTGCCAAAGGATTCTGGCCTAGAACAGCGACTGTACTTTTTTTTCCCCTAGAGATGCTGCCTGGCCTGCTGAGATCCTCCAGCATTTTATGTCTTGTTGATACATACACGACACAGAGGTTCAAGTTACATAAGAAATGATACCAATGAGCTACTTTAGAAATTCAATGCCCTTTCTCCCAACCACAAGCTCATTTAAGGCATTTTCCAAGTCTTACCTGAGCACAGCAGACAAAAGCAATGGACAAAGTGAGTAAAAATGCTGACGAAACAATTACATCAACTGATCGCTGAGGGCCCCGCCTCTGTGAATGAGAAACAGACACTAAGTGTGCATGAAAAATATAAATGTTGAAGAGAAACAAAAACACAATAATAGGAAGTGACAAACAAGAGCAGAGAGAAAGTTATCACTAGACAGAGTAGGCTGTATAGTGAGTAAAATACAGAGATAAGAGATCAGTATTTTATGACTTGAAAGACAATGGATTCAAAATAATAACTTTCAGAATTGGGTTCTAAATGAGTACCAAATTTTAAACCCTGTGCTGATAGATCAATCTTCTCACTCAGACGAAAGCCCTCAGAAGCTCCTTGACCAGTGAGCAAAACGGAATAATAATTGCATTAAGTTCTCAAGTTCAAAGATTCAAGAGAATGTATAAATTGTACACCTTGAAATTTCACTTGTTTGGTGAATTTTAATGATCTTTGCTGGAGGAAGCCTGTTAAAATTGTTCTCTAAACATATTCATATGCTTGCAGTTTAAAGGAGGCCAATTGTACATCAACCAACCTCCATTATAAGCAGTCCCTTTGATCACAGCTCCTTACTCACTTCCTGTGCTACATTATTCCATGGTCATTGCACTTACCTTTAGGTATGAGCGAAGAGACAACCACATCTTAATATTCTGCACTTTTTTCAGCCTGAAATGAGGAATCTCAGACTTGCGAGCCTTCCTAGCTGATGTCAGGTGACTGAACAGCTTGGCAAACAGCAAGCGCTGTGCAGAAATAAACAAAGGTTTACCCATTTTGCGTAGAATGTACATTGTTAAATGAGTGTTTAACTTGACAAAACCTTTGCTTTCCAATAAAGTAAAAGGTTATTAGTAGATCCCCGTTATCCTAAAAATTCAGCTGTATTCTACTTAACCAAGACTTCATGATTTAGAATGGATGCCATCTTACTCTGTGATATAATTTACAGATAGGAAAATATCAGCGCAAATCAGCACAGGGACAGACCTTTCAAGCCCATGATGTCTCTGCCAAAAACAAGGGGCTGTAATTACATAAGTTACCAATAAATACAACAGAAGTAAGGAAACATTTCTTCAGACGGTGGCATTTACTAACACAGTAAGTGCAGACACTTTTGAAAGAAAATGTACAGGAAACAAAATGGAAGAAGCATGTAGAGGGCACCTACTAGAAAGAACCACTATGGCTGAATGGCCAGCCTACACTGAATATATTCTCTGGAAACTGGACATTTCAATGATTAGAATTGCAATGGCAAATCTAATTGATGAAAAATTGACATATTGTTTGTGGTAGTAGCAACCACAAAGATGTTGGAAAGCTGGGTGGAGCAATTGAGGGAGAGGCAGAAAGGCAGTGAAAAAAGAAAGACCAGAATCTCAAATTTTAAAGAGACAAACATAATTACATTCAGTGTGATGCTTGATAATGTACACACATCTTGTTAGGATCTATTAGAAAGGATTTTACACAACAGACATTTGGACCAAGGAACAGATACTAATGTTACAACGTGCATTCATTTAGGTACACAATAAAACTTTCTTATGAGTACTATCAAACAAGACCTAGTAACCTGTCTCTACAAAAGGAGATGAGTTATGAGGAAATGATCACAAGTGCACAACTTTTGTTTGGCACTTCCAGAGATAACAGTCAATGGACAATGGTAGAGCAATTTAAATTACAGGGTATCAACTTGCCCAAAATGATCGTCGGAATCAGGTTACAGAGGTAAAAGGATTAGAAAACGAGGATGAAAATACTCAAGAGAAGCATTGCCAAAAGGGGAAGCACTGTAGGTCAGTGAAACCATAGAAGAGGAGAGAATGGTACTTGAATGAAATATGGGCAACATTTTCAGACAACAGAAAACAGGAAGCCAGCCAGGATAATACTTGTTTAGCCTGAACAATCAGCAGTCTGGAGATAACAGGATGGGTGAGAATTTTAGTGAATGAATAGAGTAAGGGGAAAGTTGTATGATGTTCTGGCATGGAATTAGGCCAATAGGTAAGTGAAACTCCACTGTTGCTCACCTGCTTATATGTTCTCTCTGCCACACAAAGAATGAAGAAAAACATCCACATCAGACAGAACCGCTCCAAAATGTTAATCAGCATTAAGACAACAAGAGGCCCATCAGGCTTCCCACCACAACTGATTGTCAGTAACTCAGAGAGAGAGGAGGAAGCTAACTGGTCCAGGTTCTTCTGTTGGAAAAGACGAAATGCAAAAGGTAGCAAGGTGAGGACAGCCGTCACCACATATCCCAGGATCCGGTAACCATTATGCTGCTCAAACGTATTCGCCTGTTGGTAGAATGTATAAAATATAAATAGGGTACTGAAAATCACTGGACTCCAGACAGAAAGAATAGCATTCAGTAAATATAATATACATCAAGGTCCCTCAAAAGTATATAGTTTAGCCAAAGTATCTCAACTCCCAATTAATCTAAGCTATCCCATCTTTATCAGCACCCTATCTACACAGCCCTTTGCACCACAGTAACCCCACATCAATCCCAAACCTTCCACAGCATTTTTGACATGCCACACAAAAACAGAGACACCTTGTTCAGGAATCTTTCCCATTCACAACTATCCTATAATTCACTGTCTCATGTCAGTCCCAGAGAGAAATGAAGACTCCCAAGTCACAATCAACATTCTGCATACTTTCTCCACAAACATACCCGCTTCATGATCATTCCACTGATCTCCAGTACAGACATATCAAATTTTTTGCATTCATTTCCTTCCCATATAATGGCGCTGACTCTGTCCGAACTCTGGCTGCTGCTGTACAACCAGTGCAGGTGGTTCTGAAATTACAAAGCAAATAAAGTTTAATTTCAAATTATAAACCACCAGTGACTGAAATCTAGCAAAATCATCCCTTAAACGAGGAAAGCCAAAAGCTCAGGTCTGTAGGATTGTGGATGTTTGAGAGAAGGAGGGGGTAAGGGCAGGGAAGGGCTTAAAAATGAGAGTGAGGATTTAATACTGCAGCCATACAAGAAACTATTACAAGTCAGACCCATTGATACTACAAGCAGAAATGCTTATTTTCTTTCTGGAAGGAACTCATAGCTCAGCAGGGATGACATAACAACAATTCTGAGAATGTACACTTGGGTGAAAATGTTGGGTGGTCACTCATTCATGCACACACCCAACGGTACCTAGCGTCTGACAAGTTTGGACATTCAGGAGAATTCTCTGCCGGTGTCTTCTAGACAATGCATTTAAGTTAAACATCTCCAGAGTACCGAACAAAGCAGTGGTTTCTATGTATTCCAGTTTAAGCTCTCAATCCCTTTCTCATACCTGATGGGTATTAGTGGAGATTACTTTAAATATTTTTGAAGAGGTTGGATTACCCATGAAGATATCGTTGTAGGATGAGAGTTCTTACAATAGGTGCAGGAGTAGGCCATTTGGCCCTTTGAGCCAGCACCACCATTCACTGTGATCATGGCTGATCATCCACAATCTGCATCCAGTTCTTGCCTTATCCCCATAACCTATGATTCCGTTATCTTTAAGAGCTCTATCCATCTCTTTCTTGAAAGCATCCAGAGACTTGGCCTCCACAGCCTTCTGAGGCAGAGCATTCCATACATCCACCACTCTCTGGGTGAAAAAGTTTTTCCTCAACTCCGTTCTAAATGGCCTACGCCTTATTCTTAAACAGTGGCCTCTGGTTCTGGACTCACCCATCAGTGGGAACCTGCTTCCTGCCTCCAGCGTGTCCAATCCCTTAATAATCTTATGCTTCAATAAGATCCCCTCTCAGCCTTCTAAATTCCAGAGTATACAAGCTCAGTCGCTCCAATCTTTCAACATATGACAGTCCCGCCATCCCGAGAATTAACCTTGTGAACCTACGCTGCACTCCCTCAATACCAAGAATGTCCTTCCTCAAATTTGGAGATCAAAACTGCACACAGTACTCCAAGTGTGGTCTCACCAGGGCCCTGTACAACCGCAGAAGGACCTCTTTGCTCTTATACTCAACTCCCCTTGTTATGAAGGCCAGCATGCCATTAAGCTTTCTTCACAGTCTGCTGTACTTGCAGGCTTGCTTTCAGTGACTGATGTACAAGAACACCTAGATCTCGTTGTGCTTCCCCTTTTCCTAACTTGACTCCATTTAGATAATAATTTGCCTTCCTGTTCTTACCACCAAAGTGGATAACCTCACATTTATCCACATTAAACTGCATCTGCCATGCATCTGCCCACTCACCCAGCCTGTCCAAGTCACCCTGCATTCTCATAACACCCTCCTCACATTTCATACTGCCACCCAGCTTTGTGTCATCGGCAAATTTGCTAATGTTACTTTTAATTCCCTCATCTAAATCTTCAATATATATTGTAAACAGCTACGGTCCCAGCACTGAACCCTGCAGTACCCCACTGGTCACCGCCTGCCGTTCCGAAAGGGACCCATTAATCGCTACTCTGTTTTCTGTCAGCCAGCCAATTTTCAATCCATGTCAGCCTATACATTCTATTCCACAAACCTTCTCATTCAATGGATCGTCCTTCACAACTTCCACCACCTTCAATAAGATTCCACCATCAGACACATTTCCTCCCCTTTCAGCATTTCAAAGGGAGCATTCCCATCACAACTCCTGGTCTGCTTTTCAATCTTTAATAATTACTCTATTACTCACAGTACTTTCTGAAAACTCCTCACCAATGTTTTTTTCAGATACTAAATCTGCTTTTTTACTTTGATTCCCACCATCAGACACCCAATCAGTCCTTCAAGTAATCCACGTGCATTGCTTCTGATCTAGCAAATAGCATTTAGTATGTGTGGTACAATTTTCTTTACCTTGGAGAAATCAAACATATATCGGGTGACCGGTCTGTAGAACTCCCTCAGTCAGTCTGCAAAGGGAACCCCAAGACTTCACTTTAATCCTCCTTCCCACTCTTAACATGTATGTAGTCTCCTGCATTGTTACACTAAGGTCCAATTTAATCTGGAAGACCAGCAGCTCATCTACCATCTGGGCACATTGGACCCTTCACGTCTCCATGCCAAATTCAACAATTTTAGATAAAAAACATAGAACAGTACAGCACAGCACAGGAACAGGCTATTCGGCCCACAATATTGTGCTGAACCAGGTAAAAAGGAAATCAAAAACACCCAAACATTAATCCCTCCTACCTACATCATGTCCATAACCCTCCATCTTCCATACAGCCATGTGTCTATCCCAACTTCTTTTAAAAGCCTCTCATATATTTGCCTCTACCACTATACCAGGGAGCACATTCCAGGCATCCACAACTCAGAGTAAAAACTTACCCCTCACATCCCCCTTGAACCTACCCTCCCTCGCCTTCAATGCATGCCCTCTGGCATTAGACATCTCAACCCTGGGAAACAGATATTCTCTGTCCATCCCATCTATGCCTCTCATAATCTTGTAAGCCTCTATCAGTCTCCAACGCTCCAGAGCAAACAACCCAAGTTTATCCAGCCTCTCATCATAGCACATGCCCTCTAAACCAGGCATCCTCTCCAAAGCCTCAACATTCTTCCTATAGCAGAACAACCAGAACTGTATGCAATACTCCAGATGTGGCCTAACCACAGTTTTATAAAGTTAAAATATAATCTAACTTTTGAACTCAATGCTTCAACTAATAAAAGCAAGCATTCCATAAGCTTTCTTAACCACCTTAAATGACCTGTGTAGCCGCTTTCAAGGAGCTATGAACTTGGTTCCCAAGATCTCTTTGCTCAGCAACACTGTTAAGGAGCTTGCCCTTACAGTGTACTGTCTCCTTGCAACTGCCCTACTGAGGTGCAACCCCCTAGGTCATTTGCAGATATGGGCTGAGAAATGGCAGATAGAGTTTAACCCAGATAAATATATCCTTTGCCAATCTTCTACACTATCCACAACTCCACCAATCTTGGTATCATCCACAAATTTACTTTTTTTTCCTGTTTGTATTAGATCTGGGCAGTTCTGTTAATCAAATATTAGTTTTCTAAAGATAAAGCTTAGCTTTATTTGTCGCATGTGCATTGAAACACACAGTGAAGTGCTTTGTTTGCATCAAATCAAATCAGCGAGGATTGTGCTGGGCAGCCACACCACAGCATGCCACAACGCACTAACCCTAACTGTACGTTTGAAATGTGGGAGGAAACTGGAGCACCCAGATGAAGTCCATGGAATCACAGGCAGAAAGTACACTTCTCTTACAGACAGCGGTGGGAATCGAACCTCCATCGGTTATTGCTGGCTTTCTCATAGTGCTAAGCTTTGTCCTCCGCTGTCTTGGACTGCAACTCAGTTTATCCTCTGTCCACAGATGCACCTTGACCTGAGCATTTTTAACATTTTACTCTTTTAACATGTCTATTTTTGTTTCATCATTAATCTATCAACCAAACAGATTCATAAACATTGGGATCAGCTTGGTATTCCTGGTCTCACCCCATCAAATATCCCCTTTGTCCCATCCATCCCTCCTTCACCCTCTGCAACTTAAAAACCAAATTATTTTCTTACTTTACTAGTTCTGAAGAATTTTCAACCAGAATTCGTCACTTTCCTCAAATGTTGTCTGATCTTCTCAGTGTTCCCAGCAGTTTCTGATTTTAATTACAGAAGTGAAAATTATAGTTGCTCTTGAACAAATGTTAAAAATAGCCACACCCACCTGTTCATCTTTGGACTCTTTCTTCTGCAGAGACACTCTCTGCACACTATCACACTCACTCTCACTACTGTAGGAGGAATGGCATCGAGGCCCATTTAGGAGATCATCCCATAGCATATCCTCAGTCTCTGACCCATGCCGACTGCTCTCAGAGTCCTGACGGGAATTACTGCAGCTCAGGGAGCTGAAGCTCATGTAGGAATTATCCTGTAAATAAAAAGAGAAGAAAAATAAAATATAATATGACCACTGCTCAAATTTATTGTCAGTTCAGCATAATAACCAGAAGTAGAACTAGATACTCTTTCAGTTACCCATAACTTAATCCTAAACAGATTGTTGGAGCTTTTTTCTTGAATATGAATCAATATCATGATCAATTTGTCCAAAAACATCCTGCCTTGATTGAGAAGAATAACATAAAACATGCCTTTCATAGTATTGATTTAATGGTAAGCAGAAGCCAAAGAGAATCTGCCTTTTCTATTCTGCATGAGAAGAGCAGGAAACTAATGCTGAGAAGTACTGGGGTGGGTCAAGGCAGACTTGGTTTAAGAAAATGGTTCTGTTTTGTATAGATCCCTGAAAGAGCCATATATCAGCCATCTAATGAAGGAATATTGAGAAAGATCTTAGACTGGAATCTAATTTTAAAATTTAATGGAATATGTATGGCCAACTCTGATACTCCTACTTCACATGAGAATAATTTCACCTATCAAACTTGGCTATCATCAGGTTACCCCTTGTGAAATAAGCCATTTGCCTCAGAGTTTCAAATTCCAACCACAACCTGGGGATTTTTCAGTCATATTCTATTCTATGTTTCCATATTCCTGAGTAAACTGCAAGCAGAAACATAGAAAACCTACAGCTCAATACAGGCCCTTCGGCCCACAATGCTGTGCTGAACATGTACTTACTTTAGAAATTACCTAGGGTTACCCATGGCCCTCTAGTTTTCTAAGCTCCACGTACCTATCCAAAAGACTCTTAAAAGACCCTATCGTACCTGCCTCTACCACTGTTGCTGGCAGCCCATTCCATGCACTCACCACTCTCTGCGTAAAAAAACTTACCCCTGACATCTCCTCTATACCTACTTCCAAGCACCTTAAAATTGTGCCCTCTCATGTTAGCCATTTCAGCCCTGGGGAAAAAGTCTCTGACTATCCACACGATCAATGCCTCTCATCATTTTATACCTTACCAACGTAAGCAAGTAATCAACATATTCTTGACAGATCTTCGGAAAGGAATCAATACTAATTTTATCTCATCAAATGTTAAATGCCTCTATTATGGCCATCTCACAGAAGAGTTTGTTTTTTTTGGAGAGTTCCAACCTACTTATCATTCCTACAAATCCTTTCTGATCAAATTTTTTTATTCAGAAGCTACACCTCCACCCAACTCCATCCGCTTGGTTTCACCCACTGACTCTGGGAGACCATCATGGAGTAATTTCCAGAATGCTCACTCCCGCCCTCTTTCAATGTATAGACTGAGAAAGACAAACTCCAACAGTGTCAGCTAGCCCCATCTTGGTCTAATAGCAGACACTTTGATAGGCCCGTGAAGGAATGTTGCAGCTATATAAAACCGTGGTTAGACCACACTTGAAGTATCCTGTTTCGTTCTGATTAGGTAATGTGGAAACTTTAGAGGGTGCAGAGGAGATTTACCAGAATGCTGCCTGAACTAAAGGGCGTATCTTATGAGCACAGGCTGAGTGAGATAGGGCTCTTCTTTTTGGATCGGAGGACAAGAAGCAACTTGATAGAAGTGCACAAAATGATAAGAGGCAAGAATCAAGAGGATAACCTAGAGGCTTTTTCCCCTGGGGAAATTGCTAATACAAGTGGACATATTTTAAAGTGAACGGAGGAAGGTATGGGGGGGGGGGGGGGGAAGAGAATGTCACAGGTCGTTGTTTCTTTTTAAAAAACAGAAATGTAGGTATGAGGAGGAGTGGTGCCAGGAGTGGTGGTAGAGGCAGATACATTACTGACATTTATGAAACTCTTAAATAGGCACATGAATGTTAGAAAATGGAGGGCTATGAAGGGTAGGAGGGTAGGATTAGATTGATTTTAGAGTAGGTTAAAAGGTCAGCACAACACTGTGGCCAGAAGGACCTGTACTGTGCTGTAATATTCTTTGGGCCCAACACATCAATGCAATCATGAAAAAAGCAAGCCAGCAGTTCTATTTCGTTAAGAGTTTGAGACTCAATGGAGAGCATTGTGACTGGTTGCATCACAGCCTGGTATGGAGCCTCCAATGCACATAATCACAAGAGGCTGCAGGGGATATACGTTCAGTTAGTCCATCATGGGCACAACCCTTCTACCATCTAGGGCATCTTCAAAAAAGTGGCAACCATCACTAAGAACCTACACAACCCTGAAGACCCATACTCAGTGATTAAGGAACAGCTCCTTCCCTTCATTATATTTTTGCACTCCCCCCCCCCCCCCCATTTTTGTAACATATAGATTTTAATATCTTTGCACTCTTCTGCTGCCACAGAACAGCATGTGTCAGTGATAATAAACCCGATTCTGATTCTCATTGATGCAGTGTCATACCGGATTTGGGGCTGCCGATTCAAACTCGGAGTCCTGCAAGCTGTCAGAGTCTCGCTTTGGAATCTCCCACCTTGGGATTCTCTCTCTGCCCTGTAAATAAAACAGGAAGTGATTGCAGTAACAAAGGCCAGACCTGCTGCAAGCTGCTCCAAATACTCGCCTAATGGCATTTGCAGTTTGTAATTAAATTGAGTGTGGGTGGTGTGAATTAAAAATATTTGTGGAGATGTGGATTTTCTGTCACGAGGGAAAACATGAGAGAGAGAGAGAGAGAGAGAGAGACAGAGAGAGAGAGAGAGGAGAGAGAGAGAGAGGAGAGAGAGAGATGAAGAGAGATATATATATATATATATATATATATATATATATATATATATATAAAATATAACACACACTGCAAACTACCTCAGAAACTGCAGCTGCTTTGACCTGTGCACTTCTTCGGAATCGTAACATTGTTAATGTCCCCTTCACTTTCTGCTGGCTTAGCAAATGCCGTGCTTGGCTTTCCGTTTCCTCACTGGAATTATCCTCTGAACCTCGATTTGCAGCTCGGTGCTGAGCATCCTGAGAACCAGACACAGAATTTCAAAACCAGCTATATCCCCTGTGTGGACTTTAGAGTACAGCGTCAGGTAAAGAAGTCAGGTTAGGAGCTAAGCTCTACCAGGAGCTGAAATTTATTTTATAACCCTTCTCTGTAATTACGAGAGAAGGTAGCTCATTATCAATCTACAGATTACTTTCAAAACGTTACGTACACACATGCACACTTGCCTCATTCTCACAATCCGATCAGGATCACAAAATGATTATATACAGCTATAGAAGGCCATAGTTAAGACCCCACTTGGGAGTACTGTGTTCAGTTCTGGTCACCTCATTACAGGAAGGATGTGGATACTATAGAGAGAGTGCAGAGGAGATGTACCATGATGTTGCCTGGATTGGATGGCGTACCTTATGAGAATAGGTTCAGCGAACATGGCCTTTTCTCCTTGGAGCAGATGAGGGGTGACCTGATAGAGATGTATAAGGTGATGAGAGGCATTGATTGTGCAGTTAGCCAGAGGCTTTTTCCCAGGGTTGAAATGGCTAAACCACAAGGGGGCATAGTTTTATGGTCACAAACAACAGGAATTCTGTAGATGCTGGAAATTCAAGCAACGCACATCAAAGTTGCTGGTGAATGCAGCAGGCCAAGCAGCATCTGTAGGAAGAGGTGCAGTCGACGTTTCAGGCCGAGACCCTTCGTCAGGACTAACTGAAGGAAGAGTGAGTAAGGGATTTGAAAGTTGGAGGGGGAGGGGGAGATCCAAAATGAGAGGAGAAGACAGGAGGGGGAGGGATGGAGCCAAGAGCTGGACAGGTGATAGGCAAAAGGGGATACGAGAGGACCATGGGACAGGAGGTCTGGGAAGAAAGACCGGGGGGGGGGGGGACCCAGAGGATGGGCAAGAGGTATATTCAGAGGGACAGAGGGAGAAAAAGGAGAGTGAGAGAAAGAATGTGTGCATAAAAATAAGTAACAGATGGGGTACGAGGGGAAGGTGGGGCCTTAGCGTAAAGATGAAGCCACACTCAGGTTGGAGGAACAACACCTTATATTCCGTCTGGGTAGCCTCCAACCTGATGGCATGAACATCGACTTCTCTAACTTCCGCTAATGCCCCACCTCCCCCTCGTACCCCATCTGTTACTTATTTTTATACACACATTCTTTCTCTCACTCTCCTTTTTCTCCCTCTGTCCCTCTGAATATACCTCTTGCCCATCCTCTGGGTCCCCCGCCCCCATCTTTCTTCCCGGACCTCCTGTCCCATGATCCTCTCGTATCCCCTTTTGCCTATCACCTGTCCAGCTCTTGGCTCCATCCCTCCCCCTCCTGTCTTCTCCTCTCATTTTGGATCTCCCCCTCCTCCTCTAACTTTCAAATCCCTTACTCACTCTTCCTTCAGTTAGTCCTGACGAAGGGTCTCAGCCTGAAACGTCGACTGCACCTCTTCCTACAGATGCTGCTTGGCCTGCTGCATTCACCAGCAACTTTGATGTGTGTTGCATAGTTTTATGGTGCTTGGAAGTAGGTACAAGGGGTAAGTCAAAGGTATGTTTTTCATACAGAGCGTGGTGGGTGCATGAAATGCACTGCCAGCAAAGGCGGTAGAGGTGGATACAAGAGACTCTCAGATAGGCACATTGAGTTTAGAAAAATAGAGGGTTATGCGGTAGGGAAATTCTAGGCAGTCGCTAGAGTAGGTTACATGGTCGGCAAAACATTGTGGGCTGAAGGGCCTGTAATGTGCTGTAGATTTCTATGTTTCTAAATCATCAATTAAACAATAGTTAAATTCTAAAGCCTTAACCACAGATTAATTCATCTGCAAACAAATGCATCTGGAATAAAATTGTATAAACTAGGTTGAAGTACAAGTCAGCCATGACTGAGCCAAAGCATGCGTTCAAACAACTGAATATCCTCTTGTTCCTATTGGTCTTCAAAATTTATGGATCAATCTTGATAGGCATGGACTACAGACTTACTCTCCCATTGTTGGACACAGGAATCGTAGTGCAGCGCCCAATCTTTCTAGATAAATGTCTCGATTGCGTAGTTCTGAGAACAAAAGTAAACACATTTCAGTAAACTCATAAATTCTTGGGACTAAAACAGTACCAGAGGTCCATGGAAAAGGACATAATAGTTAGGATCTAAGATAAGGAATGCTCATGATGAACTTCTAGTCTTATTATTTTAAGACAACATACTAAACTATCAAGTCTTTAAAGAAAAGGGCAAAGTGAATACTGAAATGCATTACTGGGTGGATTAGAAGAGAGTTCAAAGTGAATGATTTCTTGATCAGAATGCATCACAATTACTGAACCTCGTCCTGAAAAATGTTCATGTCAAATTTATTCCACATTAACTTTGATAAATGAGATTGTTAGACTTCCATTTCTCTTACAGCTCTCAACTTATCCAATTAGCCCCACACCCTGTTCAACCCTGTAATTTGCAAAGAAGAAAAGCCCAATTTGGCCAAGCTCCCATTGCTAAATTCTATCCATTTCCTATACAGCATGCACTAACTTAAAATTTCACCCTGTTTAAAAACCCTCTTTTGCCAGGTGAGTTTAGGGAGTTAGGTGCCAAGTTAAAGGACAGGACCTCCAGGATAGCAATCTCAGGATTACTACCAATGTCATGTGCAGGCGGGTTTAGAAAAAGTAAGATAGCACAAATCAACAGGTGGCTGAAGACATGGTGCAAGAGGGAGGGCTTCAGATTTATAGATAATTGGGCAGCTTTCCAGGGAAGGTGGGACCTGTTCCGGCAGGACGGTTTACATCTGAACTGGAGGGGAACAAATATTCTTGCAGGTAGGTTTGCCAAAGAGGCTCCCGTGGATTTAAATTAGATACAAGGGGAGAGGGCAACCAGAGTGTAGGAACAGATGTAGGGGAGAAGGAAGAAAAAGAAAATAATAAAGTTGTTTGCACCGTTAGTGATAAACAGAGAGTAAGAGGTGGAAAATTTCTTAAATGCATTTATTTTAAAGCTAGGAGCATTGTAAGAAAGGTGGATGAGCTTACAGCATGGATTGATACCTGGAAGTATGATGTTGTAGCTATTAGTGAAACATGGTTGCAGGAAGGGTGTGATTGGCAATATTCCTGGATTTCGTTGCTTCAGGTGTGATAGAATCGGAGAGACAAGAGGGGGAGGTGTTGTATTGCTTGTCAAAGAAAATATTGCAGTGGTGCTCTGGCAGGATAGATTAGAGGGCTCGTCTAGGGAGGCTATTTGGGTGGAATTGAGGAATGGGAAAGGTGTAGTAACACGTATAGGGGTGTATTATAGACCACCTAATGGGGAGCAAGAAGTGGAGGAGCAAATTTGTAAGGAGAATGCAGATATTTGTAGTAAGCACAAGGTTGTGATTGTGGGAGATTTTAATTTTCCACACATAGACTGGGAAGCCCATACTGTAAGAGGGCTGGAAAATTTACAGTTTTGTAAAATGTGTGCAGGATAGTGTTTTGCAGCAATACATAGAGGTACCAACTAGAGAAGGGGCAGTGTTGGATCTCCTGTTAGGGAATGAGATAGGTCAGGTGACGGAGGTATGTGTTGGGGAGCACTTTGGGTCCAGTGATCACAATGCCATTAGTTTCAATATAATTATGGAGAAGGATAGGTCTGGACTCAAGGTTGAGATTTTCGATTAGAGAAAGGCTGACTTTGAGGAGATGCAAAAGGATTTAGGAGTGGATTGGGACAAACTGTTTTATGGGAAGGATGTAAGAGAGAAATGGAGGTCATTTAAAGGTGAAATTTTGAGAGTACAGAATCTTTATGTTCCTGTTAGGTTGAAAGGAAAGGTTAAAAGTTTGAGAGAGCCATGGTTTTCAAGGGATATTGAAAACTTGGTTCGGAAACAGAGAGATATCTACAATAACTATAGGCAGCGTGGAGTAAATGAGGTGCTCAAGGAATATAAAGAATCTTAAGAAAGAAATTAGAAAAGCTAAAAGATACGAGGTTGCTTTGGCAAGGTGAAAATAAATCCAAAGGGTTTCTACAGTTATATTAATAGCAAAAGGACAGTGAGGGATAAAATTGCTCCCTTAGAGAATCAGAGTGGACAGCTATGTGTGGAACCAAAAGAGATGGGGGAGATTTTGAACAATTTCTTTTCTTCAGTATTCACTAAGGAGAAGGATATTGAATTGTGTAAGGTAAGGGAAACAGGTAAAGAAGTTATGGAAACTATGATGATTAAAGAAGAGGAAGTACTGGTGCTTTTAAGGAATATAAAAGTGGATAAGTCTCCAGGTCCTGACAGGATATTCCCTAGGACCTTGAGGAAAGTTAGTGTAGAAATAGCAGGGGCTCTGACAGAAATATTTCAAATGTCATTAGAAACGGGAATGGTGCCGGAGGATTGGCATATTGCTCATGTTGTTCCATTGTTTAAAAAGGATTCTAAGAGTAAACCTAGCAATTATCGACCTGTGAGTTTGACGTTAGTGGTGGGTAAATCGATGGAAAGTATTTTTATTTATGGTATATATAATTATCTGGATAGACAGGGTCTGATTAGGAACAGTCAACATGGATTTGTGCGTGGAAGGTCACGTTTGACAAATCTTATTGAATTTTCTGAAGAGGTTACTAGGAAAGTTGACAAGGATAAAGCGGTAGATGTTGTCTATATGGACCAGTAAGGCCTTTGACAAGGTTCCACACAGAAGGTTAGTTAGGAAGGTTCAATCGTTAGGCATTAATATTGAAGAAGTAAAATGGATTCAGCAGTGGCTGGATGGGAGACGCCAGAGAGTAGTGGTGGATAACTGTTTGTCAGATTGGAGGCCGGTGACTAGTGGTGTGCCTCAGGGATCTGTAATGGGTCCAATGTTGTTTGTCATATACATTAATGATCTGGATGATGGGGTGGTAAATTGGATTAGTAAATATGCAGATGATACCAAGATAGGTGATGTTGTGGATTATGAAGTAGGTTTTCAAAGCTTGCAGAAAGATTTAGGCCAGTTAGAAGAGTGGGCTGAAAGATGGCAGATGGAGTTTAAAGCTGATAAATGTGAGGTGCTACATTTTGGTAGGACTAATCAAAATAGGACATACATGGTAAATGGTAGGGCATTGAAGAATGCAGTAGAATAGAGGGATCTAGGAATAATGATGCCTAGCTCCCTGAAGGTGGAATCTCATGTGGATAGGGTGGTGAAGAAAGCTTTTGGTATGCTGTCCTTTATAAATCAGAGCACTGAGTATAGGAGTTGGGATGTAGTGTTAAAGTTGTACAAGGCATTGATAAGGTCAAATTTGGAGTATTGTGTACAGTTTTGGTCACCGAATTATAGGAAAGATGTTAACAAAATAGAGAGAGTACAGACAAGATTTATTAGAATGTTACCTGGATTTCAGCACCTAAGTTACAGAGAAAGGTTGAACAAGTTGGGTCCTTATTCATTGGAGCGTAGAAGGTTGAGGGGGTACTTAATAGAAGTATTTAAAATTATGAGGGGGATAGATAGAGTTGATGTGGATAGGCTTTTTCCCATTGAGAGTAGGGGAGATTCAAACAAGAGGACATGAGTTGAGAGTTGGGGGCAAAAGTTTAGGGGTAACATGAGGGGGAACTTCTTTACTCAGAGAGTGGTAGCTGTGTGGAACGAGCTTCGTGCAGAAGTGGTAGAGGCGGGTTTGATATTGTCAATTAAAGTTAAATTGGATAGCTATATGGACAGGAAAGGAATGGAGGGTTATGGGCTGAGTGAAGGTCGGTGGAACTAGGTGACAGTAAGCGTTCTGCACGGACTAGAAGGGCCGAGATGGCCTGTTTCCGTGCTGTAATTGTTAGATGGTTATATCCGTATTGAGTCTTTTGGTTTCCAATCTCCTGCCATTGGAAACAGTTTCTGTCGTTTCTTTCTCAGAGATCTGAGCATCTCAATTAAATATTCCTTCGGTTTCAAGGATAACATTATTGGCCTTTACATTATTAGTTCCTCAACCTGGTATTTCTTTAAAACTTCTTAAAGTTTAGTTTTCAGATTTGAACAAATCTTCCACTGAGCCCTAGCAATAAATTTAGAAAGGTTTTCGTATTACTTCCTTGCTTTTGCAGCTTATACATTTTGTAAAACCAAGGATCCCGATGCTTTTGCAAGAGTCCAAGTTAGACTGTGTGGATCACTGAACTCATCACAATTCTGACTCCATCGTAAAGCTATCCATTTTACTTGGTCTTTCAGCCCATCTAGTTCATGCCAAACTATTAATTTGGCTGGTACCATTAACCCACATCAGGACCATAGTCCTCCATACCCCTCCCATCTATGTACCTACCTAAATTTTTCTTAAACGCTGAAACTGAAACCACATCCACCATTTCTGCCGATACCTCGTTCCACATTCACACCACCCTCTCAGTGACCAAGTTTCTCTCAGGTTCCCCTTAAACATTTCACCCTTAACCTATGACCTCTAATTTTAGTGTCACCCAACCTAGTAGAAAAAAAATCTGTTTGCATTTACTTTATCTATACCCCTCGTAATTCTGTATACCTCATTCTTCTACGCTCTACGGAATAAAGTCCTATTCTATTCAACCTTTCCCTATAACTCATGTCCTGGCAATATCCTTGCAGATTTTCCCTGCACACTTTCAATCTTATTGACATCTTTCCTGTAGGTAGGTAACCAAACCTACACGCAATACTCAAAATTAGGTCTCACCATATCTTATACAACTTCAATATAACATCCCATTTCCTGTACTCAATACATTGATTTATTAAGGCCAATATGCCAAATCTCTCTTTACAATCCTATCTACCCAGTGACACAATTTTCAAGGAATTATGGATCTATATTCCCAGATTCCTCTGTTCTACTATACTGCACAGTGACCTACCACTTACTATGTTAAGTCCAACCCTTGTTTGTCTTCCCAAAGTGCAACACCTCACACTTGTCTGCATTGAATTCTATCAGCCATTTTTCAGCTCATTTTTCCTGCTGGTCCAGATTCCCCTGCAAGCTTTGATAATCTTCCTTACTGTCCACTACACCCGCAATCTTGATGTCTTCCACATATTTGCTGATCCAGTTTAACACATCATCATCCAGATTGTTGATACAGATGACAAACAAAAACGGATCCAGCTTTGATCCCTGTGGCACACCACTAGTGACAAGCCTCCAGTCAGAGAAGCAACCATCTACTATTACTCTCTCGCTTCCCCCGCAAACCAATATCCAATCCAATTTACTACCTCATCTCCAATGCCAACCAAATGAACCTTCTTGACCAACCTCCCTTGCAGGACCTTGTCAAAGGCCTTGCTAACGTCCATGTAGAAGACCTGCACTGCCTTGCCTTCATCAACTTTCCTGGGAACTTTTTGAAAAACTCTACAAGACTGGTCAGACATGACCTACCACGCACAAAGCCATGTCGACTATCCCTGATTAGTACTGTCAATCCAAATACTTATATATCTGGTCCCTTAGAATACCTTCCAAATTACCCACTACTGATGTCAGGCTCAATGACCTATAATTTCCTTGCTTATTCTTAGAGCCTTTCTTGCCATTGCCAGAAAACAACCTGTCCCAATCCACACTTGTCAGACCCTTTCTGATACTATCCAAATTAGCTGTTCTCCAATTTAGAATCTCAACCCAAGGACCAGACCTATCTTTCTCCATAGTTAGCTTGAAACTAGTGGCATTATGATCACTAGATGCAAAGTGTTCTCCTACACAAACCTCCATCATTTGCCCTATCTCATTCCCGAATAGGAGATCTAGTATCACACTCTCTCTAGTTGGGCCTCTATATGCTGAATATAGGTCCTGTCAATCAATTCCTCAGCCTCCCAAATGATCTGGAGTTTACTCAGTTCCAGCTCCAATTCCTAAACATGGTCTGGAAGAAGCTGCAGCTGGATGCACTTCTTGTAAGTGTAGTTGTCAGGGATACTGGAGTTCTCCTTGCCTTCCCACATCCTGCAAGAGGAGCATTCCACTATGCTGCCTGGCATCCCTATTGCTCTAACTGTGTCAAAAGGAAGGAAGAAAAATTAAATGGAAAAGTCCACTTACAGTCTTTGCCTCTCCTTGGTAGAGCCTCTATGAGCAAAGGCCTGAACTGCCCACTCTTAACACTGGCCCAGACCCACTGGCTCTGCTTAAACTTAACTTCTTTTTATTGGCCATTGTCAAATGCCTAATTATGCACAATTGGGAACAGTGGCAGACAGAATGTCCCGCCTGTCCCGCTTGCTTCTTTTAAACACCCTCTCTCTGGCTGCACAATCCAACAGCTCCTTGGGAACTGTGGCGTGCAGAATTGTATTTCCAAATTCTTATACTGACTTGAAACTGACAAAAATATGTAAATATTAATGATTTTAAATATATTAAATTTGGGCATTACAGGACAGTCTGTGTATGTTCATTTTCCAATGCATTGTTTGATGACAAACAAATTTGTTTACTGTCATCAAAATTCTCACCTCTTGCGCTTCCCTCCATTTGTGGGTGACTGCGTTTGCCTCTGGGTTGAGACTATCTGGCAGTGAACCGTCCCCAGCAGCAGCATCAGAACCATGGGGCTGACAATTTCACTGACGTACAACACTGGAACCAGCAAATATAAGCCGATTGCTATCACTTGAAATAAAAAAACAATATAGACAATGGATGATCCGCTTTATACAAAGGTGTAAACAAAATTGCACAGGGCATGTGTTGAAAAGTGTTCAGGGAACCCACCTTCTAAGATGTAGAGAAGCAGAAGCCATGCGAAGATGCCCAGTGAGGTTACCTGGATCCACCAATGGCAGAAAAATGGAAAGAACAACACCCGTACTATGCCTTTCCGTGTTAAAGCAGTCCATGGACTTTCGGGCTTAGCTTTGACAAAAGTTGATCCTAAATAATGAACAGAGAATGTATCAACTCTCAGAGAGATCAATAGAAAACATTTCAACAGATGGAAAAACTGAACACCTCAAATGGGCAATCTGATTTCAAAGGTACTTTCAAAATGCTGGATTACAAATCACTGCATACAGCTGTTCGACACAACTGGGCCATTTCTGAGGGCAGTTAAGAGTTAAGAATTAAATTATGGGTTTGGAAAATCAGGAGGATAAGATTCCTTTAGTAAACAACATTACTGAGTCACCTTTTTTGGAAAATACAATTGTTTTACAGTATTGCCACTGTTTATTTTATTAGCTAAATTTGAATTCACCAACTGCATGGTTGTATTTGAATTTACCTATCTAGTTCATGAGACAGAGACTTAAAATAGGAATAAATATTCTTGCCAGTCTCACCCCTTACAAGGTCCACATCAATCAGATCAGACTTTATTCGGCCAGTCTTCTTTGGTTTACTTCGCAGGCCCTGGCAATTAAGCAAACAATTCTATTCAACTTCAGAAGGTTAATTGCTTCTACGATAGCGATAGGACTGCAGGAGGCTGTGCTTTGCATGTTGCAATTACACTGAGCCCTTGGTGTGCCAAAATGGAGATTGCCAGCTACTCAGACTGAATCAATCAGGAAACAACAGTTAAATTTTGTTTGCAGTATTCACTCATACCTGTCAGTCCATAACATAAATTCCTACAGTTTTTAATATCACTGGCATGTGTCCTGAAATTTATTAATTTTGCAGCAGTACAATGCAATAATAGAAAAAAACTGAATTACAGTAAATATATTTTGCATATTTCCACAGAAATGACAATTACACAAAAATATCAGATGTAGAAAAGATTCACCGCTAACAATTAACTAAGTTTACTAACTACAATTCAAATAAATCTTTACTCCAATGAAATAACTCAAAATGAAAAGTTATTGGCTCCCAAAATGTTAAATTTAATACTGTCTCTCTACAGATCCTGCCTGGTCTGCTGAGTGTTTTTATTTCAGAGTAACAGCAACTGCAATCCTTTGCTTATCAAACGCTATGCTCCAAATGGAATTCAGACTGGAGAACACTCTTTGTAGTGCTCGCTGCGGAATTTCATGCAAAATAGTATACCCAAGAAACATGAAAAGTTTGGAATGACAAAAAAATGTTATCAATGATTCCACTTTAAAGGAACAATGTGGAGAGAGATTTTGAGACAATGAGGGAATTCACAGTCTCAACACCTAAAGATGTAGTAACCATTGGTGGAGTGACTAGAAACAGGCTTGCTCATCAACTGGAATCAGGGTGAAAAATATAGATCCTAGAGCAAGTGTTCCTAACCTGGACTCTGCGGGTCTCTTGTTTAATGGTATTGATCAATGACATACAAAAGGTTGGGAACCTCTCTCCTAGAGGGCCGCAGCACTGCAAGTGATTAGGGGAGATAACAAAATAAAATGAGGAATGTTAAAATTGTGCTGCCAAACTTGGCATCACATAGCTCAATGTACACAGGGGGAAAAGGAGAATGAGATTTATCTCAGGTTATTATACTTGTGCAGCAGACATTCCCTCCATCTGCCACACATGCAGTGGCCACATCAATGGCTAGAAGATGGTAACTTGTGTATAATGACCCACAATCTAAACATCTTGGACCACTAACCAGCAAGGCACACAGGTTCAATACATGCAAACTCAAAGCCAACAGGTTTTACTGATCATCTGGGTCAGGATGAGGTGGCCAAAGGTAAACAGGATGCTGCATTTTTAATTAGGTCATACTTGAAGCTGTGTTGACAACATTTGCTTAACCAAACACACAATATCCATGACATACACTTAACTGATTTGTTCTCAGCCCATTAAGCTATCTGTTACTCATACACTGAAAGCAGGAGGACTCTTGCCAGATATTGCAGAGAACTGCTGACACTTCTCCACACAGTTGCCATCAATTTTGTGATTTGCATGCAAATACTGAAGTCCTAGACCTTGAGCAGGTCTTGTGCAAGGCTTTGCATTCAGAATCAGAGCAGCTGATCTGCAAAACTACAAGTTTGCACTTACCAGAGAGGTCAAATTAGTGCAAGTAGATGACCATTGGCCAATCAAAGTCTCATTGTTAATGTTACTGATTTTATTTAAAATCCATGGACACGGTTTCTGCAACCTGGAACAAATTATCACTCAGCTTCAACTAATTTCTTAACATTATCTGTCCTGACTCTGTTTTGTACACTGCAATCAGCATTAGGAAATACACAACGTACTGGAGGAATTCAGCAGATCAGACAGGATCTACGGGTACCCAGAATGTTGACTGTCCATTTCCCTCCATTGATGCTGCATGACCCACTGAGTCCCTCCAGATTCTAGCATCTGCAGCCTCTTCTGTCTCCATCAGTAGGCACTAGCTCCTACTGCCCAATGGATTGACAAGGTTGGCCTTGTCTGCCTTTACACACTCTACTGAAAGATTTTGAAGAATACCCAAACCACATTGTCACAATCAGGAATGCCATCCAGTCTGACCTTACAATTCATCAGGGCTTTGAGAGATTAGGAAGAAGAGAACATTTTATCAGGATGTTATTCTTACCTTAATCTCTGTTTGCTCAATGGACTTTTCCCAGACTTGTTGATCGTATGCTCCAATCTGAAAAACAGCAAATTACTTGATGAAGGATTAGTGGAAACCTCCCACAATTCTTTTTGTCACTGCTACATTATATTATCTATGCACCTAAAACAGTTCACAAAGGAAAAGCTCAAAATATAGAGATGAGAGCAAGTGCCCAAGTGAGTAAGCAAGTCTGCTTGTTCGTTAGTCTGTGAGAAAGTTGAGATAAAAAAATGTGACACTGGTAGAATTATGTCTGAAGTGAAATACTGCTCAACTAGTCAAACAGAAGACCACCACCAACCACTTTGAGCTTGCTACACAGCCATCATCATCACCCGATGAAATTAATTATCACAAAACAAACCAGTCAGAGACATTTCTGACTATACTTTTCTTGCACTGAATTGGTCAGAGGTGGTCTTACCATCAGGAAATGGTTAGCAGGTTGGACCTCTTTTATCTAAAAATAGAGAAAACCAAAAGAGCCCTCGATGGAGGTCTTCAAAATAATAGAAATTGTGGTAGAAACTGAGAATAAATGTAAAACAGTTATGAATTAATCCAAACATGAGGAAATCTGCAGATGCTGGAATTTCAAGCAACACACATAAAAATTGCTGGTGAACGCAGCAGGCCAGGCAGCATCATTTATGGACTGGAAAGGAATGGAGGGTTACGGGCTGAGTGCAGGTTGGTGGGGCTAGGATAGGGTAAGAGTTCGGCACAGACTAGAAGGGCTGAGATGGCCTGTTTCCGTGCTGTAATTGTTATATGGTTATATAGCATCTATAGAAAGAGGTATAGTCAACGTTTCGGGCCAAGACCCTTCGTCAGGACTAACTGAAAGAAGAGATAGTAATAGATTTGAAAGTGTGGGGGGGAGATCCGAAATGATAGGAGAAGACAGGAGGAGGAGGGATCTGGAAAGTTGATTGCCAAAAGGAATATGAGAGGATCATGGGACTGGAGGCCTAAGGAGAAAGAAAGGCAGAGGGGGGAAATTATGAATTAATCCAGCTCCTTTAACCATGGGGTGGCTGACAGAACAAATGTATTTAAGTTAAATCTGCTGAAAACATGAGACAGAAATACAAAAAAAAATTGGTTAATCAAGATAAACATAACACGTAGGGGGCTGAAGAGGAGCATAATTAGTGGATTAGTCTAGCTGGGGCAAAGGGTTGATACTACACTGTAAATTCTATCAGAACCTATTTATGCCTTGCATTGTCCTTACACGTTGTGTGCATACCTTTTTCTGGTACCAAGTTATGGTGTCTGTTGTTTTCCAGGCCATTTGTTGTTCATCTTACCTAATTACAAACATACAAAATAAACTAAAATTCAGTTTTGGGCCTCAGCATGGTACTGATGGGATTCATGAAATTATCAAACGTAATCTCAAACTTACAAACCATACGTGATTTAAGAGCAAAACAAACTGCTCCCCCCACCAGAGTATTCTTTTACCTTCTGACCCTCCCCTCAACAGAATCCCATCCTACTTCTCCATCCCCCCACCAGAGCAGAGGTTTCCCTCCCTGTCTCCCCCCGCCCTTAGCTTGAACCCTTTGAACCCTCCTCTCCCCCCCCAGCACCAGAGCCTTCTTCCCAGTAACCAGAGCCCCCCTCCGTTCCACCTCCTGCCTGAACACTCCCCCTATATCCCCTCCCCACCACCAGACCAGGATCCTCCCTCCTCCTCGTCACTATCTAGACACTCCTTTCTTCCCTGCACCCTACCCCCTCCTCGCCCCTCACTAGGATCCCTCAACCATCTCCTCCCTCGCCCCTACCCATCAGGTCCCTTCCCATCTCCTTTTCCTCCCTTCTTCAGCCCCGGCCGGGCCGGGCCGCCCCATCTCCCCCTCGCTTCCTCCCCCTCCCAGGTACCGGCTAGAGCCGCGGCCCAGTCTGTTCCCGGTCCTGCCCCCGGCCCCGGCCTCACCTGCTCCCGTCTGCCCACGACCAGGCAGTGGGCCGCGGCCAACGTCTGAGATGTGCATGCAGCCCGTTCGTTGCACGAGAGGAAGAAGCAGCCGTCTATCATGAATATTGATGAGTGTTTATGCAGCGTCATGAATAGTAATGAACGAATATTTAAAAACCTCCGCCCCTTCGCCGCGCAAGGGAGCCGAAAATCGTAAATTTGCGTTCCAAGGTCCCAGTTTTGTTTTAATCATTTCAATCTCAACGCGACGTTAGATTTATCATCTTTGTGTAGCAAAGCTGGCAGTGCAATTGAAAACACTGACTTTATATCATAGGGCTGTGTAGCAAGGAAACAGGACCTTCAACCCCGCGCCTCTACAATGACCATATCCACGCATAATAACTTAAACCTAGACGTTTGCATTGAATCCATATCCCTGATCATTCAAATGTCGGTTCAATTGCCTCAATTATTATTATTCTTTCTGCCTCCACCGCCTCATCTGTTCGCTCCCGATAACAACTATTCTTTGTGAGAAAGAAAAAAATTACCCCTTTAAACTTTCACTTGATACCCATATCCTCTCCTTCTGGGCACCCTAGCATGGGAAAAACACACTGGCTATTATTTTCTTTTTCTTTCATGATTTTATATACCACTATTGTTTCATCTTTCAGCCTTACTCCACGGGAAATTTTTTTTTTCCGAAAATACTTTATTCAGAAATATTACAAAATAAAAATAATTACATACAGAAAAAGAAAACCATTCGTTGACTGTGAGTCCTTATTCAATACAGTTATTAACAATAAAATTTTGCGTTGACTCTGTTCATTTACAAATGAAAGATGTTTACAGTAAATCATGTGTTTACTCTCAACTCTTGGTCAAGTGTTAAGACTTATTAACAATCAAAATTTTCAACAATAAAGGCAGGCAATGGCTCTAATACTTTCCCAAATTAACAATTCCACCCACTCCTTGGGCACCATGTTGATTATCTGTCCACACCGCTGATGAGGGTAGGTCTCCTCCCCACCCAACCTCTCCCCCTCCTACGGGTGATGAACGTTAAACTGTGGTCCTTCCCCACCGGGCCTTCGTGGTGGCTGCACCAAGTTTGAGTGCATCCCTCAGAACGTACTCCTGCAGACGAGAATGTGCCAGTCGGCAGCATTCAGTCACGGACATCTCCGTCAGCTGGCAGACCATCAAGTTTCGGGCCGACCAAAGAGCGTCTTTCACCGAATTGATGATCTGCCAGCAGCACCGGATGTTGGTCTCCAACTTATCCAATCTCTCCTTATAACTCAACATTTCCAATTCATGTGAATCTTTGCTGCACCCACTCCAGCTCAATCACATCTTTCCTGTGGCGTGGTAACTAGAACCACCTTTTATGCTCCATTTGTGGCTCAACCAATGTTTTGGACAATGACTCAATGCTTTGGCCAATAAAGGCAAGCATGTAGTATGTCTTCATCTAGCCATGTCTACTTGTGTTGTAACTTTTGGGGAACCATGTACTTGTATCCCAATAATGCTTGTATCTAATCGGCCACACTCTCCAGGGCCCAGCCATGATCTGTCCACCTCCTGTCCTAGTTTAACTTCCCAAAATGTATCACTTAACATTTGCCTATGTTAAATTCCATCTGCCACAATCTTGCCCAATTAACCAGTTGACCTAGATTCTGTTGCGACCTTAGAAAACTTTCTTCCTTGCTCATTATACCTACCAGTTTTGGTGTCATCTGAAATTTACTAATCAGTAGAGGACCCAGCATCGTTCTCTGCAGCATACCACTGCTCATATGCCTCCAAAATGAAAAATAACCCTCAAGGAGCATATGTTGCCTCCTACCTCCTAGCCGATTGTGTATCTAACTGGATCCCCTGTGCTCCAACCATTTGTTAAAGATCACATAGACAATGTCTTCTACTTTACCCATGTCAATCTCCTTGATCACCTCTTCAAATAACTCAAATTCATGATACTTGATTTTCCAAGCTGAAAGCCATACTGACTCTTCTTAACCAGTCCTTTCCATATGCAAAGAAATCCTGTCTCTCAGAATCCTTGCAGTGACCTTCACACCACTGATACAAGGCTCACAGGCCCTTAGTAGAAAAATCTCTTCCAATACCTCAACAATCTTTTCCCTTGCTTTCCATAACATGCTAAGATACATCTGTCCACCTTTTCTTTCGTAGGATCTCCCTCGAGTCCTCCTTCATAATGTTGATATGCTTCAGGTTATCAGTGTTTTCTCCCCAGAATTCATGAGCTACCAAGCTATAGTAAATAAGATAAGAATACATTTGAGACTTTGCCCATTCCCCATTGATCCAGGTAGATTAAAGCACTGATCTTCAAGGGGTGCCTACTCTCTTGACCTATTTAAATATACATATAGAATCTTTTATGATTCTCTTTTATTTTATCTACCAGAGATACACTCAGTTGCCACTTTATTGGGTACACCCGTATTCTTGTTTTTAAATGTGTACATCTAGCTAGCCAATCATGTGGCAGCAACTCAATGCATAAAAGCATGCAGACTTTGTCACGAGGTTCAGTTGTTGTTCAGACCAAATATCAAAATGGAGAAGAAGTGTGTACTAAGTGACTTTAACCATGGAATGATGGTTGATGCCAGATGGGGTGGTTTGGGTATCTCAAAAAATCAATGATCTCCTGGGATTTTCACACAACACAATCTCTTGAGTTTACAGAGATTGGTGTGAAAAACAACAACAAAAAACCCAGTGAACGGCAGTTCTGTGTACGAAGAAGCCTTGTTAATGAGGGAACTCAGAGTAGAATGGCTAGGCTGGTTCAAGCTGACAGGAAGGTGACAGTAACTCAAATGACCACACATCACAACAGCAGTGTGCAGAAAAGCAACTAAGGCACAATGCATTGAACCTTGAAGTCGATGGGTTACAGCAGCAGAAGACCACAAACACACACTCAGTGGCCACTTTATTACATACAGAACATATCTAATAAAGCAGCCACTGAGTGTACATGTAGAATCTTTTGCAATTTGCTTTTGTTTTCTGCTAGAGATACATAATTGCTCTTTTACCCTCCAAATTTCCATAAGTTTTCATAATTCTCAGAGTATGGCCTTATGCAAGATATCCATTGTCTCCTCTTGATTTTATATATGCACAATTTTCTCTTCTGCACTGTGTATATGCTTGAATCACACCTCGCAACACAATGGTACCCGAACAGAGGACAGAGAAAGACTTTACCTTACATTTCTGTAAGAAATGTTACAGGATCTGAAGATTATCTGGAAGATAGAGATCAAAATCCAAGTATTAACTCACCAAACACATTCACTAACCACTGAATAACAATTGAGCTATGCTACTGATACGAGGAATGAAACATGAATAAGTGGACTCATCAATTAGTCAGTGATGCACTGTTCAGCTAGAGTAAATAGGATGGTGTTGTTTTGGAAAATAATTGGAGATGAAGTTAGATACGGAAACTAACCCTCTGTTTGAAATTGTCAATTAGCAAATGTTCATACAGCGAGAAACAGGAATGAAATAATGTAGAAGGGGATTTTAGTTTATCTGCCTTGATTAACTTATCCTTTCATCTTTTCTCTTTTACTTACTCATGTCCAAGGATTTCTGGTAAGGTTGCCATTCATTACATATCCCTTTGCCCTGAGGCAGTGATGGTGAGTTACCTTCAGACTGACTGCATCCACAGAGCGAAGGTACCATACAAAGTCGTTGGGAAGATTTCCAGAATTTTGACCAGCAAAGATGAGGTACTGGCAACCAACTGAAGCTTGAAAGCTGATGACATGTACCTACCAACATTATCCTTCCAAGCGATAGGTATCGCAGGTTTGGGAAGCACTGATAAAGAATTATTCCAGTTTATTCTGTAGACAGAACAGGGCACGACCACTCTCTGCAATGGCCAATAGGGCGTCTTTCTAAATGTTTTACTTCTCATCTTAAACACTGGTTTTAAATGCCTCCACCACAGGATACAGATCTCACTTATCTACCCTCAGCAGCCTCATTGTTTGTACACCTCCATCAGATCACCTCTCATCCTTGCCCACTCCAGGGATAACAGACATGGCGTTTCCAATGTCTCCTTATAACTGAAATGCTCCATTCCAGGCTGCATCATTGCCCCTGCATCTTTTCCAGTATAGTCACAGCCTTGTGACTGGAACTGCACACCCCTGTGAGACCCAACCAATGTTAAATAAAATTGTAACATGACATTCTTTGCATCACTGATGAAAGCAAACATCCTGTAAGCCTTATTCATCACCCTCTCAATATGTCCTTTCAGGGATCTGTCAACTTTTATTCCAAGGTCTTGTGTTCATCAACAATCTCTGGGGCCCTACTATTTGTTTATATCCTACCCTCACAACCTCCCAAAATGCATTACTTTTTGCTTGCTGGGATTAAATTCCATCTGTCATTGCTTTCCAGTTGATCAATATCACACCATAGCTATCGACAGTGCTGTTTACACAAGACTGGATAAAACTAATTGATTCTTTGAACTATTGCCACAGAATTTCATGTCTACCTGAAGGAAGATGAGACCTTGGTTTAAGCTCTCTTTTGAAAGATCTACCTCTAACAGCACACCATTCCTTCAGTATCACAGCAAATGCATCAACTTAAACGATTAAGTTTCTGGTATGGAACTTGTATTCACAACCTTCTCTCTCACAGAATGCCAGCTACTGAGCCACATTTGGCATTTTTCCATGTTATACAGCTTCTCTCAGCTCAGATTTCAGGATACAACAGTGAGCAGCTTGATCTAATCTCTCTTCCAGGCAGACAAAGAGGGGTTCTGGTGAAGTGTGATTTCCATCAGTGCCTATTATTAAACAGCCACAAGATGTCTTTGGACTCTACATGCAGGCTGAAAGATTCATTAGGTAATGAGAAAAATTAAATCAGAATATATTGTATTGCCCAACAAGTCCAAGCCATTATTTATTCTCTATATGTGCCTCTCATCCTTCATCACTCATGTATAGGGGCAACCTTTCTCTTGCATGCCCGTCTAGCAATCCCTGAGATCTGATTGAGGTTCTTCCTCCTGAAATGTTAACTCTTTCTCTTCCCACAGATGCAGCCTGCCCTGCTGAACATTTCCAGCAGCTCCTGTTTTTATTACAGATTTCCAGTTTTTTCTTTGGTGCACCCAGTTGGGCCCTACAGGGCACACATCTACCACGTTCTCGTTTTGAGATGGAGATGTTTCTTTTGGATTCCTTGTTTAATTTCTTGGCATCCATCTTGAATGTGCCCTTCCTTAGAAGTGGAAATTTTATCCCCTCAAGATTAATGCAAAAAATCTTAATCAAGTCACTTTTCAGCATTTGCTTTGCAGGAGAGACACACAGCCATTTGTCCTTTCCTGTTAAATGTAACCTTGCAGTACTGATATGATCTTCACAAATCACTTTTGCATCAAGTGTCTCTGTATTTTTTTTTAAAATGAAACTGCAATCAGAATAGTGCCGAGTGTTCCAACAGTGGTCCAACCATTTGATACACATTTAATATAATTTTGATGCCAATATGAAGCAGGGTGCTGAGCTCAGCTTCAATCATTAGTTCTTGGGAAATGTTTTGTGCACAATTGCAGATGCCTGCTGCTTTCCAGTGCTGGCATCAGGCAATCCATTTACTTGTGTCCTTATTTCAAGATCAACTGCTGAACTATTGCACACACTGGGAATGTAATCTAGATTTACGGTCACCAATTGTCCATAAATTCAATTACATCGTAGTCAGAAGACATAGTCACATTTAGCTTTATATTCATCTTGATGTCAATTAGTTAATTGCTCATTTTCTCTCTGTTCAGTTCTCAGTGAAGCCTCAGGCACGAGATAGGCTGAGCAGATAACACTAAGCTCAGAAGGTGCTGAGTTTAAGTTCCATTGACTGAATTTAAGCAGACACACACACAGGTAAGAATTTAAATCAGGTCATTAAAATTAAATTATGCATCTTGAATTTAGTGCTTAAAATGAGTTAATTAGGTAATTAGTATTAAGCATCATTATGAAAATTGCAGCTGGGGCAATCACCAGGGTGTATGGGACAATTGTCAATGGTTGAGATAGGGTATATTTCAGTACTTTATAAGAGTAACTACATTTCAAAAGTGCTCCCTTGGCTATAAAGTCATTTGATGTATCCTAAAAGAATGTGAAAGGCACATTGTTCTTTATTAAGTTCATGTTATGTAACTGTAACTGATCTTTGATGATTCTAAAGGTTTCTGTAGATGCCAAGGATTCTAAGCACTTACTAGTAGAGCAAAGTTGTTTGAAATGGGGTGGGAAGAAGTGGTTGAAAATACATTAAGAGTGGGAGTGCAAATGCAGAGAGGTCTGTAGTGTATTGATGAGGGATATAGCAAGGAGGAGCAATAAGAATGGAGTGCAAGCTGAGAGTGGGAGGGGAAGGAATACATACAGATAAAAGCAGGAAACCAGCAACCTTTCATAGAAATAGTCGTACAGTACAGAATTGGGCTGTTGGCCTATCAAGTCCATGCCAGCTTTTATGCCTATCTACCCTAATGCTATTTGCCTGTATTAATACATTATTCCTTTGAGTGACTAAATGCCTTTGAAATGTATTAATTATCTTTTCACTTAAGATCGTCTACCAGGAAACTAACCCTAATTGCTTAGAAAACTGTCATTCCACTTCATGTTCTGCCATCCTGCCGAAGGGTTTTGGCTCGGAATGTCGACTGTACTCTTTTCCTAGATGCTGCCTGGCCTGCTGAGTTCCTCCAGCAATTGTGCGTGTTGCTCAGATTTCCAGCATCTGCAGATTTTCTCGTTTGTCACTCCATTCCATAGTTGTTTTATGTGGAGAGCATCAAAACACTGCAGATGCCAGATAGCATTATCTAAAATCAAATCTCTCACCCTTTATTTCCTCAGCATATCCAGTTGCAATAACTACATTTAAGGACTTTACTGGATTACTACATCTACGGCACACCATGAGAGAACTATTTAACATTTTTTCCCCCTCCTAATTACACAGCATGTATAAAACCAGCAATGGTAATATTTTGCAGGGCACTATTTAAAAATTTTTGCCGGCTGGTGGCATAGTGGCATCAGCGCTGGAATTCGGGGCGAGAGGTCCTGAGTTCGAATCCGGCCGGCTCCCTTGCACGCTCTCCATCCGTGCCTGGGTTGAGTGTCGAGCTAACAACTCGACCTCGTAAAAAAAAAACCTGGAGTGGGATGGGCTCTGCCAGATTTCAGATGCCTAAGACATGCCGTACGATGAACATACCAAAAGCTTGTTATGACGGTGTCCCGACGACTCCACCAGGAGTTAAGGGCGCACACACAAACACACATTTTTAAATTTACATTTTGCACAAAACATCTCAAGTGCAATAAACAATGATGATATCACAAGACTAAAAGACATGAGCATAGACATAGATAGACTGTAGAAATAGACAAATACATAGCAGATGAAATTCAATGCAGATAAGTGTGACTTGATAATTTCTGGTACATTGAGAAAAGTCAGCACATGCTAAATAATACAATTTTAAATAGGGCTCAAGAACAGAAACTAGGTTTCTATTATTTTGCACAGATCTTTAAAAAGTAATAAGACAAATTAAATAAACCAGTTAGGGACATAATGCATTGCTAAATCTATGTTTAATAAGTTTGTTCAACTGAACTGGTGTCCTGTACTTGATATTAGGAATATTGCAGAAGCTTTGGATGGGATGTGAAGGTGACCCATAGATTGTGTCATCTGCTTCAAATCCCAGTGGGTTCAGTTTCCAGTGACTGAAGGATGACACTAGAAGGCATGGAAGTTGGACATGGGCAAAAGTAACAGACAATGTAAGTGAAAACTTTAAAACAGAATACATTTATTTTGTAGTTTATAGAAATTTTATGTGTCTGTACTACTGCCATGAAACAACACATCATAAAACAGTGATAATAAATGAGATTCTGATTGAATACCTTTTCAGAGATATGGTACAAGGGGTAGTGGACAGAGAATCAATGAGAGCCTTAAAGAAAGACTTGGTTAAATTCTTAAAGAAAACCCTTTTGGGGCTTACCTGGAAAAAGTGTGAAGTAGAACTAACTGCATTAAAGAAATAACAGGTTTGATGAAGTGAGTAGCCTTCTGTGTACAATATTCTATGATCTGGAATGTAGACTAAGTCACTGGTGGAGGAGTCATATTAAAGAATGAAAATATGCAACCCATCATCTCAGGGCAATTAGGAGGGATGTTAGCATAGATTCATAGCATAGAACAATAACAGGTTCTTCATGCCAACCAAGATGCCCATCTATTTGCTGGCATCAGAGCAATATCCCTCTAAACCTTTCCAACATAACTGTCCCACTGTCTTTAAAGATTGTAATTGCATCCATCTCTACCATCTCCTCCGGCTGTTATTGCATAGAACCACCACTTGATGTATTTACAAATAAGCTAATAATTGCATGAGGGAAAAAGGAATGCTATGATATTCTGATGAAATTAAACAGTATAGTTGGCTCAACTCTTAACACTTACAGACTAGTTGGATTAAATGTCCTGTTTGTGCGCAGTATTTTTTAAGTTACAGAAAATTACAGTTTCCTTCATTAAAATAACACCAATAAAAAAAGACAACTTCAGAACTTTTTCCAGTTTATTTAAAAAAATACTTCAAAGAAATTTTCTATGTATTCCATCTGCACGCTCAAATTTAAAATCTTACAAAGCAACATTTTAAAAGGTTAAAACATGCTTCATATAGTGAACTAAAGAAATTCACTGAGCAAAAGGTTAATATCACGTAGAGATTTATTTATCTTAAAATGTACCATTCGCTCACACTCCGCTTCATTAAAAAGTTATTACACCCTCTGGTGAGACAAGAATTTATAGGGGTTGTGATGGAACTAAGGCCAAGCAAAGCAAATCTTACTTCCCAAGCAAATGCCATTCTGAAAATTTTATTTGCAAGTGAGGTTCTCATGAACAATTTCCTCCATGGACCACTGGTTTTACAGATTCACATGTGGCTGTGGAACAGTACTTTGCATTGACAGTGGAATTGGCTGTCTGTCCAAAATAGTCAAGTGTCCATCAACAAACTAACACATACTGCACTTATCCCTTTAGTTTTGAATTGTACCGGGCAAGTGGAAAGAAAATACATTAAGAGTGGTGCACTCCTGAGGATGCAAGTCTGCTGTTGCATCAAAAGAAAATTAGTGCCTTTTCTATTCTATTTATTCCGAGAGATCACAATTTGTTCTTTTGGTTCTCTTCCACTTTCCAGTAGATTAGACCAAAAAGCCATTATTTTCTTCATGACTGTAGATTGACTTGACTTGCGGAGAGCACATTTTCCAGTAGCTACCACTTGACACCAAAATCCCAGAAAGCTTTTTGGTGCCTCTTCTTGTCACCATCCCTTTACTCAGACTGCTATCACTGACCAGCTGTACAGCTCCAGAGCTGTAATATTCCTTGATTAAGAAATGCAGATACATTGAAGATGTTTCCAGGTCGGGGTAGGCCATTTAAAAAAAAATCAGGGCTCAAACAGGTAATTCACTATAACTCCAAATGAAATTCAGGACAAATCCCTCAACTACAAAAATGGTGAGAATGTGGAGTGCCCTGCCACATAACTACTGAAGGAACAGCACTAATGGAAAGATCCCTTCGGTTGACTTGCAATCTCATATTTAATGTCGGGTGACACCAACATTTTTGCAGTCTTGATCTATTAGAAGTAGTCAAAATTTTCAAACAAAGCCTGATTAACAGCAACCCTTCAGCTCTGTTAACACCTCTGACCCTGGTCGGCAGTTGACATTCTGGTAGTGCAGAAGAAAGGACACAAAGCAAGATATTTTACTTGGTGAGTGGGAACATATGGCAGATGACAGATTTGAAGTCAATGACTGATTTGTGTAGCCAGCAATCAATTTACTATGATCTATCTTACACCACCCTCCCTCTGAAGCAAATGTCTAAAATGAGAGATGTACTCAATCTGACAGTCCAATGATCTCCCAGAATGGGCAGGCACAAAGCTCGTCAATGGGTCAACTTCAGGAATGATCTTATGCACTCTAAGAATGGATGGACATACTTGCAGCTTGATTGTGTAATGATCTCAAGAACAGACATGCCCACTTGCAGTGTGGCACCATATTACAGTATTCTGAAGATTTGTAAGCCAATGATATCAATAATGCATGCAGATTGGCTGAAAAGTTTACATTAATGTAAATATACTTAACAGAAATACAAAAATACAATACCCTTCTGGGCATTAACTCTGCTACACTGATAGAAATGTTCAAAAATAAAGTAAATGTCTTCATAAATTACCGCTAGATACACTGAGGCATTTCAATAATGCTGACTATTGGTAAAGTAAGATAAACCTGAAGGAATTATCCTGCTAGGTACAATATTACAATATCTTAAAGGAGTCATATTTCTTTTGAAAACAGCTTACACTTATAAATGGATAAAAAATTACAAATACACTAAAGTGAATAAAAAATACAAGTGCCTGGGAAGCAAGTTTTACTCTGAACAACCAAATTTTAAGCTCTAAAAATCTCAGGACAAGACAACAAATACAGCTCCTCTCATTAAAAAGCAGAGAATGAGTTTCTGGAATTCTTACCCCACCCCCCTCCCCTTCAACCTAAGTATCTGGAGGATAAAATTATTTTCAATATAAAGGTTGTCCATCATGTTAGCAAGTGCTAGTTGCTCAAGAACCCTGTTTACACAGATTACATCATTTATGATTGCACATTACATTATAGTTTTATTTTTTTTAAATCAGATTTTAACATCTATTCTGATTTTGTAGATATCTCAATATTAAGCATACTGTCATATTACTGGAACAGGAAGAGATGTACAATTGGCTGAAAAAAGCTACATGTTTGCCATTTAGAAAATTGATGTTGGAATGGAAACGGAATGGGGAATCCAGGAGAGATAGCTGTTTATTGCTTCCAACTTAGATTGACAACTTGGAGTTAAGCAACTGGACAAATCTATAGGTGAAAGACAACAATCCAGGCAGCGGTTTCACTGGCATTTAACATGTCCATCATGTAGAGATGGGACAAAACGTGCAACGTCGGTCCTTCAGTTGGGTAGTCCTTAGCCTGCTGGCTAGAAAAGATACAAGAGTCTGAATGTCCTGATTTTGTACCTATAATGTCAAGAGGGAAATTATGCAATGGATTGTCAGGAAGGGCAAACCAAGGCAGAACATGTAGAGTTATATGAAGGTACGCACTGCATATATCTAAGTGGTTCCACTGAGTTTCCAGTGCAGAGGACATGTAGCCAGTTTCAAGCTGTGCACAAAAACTGGTATTGTCTTAAGAGAGGGCAGATTGGTTTGAATTGCTTGAAAGAAATTCACATCAAGAGTGTTAAGTTAGACATGCAAAATCTTCCCCATTTCCCTCAAAAGCTAATGGGTTTCAGAACAATGGGACTTTCGAAAATATTAAATTATTTTCATACCCGAGTCAATGGTCACTCAATCCGTCAATTGTAATATCAAGCTCAAACTGTAATATCAAGCTGATCTCCCAATCATCTCCTTTAATCCACCAATAATGTATAACCAGTATTTAAAACTAACCATCTGAACTCAAGAATTTAACTGAACCTCTCAGCATCCACACCTATAGTGTGATCTGCGCTTGCAAAGAGAATTGCAAACGTTTATCCCACGTTATGAGAAGTGCTCTAAAATCATATCCTTTGCACTGAATTCCAAACCAGTTGAAAGCTTCTTTGCTACAAAAAAAATCTCTGGAGGAACTCAGTATGTTGAGCAGCATCAGCTGGATGTGAGAAGATTTGTTGATGCTCTGTTGATTTGTTTAAAGTTCCTTTGACATTTTGAATCTATTCTTAATGTTAAGCAGCCTGATTAGATTATCCCTCAGTCATCTAAATGGAAGATTATGCAAGCTAGTCCTCAATTCAGCCCAAATGCTACAAGGTGCCACTGCAAATTGGCATCATCAGGTCATTTTAAAATACAGAACTACTCAAATTCCCATCATATTGAGACTATACTTGGGATTCAACGAAACTCAATTTAGGCAATACCTTTCTGAAATCAAAGCATTTTTTAAGCTCATTGTACCAAGTAATCTGCTCTGCATTTGACTGCTTTCTCGATTCCAGTCTAATTGCTCCTGGAGCCTAGAAAGTACATAACATGCGGATCAACAGAATAAGACAAGGTTGAAAAGACAAGCTTGTATTAGAATCTTAACAGCATAGTTGGCCATCATTAGCCTATTTACACCTTTCCTGGCATACAGGAAAAACAAGTCTGGGAATTTTATTCCCTTCTAATTGTCCAATTTAATTTTGAAAGCAAGTGTGGGCGATTAGTAGGAATGGCTGAACTAGATCACCATCTGGCAGTGCATACCAATCACAATGCTTTATATTAAAAATTAACTTTATGCAATTTGTTGTTGGGTGCTTCCATCAACAACTTCAGGAAATAATTTTTCCTGCAGATTTTCTTCCAATTTTGAGTGGATATTAAACTAGATCCCTAAAAAAATTCTATTGATTAACTAAAATGAAACATGGCTGCAGAACAGATTTGCACTTATAAGAGACGGACAGTCTGTGCAGAAAATGAAATGCTACAAGGACTTTTTCCTTACACTTCCAGTGTGTGCTCATATGCCTAACGTTAGTCTGTTGACCTTTGTGTCAAAATGGTTATTGCTTCTTAGGCCAGTTTCAACACACTGCAAAACTCAGTAAATTTAGCTGTCAAATTACTTCAAAAGAAAAATGAAACGATACAAAGTGCAACAAGAATGAATTTTTGATTTCAAGGAAGCCATTGTTCCCATTATCTTCCACTTTATGGATATTGAATTAAAGGTAAGCTAATTGTAATGTAAAACTAGTTAAGACCGTTAATTTAAAATTGAGTTGAGATTGAGTAAGCAGTATCAAAATTTCAATACCAAATATCTTTGTAGGAGATGTGATATGGTTCCATAAGCTTTCCACCAATGAGAGGGTCTTTTTTTGCATCTTAATGCAGCTTGCTGCAGATTAATAAATAATTATTGCTGTAATTAGCCAGCAACTTCTTCAGCAATGCATCACACAACTAGCAACAGAGTAAAATGTGAACTAGTCATGATCTCATGATCCCTGTATTCTGAGGCCTGGAAAAGAGCAAGCTCGAGAAGGAAATAAAAGGAGTTGGACTATTTTATCTTTAAAGCCTTTTCTGCTGTTCAATATAATTACAATTGATTTAGATTTTTTTTTTTAAGATCTGCCTAGATTCCAAAAACCTTTGCTAGGCATGGAAATCTATCAACCAAAAATATTCAAGAAACATCTCCGAGCCTTTCAGCTTTCTTGGGATTTTGGGCTTGCTACACTCTGAAGCACATTCTGCTACAAGGCTTGAATGGCTTTGTTCCAAAGTACTTTGGGTCTGCAACAATGGGAAACAAATGTGGAAAGGAGTAGAGGACGGAAGTTTAAACAAGTTCTAATCATAGCATTGATAAGAACAAAATTATAAAAGATACATAAAATTAATTGAGATTGTCTAATGAATGAGAGCAACTACCTTGCCCAGGAGTGGCAGAATGACAGATATGGCTACATACCTGGACAGGTGTGGGTTGCATTAACATTATGCCCCAAGTTCTTCAGTATCAGAAATCTTAATATATTAATAGTTGCTATGAAGTACAAGTTCATAATTTTATGAATGAGAAAGGTCTTCCACCCCACTCTAAAGTTATCTAACCCAAGTGACTTAAGGTCTCCTCATCACAGACTTAATTTTTTCCCCATTTAATCTTTCAACAAGAAATTTCCGGGTGAATCAATGGAATATGTTCCTGAACACTTTTAGGGAAGATTTTCAGAAGTCTAATCAAGAAGTACCTAAAGAGGTACTGCAATCCTAACCAGGACAAATGAGTAATAGTTCAAGAGAAACTGGCAATAAAAATCTATCTTTCTTCTTTCCCAAGCAATCTTATTGATATTTTGCCATGTTTATTTCACAAAGATATCCAGAAATGAATGCCTTCAGCTGGAGTCCAGTGAAAGGTTGTGGCATATATCCCCACTCCACAGTCCAGAGATCAAAGGAACTCAGCATGAGCAGTTTAACAATAGGAAGCTCAGAAGCAGCCAGCTTCACAGCCCAGGGCCGACACTGAGCTAGACTTAAGCCATTAGTGAAACAGGCATCTCAGTAATCATAAAAAAGCTACTCAAGAACATCAGCAATGATTTCCAATAGGTATTAGGGACAAGGTTAAATTGCAACAACTTCAGTATTCAAGGCTGGAAGAAACCTCAGCATGCACGTGCTGTCCTCAAACATTATTTAAAACCCCTTAAAATACTCCAAGATCAAGGGACGTCTTTAGACTTGCAGAGATGAACTCCAATAAAAAATCAGAGGCAGACGGTAGACATGCACTTTGATACATACATGCAGAAGGAGTCTTGTATATGGAAGCTGAATCAGAATAAGTAATTAAGGTTGGGTTAGTCTTACATGGAGTTTAAATACTGGTCTAAAGTAGTTAAGATGACTGCCCATTTTTGTGGCACTGTTTCTACCCAATGGGGAATGAATTTTGTTCATTTTCTCAATGTGGGAGATTCTGACAAGCCTGACTTCTAATGTCATACCCAAATATCGTACCCTAACTGCATAAACTCACTGGCCAGCTAGGTCAATTCAAGAGGCAGAAAAGGGTTAATCATTCTGCTGTAAAACAGAAATAATGTAGAGACTCAGAGTGGGCAAAGGTAACGTATCCTCAAGGAAATGAGTAAGCACTGAAGAAACTGGACCATAAGTGAGCATTGTTCAGATATTCCAAAGATCTATTCCTGCACATCCTCACAATATGTTTCGTCAATAGGTAAATTTACAGTCATGCAAGTAAAATATAAAACAGCAAAATAGTGGCAAGTCTTCATTAAAAACAGTCTATTGTAAAGATACAGAGCATCTTGTTTGGTTTATAGTGCTGGTGGCACTCCTGCTACATTATGCACTCGGAAATGAAGTGCAGGTTCGACAAGGCCTTTTCAGGACATTAACCGGAATCAGATTAAAGAGGTCAAAATCCTGACTACGAATGGCCTGAACATCTGTGTAAACAGGGCTGGCCTTCACTTGCTGAGTGCATTTTAACGTCACCGCAATTCAAGGAACACACTTTAAGAACGGCACGATTTCTTCACTAAAATTTGAATCCCAGCCAACTTATAAAACTAAAACTTCACATCCCTGTTTAAAAAGAAAGAAAAAATATTTATTTAAAAAGTTGAGTATATACACACGTTATTGTGGAAAACTTTGCTGATCTTGGGGTTGATGACTGTGATCTTCCTGTATTACGGGCAGCTTAGCCTGGACTTCAGGTTCCACTGCCATATCATCTGAACAGCTCACATCAGTTTCTGTTTTAATTTCTTTAGTGGCGGTGTCAGAGTCTGTGTTTGGTTTTGTTTCTGTCTCCTCCTGGTGGTATTTCTTCAGGCGTATGTGCCATGCTAAGCTACAAACAGCAGACACAGTTTTGAACTGGTGAATGACATTTCGAGGAATAAAGTATATGTCGTTGTCCGAGAGCTGGATTCTGGAGTAGCGGATGCCCTCCCTCCGTAATTGATTGAGTTTTGCTTCATCCACCCATTGCACGCACTGTGAAAAGAGAAACTAGAATGGTATATCGTCCTTGCGGTAAATGACACAGACGCGGAAATCACTGAAGCAAGGATAGTTGACAACCTATTCCAATAGTTACATGCTATTCCTCAACAAACCACCATTATACTTTACATAGTCAGTGGCAGGAAGATTCTTATATATCGGATTTACTTGCACTTAGAAATGCATGCCCAGTATTCATCTTTTTATTCACTTAGAGATACAGCATGGAACAGGCCCAACGAACTGCACCACCGAGCAACCCACCTTTTTAACCTTAGCCTAATCAATTTATAATGACCAATTAACCTACTAACCGGTATGTCTTTTGCCTGTGGAAGGAAACTGAAGCACTGGAGGTAACTCACATGGTCATGGGGAGAACGTACAAACTATTTAAATATGACACAGGATTGAACTCTGACCTCCTGAGCTGTAATAGCACTACAGGAACCACTACACTAAAATTAAGTGTCATGATCTGGTTATTAAGAGTCAGCATGACTCTTGTGGTGGTGGTGGGGGGGGGGGGGGAGAGTCCCCTCTTCCACATATTTGATTGAGTTATATTTTATGGAGATGAGGAAGGATGGAAGATGATGATATCGGGCAATGGATGCTGCATACACGGATTTTAGTAAAGCATTTGACAAGATCCCTTAGAGCACAGTAATCCAGAAGAGTAGTCACATGGGATCCACAGTGAGTTGGTAAATTGGATACAAGACTGTCTTGACCATAGACAACAATGGTAATGGTGGAGAGGTGTCTCTGTGATTGGAGGTTTGTGACCAGTGGTGATCTGCAAGGATCAGTACTACTGCTAGCTGCTTGTGATATGAATATATAGATGGGCTGATAAGTTTGTAGATGACAAAAATCCAAGTTGTGGAAAAGGAGGAAGGTTGCCAAAGGAGACTGTGGGATACAGGTCAGCTGGAAACCAGGCAGAGAAATAGCAGGTGCAGTTTAATTTGGACCAAGTGTGAGATGATGTGTTCTGAGATATAAAATGCAAGAGGATACTATACGGTAAATGGCAGGATCCTTGAGAACACTGACGCACAGAGGGATCTCGGAGTGCAAATCCAGAGCTAATGCTGATCCCTTGCTTAAGGGAGGCTCTAAGAATAAGATGAGAAATTATAGGTTGGTGAGGGTAACCCTGACCAGTCATGTTAAGTTATTGGAAGGTATTCTAAGGGACTAGATGTAAGTATTTGGACAGACATGCGCTGAATAGGGACAGACAACATGGTTTTGTGCATGGTAGGTCATGCTTAACCAATCTTATAGAGCTTTTCAATGACTTTACCAGGGAAGTTGATGAAGGTAAGGCAGTAAGTGTGGTCTACATGGACTTTAGTAAGGTCTTTGGAGGTTGGTCAAAAAGGTTCATTTGGTTGGTATTCAAGGTGAGATAGTTAATTGACATTGGCTTCGTGGGAAAAGCCAGAGAGTGGTAGTAGATGATTACCTCTCTGACTGGAGGCCTGTGTGTCGAAGGGATGGTGCTGCATCCGTTGTTTGTCATCTATATCAACAATCTGGATGATAATGTAGTAAACTGGATCAGCAGATTTGTGGATGACACCAAGATTAGGCTGTGGTGGACAGCAGACAAGGTTCCAGTGGGATCTGGACCAGCTGGAAAAATGTTTTGAAAAATGGCAGATGGAATTTAATGCAGACGAGTGTGAGGTGTTGCACTTGGGGAGGATAAACTAGGGTAGGACTTAACACAGTGAATGGTAGGGCACTGAGGAGTGCAGTAGAACAAAGGGATCTGGGAATACAGACCCATAATTCCTTGAAAGAGGCATCAAAGGTAGATTGGGTCATAAAGAACATTTTTGGCACTTCCCCCTTCATAAACCAAAGTACTGAACACTGGAGTTGGGATGTTATGTTGAAGTTGTACAAGGCAATGGTGAGGCCTAATTTGGAATACTGTGTGCAGTTTTGGTCACATACCTATAACAAGGATGTCAACGAGGTTGAAAGAATTCAGAGAAACTTTACAAAGATGTTGCCTGTACTTGAGGACCTGAGTTATAGGGAAAGGCTGAATAGGTTAGAAATCTATTCCCTAGAGCATAGAAGAATGAGGGGAGATTTGATCAGGGTTATACAAAAGTATGAAGGTTATAGATAGGGTATATGTAAGCAGGCTTTTTCCACTGAGGTTGGGTGAGACTAGAACTGGAGGTCATGGATTACAAGTGAAATGTTTATGGGAAACACGAGGGAAAACCTCTTCACTCGAGGTTGGTGAGAGTGTGGAATGAGCTGTCAGTGGAAGAGGTATGTGTGTAAAGAGAAAGTTGGATAGGTACACAGATGGAGGGGGTTTGGATGGCATGGTCCAGCTGCAGGTCAATGGGACTAGGGAGATTAATAGTTCAGCACAGACTAGATGGGCCAAAGGGCCCCTTTCTGTGCTGTAGTGTTCTATGACTTCACTTCCAAAATCTCAAAATGAAGCGCTTTCTTCAAGACCAGACCACAGGTCAAATACCTTTGGGACAGTACTGCATGGAACACCTTAAACTACATCTCTAAAACCTCTGCACAAGTTCTAACAGCTTCGGGAATAATGTTTGGCTGCAAAGGTGACAAAATATTGCAAGAATAGTTCCAATTACCAGCTACATTACTTGAAACTAATACAAACATCCTGAAGTTAATCCAACCGCACAAAATTGATGGCGAGCAGAATCCTCCCATCAAATTCCGCTTCCCATATGTCACTCCTCAGCACGATACAATGAGTTAAAGCAGATAGCTAGACAGATGTGCAACTCTACATATAAACTCACGCTGAACTCTAGAAGGGGATTTGAATGAAATACCTGTGACACAGGCGGCTCATGCAGATCCAGCTGTAATCGTTGCACAACGTCTGTGAAGTCCTCTGCATGAAAACATATCACGTCTTTGGTTATTCGAATCTTGTCACTCCTACCAAGAAGGGAACAAGAGTTTTATTAAGTGGGATTTGAAAATAATTTCAGTTTTTGTAATAATCAGATTAGAATGACTGAAGCAATTTAAAGTTTGAAATACAAAGAATGAATTTACAACATTTTATCAAATTCCATTAATACTGGAGAAATGTTTGGAAAAAAATACAGGAAAGGACAAGTAATAAAAAAGTCTATCAATTGAGAATTCAGATACACTGAGAGAAGTTTAACATTAGACAAGTAAAATTTCAATCATCAAACAGATAATGAGCCTCTGTTAAATAGAGCACCAGGGGTTCTTGATGAATACAAAATAATAAAGGACTCACGAAGAACATAAGCAAACTCATTTCTGAATTGGCTCACCAAGGAGTCAATTTTAATCCAATGTTAGGATTGCACAAGATACAAAGCTTTTAACTGCATAGAATTGCACCAAAGGCACTGCCTTTGAATCCAAGTACGGCACCGTGCAAAAGTCTAAGGCACATATATAGCGTTTGGGTGCTTAAGATTTCTGCATGGTACTGTAGATTATTTTTTCCATTTTCCAAATTCCACTTAATACTACTGAGCTAATACAAAAGTCTTAGGCATCTTAGCTACATTAACTGTAGATGTAAGGCATGGCTCAATAGTAATGCTGTCCTCAGTGCAAAGACCAAGTTTAGGTCTCATTTCATACTGACAGTTCCACTACAAAAACATAGGAGAGTCAGAGCTGAAAAGTTTGTAGGAACCGTGTATCCATTCTCTATCTGCTTTCTATTCTGCATTGCTTGTTTATTATGATAACTAGTCACATGAGCGGGGGTGTGGTCAAAGTGAAGAGAATAAGTTACATATTCTTGCTTATTTCGGGGAAGTTTGTAGCTTGGGAATGGCAGATGTCGTATCTATTGCTGACCGCCGAGATAACACTGAATAATGCTTAGCTTATACTTGGGTACACTCAAGTTAATCGTTTCAAGATTGTATGTTTGCTAATTGCTAATAAAGGATATATCTTTTGGAACTATCCTTGGAGCTGGGTGTGCGTCATGCAAGTATAGTAACTCCACTGTGGTTGCAGGCTAGCAGCAATTGTTTAGTTTTGGTTTTGCTGCTACAAAGGTCTTTACCTGGGCAATGCAGAAGTGTGTTTGGAAGGTGAAAGGAGTGCTGATGAAAAGACTCAAAATTGTTACGACACAGGTGACAGCCATCAGGGCCACTGTCTTTAGCTTGAGGTACAGCAATCCCATACGGTACTTTTCTCTGACTACAATCATGTTGTCATTCTATCTATTCCTCTCTGGAAACACTAAATGCAGATACTTCCAGATTCCTAAAATGAGAAATTCTGCAGAATCTGGAAATCCAAAGCAAAACACACAAAATGCTGGAGGAACTCAGGTCAGGCTGCATCAACGCAAGAGAAAAAACAGTTGACATTTCCGGCCAAGACCCTTCTTTGGGACTGGAAAAGAAGGGGTAAGGTGGTGGGGGGGAGGGGAAGGAGGCTAGCCAGGAGGTGACAGGTGGAACTAGGTGGGTGGGAGAGGAGAGTGGACCAGAGGAGAAAGGGAAGGAGGGGACTCAGGGGGAGGTTACAGGCAGCTGAGAAGAGATAAGAGCCCAGAGTGGGGAATAGAAGGAGAGGAGGGATTTTAAAAAAAACTGGTTTTGCAGGGAGCAGTCAAGATTACCATTTACTGATTGCTGGTTTTTTTCCTGCATAAAGAGGTTAAACCATGTCCCCTTGTATCCTTTGCCTAAGAATGTAAATCTATGGTTCCAGGTGCATGAATCATCCAGTTATAACAACAAACAACTTCCTTTCATTTGCCGCATTTTAACCACTCACAATCTTGCACACTTCTATCAAATATCCCAATCTGCATGGCTCCAAAAAGAAAACCACCAGCTGGTCCTAGCTTATAACTAAAATTCTTGGTTTAGGTTTTTGGCTGAAATAATTCTAGCGAATCATTTTTGTATCGTCTCTAGGAGCTCCACACTCTTTTAAAGATGGCTGAGTAGGATTCCAGCATAACGCCCATATTTCTGAACTCTACTCAAGATCAATATCTCATCTTACTAACTGCACTCTCAACATATCCTGCCACTTATAAATGTGTGCCAAAGGCTGTCCCAGCACCATATTTAAAACTGCTTTAAATAGTTTATTTTGATTCTATTCATTCTTTTAAGCAAAAGGCATCACTTCACACTTCTCACATGCCACTTGTCTCCCTATTCTAAGTCTTGGTACAATAAAAGAAAATACTACAAGCACATGGGTCGGGCAGCAACAGTGGAAAAAAGAATCAGTTAACATTTATTTATTTCGTGATACAGTGTGGAGTAGGTCCTTCTGGCCCTTTGAGCTACACCACTCCAGCAAACCCACAACTCTGATTAACCCTAACCTAATCACGGGACAATTTACAATGACCAATTTACCTACCTGGTATGAGGAGAGCAGAGCACATCCAACGGGGAGGACACACAGAGACTACTTACAGAGTGGTGCCAGATTTGAACTCCAAAGGCCTCAAGCTGTAATAGCATTAAGCTAACCACTACTCTACTGTGGGGCCCAAAGAATGCATAGTTCCGCTAGGGCTTGAACACAGGACCCTCTGCGTGTAAAGCAGACACGTTAACTACTAGATTATGGAACCTTCTATTCAGTGTTTCTTTTTGTACAGATGCTGACTGACATTGTGTTTTTTCAGCATTTTCTGTTTTTATTTCAGATTTAAAACACAGAACAACACTGGATATGCCATTCAGTGCATGAGTTGTGCCATTCTGATGCCAATTTATACTAAATGTCCTCCTAAGCATCATCTATATCCTTCCATTTTCATGTGTCTATTTAAAAGCCTCAAACTGCCTGATTCCACTAGCACCTCTAGTAACCCATTCCTGCCATCTATCATTCTCTGCATAGAAAAGCCTGCTGCTCATGCTGCTTTCAACCTCCTCCCTCTAATTCTTGAAAGTATGTGCTTTGGTGTTCTACCCTGGGGAAAAAAATCTGGCTGTGTATCATATCCAGGCTTCTCAATTTTAAAGGTCTCCCCAGTCTTTGACACTCTAAGGTAGGGAGTTCTCAACCTTTTTTAATGCATGGACCAATACCATTAAGCAAAGGGTTCGTTAACTCCAGGCTGGGAACCTAGATCTAGGAAGAACACCCCAAGTTTGTTCAATCTTTCCCTATATCTCATACCTTCTAATTCAGGCAGCATCCTGGCAAACTTCTTCTGCACCCTTCCCCAGTCTCCACATCCTTTCTATAATAATGCTACCAGAAATGCACTCAATGCTCAAGTGTCTAAATAAAGTTTCATATAGCTGCAGCATGACTTCCTTCATCTTTTCCTCAACACCCCTGCCAATGAAAGAAAGTATGCCATACACCTTCTTACCATCTTATCCACATGTGTAGCCCACTTTCAGTAAACAATGGACCTTGACTCCAAGATCCTTCTCTTTCTCCATGACATTAACCTTTTCCATTCACTTGACCTCCCGAAGTGCAACATCTCCCACTTGCTCGGGTTAAATTCTATCTGCCACTTCTCTGTCCATATCTGTAACTGATTAGATCTTGCTATATTCTTTGACAGTCCTTTACACTGTCCACAACTCCTTCAATCTTGGTGTTACCTATCTACATTTTCATTCAAATTATTGATATCGATCACCAACAGTGGTCCCAGCACTGATACCTTTGCCATCCACTCAGGCAGTGCATTCTGGGTTTCAACCAACTGCTTCCTCAAATCCCACAGAAATTTCTTACTTTTACCTTTTAATCTCTGTCCATTGGTTTTAGATAATCCTCTTGTGGGGGAGATCTCCTATCATCTAGCCTGTGTCCTGAAATTTTTTTATATTTCCATCAGGGCCCTCCCTAAGCCTTTCTGCTTTAAGGAAAACAAATCACTCTCTGTATAAATGAAATGCTCCATGTCAGACAACATACTGGTGAAATCTCTCTTCCTATAGCGTAGTGATCATCTGCAGATTGAAAAATTTTAACCCTGGATACTGGGGTTGTCAGGGACAAACGCCAGCATCTTTAGTTGCAGAGGTTCAATGTTAGTATCTTGACGATCATGGAATTATTCCATGTAACAAAAGGATGGCTCCCTTTGAAATGAACGTATCCAAGAAATCACATGAAATGGCACCAGTGAGGAGATGATGGGAATACTTGGAGTAGGTATATTGACCCCATTCTGCATAAATCTGTAATGAAAGGCCAGACAAATGCAAATTACGACTTTCTTACCACTCTCCATACTGGACTGCCTTCAGTACACCTACAGCTGCCGTGCTCTTCCAATCAAAGCCTTGCCCCACGTGATCTGCGTGGGCTCGCGTCCTGTCCTCAAAGAGGATTTCGCGAGGTTCGCTGGCCCGAGGTAGATACTGGAGATTCTTGATTTCATTCATTGATCTGCAAAATAATAATAATAGTCAAAACCAAGCTTGCCCTGGGCTTTGGTAAAGATTGCCTAAAGCGTTACATCCCAAGGTATTCCTACCGTCGTCTCTTGAAGGGTGACTTTGGCATATCAGCAGTTGGAATCATCTGCTCGCCGGGTCTCACCCACATTATGGGCCCATCGTCACTCTGTGACCGGCAGTGCAGCTGAAGGTTGGACAGTGTCCCCCATGGCAGAGTCATCTATTTGAGATATACCCATTAAAAAATGACTGAGAACAATCTAATCTCACATGTACAAATAGTCAGATTCCTTCCAATTAGAGAACAGAAACCCATTCAACTTTTGTGTTTTGGCTAGCTTTCTCAAGCTAACCCTATTAATTTCACTGCCATACTTTAAACCTTCCACTTAGCAATGCAAAATCTTTACATAAAAATCCATAAACAGTTACATGAATCTGTTGAACTGAAAGCACAAGTTAACCTGTAAATGCTATTTTATACTATTTTTGAGTTCCATTTTGAATGTTCTAACAAATCTGAGCCACCATTTATTAGGCAGTGCATAACAACTCACTCTAAAATAAACTCCTGTTCAACTGCTAGCTACCTTTCAGCAAGAGAGTTTTGTTCTAAGTTTTTACAAAGCTCATATTTAATATCCTTCTCAGGCGAGAAGTGTTAAAATCAAAGCAATGTGTACTTGATCATTACCAGAAGGTTGCTGTGAATTGTGTTCCTGACAAACAATCCATGTCAGAAAATGTTCTCCTACAATAGTTGGATGAAACTTTAAACTTTGACTCAGGAAAGGAAAAATAGTTTACTTTGCAAGTGTTAAGTTTGTCTGGCAGGACACTCCCTACATATACACAAGAGAATCTGCAGATGCCAGAAATCCAGACCAACACACAAAAATGCTGGAGAAACTCAGAAGGTAAGGCATTTCTGTGGAAAAGAATAGACATCCAAGACCCTTTATCAAGACTGGAAAGGAAGGGGGAAGATGCCAGAATAAAAAAAATGGGGTGGGGGAAAGGAAGGGGGACTAGCTAGAAGGTGAAGCCAGGTAGGTGGGAAAGATAAAGATCTGGAAAAGGAGGAGAGGAGAGTGGACCAAAGGAGAAAGGGAAGGAGGAGGGGCACCGGGGGAGGTGATAGGCATGTGAGAAAAAGAGGTATGAGGCCAGAGTGGGAAAGAGATGAACAGCGAAGAGGGAGAGGAAAACAAATTATCGGAAGGAGAAATCGCTTTCATGCCATCAAGTTGGAGGCTACCTAGATGGAATATGAAGTGTTGTCCCTCCATCTCGAGAATGGCCTCATTTTGGCAAAAGAGGCGGCTATGGATTGACATGTCGAACAAGCACCTGTTAATAAATTTAGAAGTCTGATGTATGTGCATATGTTGTTTCCTATAAACACAAATTGTTCTCTTTTCAGTCTTGTGTGTTTTTGATGCCATTTATTACTATAATATGAAGTTGAGTTACCATATCAAATGATTTTTGTACATTTTTCTATTTACGTACAAAATCCTTAAAAATGAAACCCATTTGTTACCTGGACACTGCCTGTGGTGTATAAAATTTACCTCTAACAGAGACTAAAAAAATTCCTTCTAATGGGAAATATATCCCAGTGGAGATTTTACTGGAAATGTATCCCTGTAGTGGATATTTGATTATTTATTCATTTATTTAGAGACACAGCATAGAACAAGCCCTTCTGGACCAACAAACTGCACCACCCAGTAATCACCTATTTAATTGTCACAGGACAATTTACAATGCCCAATTAATGTACTAACTGGTATGTCATTGGACTATGGGAGGAAACCGGATCACTGAGGAAACTCACGCACTCACGGGAGGGACGTACAAGTTTCTCACAGATGATACTAAAATTAAACTTCGAACTCCAGCATGTCAAGCTGTAATAGCGTCGTGCTAACGTCTGTGCTACCATGGCAACCTACATTTTTCACACAAGGACTGTGGCAAAGAAACTGGTGGAAGAACTCTGAGAAGACTTTCTGATGATATTCAAATCTCATTCACTACACCCACCCACCCCCCACCCGCCCCCCCAAAGCAGCACTAATGTGTATCTCAATTCTGTTATGGGGATGACTGGCTGTGTCCCAAGGAAAGCTAAATGTAGTTTAGGATATGTATATGGATTTCAGCAAGGCATTTGATAAGGTATCCCATGCAAGGCTAATTGAGAAAATAAGGAGGCATGGGATCCAAGGGGACATTGCTTTGTGGGTCCAGAACTGGCTTGCCCACAGAAGGCAAAGAGTGGTTGTAGACAGGTCATTTTCTGCATGGAGGTCGGTGACTAGTGGTGTGCCTCAGGGATCTGTTCTGGGACCATTACTCTTCGTGATTTTTAGAAATGACCTGGATGAGGAAGTGGAGGGATGGGTTAAGTAAGTTTGCTGATGACACAAAGGTTGGAGCTGTTGTGGATAGTGTGGAGGGCTGTCAGAGGTTACAGTGGGACATTGATAGGATGCAAAACTGGGCTGAGAAGTGGCAGATGGAGTTCAACCCAGATAAGTTATCTTAACCCAGGGTTAACATATGAGGAACGTTTGTCCGCTCTTGGACTGTATTCCTTGGAGTTTAGAAGAATGAGGGGGAGACCTCATAGAAACATTTCGAATGTTGAAAGTCATGGACAGAGTGGATGTGGCAAAGTTGTTTCCCATAATGGGGGAGTCTAGTACGAGAGGGCATGACTTAAGGATTGAAGGGCGCCCATTCAGAACAGAAATGCAAATAAATTTTTTTAGCCAGAGGGTGGTGAATCTATGGAATTTGTTGCCACAGGCAGCAGTGGAGGCCAAGTCATTGGGTGTATTTAAGGCAGAGATTGATAGGTATCTGAGTAACCAGGGCATCAAAGGTTATGGTGAGAAGGTGGGGGAGTGGGACTAAATGGGAGAATGGATCAGCTCATGATAAAATGGTGGAGCAGACTCGATGGGCCGAATGGTCAACTTCTGCTCCTTTGTCTTATGGTCTTAAGTGTGAAGTGGTTCATTTTGGTAGGTCAAATACGATGGCAGAATATACTATTAATGGTAAGACTCCTGGCAGTGTGGAGGATCAGAGGGATCTTGGGGTCCAAGTCCACAGGACGCTCAAAGCAACTGTGCAGGTTGACTCTGTGGTTAAGAAGGCATACGGTATATTGGCCTTCATCAATCATGGAATTGAATTTAGGAGTCGAGGGGTAATGTTGCAGCTATATAGGACCACTTGGGAGTACTGTGCTCAGTTCTGGTCACCTCACTACAGGAAAGATGTGAAAGCCATAGAAAGGGTGCAGAGGAGATTTACAAAAATGTTGCCTGGATTGGGGAGCATGCCTTATGAAAACAGGTTGAGTGAACTTGGTCTTTTCTCCTTGGAGCGATGGAGAATGAGAGACCTGATAGAGGTGTATAAGGTGATGAGAGGCATTGATCGTGTGGATAGTCAGAGGATTTTTCCCAGGGTTGAAATGGTTGACACAAGAGGACACAGGTTTAAGGTGCTGGGGAGTAGATACAGAGGAGATATCAGGGGTAAGTTTTTTTTACTTAGAGAGTGGTGAGTGGAGTGGGCTGCCGGCAATGGTGGTGGAGGTAGATACGATAGTGTCTTTTAAGAGACTTTTGGATAGGTACATTGAGCTTAGAAGAATAGAAGGCTATAGATAAGCCTAGTAATTTCTAAGGTAAGGCACAACTTTGTGGGCTGAAGGGCCTGTATTGTGCTGTAGGTCTTCTATGTTTTTAGTTGAGAAATATGTTACCCGTGGTAAACTCCTTCACCTAATAACTCACCCCACTTCTACATACATATCACCGAGTGTCACTTTATGTACAGTTGCAAGAGAAAGCTTGTGATTCCTTTGCAGTTACCTGTTTTGCTGCATTAATTACTCATAAAATGTGGCCTGATCTTCATCTACATCACAATAATAGATAAACACAATCTGCCTAAACTAATGACACTTCTCCTCGTCAATACTAAGCACACCATTTAAATAATTGCAGTCCAGGTTGAAAAAAGTATGTGAACCTCTGGGATAGTGCCTTCCACAAAAGCTATTTGGAGTCATGTGTTCCAATCAGTAAGGTGAGATTGGAGGTGTGGGTTGTAGAAGTGCTCTGTCCTATAAAAAACACATGAAGTCAGGTTACTGACAGAGCATGCTCTTCTCAAGAAAGATCTGTTTACATGCATCATGCCTCAATCAAAACAACTTTTAGAGGATCTTAGAAGAAATGCTGAAATGCATGAAGCTGGAAAAGTCGACAAAAGCATTTCTAAAAACCAAAGTATTCATCAGTCCACAGCAAGAGATATTGTCTAGAAGTGGAGGAAATTCTGTACTTTTGCTACTCTCCCTTTGAATGGGCATCCTGCAAAGATCACATCAACAATAACAACATGCAATGCTGAAGGAAGTGAAAAAAAAACCCAAGGGTAAAAGCAAGAGTCCTGCAGAAATTTCTAAAACTTGCTAAAGTCTCTGTTCATGTGTCCACTAGAAAAAAAAACACTGAACAAGAATGGTACTCATGGAAGGACACCACAGAGGAAACCACTGCTCTCTAAAATAAAACATTGCTACATGTCTCAAGTTTGCAAAAGACCACCTGGATATTCCACAATGCTCCTAGGACAACATTCTGAGAAAAGATAAGACAAAAGTTGAACTTCCTCGCAGAAATGCACACTGATATGCTTGGAGAGGGAAGGGCACTGCATAGCAACACCAAAACCTCATCTCAACTGTGAAGCATGGTGGAAGGAGCATCATGGTATTGGGCTGCTTTGCTGCCTCAGAACCCGGAGAGCTTGCAATTATTGAGGAACAATAAATTCAAAATTGTATCAAGACATTTTACAGGAGAATATCAGGGTAGTGGTCCACCATCTGAAGTTGGATGATGCAACAAGACAATGAACTAAAATACAAAGAGTAGATCAACAATAGATGGATTAAAAAGAAGAAAATTTGTGTCTTGGAATGGCCAAGTCAGACTCCAGACATTATGCCGGCCAGTTTAGCGAACAGAGCGGCAGACACTCCTGCCGAAATCTGAAGGAAAACACACAGAGGATGCAAAGGGGGATCACAAAGGTGAGGAAAGAGGACCGGGTTGAGACAACAGAGACTTATGGAGAAGAGCAGTTCAGTGGGTAATAAAATGGACTAGTTGACGGCACTAGCCGGGAGTCAGAGAACATTTCGGGAGAGCAGTGTTATGTGTTTTACTGAAACGTGGCTGCACGAGGACATACCCAACCAAAACTTTCCCATGGAGGGCTTCCAGACCGTTTGGGCTGACCGGAAGTGCACTGAGAGCGGTAAGTGTAAAGGAGTTGGGGGCTTGCTGTTCTGGTTAACAATGGATGGCGATCCTAGTCATATTATGATCGAGGAACGTGTTTGTAGCCCGGATATTGAACTTTGCAGCTCCTTGCGTGGAAGGTCAGGCACCCTGAGCCAATAGGCTGGTCCTGGACTTATTTCCATCTGGCATAGTTTGCATTTTGTTGTTTGATTGTTTGTGGTTTTTGTATTGCTATATTTATGCTCTATTCTTGGTTGGTGCAGCTGTAACAAAACCCAATTTCCCTCGGGATCAATAAAGTATGTCTATCTATCTACCTATTTAACCCAATCGAGTTGCTGTGACATGACCTGAAGAGGGTTGTTCATGTAAGGTATCCCTGAAATATTGATGAACTGAAACACTTTTGTACGGAGGAATGGTCTAAAATTCGTCCCTGCTGTTGTGCAAATCTGATCAGCAGCTATAGGAAATGTTTGGAGGCTATTGCTGCTAAAGGTTATACCAGTTACTAAATACAAGGATTCACGTACTTTTACCAGCCTAGACTGTGAATGATTAAACAATGAGTTCAATAAAGATATGAAAGGTACACAAACAATTATGTTTAGCCAGATTGTGTTTGTCTATTATTGTGGCTTCGATGAAGATCAGAGCACATTTTATGAGTAATTAATGCAGAAAACCAGGTAATTGCAAAGGATTCACAAATTTTTTGGTGCAACTGTATATAAAATCAGACTATATAACAGTTCCTTGTACATTGTGCTTTATAAAACTATTGCTTTTATATTTATTTTGTTTTTTTTATTGTGTTCTTACATTTATTGTGTTTTTTATGCTGCATTGGATCTGGAGTAAATCATTTCGCTCCTTTATACTCGTGTTCTGAAGAATGACAATACAGCATCTTGAATCTTGAATCTATTGCACTTTGTGACTGCCTTGTTTTACACATTATCGCAGTGAGACACTGAAAAACGCATTTCGTTTGATATAATGTACCTTTCACTGTTATAATACGGTGAAAGGCTCCATATAAATACAAAGTCTTTATCAGTGGGTCACAGCTTCAGTTAAATGGATAGTCCCTTTTAATCAATGCTAGATGACGTGGTCCTTGAACTCTACTACTCAACAGATTATCACTAAATAGACATGGCCTTTCAGTCAGGCTGAATAATGCATGATGGCCAAAACATTATTAATGGTCATTAAAACAGCAAATACTAAGTTGGGAGAGTCTTGGAACAGATGTTTTCATGTCATATTCTCAGCCCATTATATTCCCTCCTGCAAACTGAGGCAAACTTTACTGCCAACATGAGATAGCACGTCTATAAGTACAGAAAACATAGCCTCAGGATCTCTGGTGAGGTGATGGCTCATGTGAATGGAACGGCCTCACAGGGGCCAACCAAAGGTGCTTTTTACTTTGTAAGATCTGCTTTTTATGGTCCAATGACAATTCTCCTCCAAGAACATTGGGTACTGCAGGGCTATTCCATCAGTGAGGTGCTCGTTGATCGGAGTAGCTAGACTGGTGTCAGTGGCAGAGTCAGCCGACGTGTCAATGGGGTCAGCCCGGATGTCAGAAGAACTGGTCTGGGTTCGGAGCAGCTGACCTGGCTGCAGACCTTGTTGATGCCTGCTACTCAAAAGCATCAGAGTTGGTGCAGTATAACCGTGGGAGATTATCTCCGACATTTTACTTGTGATCGCAAGACTTTGTTGGACAGTGATAACCTAAGTTGCCGCAGGCCTGTTACCCTTGTCTGGTGAAGGGACAGTCAGCATGGGAGTTGTGTTGCCTTAGTTGTAGCGAGAACTAGGCCTCAAGCCTTGGGCTTGCCTGCTGTTGCAGACCAGGTGAGAGACATGGAAGCGCTACAGCATGGTTGAGTGCAGCTGGAGTCTGGCCTTGCCTGTCGGTGCTGCCCTCCTTTATTCGGGAGGTGGAATGACAGGCTGGATTGCATGCATCTGTACGCTGCCGGGAGGCTATCATCAATTGCTGGACATTGTGGCTGAGGGTCTGGGACTATGTATGTTTTTTTCAGTGAATATGCTTCTTTGTTCTATATTTTGATTTATGTTACTTGCTATTTTGAATGTTTTGCAACTTAGCCACAGAGGAACACTCTCATTCAGCTGTGTCTATAAATGGTTTGAATGACAATTAAACTTGATTTGATTTGATCTGAAATTAAACTATGCTTTGAAGATACAGTCACGGTTGAAGACCTAACTGATGGTGGGAGCTCCTGCAGCATTTTGTCTGTGTTACTCTGGATTTCCAGTATCTGCAGAATCTCTTGTGTTCATGATTTGCTGAAGTCTCGCTGAGGTTTAAATCTTCCCTTTGACACAAGGTCAGTGAGACCCTCGGTCACTGGTCGCTGCTCCCTGCTCCCCCTCTGATCTCTGCTGCTCTCCAACTCTTCCAACTTGCACTCCTTCCCAATACCCACACCCCCACCTTCTTATTCTGGCTTCTTCTCCTTTCCTTTCCCGTTGTGAAGATAGGTCTTGGCCCGAAACATTGACTGCTTACTCCTTTCCATAGATCCTGCCTGAACGGCTGAGTTTCTCCAGCATTTTGTAGTTGTTACAACAACATGATAAAGACCAGATATCTGTTTCAATGACCTTTATCAGGATTGCTGAAGACAACCCTGTTACAACGGAGGCAGTGGGATCTATTATGACCACAATAAAAAGCAAATTTCCTCTGAAAGGCAGCAACTCAGAGTGGTAATGTCACCTTAGACAATGGCCTCATGTTTCTGAAAAGGGACATGAATTGATAATTTTCTGACACAGAGTTAAGTATTATGTCAGAAGTGTATACAATTCTACAGCATAATAAGAGTACTATATATATCCATTATTTCCAATTAATCCCTAGTCTGTGAACTTACTTTCAAAAATGGAGATTCTTCCAACATATCAAGAAACTCTGGGAAGTAATCTCCAACCTCTTCATCCACTGCTCCCACCAAGCTGATCTGTCTCATTGGGCCCGCTCTGTATGTGCCACAACAGTAAGTCCGTGAAACCTGTTTGGTAGACAGAAAGAAGTTCAGTTAGCAGTTCATTGGAATAAAGTGCAATTACCCACAGATGAAAGCTACTCAGTAAAATATTCAATTTATTCAACATTCAATCTGGATAGGAATTTCTCCCTTCACCCATTTAATTCAGTCACTTTGTACAAATGGTTAACTCGTCCATTGTGCCTGTGTCAGCTTTCTAAAGCCTTCCTCATTAGTTCCACACTCTTTTTCCCATAGCTTTGCAGATTTTTCCTTTTTAAGTATATGACCAATAGCTCTGAAAGTTAATTTTTAAAACCTGTTTCCATCACTCTTTTTGGCAAATTTCTCTGTACAGTATTAAAAAGACCCATGGGCCTGCAATGCTTGTTTTGGGTGGCATGGTAACATCGTGGTTAAAATAATGCTATCACAGTGCCAGCAATTAGCAACTGGGGTTCAATTCCTGTCACTGTCTATAAGGCATCTGTACATTCTCCCCATGACCCTGTGAATTCCTTCCTGTTTCCTCCCACATCCTAAAGAGGTATGGGTTAATAAATTGTGGGCATGCTGAAAGAGCAGCATACTCGGATTGGGTTGGTCGTTGTCGCAAATGAAGCATTTCACTGTATGTTTCAATGTACATGTGACAAATAAAGCTAATCTTTGTAACCAGGCGCATTATATAAAGCATAAAAGTACAAAAGCAATGGAAGCCAAAGTGATGGTTGCTAAGGAGGCATTAAATTCATCCCCTCAAGTTGTTTCTGTCTTGATAGGGAATTGTGTTTGCCAACTCAAAAAGCTTTCTTCAGTGCAGTGTTGGATTATAATCTGTACAGTGCAAAAGCAACAAACTAATCATGTGCAGTTTTACACTTTACTAAAATACCTGCAACAGCATCTGTTTTGTAAAATAAAGTTTAATTTTTCATCAACTTAACTTTTGCCTCAGCCTAGCTTGATAATAAATCAGGGAAACACACAATCTCATACACCCTCTTTCAGTTACCTTAAACTTGAAATGAAATTAAACTGAAACAGATTAATCCCACTTAAATGACTGGCTGCTCACCAAAAACAGAATTTAGATGCACTTTACTCAATTCACTTGGAGGATCCAGGCATCAATGGTGAGACCAGTATTTATGGACCATTTTTAATCGCCTGTTGACTTGATCGGTCATTCTAAAGGACAATGTTCTTCTCGCAAGACCGTTAGTGAACCCAATGGATTTTTAATGATCCACTGGGTCATTACATAATCATCATTAATTAACTTGTTATTTCAGAATTATTTAATTAACTATATTTAAATTGTGGTTGTGAAGTTTGAACTGATTCCTGGACACTAAAGTCCAAGCTTCTGTATAACTATACTGCAGCATCGCAGGTTGTTAACCATAACAGCTGGTGACTATGGTAAATAGAATTATGATCTATGCCTATTTTGCTGCCACAATTCTGACTTAAAAATCAGGTCCCAACCTCGTGCTTGAACAATGCAGGGATTATCCTCCAGATCTGCAAAAATAATTTCCTCGTAGTGACTCCCAGATGAGGCAGCAGCAACTCTCACCCATAAAATTGACTGGACCATGTCCCTAACCTTGTTTTGAATGCCATGTATTTCATTTTATCATTTTGAAAAGGTGGTCACCCTAATGGTCTAGTACTATTTTGAAGAACATTAATTCTATAGCAAGAACTGTTGACTAGTGTTGTTTTATAGTACACAGTACAAGGCAGGAGAGTTTAAAGGACTGCCTGAACTCTGCAGCTGCAACCACAAAAGCAACTATCTGAGGCTGCAAGGCCAGAGATTAATATAGGTCGACCTTCACTAATCTGACTACCAGTAATCCGGTTTCTTCGATAGACCGGCACTGATTATGCTTAATGTGATCCTTCTGTAATTCAGCATTATCACTAATCTGGCACTCCTCAGGTCCCAATGGTGCCGGATTAGTGAAGGTCAACCTGTATTAAATATAGTTAATATCTCATACAAGGTCCTCGATTAGATAGTTAATGCAATTTCTTCCAGCGACGTTTCCTGCAGAGTATAATTTGGACCAACCCAACTCTCCACTTTGGGTTAAATGAATAACATCTCTCAAGGCACACACAGAGAAACAACAAAAGGCCCTTTGTCCCATCTAGTCCATGCCAGCCTGATCTTCTGCCTCGTCCCATCTACTTGCACTCAGACCATATCCCTCCAAACACTTCCCATCCATGTACCTATCCAAGCTTCTCTTAAATGTCACAATTAAACTTGCATCTACCAATTGCACTGGCAGCTCATTCCTCACTCACGTCACCCTTTGAATGAAGTTTCCCTTTTGATTCCCCTTAAATATTTGACCTTTCACCCTAAACCAATGACCTCTTGTTTTAGTCTCACCCAACCTGAGGGGGGAAAAAAAGCTTGCATGCATTCAGCTCATCTTAACCCCTCAATTTTGTTGACCTCTGCAAAATCTCCTTCTCATTTTCCTGTGTTCTTAAGAAGTCAGTTTTCTTCAAGGTTATGGACTGCAAGGTTCATGTGGGAAAGTGGAGCTGAGGTTGAGGACAACAAATACATGTGGATGGTGGGGCCTTTTATTTTATTCATTCACTGGATGGAGACATTGCTGGGCACGTCAGCATTTTCTGTCCCTAATGATCTTTCAACTGAAGTGGTCGATCACATTTTGTGGGTCTAGAGTCATGTTCAGGCCAGACTGGTTAAGAAATGCATAGTTCCTTCCCAGAAGGATATCAGTGAAATTAGTAAGTTTTTAATGACAATCCTGTGGTTTCCTACCACTGTTTCTAATTCTTATGATGTGATCACAGAAACAGCTGCGCTATACCCACAAACATTTCAATCCTCTCATGTTGCTCAGCCATAAAGTTCCTTTAGAACTGCCAGAGATTACCAGCCTGTGTTATTCATCAACATGATTACTGAAAGCCTCAGCTCGCAAACAATTTTTTAAACATTTTTTTATATACAAAAATATAGAGAAAGGTGTTTTCATCACCTGGCAAATCAGGATATGAAGGAAAAAAATTTCCATTGGCCCTCCATAGATTGTTACAAATAAAAAAGACCCTCTTCCTGGAATCAAATTATATGTTAGCAATCTACTTCAGCATTTCCAATTTCCTATTACCTACCTCTCTGATAACAATTCTAAAGGCAGTTGTTAATGTGCTTTCACTAGTGGGAGAGTGACGAACAAGGGGATACTGCCACAAAATAACCAGTCTATCATTTAAAACTATGGTGTATAGATTTTTTTCTTCCTTCAGAGGGCTTGTCGTCTGGAATTGACTACCTATATGTGAAAAATTAAGGAATTGAATTTATGAGGAACTGGCACAGAGGAGGAGTTGAGGCCATTGATCAGTCATAATCATACCGAATGGGAGGGTAGCTTGAGGGGGGCCGATGGCATGTTCAAGTTCAGCCTCAGCCAGAGGACAAATAGGCCAGAGGAAGTAATCAGTTCTGTTGTGTTCCATTTTCTCCACAAGGTGGTGCTGTAGTCACATGCAGATTATTTGTGAACGTAATCTATTAAACAGTTTTAACAAAAAAGTTCAACAGAATTTCTAATTTAATCCTGAAACACCAGTTTAAATGTCCTCAAAGAACATTAACATTTCTGATTGCTTCACTGTAAACCAGTAGCCCCCATCACAGATATTCACTGCTTGACCCATATTTTGACACACTAATTTGTTTGATAATATGCTTTTACACCATGTTAAACCCACTATGAAAAATAGCAACTGAATAGCATAAACCCAAGATAGGAAGAGAACTAAAATAGAATAGGGTGTGTATTATTAAAGAGCAGGGAGGGGGAAATGCTGGCAAATGGGACTACCTTGGACAATAAATCAGAGAGAGCACAATGGATAAAATGGCTTCCATTTTGCTGCTTGTTCTGCTCTCACAACAGAAACTCAAGAATAATCTATACTTCTGTCTGAACTCCATGCTCCACTTTCATTGCAATATTTGAAATAAAATAAATCAAGATAAAACTCCAATATAATGTGTTCAATTCTGGTCATCACATTTTAGGAAGCTTTAGAGAGTGCAGATGAGATTTACCCAGGTGCTGCCTGGATCAGGGAGTATATCTAATGAGGAAAAGTTGAGCAAGTTAGAGCTTTTTTCTTTGGAGCGAAGGAGAATGAGAGGCAATTTCAAAGAGGTATAAAGTAAGAGACATGGAGTGGACAACCAGTGATTTTTGCTCAGGGTGGAAATGGCTAATACAAGGCGGCATAATTTTAAGGTGATTGGAAGAAGATATGGGGGATGTCAGAGGGTGTTTTTTGAAAAATATATACACAGAGTGTGGTTGGTGCATGGAGCATCCTGTCAGGGGTGGTGGTAGAGGCAGATACATTAGAGATATTGAAGAGACTTTCCGATAGCATGTGGATGAAAGAAAGATAGAGGGTTGTATGGGAGGAATGGGTTAGATTGATTTTAGAGGAGGAAACAACAAAATGGGCTGAAGGGTCTGTATTGTTCCATGTTCTACAAGGCCATGAATTAATTAGGAAAGATTACATTACACACATCCGAGTAATGGGTTCTTGTGTCCTCAAGTACTGCCTGAAGAGCAAAGTCCTACCTTTGCCCTGTTTTTTGCTTGAATATTTGGTGGTATATGCTTAGTTTCAGAAGTTAAATAATTTAAATTTAGATGGCTGGCCCTACCTTTCTGAAATTGTTTGGGAGAGTGCCAGAATTTACAGTCCTACATGAACTTACCAGTATTGATAGCGGATCCTGTGAAGTATATTAGTATTTATAGATTGAAGCAGAGACAAGTCTCCCCTTAAGTGTTGGGAGTATTCATAGGGAATACCTAGGAATGTTTAGCATTTATAGATGATCCAAAGAAGCTATCTTTAAGGAGAGGAGACTTTCTGAGAAGTGTCAGTCTTACAGCTGGTTTTCAGTAAAGCACAGCCAAGGTATGTCAATAAACTAAAGCTGTAGCTGTTAAAGTTCAGACAACATGTGGGAACTCTCTCTGATATCGCTCATATTTGTAGATTTCAGCAGTAAGATTCAGCCTTGTTAAAAGGTAAAGCTTTCAAACTTCACCCACATGCAGTTCAGAGCTAGATTTCAGTGGTCTCTGAATCCAGTAACTAGCACTGCATAAATCTCAGATATAGCAGTTCATGAACTGGCAACAATCCACTCTGCACAACCAAGCTGCAAACCAGTGATTGGCTGGTACACACACACCTCACACAGCAAACAATAATCAATAAACCCTTAACCTGCAGAAAGCTGCAGCCAGACAGCAATACAGTTGCCTTTCCCACCAGTACATGCAGTAGGTCACGTTTGATATCGTAACCTGCAAAGGGTGCCATCTGAAAGAAGTTTTCACTCAGTAGGCCATAGAAGAATACTGGACAGGTTATTGTTCTGCCTCAAACTGTGTTCAACCTGCTATCAGAAAACTGATGTGCAGCCGCACCCAGAAATTAACATTTGAAATGCAATTAATTTCACAGTATTTGTATATTGCTGTTCAAATACTGCAGAGAATCAGATAAATTATAGCCACAGGGCAGTCCCTACAAGTCAGTACAAATCTCATAGCTCTTTTGGGAGGCTGAGAATATTTGAGAAGCTGCCAACTATAAAACTAGTCATGGTGCAGCTGAACTCTACCAGCCAGCTGGCCCAGGTGTAGTTGTTTACTGCAGATTCATTTGTAATAGCTAACTTATTCAGTTAAAACAAGAGGTAGCTGTAACTCCAAGGGTTATAATGACATTATAAAATTTATATTCCCAAGATCAAACTGATAAATTTTTAAAGAAGCTGATCAGTTGATGAAAGGAAGAATTGCTATGGATGGAGGAGTCTACAACACTAGGTCATAAACTTAACCCTATTTTAATTTAAGAAAAAATAGGAGCCCATATAAACACAGTGAAACCCTACAACATATGCAATTAATTTTAATTCAAGTTCAAGTTCATTGGCATTTTAACTGTATGCATGTGTACTGCAAAACAAAATGTTCCTTCGGACCGAGGTGCACAATACACCACATAGAACTCTCACAAAACAGATAAAGTAATAAATTAATAAATAATCAGGTGTATTTACGTCACAAGTTAAAAAGCAAACAGTATAATGCTACTGGCGCTTCATACGTGATAAGACTTAGGTGGTGGCAGGAAATTCAGTAGCCTCACAGCCTGGGGGAAGAAGCTGCTTCCCATCCTAACCGTCCTTGTCTTAATGCTACAGTACATCCTGCCTGATGGTAGGGCGACAGAGAAATTGATATAATTTTACTGCACGAGTCTGACAGAAGAGCCAAGATGAATGAAATACAGATTAGCCACAATCTCACTGTTTAGTTACATATACTATTGTACCAAACACATCTAGGGTGTTGGGGAGAAAGCTGAGCTATGGCATTGAGATGGAGGATCAGCTATCAATGTACTGAATGGCACAGCAGGTTTGAAAAGCCAAAGAACTTGCTCCCTGCTCTTATTTTTCCTGCTTCAGCTTTCACCACTATATACCACACACAGTACTTCCTTTATAATTCATGGTCCCATTTAGGTTGGATTGATCAAATATCTACTAGGCTCAAGTAGCTCTGAAATTTTTATGGGAGCACTGAATAAGTGCTTAAGGAAGGGTTTTTTTTTGTTCAGTGAGCTCTTTTCTGTTGCTATTTGTTTTCAGTTTAATCTAAGCATGTTGTATTGCAAGAGGCTTAACGTTCAGACAAGACATTAAACTCCACATCAGAAATAAAAATTCCCTTGGCTTGGCAAGATTCAGATAGAGGCAGGGAACTTCAGCTATAGTCTTGGATCTCAATACATTTTGTAGTGACTTGCTGCGATACACAAATTAGCTGTCTTCTTTTTTACTTAACACAGTAAAGTAAAATTCCATGGTAATAAAGTAATATCCCATGGCTGCAATATGCTTTTGGGTATCATGAGAATGCAAAACTTGTCATAAAAATGCAGTCTGCTGCTTTCTCACTTGGAGCACAAGGCGATGGACAGTACTTCACTTTGGAATCTGAATGTCATGGGTTCAAGTCTCATTCTACAGACTGAGCAGAAAATCTAGTCTAATAGATTACCAGGAAGTGAGACGTGCTGAACATTAGATACCAGGCATGGCATCTCATTGATGAGAAAAAACCCCATCTCCCCTCGAGATGGATCCAATAAGGCTTCATTTCATGACTTGAAAATGGTTCCTGTGTCCCTAGTCACTATCATTCCTCAATTAATATAACCAGGCTGCCTGGTTATTTATCTCATTGGTCCTTTTGGGACATTACAACATGCAAAACTGGTTGTTATGTGCTGCACATATAATTTATCAGCAAAGACTCAATATCCTGGAAACAGAAAAAGGTATTACTTCCCACTAAATCAACATACAGATCCTCATGGAGAGCAGTGGCATCTTATTTTACTTTTGGTGAAGACTGAATGGACAACACATTCGTGAATTGGAACTAAATAGAAAATTTGTATTGGGTATTCTGTTACTTACTTTTGATCCAACTACAAACGTTTGTATGTTATTAATCTAAATGCAGCAGGTCAGAAGAAAATGAAACCAATTTTACAAAGGCACACATGACACAAGATTATGGGATGTTTCTCAGTAAAATATTCTCTCAAATGTTCAATTTCCAGCACTGTTAACTTACACCTTCCTTGGAAAACAAACTGAATTGCAGAATGCAATTTTCACCACAAATTCCTGCTGCCTCATTAAAAAAAGATAAATATAGCTCATTCAAAATCCTGACACCTCCAAGCATATTTTTGGAATGCTATTAGAATTTGGACAGAGTGATTGAGCTGGACGTTTGACTGGAGACTTTGGAACTGAGCCTTCAATCTAAGGAATGTTTTTAGCTTTGCTGAAAAACAGGAAACAGGTTTGGAAGGGCAGGGAAATTGCATTCCTCAAGTGCTCAAAGCTTACAAAGCAAGTCAAGGGAGAGAATTTTGCAGATGTGAAGATAGCTCTAGGCACGTAACATAGGCAAAAACCTACAGACACTTCCAATTTTGTTGAGCGACTGTTACTCAGCAACCTTATTTCCCCAACAAAAACCAAATACACTGGAAATTTCAACAGGTCAGGCAGCTTTAGTGGAAAGAGACAGAGATGTTGTTACAGGTCAAAGACCCTGTCAGTAAAATGTAAACACAAGTTAGTTTTAAACTGCAGAAGTGTGTGAGTCAAGGGTGAATTCAACAAAGGGGATATCTCTGATAGGGTGAGGCCAGGGTTGTCATGGTGATAAGATGGAAAATGCAGAGCAGTCAGAAACATTCAGTCTGTTAGGCTGTTCCAGCAGAAAGAAATATAGAGATTAGGTTTATTTCTCACGTGTACATCAAAACGTACAGTAAAATGAGTCATTTGTGTAAAATCAAATTAGTGAGGGTTGTGATGAGGCAGTCTGCGTGTGTTGGCACGCTTTTAGTGCCAACACAGAATGCCCACAAATACCCAACCCTAACCATATGTCTTTGGACTGTGGGAGGACATGGGGGGTCCTGGAGGAATAGAAACTCCTTGTACATAGCAGTGGGAATTAAACCCCAATTGGTGGTTACTGGTGCTGTGTTGCGTTAACCACTACACTACCAAGAGTCATTAATGCAGACAGATGATCTAGAGCAAAACTGGCTAATTCAGATATAAACAATTACCCAAAACTGCTGGATTAGAGATACATCCAGGAAGAATACAACTTGAGACAGAAGACAAGACACTGTTCCTCAAGCATATGTGAGGCCTTGTTATATGAGCGCAGGACAGAAGAGAAAGGTGAATTACAGTGACAAGAAGCTCAGTCACTTCTACAGAACTGAATGCCAGTGCTTAGTAAGTGATCACCCAACTGTTTGCTGCCCCAATGTAGAGGAGTCCGCATCATGCTCACCTAATGCAGAACACAAATTTGCAAGCGCAATTGATTTGCTGCTTCTTTACTTGTAAATAACTGAGGTAAAGAGGTTTAAAAAAAATGGGCACTGCCTAGCCTGCAGCTGCATAGGGAAATACCGTAAGAAATCAAGTTCTTGGTAGAGACTTTTGGAGCTAAGGAGGGGAGTAGGAGATGTGTCTGGTAATGGAATCACATTGAAAACAGCAGAGATTGCAAAGGATGATCCATTAGTGGATGGATGGAAATTAAGGACTATAGGAACACTAAACCTCATTTCCTTTGCTAAACTCATATGCCAGTGCACAAGTCACGAGCACATTGCAAAGCAGAATCGACAGGCCGAATGGCCTAATTCTGCTCCTACGTTTTAGAGTCTTGTATTGCTTGGGTGAGGTAACATATAAAAATAGACATAATGTTGTGCTGGGAATTAATTTGTGAGGAATAGGTTAATAGAAAAGATAAGACCGCAAGTAACAGGAGCAGAATTAGGTCGTTCAACCCATTGAGTCTACTCTACCATTTCATCATGGCTGATCCATTTTCTCTCTCAACCACATACTCCTGCCTTCTCCCTGTATGTTTTCACACACTGATTAATCAAGAAACCGTCAACCTCCACCTTAAATACACCAAAGACCAAACCTCCACAGCAACAAATTCCACAGATTCACCACACTCTGGCTAAAAATTTCCTCATCTCCTTTCTAAATGGCCATCCCTCTTTTCCAGGAGCTCCCAACATATGGACCCCTTAGTAAGCATACATAGCATAAAAAGGTTGGGAATCCCCTGCTCTATTCTGAGACTGTGCCCCTGGTCCTATATTCCCACCTCTCCACATCCACTCTATCTAGGCCTTTCAATATCTAAAAGGATTCAATGAGATCCCCCTTATTCTTTAAAGATCCATCGAGTACAGGCCGAAAGCCAAACACTCCGCGTATGCCTCTTTCATTCCCAGAATCATTCTCATAAACCTCCTCAGCACCTCCCCAATGTCAGCACATCCTTTCTTAGATAAGGACCCAAAGCTACTCACAAAACTCCAAGTGAGGCCTCAGCAGTGCCTTAGAAAGCCTCAATATTCTATCTTTGCTTTTATATTCTAGTCCTCATGAAATGAATGCTAACATTGTATTTGCCTTCCCCACCACTGACTCAAACTGTAAATTAACCTTCAGGGAATCCTGCATGAGGACTCCAAAGTCCCTTTGCATCTTGGATTTTTGAATTTTCTGTCCATTTAGAAAATAGTCTACGCTTTTGTTCTTTCTACCAAAGTGCACCACCATACACTTCCCGACACTGCATTCTATCTGCTACTTCTTTGCCCATTCTCCTAATCTGTTGAAGTCCATCAGCAACACCCCTGCTTTTCTCCACTTATCTTTGTATTGTCCGCAAACAAAGCCATCAATTCCTTCACCTAAATCATTGACATACAAGGTGAAAAGAAGTGGTCCTAACATTGATCCTGAAGAACACTACTAGTCACTGGCAGCCAACCAGAAAAGGCTCCCTTTATTACCAATCTTTGCCTCCTGTCAATGTCAATGCTCTATCCATGCTAGTATCTGTCCTCTTGTTAAGCAGTCTCATGTGCAGCACCTCGTCAAAAGCCTTCTGAAAATCCAAGTACACAACATCCACCAACTTTCCTTCATCTATCCTGCTTGGTATTTCCTCAAAGAATTCCAACAGATTCATCAGGCACGAGTTTCCTTTAAGGAAATTATGCTGGCTTTGGCCTATTTCATCATGCGTCTCTAAGTATCCTGAGATCACATCCTTAAAAATTGACTCCAGCATCTTCCCAACCACTCAGATCAAGCTAACTGTTCTATAATTTCCCTTCTTCTGCTTTTCCCCCTTTTTGAAAAGTGGAGTGACATTTGCAATTTTTCAGGCCTATAAAACTATTTCAGAATCTAGTGTTGGTTTTCACAAGCTTCCCAATCCTTTAACTTATTACGAATTCTTGCTCCATCATATGCCCTCTCTTTTGTTTTTATGTTGTTTTTGACTTCACCTTGTCAGTCGTGGTTGCGTTACCTTGCCGAGTTCAGTCTAACCATGATCAACCTCTCAAAGCATTTCATCACTGTGGATGTTGAGTGCTACCAGGCGATAGTCCCATCCTTAACCGTATCATTCTGGTTCCCATTCCCCTGCCAAATTAGTTTAAACTTTCCCCAACAGCTCTAGCAAACTTGCCTGCCAAGATATTGGTCCCCCTCAGGTTCAAGTGTAACCCATCTCTTTTGTGCAGGTCATACGTTCTCCGAGGATCCAGAAATCTGCACCAGTTCTTCATCTACGTATTCATCTGCTAAATCATCCTACTCTTACTCTCACTGATTTGTGGCACAAGCAGCAATCTAGAAATTACTACCCTGGAGGTCTTGCTTTTCAGTTTTCTACCTAACTCCCCAAATTCTCCCTTCAGGATATCCTCCCTTTTCCTACCTATGTCATTGGTGCCAATATGTACTGAGGCCTCTGGTTGTTTACCCTCCCCCCTGTAGAATGCTGTGGATCTGATCCGAGATGTCCTTGACCCTGGCACCTGTGAGGCAACATACCATCCAGGTGTCTCTTTCATGTCTACAGAATCCCACGTCTACTCCTCTACCTATGGTCTCCCCTATCACTACTGCAATCCTCTTTTCCCTCTTTCCCTTCTGAGCCATAGCGCCAGACTTAGTGCCAGAGATCCAGTAACTGCGGCTCCTCCCGGTAAGTCATTCCCTCCGCAACAGTATCCAAAGAGGTATACTTATTATTGAGGGAAACCGTCACAAGGGCATTCTGCAATGGCTGTCCAATTCCTTTCCCTCTCCTGACAGTCACCCAGGTACCTGCCTCCTGAAACTTAAGAATGACTACCTCTCTGTAACTCCTCAGTTCCCCGCATGAGCCAAAGCTCTAGTTCCTTAACATGTTCTCTGAGGAGCCGCAGCTCGGTGTACCTGGTGCAGATGTGATTATCCAGAAGGTTTGAAGTCACCCAGAATTCTCACATCTCACTCAAAGAGTACAACACAGCCCCTGGAGCCACTCTCACTGCACTAACAGATGAAAAATGAAGAAGAACCTTACCAGAAACTTACCTCGAGCAAGCCTGTTGAGCCAAAGCCTCCCCACTCTAACAATGGCAATCCTGCTCGTTCCTACCTTATATTTACTGTCCCTTGCTAATGCACTGTGATTCCCCTGGGCTGCTGGAAAAAGCTGAAAGCCTGCAAATGCTCCTCTTAAAATCCCTCACCCCAACCTATGTGTAGCCTACTCTCTCGATTCGACTGGGCCACCAGGAAAAAAAAAGCAATTAGAAGGAGAGATCCAGGTACAGAAATTTTGAAGGCAGAGGAAATAGTCTGCCACACAAACCAGAGCAAGAAACACAAATGTAGCAGAAGAGCTCAACATTTTGTTGGGCACAACATTAATGGAGAGAGCAATAAGGAGGCAGGGCTGAAGCTGAGGACTTTCATTGGGGATCAAAGAGCAGGAGGTTGGACAGTGAAAGCAAAGCAAGCTGCAAAATATCTAGAAAATCATTTGAACTCAACTTATAACATAAAACAGTACAGCACAGTATAGGCTCTTTGTGCCGACCTTTTAACCAACTATAAGATCAAACTAAACCTTCCCTTCTACATAGTCCTCCATTACTGAATCAACCATGTGCCTAACTAAGGTTTCTTAACTGCTCCGAATGCATCTGACTCTGCCACTCCCTCAGGAAGGGTGTTCCACAGAATCACCACTCTGCGGTTAAAAAAAACACTCTGACATTCCCTCTATACTTTCTTCTAATCAGCTTAAAATTATACTTTTTTTTCCTCCAGTCCTATTTTTCCATAGATGCTGCTTGGCCTGCTGAGTTCCTCCAGCATTTTGTGTGTGTTGCTTGGATTTCCAGTATCTGTGCAGATTTTCCCTTGTTTGAAATTATGCCATCTCCTTTAGCCTTTTCCGCCCTGGCTATCCACTCGATCTATACCCTTTCATCATTTTGTACACCTTATCAAGTCACCTCTCATTCTATTTTGCTCCAGAGAGAAAAGCTCCAGTTTGCTCAACCTATCCTCACAAAGCAAACTTGTTGAAAACTGCAATCATTAACAACTGAAAATGTATGTTTTGTTAAAGCACTAGATATAGCAAAAAAAAAGGACTGTGGACTATTACAGCTTCAAGAAAAATCATTGCTGCAGGAGGAAAAAGGAAGAGCGTACATGCATGTATGGAAGGAGGAATAGGAGGTCTTTTGATGCAGAGAAAGAAAAAATAGGTCATGCTCAATTGAGTAACTGTACTAAAAAGAGGAAGGATGACATTGCAGATATCACCTTCAATTAAAAATATTTACATAAATGATGATTGTCATTATCTTGGTGTATCAAGGTTGCTTCTCATCAAAATAAGGTTTAATGTTTAGTCACTACTGTTGCATTAGAAATGAGGTAGTCAATTGCAAACATCCAACTCTCAAAAATATCAGTAATGTTGGAACACCTTTGCTCTTTAAATAGCAAGTGCTATCTTTTATAACCACCTGAAAAGACAGACATTGCCTTGTTTTAATGAAACATGGTACTTCTGTGTTAAGTTTTAGGTGAGATGTGTTAGTGTTTAGGGTAATGCTGAAACCTTCAGACTTGGGTACAGACAAGTTGGCTCTAGGCAAAAATCATTACCAGTAAATCACATAAAAGTGAACCTGTAGCATAATGCATTTACTTACGATGTGATCAGCAATGTTTCTTTTATTCATATACCTAATGCATCTGGAATATTATTCCCAGAATGGATAAATCATCACTTTAGCAAATCACAAATATTTAACCAGATAAAGTGAAGACCACAGGCCATTTGAGTTTAATAAAAATCTAACTAGATGTTCAAGGTTGAGGTGTACCTCCCATGTTTGTACAGGTTTATTAAACTCATTCTGGAGCAGGCCTCTTTTAAAATCGAACTGGGAATGTGGGACATCAGTTACACTGAAAACTAGATTTTAAATGCAAGTGACACAGTGCCTCTCAGACTCACAAACAATGGCAGAATGTCTTTCCAAATTCTTTTCAAAGAGCCTATTATCTGCAAGGAAGAAAGGACAACAGGCAGTAGCATTCTTTTCTTTTTCCCAATGTAGGAAATGACAAGATAGCACAGCACAAGTATATTCTGGGAATAAGAACCAGCAAAGTATATTAAAAAAAGTACACATTTTTGATTTAGCATGAAGGGAACCATTCTAACCATTGACTAATATTCAATTTGTGAAAGAATTCAACTAGTCCACTCCCTGCCCTTAAACCACAGTCCTGATTTTTCTTCCCATAGAATAATTTATTTAATTCAGTTTTGAAAGTTACTACCAAATTTGTTTCCATTAGTCAAATTAGTTAATTTCAAAATAGAAGAAAACAGTTGCTATGTTTCTGATTGTCATGTGTTAATACAAGTATGTCATCTCTGGCACTTCCTCAGTTACTTTGAATTTGTAACCTCTTGCTACCACTCAGTCACACTGAGATAAGTCTGCCTTTGTGTTCTCTGCCAAAGCATGATTTTGAACTCCTCAATCTAATATCTTCTCTGAGGGAGACACATCAAGGCTTTTTCAGTCTCCCTGCTCAAGTAAAATAAATAAAAAACACACACACATAGTGCCTATGAAAAGTATTCAACCCCTTTAATATCACACACCAGACCCATCACTGGTGCAGCCAATTAGTTTTAGAAGTCACATAATTAGTTAAGTGGAGATCTGTTTTTGGAGACCTGTGTGTAGTCAAGGTGTTTTAATTTATTGCAGTAAAAAATACACCTGTATCTGAAAGGTCAAATTGTTGGTGAGTCAGTATCCTGGCAAAAACTACACCATGATGGAGTTCAACCCGGAGAAGTGTGAGGTGGTACACTTTGGAATGACAAACTCCAAGGCAGAGTACAAAGTAATGGCAGGATACTTGGTAGTGTGGAGGAGCAGAGGGAACTCGGGGTACATGTCCACAAATCCCTGAAAGTTGCCTCACAGGTGGATAGGGTAGTCAAGAAAGCTTATGGGGTGTTAGCTTTCATAAGTCGAGGGATAGAGTTTAAGAGTCGCGATATAATGATGCAGCTCTATAAAACTCTGGTTAGGCCACACTTGGAGTACTGTGTCCGGTTCTGGTCGCCTCACTATAGTAAGGATGTGGAAGCACTGGAAAGGGTACAGAGGAGATTTACCAGGATGCTGCCTGGTTTTGAAAGTATGCATTATGATCAGAGATTAAGGGAGCTAGGGCTTTACTCTTTGGAGAGAAGGAGGATGAGAAGAGACATGATAGAGGTGTACAAGATAATAAAGAGGAATAGATAGAGTGGATAGCCAGCGCCTCCTCCCCAGGGCACCACTGCTCAACACAAGAGAACATGGCTTTAAGGTAAGGGGTGGGAAGTTCAAGGGGGATAATAGAGGAAGGTTTTTTACTCAGAGAGTGGTTGGTGCGTGGAATGCACTGCCTGAGTCAGTGGTGGAGGCAGATACACTAGTGAAGTTTAAGAGACTACTAGACAGGTATATGGAGGAATCTAAGGTGGGGGCTTATATGAGAGGCAGGGTTTGAGGGTCGGCACAACATTGTGGGCCGAAGGGCCTGTACTGTGCTGTACTATTCTATGTTCTATGAAGACAGAAGAACACTCCAAGCAAAACCATGAAAAGTTTTTGAAAAGCACAAGCCAGGAGATGGCACAGTTGGAAATTTGCCTAGAGCAGGCCATCTTCAAAAACTGAGTGACTGTGCAAGAAGGGGATTGGAGATGAAGGCCACCAAGAGACCTAGGACAACTCTTAAGGAATTACAAGCTTCAGTGACAAAGAGAAAGCCAATGTTGAAAACTCACATGAAATCTTGGTTAGAGTTTGCCAGAAGTCATGTGAGAGACTGAAGTCAGCTGGAAGAAGGTTACATGGTCCAATGAAACCAAAATTGAGCTTTTTGGCCATCAGACTAAACACTATGTTTGGTGCAAGTCAAACACCACACATCACCCCTACCATGAAGCATGGTGGTGTCTTCATCATGCTGTGAGGATGCTTCACTGCAGCAGGCCCTGGAAGACTTGTGAAGGTAAAAGGCAAAATGAATGCAGCAAAATACAGGGAAATACCAGAGGAAAAGCTGGTGCAGTTTGCAAGAGAACTGTGACTTTGGAGATTTATTTTCCAGCAAGTCAATGACCCCAAGCATAAACTCAAAGCTACACAGGAATGGGTTAACAACAAAATTAATGTCTTTGAGAGGCTAGGTCAGAGTCCAGACCTCAATCCAATTTAGAATATGTGGCTGGACTTGAAAAGGGCTGTTCACTCATGATCCCCATGTAATCTGACAGAGCTGGAGCAGTTTTGTAGAGAAGAATGGAGAAAAATTGCAGTGTCCAGATGTACAAAGCTGATAGAGACCTTTCTACAAGAGTCAAGGCTGTAATTGCTGCCAAAGGTACATCTACTAAATACTGACTTGAAGGAGGTGAATACTTATGCAATCAATTATTTTGTGGCTTATATTTGTAACTAATTTAGATCACTTTGTAGAGATCTGTTTTCACTTTGACGAGTCTTTTTCTGTTTATCAGCATTAAAAAAGTCAAACTAAATCTATTGTGATTCAATGTTGTACAACAATAAAACATGAAAACTTTCTAGGGGGTGAATACTTTTTATAGGGTGTGTGTGTACATGCGCGCACACACACATACAAATAATAATAGTACTCTGGTTTTTTTTATTATGTATTTCACTGTACTGTTGCCACAAAACAAATGTAACAAATAGTATGTAAATGATTAAACCTGATTCTGACTCTGTCACTTAGTTTGGAATGTTTTTGATCATTCTCTTAACAAGCATTTAGCTGTCATACCATGAGGCTAACCCCGCAGGAAGTACATTAGTAGCCTTATGATTGTGCACTTTGGAGTACTTTGTCACTTAAAAACGTTGAAATTGGGTTATACTTGAGAGTTCAAGATATTAGGATGCATCATAAAGGGTCATGGTTCTAAGTTCAATCCCTAAAAACAAACATGATTTCAATATTTTCCTCCAGTTTGGAAAAACCAGCATGTATCTCCGCTTTCTGGTTCATAGCCAAATACACATTTCTGCTACCACAATCCGTTTATTCCCATGGGCTTTAATTTTCTTAACGTCTACTATGCGGTATATTATGAAGCATACTTGAAAGTCTACATGCGTATCTACAGTAAATTTGATGCTCCAGTCTTGCAAAGAACTTCAAATTGATCATAATATAATGAAGTAAATAAATTGCACAAAGTAAAGGGGAGAGGTGGGCAGGTTAGAACTAACTGTTTGGCTGGCTGGTTGTGTTGGCCGTCACTAGATGAACTTGCCTGCTTTTCTTCTACTTGTGCCATGGAACTGCTTTGTGCTTATGAGAGGGCAGACCTGACCTTGGTTTAATGTTGGTTGGGATCATGGTACCTTTAATAAGGCAGCACTCCAAGTACTGCACTAAAGTGTCAGTTGAGTTTTTAGATGATTTAAGTGACTAGTGGAATTTGAAGCCCCTAAGGCAAAAGGAAGAGTACCGGTAATAAATTCCCCAAATTAAATACCATTGCACATTAATACCCGATCCAAATGCGAGAATACTGCTGCCAAACCAAGGCCAAATCTAATTCTCCCTATTATAAACAAATCACTGGAGAATAGTATCCAAAGGAGAGCTTTTTGTGTTTACTAAAACCATATCACTACAACAGGCCATAGCATAAATATGGTAAGCCAGTGCATGTCACCACACTCCCAGTTGTTGTCAATGACTAACAAAATACCTTTTAAGAACTACTTCAGAGTCAGGAGTGGCACACTCTGAATTAAGACAAAATATGCTGGTTCGAAGTGTCTTATTTTAAACTTCATACAAGTCAAATTTACATTTTAAATACTCCCAGAGGGAAAGTGAGTTACTTTAAATATTTTGAACCAAGTATGCATGCTTGTTTTTTTTTAAAAAATGCATCTCTGATGGGAATCAAGAATAATGGGAATCTGCAGTACGTTAAGCAGGGTGATCTGAAAGGACATCTGAGGTGGAAATGAAAAGGGTTTGCTTACCCCCAATTCTGAGAAATTCTCTTGGGCTTTTACCTTATTGGTGCATGACTAACATGAAACAGGATCAACTGCCTATAGTAAAAAAGCACCAGCAAAACATACTGATTTGCGAATATACCTGGTTTCATTCACTACCCTTCACACAATTTTAACTCTTCTATATTAACAGTTATCTTCGAACAACACAAAATCTTACTTCCCAGACACCGACCTCAAAAACAGTAAAAGTACATATTAAATTTGCTTTCCTCAGTGAAAATAGTGCTTGTTAAATACAAGTGCCAAAAGCAAAGTTATAAGTGGTGGCAATTTTTAGAACCAAGAGATTCTGCTCACCACTCAAGAATTATCCTGAATGGCACAAAGGGTTGCTGAGGTAGATAAATAAATAATTCATTAGATTGTGTTTCCTATTTTATTAAGATCCATCCTAAGAAAACATTTATAGAGTGTCTTACAACGTCCTTGGGATATCCCAAAAGACCTAGTAATCAATGGCTCAGTTTTAAAAGGCAGCTACTATTGTTATATCTGGATAAGCTATCCACGGCAAGATAACACAAATAGCAATATGCTGCCATTATAGGAGCGTTTGATGGCTCTGGTCTTGTACTTGCTGGAGTTTAGAAGAATGAGGGAGATCTCACTGAAACCTATCAAATACTGAAAGGGCCTAGGGAATTTGTTTCCTATAGTGGGGGGGCCTAGGACCAGAGGACACTGCCTCAGAAAACAGAGGGATGTCCTTTTAGAACAGAGATTAAGAGGTTTTTTTTAAGCCAGAGAGTGGTGACATTGGGCAAATTTAAGTGCAGGGTTGATAGATTGCTAATCAGTAAGGGCATCAAAAGCGATGGAGAGTAGGGTGGAGAATGGTGTAGAAAAGAATAATAAACCAGTGATGATGGAATGGCAGAGCAGACTCGATGGGCCAAACGGCCTAACTCTGCTCCGATGTCTTATAGTCTTATTAGATTAAGATTTAAATGCAAGCACTTTGAATTAATTTGTTTTTCCCTTCCATGAAAAGCATTCACCAAAGCAGAAAAAAATTCATGATTTATTACCTACAGTATCTCAACAAGGCATAAGAAAGTCCCTTTGAGTCTTTTATACTGTAACCTTAATCAACATAACCTGAAAAAAGGCTTCACTATGAAATATTTTTAATGGATAGAGGAGGATATAGTGATGCAACAAAGGAAACACATTTTCAAATTAATATGAGATCAGTCATTATAAACCAGAGGAAATGTAGCCAGGGGAGGCAAATTCAATAGACACAATGAAAACTGAAGACAATTTAAAAATAACTTCTAGGGTGTAATCCTTCATGCATCCTTTTACTGAAAGTCACCTTCACTGTCAAGTAAACAGACTATCAGAGGGTTGAGTGGAATAAGCACCACAAGTGTCTGACATATTGCATTAGCCATTCTAGCACAGTACTTTGAGGGAAGGTGGAACAAAGCAGAAGAGGACAGATGCAAAAAGGCAGCAATTTATGAGAAGTAAAAATACTGAAGAGAGGAGTAAGGTGGTGTTGGTAAGAGAAGACTTTAACATAAGGATGATGAATCTACTGATGTAGTAATGTTATACTTTACATTTGAAAATGAATGGTGCCAGGAAGGAAAGAGGCAAACACAGGTAGGAATGCATGGACGAATGCAAGACAATCATACAACAATCATGCTCTGACCTACACAGCCACAGATGGGTGTAATTATTTATTTTTAGGCAGTTGTACAAAAAACAGTCTCCAGTTATGCAGCTCTCCTCGATAGACAAGATAGTTAATTATACCTAGCATTCTTCCTCCAAATCTAAAGGCACCGAGTTCATGCAAGCTCATATTCTTGCTCCATAATGTAAAAGGTGCACCAGCATAGGATTCCCACTCATGGCTGCATTTTCATTCCCAGATCTGCTACAGGAGTTTTAACATGACACCTGATTCTTGATTGCTTCATCAGTACTCCAATCTATCAATACATTCTTAGTAGTCTCCTCTTTTCTCATAGTCAATAAATAAACCCCTTGCCTTTTGTTACACGCCCACCAGCTCTCTACTCTTTTCAGACATAGCTCTCGACCTCTCATCCATCAGACCTTGTTCCTGCACCCTTGACCAATTTCTATTAAACAGCAAACTTAACTTCCTGCTTCGTTATAAATGGTTTGTTTACCTCTGTTGTCCCTGACTACTTCCCCTTTCAAACATCATTGCAATCACTCCCAATTCAAAATTCCATCCACAACAACTCATGCCCTTGGCAATTACCAACCCACTTGCTAAGACATTGGCACATTAATCAAAAATCCTGATTTTGGGGTCTTGTTTCAAAACTCCAGTTGTTCATTTCCCTCCATAGAATTTTCTGAGTTCTGGCATTTTGTGTGGGTTGCTCAAGGTTTTCAGCATCTGCAGAATCTGTGTCACGGGAACCATATACTCTTACTTCCCTCAAAACAACCCATGACTTTTATTTTGTGGCTTCTTTTGAATCAGCAGATCCTCAGTGTGGTATCCCTTCAGTACTGTAATGAAATATAAGACTGGATTATGCGGTTAGGTCTCAGGAATGGTACATGAACCAATGTTGTACTGACATAAGACAAGATAAATACATACTATGAAAAGTAAATTAGAAATTAAAAACCCTGAAACGCCAGAAAATGCACACAACAATGTACTGCAAAGAGGAACTGTTTTGTTTTTGCAAGGACTTAAAACAGCTCCAAATACATTTTACTTCAGTTCTAGTTATTCTTAACGATATTGTTTAGTACTCATCATGATAAGTCATGAAGTTTACAGACACTTCATTTTGTACTAACTGCATCCATTACTAAGGCCACAGGCAAAACTAAACTATATATAACATATTGGCAAGAATGCTGCAGTCTGGACCCAGAAATTAAATGTCATTATGCTAATCGGTTGTTTATAGCATAGTGAAAATAAATAAATATCTTGCAGAACTATACCTTTGTGTCAACTATATACAGCAGTTGATCACTATTTTTAGCTACATAAAGTGCACAGCGCTGGTGTGCGATCACACAGGTACAGTCACATACAGTATTCGTAAGTAGGTCATGGGAATACTTTACAGTTGATTAGCAAGTCATGGAATGGAATGTGTACAGAATTCAGACAACTATTTTTCTCCTTTCTCCAACCTTTGAGTGAAAAGCAGGGAACTGTCTGTAAAGTTGATCTTATTTACAAAAATAAAGGATGAACTTGACAATGCACACAAAAGGACTTGAAAGGATTTTGATTAAAACTGCAATGACCTACTTTCTAGCTTTCTTTAATGGGAGCTTCCCATAATAAAAATTTTAGTACAGCTTTTTCTCTTGAGAGTTGTCAAGTCAACAGCTTAACACTATCATTATAGTCTGATACAAAGCAAAATCATGAAATGTATTCAGCAGAATAAAAATCCTTTGCTCGTAACATGGGCTATATTTTCATAGGTACAACTTCAACCAGAGTCAAGAGGTCATGAATTCAAGTCCCCATCATCAAGGGGATAAACTCAACTCACGCTTTACTATAGTACTAAGAGTGCACTATCATTTTTCCTATGAGATATAAATAGAGGCCCTGTCAACTGTTCTGGTAAACCATTATTTGATCAGGCCAGAAAAGTTTTCTTGGGGGTACTTGCTAGCATTCATTCCTTAACTAGCACATGGATTTACTTCAGCATTATTTCATTATCTGTAGGAGTCTGGTGAACAAACCAGCTGACCCATTTGCCTAGACAACAAACTCCAGATTGAAAGGTTATTCATAGAACTTTGGATATCTCAGCACATTGTGGCAGACAATTAAATACTAATTTTTAAATGATGATTAAGAGAAGCAAATATTGTAGGTCTTTAAGTAAGGTGAAGGGGAAAAAGCCTGCAGATGTTGGTGCACTCGGCCAGGCAGGCAGCAGCTGTAGAGAGAGAAACAGAATATTTCTGGTCAATAACCCTTCATAAAAGCTGAAAACAAATCAAAGAAGGGTAAGGTGTGGAGCAGCAAATAAAATTTGTGACAGGACGGCAGACCAAATTTATCTAGATATCCTTTATTTTAAAGATTGGCAGGTAGATTTAGGAGAGATAAGAAAAAAGGGAATAAAATGGGACCAAATTGTTCAGGAGCTGGCCATTAAAAAAAAGTGGAGCTTAAGGGGCAACACAGTAATACATTGAGTAAAGGTGCCATCTCACTGCACAAGCAACCTCGGTTCAATCTTGACCTTGGCTGCTGTGTGAAGTTCACACATTCGTGATCATATAGGTTTCCCATGGGCATTGTTATTTCCTTCTGTGTCCCAAAAACATACAGCTTGTTAAATTAACTTACCACTGTAAATCATCCTTTATGTAGATACATGGTAGAATCTGGGAATGCACGGAGACTGGTCAAGTTAACGGGAATGTGGAAAGAAATAAATAGTATAAAAATGCAACTTAATAGTTGGCACAGATTTGACAGACTGGAGGCAGTTTCGGTGCTGTATCTCTTCTCAATAAAAATGGGTTGAATTCCCTCGTTTTGAGATAAAACTTGTTTAAAGGGCACTACATTTTTATACTTTCTGCATGATTCACATATTACGAAATATAATTCAACAAAATGGAAATGACCTTTTTTGTTATGGTCATCACATTTGTCACCCTCACTGCAGATATTAATTGCTTTACTTACTGAACTAAGACAAAGACAATACAACTCAGTATTTTCTGACAGCCAAGCTAAAGAGACAGAAGGGCTAGATTTCCTTAGAAATAAATTCCCATGAACAACTTTCAACTGCAGGACAGAAGAAAAAAGTAACAGCATGTAGGTCTTGGCAAGGAAAAATCTTGTGTTATACCTTTCAAAAACAAAGATTTAAAATATATACTTAATGTTTTAAATCAAGCTTTCTTGAACCTCAGGTGGTGGTTAAGGCACTCAGGATAGAAGGGAATCAATAAGAAAACCTAACTCAAGGACAAAAACAGCAAATAACAGAAGATATTTACAGAACCCTGGTTAAATTGCTGCAGTATCTTTGCTATTCACTTGCATTTAATCATAGAGGTCTTTAATGTGAACCAAATCAATGCACATTTACAGCACTCAGATATCATGATGTGAATTTGCACTGTCAACTGTTTGTGCAGTTCACATGTAGTCCATCATGACTTCGGCAAGTCCCACTGTAGGTGGCAAATATCCAAAACCAATTCTTCATCTCTCTGTACATTCTTTTATTTGTCAACACAAAAGATTCAGTAGATGCTGGAAATCAAGAGCAACATACAAAATGGCTAGAGTAACTCAGCAAGTCAGGCAGCATTCATGGAATGGAATAATGATGCAGGGTCTCAGCCTGAACTATTGACTGTTTATCCCCCTTCATAGATACTGCCTGACCTAGCAAATTCCTCCAGCACTTTGCTTTGTTTGTTATACCCTTAACTTAGTGATGCTGACTGCAACAACTACTAGCCAAGCACTGATTCCAATTTAACATTCTCATCCCCTCTACCAAGCTTTTTGCACTTCCAGCCTCCGCTAAATCCTTGATTTCCAACACTTAAACTGCAGATGGTGCCTTGTCCCCAGATGCTATAGTTCATTGCACGAATTCTTCAGGCTCTGGAAGATATACCATGAAATAATTATTTTTGTCAAGCTAATATATGCTCTTTAACTTGGTTTCAAATTTTCTCAAAGTTTTTAGGAACTATCACTATGCGCATGCTTTAGTTTATATTAAACTCTATGATATGCAGGTTGTTTATTGTTCTCAGGTCCACCCTGTTATCTGCATCATTATCTAAAGGTTCTCAATTAGAGGAAGTGTAATATTAAAATGATTGTGTATTGTAGAAATTCATATTTTTCATGATATACTTTGGGCTCAAATCTAGGTGGGTTCCTAATCTAATTTTTCTACTTATTTCTTTGTAAACCTTTCTTATGCCTGTCATCTCCTCCATAATTCTCCTGACATCCAGTGAAACTAGGGGCAGTTTGCAGATGTCTTTGTGATGTGGAGGAAACAGGCAGTGTGCAAACCCCACACAATTATCAGCTGAGGTCACCACCCAAGAAGCTATGGAGCCGTGAGCTTCAAACGGTTTTCTCTAACAGATCATACAACTACAGGTGAGAAATGTCAGGCAAATTCTCTCTTCCTCACTCTGCACCCTCCATTATCTGCTGTGAATTTCTTGCATAGTTTTATTTTTCTGAAGAGCATTTCACCTTGTTCTGGTTAGCACAGGCTGTTATTGGTTTTCTTGTATCTGACAAAGTGAACAAGGATTTTCACTCACCTGATTATTGATTCTCAGCAGGGAAAGCACTTTTGCCATGATTGCACAAGTCCCGGAACTCCCAAATCACATAACAAACATTTGAATACTAAAGTCCTATCACTTTTGTGACGTTGGAAGTGTTGCAGCTAGGCCCCACAAACAGTAGCAAGTTAAAAGATCTGTGGATGTTTATATTTTTATGATATATAACATACATATACAGACACATCTATATAAACATGGTTAACAAAACTGATTGAAACAATGTTTTAGAGAAGCATAGATCCTTTGCATACTGAAGAGAAAGTACTCTCCTAAACACTACCTAGGCCTCAAATGAAGTATTGCATTAATTTCTGGGCATAATATGTTACAAAATGTGTTAAACAGTGTTGAGGTTGAGATGGTCATGTGCTTCAAATTCCTAGGAGTGAACATCACTGATAGCCTGCCCTGGTCCAACCACATAGATGCCACTGTCAAGAAAGTTCACCAATGCCTCTAGTCCCTCAGGAAGCTATAGAAATTTTGCATGCCCCCATTGTCTCTAATCAATTTTCATCAATACACCACAGGAAGGATCCTATTGATGCACCACAGCTTGATATGGAAACTGCTATACACATGACCACAAGAAACTACAGTGTGGTGGCTACAGTTCAACACACCAGAATCAGGTTTATTATCAGTGGCATGTGTCGTGATATTTGTTAACTTAGCTGCAGCTATAGAAGAAAAAACAATAATAAAAAAAATCAGTAAATCAATTACAATATACATATATTGAATAGATTAAGTATTGTGCTCAAATAGAAATAACATATTAAAAAAGTGAGGTAGTGTTCACAGGTTCAATATCCATTTAGGAATAGGATGGCAGAGGGGAAGAAGTTGTTCCTGAATCACTGAGTGTGTGCCTTCAGGCTTTTGTACCTCCTACCTGATAGTAATAGTGAGAAAAGGGCATGCCCTGGGTGCTGAAGGTCCTTAATAATGGACACTGCCTTTCTGAGACACTGTTCCTTGAAGAGGCTAGTACCCAAGATGGAGCCAACTATACTTACAACCCTCTGCAGCTTCTTTCGGTCTTGTGCAGTAGCCTTCCCATACCAGACAGTGATGCAGCCTGTCAGAATGCTCTCCCCGGCACATCTACAGAAGTTTTTGAGTGTATTTGTTGACATACCAAATCTCTTCTTGACACCCAGGAACTTGAAACTGCTCACTCTCTCCACCTCTGATCCCTCTATGAGGATTGGTGTGTGTTCCTTCATCTTACACTTCCTGAAGTCTACAATCAGTTCTTTTGTCTTACTGACATTGAGTGCAAAGTTGTTGCTGCGAACACCACTCCACTAGTTGGCATATCTCACTCCCATACGCCCTCTCGTCTCCATCTGAGATTCTACCAACAATGACTATCATCAGCAAACTTTTAGAAGGTATTAGAACTATGCCTAGCCACACAGTCATGGGTCTAGAGAGAGTAGAGCAGTGGGCTAAGCACACACCCCTGAGTGCACCAGTGTTAACTGTCTGTGAGGAGGAGATGTTATCACCAATCCACACAGATTGTGGTCTTCCAGTTAGGAAGTCGAGGATCCAATTGCAGAGGGAGGTATAGGCCCAGGTTCTGTAACTTCTCAATCAGGATTGTGGGAATGATGGTATTAAATGCTGAGCTATAGTCGATGAACAGCATTCTGACAGAGGTGTTTGTATTGTGCAGGTGGTCCAAACCCGTGTGAAGAGCCATGAAGACTGCATCTGCCGTTGACCTATTGTGGTGATAGGCAAATTGCAATGGGTCCAGGTCCTCACTGAGGCAGGGATTCACTCTAGTCATGACCAACCTCTCAAAGCGTTTCATCACTGTTGATGTGAGTGCTACCTGGCAATAGTCATCAAGGCAGCTCACATTATTCTTCTTAGGCACCGGTATTGTTTCCTTTTTGAAGCTAGTAGGAACTTGCGTCTGAAGCAGTGAGAGGTTGAAAATGTCCTTGAGTACTCCTGCCAGTTGGTTGGCACAGGTTTTCAGAGCCTTACCAGGTACTTCATCGGGACCTTCTGCCTTGCGAGGGTTCACCCTCTTTAAAGACAGCCTAACCTTGGCTTCAGAGACAGTGATCACAGGGTCACTCGGTGCAGCAGGGATCTTCACAGCTGTAGTTATATTCTCCCTTTCAAAGCGAGCATAGAAGGCGTTAATCTGGTAGTGAAGCATCGCTGCCATTCATGGTATTGGGCTTCGCTTTGTAAGGAAGTAATGTCTTGCAAACCCTGCCAGAATTGTCGTACGTGTGATGTCGCCTCCAACCTCGTTCGAAATTGTCTCTTCGCCCTTGAAATAGCGCTCCGCAAATCATACCTGGTTTTCTAGTACAGACCTGGGTCGCCAGACTTGAATGCCACAGATCTAGCCTTCAGCAGATGACATACCTCCTGGTTCATCCATGACTTTTGGTTTGGGAATGTACAGTATGTCCTTGTAGGCACACAATCATCCACATAGGTTTTACTGAAGTCGGTAACAATTGCAACATACTCATCCAGATTTGAAGGTGAATCCCTGAGTACAGTTCAGTCCACCGTTTCAAAGCAATCCTGTAAGCGCTCCTGTGCTTCCCTTGTCCATACCTTCTTGGTCCTCACCACTGGTGCTGCAGTCTCCAGTCTCTGCCTAAACTCAGGGAGTAGAAGTACAGCCAGGTGATCAGACTTCCTGAATTGAGGGCTTGGTAGGCATTCAGTGGTCCAGTGTGTTGTTTCCTCTGGTAGTACAAGTGATCTGTTGATAGTAATTGCTTAGTGATTTTTCCAGGTTAAAATCACTGGCCTGGTTAAAATCCCCCAAAACAATGGTGGAGGCATTATGGTGTGCTGTTTCGTGCATGTGGAACATCATGGAAACCAGCCTCCCCTCCAGGAACTCCATTAGTAAAACATCCAGCTTACTCGAAAAAAAACCCACCCTGGGCATGCTGTCTTCGCCCTGCTCCCATCAGACAGAAGATACAAAAACCTGAACGCATGTTCCACCAGAGTCAAGCACAGCTTCTACTATGCTGTTATATGACGACTGAATAGTTCAATAAAATGGACTGTTGCGCTCATAATCGACCTCACTATGACCTTGTACCTGCACTGTACTCTCTTCAGTTGTTACACTTCATGTTATAGTTTTACCCTGTTCTACCTCAATCCACCATGTAATGATTTGATCATTGTACATTTCCAATTCCTTTGAGTAGTCATGAAGGAGATTTACCAAAATGGACTAGAGTGAAGGAATATTAGTCATTGAAAAGTTGCAGTTGACTTTTTAGCAGTAAGGACACATATACAAGATCATGAAAGCTTTTGATACACTAAATAAAAGGAAACTTTTCTCCCCCCAGTGGCAGAGGATATTTTTGGAACATAAGAGCAAGAGACAATAGAAATAATTTATATTTGTTCTGCAAATTGCCATGACCTGCAATAAACTTCCTACAAAGGGTGGTGGAAGCAGATTCAGCCAGAATGTTCAAAAAGGGAACCAAATAGGCCATGAAGAAAGTAGAAAGGAATAGGGCCAATTGATTTCGGAGAAGCTGACGCAAAAATGAAAGGCCAAAGAGCCAGCTCCTGGGCTTTACGCTACCTCGCTGGTTTAGTGATCCTTGTTGAGAAAAAATACTGGCCAGGGTACCAGGGATAAATGAGCTGCTCTACTGTAAGAATATAGCATTGAAGGGTTTTCCTATCCACCCAAAAAAAAGCAGAGGAGCCTATTAATGTCCCATCTGCAAAGCAGCATTACTGACTGCAACTCAGCACAAACTGAGAGTCATAACTTCAGGGCCTGTAGAACTAAGATTGATGATGACTGATAGAAATCACAGCATGTATAGCCCCATGTCAGCTGAAAGGAGTCAGCCAAAGCATATGGATACTGACTCTGGAAGAAAGAATTGAAAAAAAATTGCAGCTACTCTTCAAACAACTAGCCAGGAAATTAAAGAAAGAAACACTCCAAGAAATGCTCTGCCACAATGACAAGATAAAAACCTGACTGTCTGATGTCTGCTCTGAAGAATGAATGATGATCTAATTGAGTTCAGTACAGAGCCTTTGGATGCACACATCTGGAGTATTGCCCAGTTCTAGACAGTAGGAAATATTGCCCTTGGAGAAGATGCAGTGAGAATAATACCCTTGTATCTCAGTTGGTATGCAGGACGTGTTCTGAGGAAAGAGGAATAAGCAATAAAGTAGGTAATCCTGTTATTATTTATAGAGAGATGCATTACTGGTAGTGCCGCTCTGCTGGGAACCTTGCACGAACTCTTACTCTCTGCAATGCTGCGTGGAACTGTGCTAGAAACCTGGTGTCAATCCATGATGATCCATCCCACAGCTTGATGCCTTAAAGGGCTGGTTTTCGGTGGTCCAGCATGAGCAATGTGGTCACTTAGCACTTTGGCAGGCTCACTGAGCCTGGGCCATGGCAACACCTGTTCCATTTATTTCCATCAGCTCAAGTCCTGTGGCTGCCCATCAATTCCTGTTGGACATGACAGAAGCTACCATTCTCCTTGCTTGTGTAGTTCTGCCCAGCAAGATTTCAACAAAAGGAAATCTCTGGACTGGAGAGGAGTTGTGCAGTGGCACAAAGAGGGGTAGATGATAGATTTAACTGCATTCAAAAGAGAAAGAGAAGGACTGCAGGACCCAAGCAGCCACTGCTCATGTCCATTTCTGGCCCACACTTACCATAGTGTCTAGGGTACAGCCCGCCCAGCTCTTGCTCTCTCATGCTACCACTCCATGGCAAACTATAGGGATATTCATTGCTGGGAGAGTGCCGGTAGAGGCCAATGCCACAGCACAGCAGGATACAGCAACAAGGACCACAGGGGCTCACACCATGTTCGCAATACTGCTGCACGTTGCGTGACCAGATGTCTAATTAGAAGTACAAGGGCAAACGTTTAGACTGAAGCACCAAGGGCACGCTAATGAATTAGTGCTCTGCAGGACGACACTATGTGAAGTCCAGAGATCTACGATTTAGAAAGCTAAACTGAGAATAGAGTCCACAATCTTTGCTTTGTTCCACAGAGTTTAAAAGAATGTGGGGTAGCATAATCAAAGTCTTTTAACAGATGCAAGAAATAAATAGAGATAGCACAGAGAAATATTTTCCTAGTTATATCTGGAACAAGCACATACTAATACTGAAGTTATGGTTCAAAAGGGTATCAACCAAATGGGATTAGCTTGGTTGTGCATCTTGATCAGTATGGACCAGAAGGGCTAAATGACCTGTTCAGTGTTGTATGACTACGTGCCATTCAGGAATGAATTCAGCAAAACAGAAAAGTGCAATTCTGAAACACTCTCCTTCAAATGGCTGCGAACGATTGAAATTTTCAAAAGTGATACTGGCAGATTTTTGATATACTGTATAGGGAAACAAAGACTCGTTACTGAATAAAAACAGGGTCAAAATGGACAGAGAATCTTATTGACATTTACAAAATCTAGGGTTTCAAGGCCATCTTCTGTATCCTCATTCTATCCAGCACTGTATACAGAGGTTAACACTTGCTCTTGGCAGGTTCTCTAGCAACCTAGGCATTGATAAACGCAGCTCGTCACACATTAAGATACCTTCATTGCCAATATAATGTCAATAACATTTTAAAGAGCAAACAGATATTTATTTGTATAAACTTCTAAAGCATTCACTTGTGACAATAACCATGACCATTTAAATAAAACTTGATTTCAAGCTGTTGAAATAGATACTTCTATTTAACTACCAATAATTCTCCACAATCTTGCTTCTGCAGAAAGCATGGAGATATGGATTTAACTGGATGGAATTGCTCATTACTGCAGGACCCATAATACAAAGCAACTCATTCAGAAGACAAAATAAGCTTATCAACATCTAAAGATCAAAACTGCTTTAGAATTGGGGGTCTGAGAATCATCTGCCAAGTGTGATTGATTACTTATCAACCTATGAAGAGCTGCATGAATCAAGTGTCATCTTGAGTTCTGTTCTCATGTACAGAATATTGTTCTACTAAAGATCTTAAATTGCAGTACGTGGAAAATTAAAGGCGGGAATTTACACAGGATTTTAATATATATTGTGGTCATATATTGGTTTAGTGATATGCATTAATTTAGCATTCAGCAAAAACTGCAACTGTGTGCTAATTTTATGTAGTATAGGCTCAATACAAATAAAATCAGATTTAGGCAGACTACATACAACCATGGTCAGATTTGGAAGCCTAAAATATATTGCCAATCCAAATAGGATATAAACTTTGCAGATTTACACAACTTTTTAAAAATTAAGTGTAATAAAATAATATGCAAATACATAAACTTCTGGAATAGACTAATGACAGAGTAAATCCCGATAAGGTGCAAGAAACCCTCAGTAGATTTTATTTTACTGTTAAACAATAAGCTTAAATTAAGCTATTGAGTAAACTGCCTACAATAAACTAGATCTATAGCCTATAAGAACATAGTCACATGAGATGCAGAAGTTTAACAGTAGACAATGTAATACAATGAGAGACAAAGTTACGGGTAGAAATGCCAGAGACTGCAAATGCTGAAACCTGGAGCAAAAAGCAAGATGCGGGAGGAACTCAGGCAGCAGGTACGGAGGGGAATGCTCTCTCGACATCTCAGGTTAAAACTCTTCATCTGGAACATTGAACATCCATTTACCTCCATCAGCACTGCCTGACCAGCCGAGCATCTTTTGTTTGCTTTACCTATAGGTGTTTTTCCAGACTAAAATAATGTAAATGAGTTGGTGGTAGGAGGCAGCTCAGTGTTGCCACATACTGGGAAAACATTTTGGTACTTTAGAGCATAAACCCTAGAGCAATTCAATTCAGCCTAAAGGAATATGTCTGCAAATAACTCTAGGAATTCTATAATATGCATTACATATATGAGACAGATTGGGGAGGTGGGCAATATACAATATGAAAATCTCAATTTCTCTCTTTTTGTATTTACACAGTTTGTGTCTTTTGCATACTGCAGTCTTCCATTGACTATATTATGACTATTATTCTATTATGGATTTATTGACTGTGCCAGCAAGAAAATGAATCATGGATGTATATTGTGACATATATGTACTTTAATAATAAATTTACTTTGAACTTTGAGGGCAAGGTAGCTGGGTATAGTTGTTAAGATACAGGCAAACAAAGGTCAAATGAAAAATTTTGAGGGTCAAATAAATTTCAATTAAGACAGCACGATGGTGAAGCTAACAGAGATGCAGCCGCACGGCTCCAGCCACTAGATTTGATCCTGCCCTCCAGTGTTGCTTGTGCATTCTGTAACCATGGGGGTTTCCTCTGGGTGCTCTGGTTTCCCCAGGCAATCCAAAAAAATGCTAACTGGTAGATTAACTGTGTACTGTAAATTACCTCTCATACATCAGTGCATGACACAGTCTGGGGAGAGCTGATGAAAATGTCAGGAGAATTTAAAAAATGGATTCATCTACAATTAGTGCATATAGGTGGCTAATAGTCAGTGTGGACTTGTCCACCCAAAGGCCTGTTCTCATGCTATTTTTGACTGAAAGAAAAAATAACATTTGCCTCATGTTTCCAAATAGTGGCGTGGAATGTGTGGGGGAATGGAAGTTGGAAAGATACTATGGAGGGCACAAATAGGGTAGGCAGCAGTAAACTTCTCATTACAGAGGTGCCAATACCATGAGGATTAAGAGGTTTAGAGAACGTATGAGATGATTATTTTTCACCCAGAGATTGGTATATATTGTCTGAGGTGGCAGTAATGCCACTTTCAACGTCTGAGAATGTCCAGACAAGCACTTGACTCACTGAAGTTCAGAAGACAAGTGCTGGTAAATGGGACTCGTACAGATGGGCAGCCATGATAGAACAGGCCTGTTTCTGTGCAGTATGACTTAAGAGATAGTGTTTTCTTTTTTGTTTTGTATAATGCTACTCCTATTATATTTATTCTAAACAATCAACCACACACACTTAAATACAACAGATTCACTAAGATTAATTAATTTGCTTAACAATGTTTTGCCAGTAATAAAAGCAAATCATACTACTGTTTCACAGCGGAACAAACTGGTTTAAAAGGGTAGATTATACTGCAAATGCAAGCTGCTCTCCTTTTACAACGAACAGATACTGCCAAGACCTTGTCTTTAATCAGAAACAGCGTCACCCGAGGACACAGTCAGACAGCTAAGTTACAGTCTCTAAGTGAGACTTTCAGCAAATATTTATAACCACTCGCTTACTCAGTCTCTTTGGCATCCTTCCAGTTTCCTCATTTATTCAGAGCAAGCACTAATCTGGGAGCAGCTCCTACAAAGGAACCCATTAGGTTAGATTATATTTTAAAATGAACACATGCTTTATTGAATCTTCTGAAAAGCCACTACTGTACTAGGCGAGGCCATTAGTGCATTTCTTTAAAAAAAAGGTCCTGTGTGCAAAGGTTTGTATTCTTTGTGACTGCCATTACACACCCTTCCAGCTTTCATTTCACTGTTGTGCTGTTTTCTCTTAAAAATCTGGTTAAACTACCTGCAAGTTACAATATGTTTCAGTAATTGCTTTCACTGACTATTTAAGTTGCAAAAATTGTAAGCTACAAAATTAACTTACAAAATTATTATTCACGATCAACTTGCCAGCTAGACAAAGAATTGAATGGAAGCTGATGATACATTCCCCTATTCAGTAAAATACCTCATACACTGTAGTGCACGAATGTTTAACGGCATTTATGAGGCAATAAGCATTTTAAGGTTTCATTTGGTAAGTCATTGATAATCCAATTGTTCTTCATTCATGTTAATGATTTGGACTCCAGAGAACTAGAAAGTGGATTTCATGATTTTAGAATTATGTGAAATAGTCACCACCTTTCGCTGTAGTTTAAAATTGGGGTCAGCAAAAACAAAAATTACTAAATTGGCACACACTCACTTTAAGAGTTTATCATGGTTGGATTAATAAACTTTTAACTATCAGAGGATATAGGAAGGTGGTGCTGAGAAAGATAAGCCACGACCTTGTTGAATGTTAGTGTAACCCATAAGGAGATGAATGGCCTATACTTCCCTCTCGTATGAACAGTACATCACCTCTGGGATGAGGAAAAAAGTCACACGGGGAATTATTCCATTGGCACTTTTGGGGTGATACTTGTTTGATTTCTGATAATTTTTTGATGATTCTGCGGCTTTCATTAGTGCAATATCCTGAAAGCACGAGAAGATTCACCTCCCCGCCCCCCCACCCCCAGCTTTGGGTATTGGTGATCGAGAGCTAAGCTTTTCTAAGTTAAAGAATGCATAGTTTTTGCCACCTTTATTATATCTATTTTTTGATGAGCTAAGAAGCAAACTGCAGACCGAACAATACTCAACATTGCAAACATTGCAAGAATTCAGCTGTTTGGATCCTCAAGCGTGCTCTGCCAAGATTGTGACTGATCTTCCACGTCAATCTAAATTTCCTAATCCCTTGACTCTTCCAATATCCAAAAATCTATCAATCTGGGTAAGTTAAAGTTTTTAATCTGTTAACCTAGCCAGTTGCAGAATGAAAGGAAGTTAACATTGGAATGCAGTTACGTGCATGATCTTGGAGGCTACTAACCAGACTTGTTTATCCAATTAAGATACCGCACTGAGGTCAGCTTCTGTTCTTCCATGAGCCACATTTGTGTATTACTGGGTAATCTACGTTAGGTTAGTTACGACACCGAGTCACGTCATCGGCAGAAATTCTCTGATGACTCAGCAATAGTTGGGTGCATAAAGGGAGGATGGGAGGATGAATACAGGGCCTTGGTGGAGGACTTCGTCAAGTGGTGCAAGCTGAATCATTTGCAGCTCAACATCAGTAAGACAAAGGAGATGGTGATGGACTTTAGGAAGACTAAGCCTGCACTGCTCCGTTAATATTGATGGTGAGGACGTGGATGTGGTGAGGACCTACAAGGTGTACCTGAATGACAGACTTGAGCGGAGCGCCAACACAGAGGCTGTGTGCAAGAAGGGCCAGACCCCCTCTACTTCCTGAGGAGACCGAGGTCCTTTGGAGTATGCAGACCTCTCTTTCACATGTTCTACCGGTCTGTTGTCGCCAGTACAATCTTCCATGTGATGCTGTGCTGGGGCAATGACATCAACATGGGTGATGCCAATAGGCTCAATAAACTGATTAGAAAAGCTGGTTCTGTTATAGGAGTCAAATGGACACACTGGAGGCTGCGGCAGAACAGGTGGAGAATCCTGGCAATTCTGGACATTTCTCTACATGCCACCTTGGCTGAACAGAGGAGCACTTTTAGAAATAGCTGTAACAACTGCACTGCTCCAAAGAACACTAAACAAGGTCATTCTTATCCTTGGCATTACACTCTTAATGAGCCAACCTACAGCCAGGGAAGTGATGACCACCTTCCTGTTAGACTGTTCGAGGTAACTTTATTTTTTTTCTTATCTCTCTAATATTTGTATATCTGTACAATTGTAATGCTACTGTGACACTGTAATTTCCTTTGGAATCAATAAAGCATCTATCTTATATGATGTTGATTGCAAAGCTTTATATGGGACTCTGCTTTGTACTTAAGTAACAGAACATCTTGGCTCCTTTTTAGAGAACTGATGGATATACACTCTTAACAGACACCCTGAACATAAATTAGCATAAGAGATGCAGGCAGGGTTTTAGGCAATCTCTTGTAAAGGGCAGAAAGTCAACATGTCTAGTACACAAGATAAACCAACAGTTTCCAACTATCCATCTCCTCCCTTCAGTTTTTCAGGTGTTTGAAGTTTTCTGTAACTACTGAACTCCATTAATACACTGTATTGAAAATTAAATTCAACTTTTTAAAAAAATCAATAAATGATCTTGCTAGTTGCTAATACAGTCTGCTAAATTTTCCTGAAGGCATAGTGTCCCACACAATCACCAATTTCCAGAAAGAATTTTAAATATTATACTTCCTCTTGGTATGTTGTTGCCCAATGCTCGCAATTGTGATTGTCAGCCTATTTAGCATTGCCGTATTTCCAGCTTCCAAAGATTGCTAAGTGTGATGAAGAAGCAGAGAAAGCCAGAAGTACAAAGAGACAAGTTATCAATAAGTTGCAACACACTCCAATAAGATTTAAATGAAGGCAAGCTATAGCTTCTGGTTTCCCTCTGGAGTAATAAAATTCCAGTTCAGTTCAAGTTTAATTATCATTCAACCATACACAAATACAGCCGAACGAAACAGCGTTCTCCCAGGGCCAAGATGCAAAACAGACGCAGCACATTTAAGATAGCAAACCTACAGTCATGCAAAAAAAAAAAGCTCAAGTTCCTGAGTGACATATGTTGCAAATTGGTGGTGTAGTTCCAGCATTCTGCAGATGAACACATGCATGCAATCCAGCTTGCACTTCCATTGAACAAATTCTGGAGCCCAACTCCCAACCGAGCATAGAAGCCACGCTACACTGCTTCTGGCATCTCCTCTCTTAGACTGCAGCAGCAGGCAAGCCCAAGGCTTGAGGCCTAGTCCTCGCTACAAATGAGGCCGCACAGCTCCCCTGCTGTCTACAGCACTAACAAACAAGGGAAACAAGTCTGCAGCATCTTACTTTATTAATATCCAACAGTGTCTTTTGATTGCGAGAGAAATATCCAAGACAGCCACCCAGTTATACTGCACACTGCTTTCGTGCACTAAATCAAATGTCTTCAATGCCTTCCTGTAGCAGGCAGCAACATGGTCCACACCAAGTCAAGCTCTTCCGCCAACAAGCAGCTTGCTAATGATGTAGACCTGCAGTACCCAAAGTTCTTAAAGTCAGCAAATGCACCACCATCTTATCAGAAATTTAAAAATGTGCTGCAGAAGCCCTCATGGAATCATGGTTGGACCATGCTTGAAGTATTCTGCACAGTTCTGTTGCAAGATTATGAAAAGGATATAGGATAGGACTGAGGAGTCCTGTAACTGATGTCATAAAATCTTGATAACATGGACACGGTGAATGCTCCTGTTCACAGTAAAGCAGGAGAAAAGACTGCCCATGCATGATGATCATTAAGAAATCAAGTGGAGATAAAGAATTTAAAAACATGTTTGCCTAGAGAGTGGTAAAAATGTGGAATTTGCTACCACAAGGAGTAACTGAGCACAACAAATAAATATGTTAAAAGCATACAGAGGAGGAATAGATGGGATTGCAGATAAAGGCTCGAAGAGTAAGGCAGAAAGTAGCTGGAGTGGAGTATGAAATGCTTGGGATGAATTCTGTGCATTTGTTTAGTATCCAGTTAGCACTTTACTACTCAAAAGCTGCAAGGATAAGACCAGTATTTGGGATTATAACATTAACAGACCTTAGTGACCTTATCTTAGGGAATCTAAGGATAAGCAGTTACTGCAGGAAGATGGCACTGAGTTAAAAGACTCAGCTGTTATTTTATTGAACGATGGTGCAACATGAAGGGCTGCAGAGCCTATTTGCACTACTTGCTTCATACATTGTGTTCTAACTTGACGTAAGAGGATAAAACATCCAATGAATGTATACATTCCCCTGCACACACTTTGAAACCACAGAATGATATAACAAAATCTGCAGATTGGCTTAAACAAAAAGCATCAAATTCAGCAAGAATGCACTAATAAAGTTTAGACAGGTTGAGATGCTATTTCTCTCAAGATGCCTTTGTGAGTAACAAAATATAGTCATGTCATATGATTTTAGCAAAGCTAAAAGAAACTTGCATCAAGAACTGGAGCAAATCTTGGTTTTCCAGTTGGGCTTCCATAATTCCAATATATTTTTTTATTTTTAGATGGGCACTTTTGGGAAGTAGTTTAAATAATAGGTGAGAGTAATCCGTTATAACGTAGTTGGTAACATCCTTCACTCTGAGTGGAAATTTGTCAGTCTGCCAGTTTATGCCTGGCAAGAGTTTAGCTTGAGGTGGCAGACGTGTCAAAGCTCAAATTAAATTTATCAAAGTACATTTATCTCACCATATACCACCCTAAGATTCAATTTCTTGAGGGCATTCAGAGCACATACAATGAAGCACAATAGACAAACAATGTATAAAAGACAAGTTATGTAAATACAAAAAGAAAAAGATAATAAATATTAAGAACATGAGTTAAGGACTCACTTTCAAAGTCTCTATAAGTTGTGGAATTAGCTCAGAGTTGAGGCAAATTAAGTTATGCACTCTGGTTCAGAAGCCTGATGGTTATGGGGTAATAATTGTCTTCGAACCTAAGGCATCACCATTACCATTTTGTCTGACAGTCAATGCTACTTAAATGGTGGAAGTTTCCATCTGTACAGGAAACAACATCCAAAACAGTACAATTTGTATCCCTACATATACCATTTAGAGACAAGTCAATTAAATATGGAGGTGCTTTGAAAGGGTGGTGTAAAATTTATAGCAGACACAACAGATTATTTTTAATTCGTTAAGGATTTTCTTTACAATTGTTTTAACAGGACCTTTTGCTGGGCATTAGTTCTACAGTCTTCTTATATTGCATTTTACTTTTCAAAATTTGATTAAAAGCAGAAAGACCATAAAGCACTAAACCTTACCTGAGACCGAAAGTTTGAGATGGTTGTAGTTTCTATGTCCTTCTTCCCAAGAATTTCCATTTTTACTGGAGTGTTGGGGAAGTTGAAAGCAAAGTAATCCAGAAAGTCTGGCAGGTAGGCTGCTGCTCCATGTATGATGGCCATTACGTAGTGCGCTGCGCTCTTCTCATTTTCACTGAAAGTCAATGCAAGGAACTCTTCAGCAAACCTCTCCATCTCCATAGGAGACAAGAAAGAGAGTTCATCCATGTAGGCATGGAGTACTGGCGCACCACCATTTGGCTGATGCTCCACATGAATTAAGTGGGCAAATTTAGAGGAACCTGTCCGCAAGAATCCTTTCCGGACACAGTAGTCTCTATGTGATAAGTATGGCAACTGTGCACACGAGGGGATGGGACAATGGCTCACTTTCAGGTCCAACCTATTGAGCTCTTCCTCATGCTTAATCGAAGCTTGGTTGATTATACTCGATTCATCAGAAGAACCTTGACCCAAAGTATCAAGGGCAACACGAGTGAGCCCTGCGCAGGTTGTCTGCACCTCTTTATTGTACATTTTTAACTGCCTTGGTCGTTCACCTTCTCTATGTTTCTTTTTCTTCTTTTTCTTTGTTTTTTTGCCCAAGTATTCATCAGGTCTCCGACTTTTCCCGTTTTCATCAGAGCCACCTGTGAGGGGGAATAAATGTTAATACTGCATCAAATACATATAGTTCAATAATTGAAAATATTCTAACCCATTAAAGCATGATAGGAAAATTTATCCTGCCATCCTTTCACACAGAACATTAATATCGTTCTCTTTCATATAGGTGGCCTTACTAAATGAATTGAGGCAAATACTTCCTGATATCACAACAACTGTACATGGACACAAAGGTCCAAATGGGCTCCTCCACTACCAGAAATTTCTGTGAAAAATGTATTGCTGTTAAGCACTTCGGAATGTTTTCAGATCAAACTAATTATATAAATCCAAGCTCTTTATTGCTATAAATTTTGAATTGTCATTAAAATAGTTGACTGCCTCCCCTTCTCCATTTGACTATTTAATAATATTGCAAAACTTTAGTTTTATATATATTCCTCAGACCAATTTTCCTAGCACAAGCTGAGTTTTTTTAAAGTTAGCTAATGCTTATTACTTAGATTTGCTTTATTTTAAACTTTGCTGTACAATGTGACAGGATAAAAGACTGGTTGACTGGCAAGAAGGGAATAAAGAGGATCATTTCTGCTTGGTTACCGGTGGCTAGAGGTGCTCGTCAAGATTGTTTCATTTCATGTTATATGTCAATGATCTGGATGACGGAATTAATGGCTTTATGGCCAAGTTTGTGGATGATACAAAGATAGATGAAGGGGCAGGTAGCAGCGAGGAAGCAGGAAATCTGCAAAAGGATTGAGAGAGATTAGGAATATGGGCAAAGAAGTTGACAGATGAAATACAGTGTAGGGAAATTTATGGTCATGTACTTTAGTGAAGGAATAAAGGCATTGACTATTTTCTAAATGGTGAGCAAATTCAGAAATCAGAAGTGCAAAGGGACTTGGAAGTCCTCATACAGGATTCCTTAAAGGTTAACTTCAGGCTGAGTTGGTATAACAAAAGCATTCATTTCAAAACGACTACAATATAAAAGCAAAGATATAATACTGAGGCTATATAAGGCATTGGTCAGACCGCAAAGAGATCAAATCACAAGGAGAAAATCTGCAGATGCTGAAAACCCAAGCAACACACACAAAATGCTGAGGAATGCAGCAGGCCAGGCAGCATCTATTGAAAAAAGTACAGTCGATGTTTTGGGTTGAAATCCTTTGGCAGGACTGGAGAAAAGAAAAGCTGAGCAGTAGATTCAAAAGGTGGGGAAGAGGGGAGAGAGAACCACCAGGTGATAGGTGAAACCACCCCCTCCTGCTCTCTCCCCTCCCTCTACCTTTTAATTCTACTCCTTACAACACACATCAAAGTTGCAGGTAAACGCAGCAGGTCAGGCAGCATCTCTAGGAAGAGGTGCAGTCGACGCTTCAGGCCGGGGCCCTTCGTCAGGACTAACTGAAGGAAGAGCTAGTAAGAGGTTTGAAGTGGGTGGGGGAGGGGGAGATCCAAAATGATAGGAGAAGACAGGAGGGGGAGGGATGGAGCCAAGAGCTAGACAGTTGATTGGCAAAAGAGATATGAGAGGATCATGGGACAGGAGGCCCAGGGAGAAGAAAACAGCAGGGAGGGGAACCCAGAGGATGGGCAAGGGGCATAGTCAGAGGGACAGAGGGAGAAAAAGGAGAGTGAGAGAAAGAATGTGTGTATATAAATAATGGATGGGGTACAAGGGGGAGGTGGGGCATTAGCGGAAGTTAGAGAAGTCAATGTTCATGCCATCAGGTTGGAGGCCACCCAGACGGAATATAAGGTGCTGTTCCTCCAACCTGAGTGTGGTTTCATCTTTACAGTAGAGGAGGCCGTGAATAGACATGTCAGAATGGGAATGGGATGTGGAATTAAAATGTGTGGCCACTGGGAGATCCTGCTTTCTCTGGCAGACAGAGTGTAGGTGTTCAGCAAAACGATCTCCCAGTCTGCGTCGGGTCTCGCCAATATATAGAAGGCTACACTGGGAGCACCAGACACAGTATATCACCCCAGCCGACTCACAGGTGAAGTGTTGCCTCACCTGAAAGGACTGTCTGGGGCCCTGAATGGTGGTAAGGGAGGAAGTGCAAGGGCATGTGTTGCACTTGATCTGCTTACAAGGATAAGTGCCAGGAGGGAGATCAGTGGGGAGGGAATGGGGGGGACGAATGGACAAGGGAGTCGCGTAGGGAACGATCCCTGCGGAAAGCGGGGTGGGGGGGGGGGAGGGATAGATGTGCTTAGTGGTGGGATCCCGTTGGAGGTGGCGGAAGTTACGGAGAATAATATGTTGGACCCGGAGGCTGGTGCGGTGGTGGGTGAGGACCAGGGGAACCCTATTCCAAGTGGGGTGGCGGGAGGATGGAGTGAGAGCAGATGTGCGTGAAATGGGGGAGATGCGTTTGAGAGCAGAGTTGATGGTGGAGGAAGGGAAGCCCCTTTCTTTAAAAAAGGAGGACATCTCCCTCGTCCTGGAATGAAAAGCTTCATCCTGAGAGCAGATGTGGCAGAGACAGAGGAATTGCGAGAAGGGGATGGCATTTTTGCAAGAGACAGGGTGAGAAGAGGAATAGTCCAGATAGCTGTGAGAGTCAGTAGGCTTATAGTAGACATCAGTAGATAAGCTGTCTCCAGAGACAGAACGATCTAGAAAGGGGAGGGGGGTGTCGGAAATGGACCAGGTAAACTTGAGGGCAGGGTGAAAGTTGGAGGCAAAGTTAATAAAGTCAACGAGCTCAGCATGCGTGCAGGAAGCAGCGCCAATGCAGTCGTCGATGTAGCGAAGGAAAAGTGGGGGACAGATATCAGAATAGATTCAGAACATAGATTGTTCCACAAAGCCAACAAAAAGGCAGGCATAGCTCGGACCCATGCGGGTGCCCATAGCTACACCTTTAGTTTGAAGGAGGTGGGAGGAGCCAAAGGAGAAATTATTAAGAGTAAGGACTAATTCCGCTAGATGAAGCAGAGTGGTGGTACAGGGGAACTGATCAGGTCTGGAATTCTACTCCTTAGCTTTTTTTCCCCTCCAGTCCTGCCAAAGGGATTCTGCTTGAAATGTCAACTGTACTTTTTTTCCCATAGGTGCTGCCTGGCCTGCTGAGTTCCTCCAGCATTTTGTGTGCGTTGCTAAGTATTGTGAGCAGTTTTGAGTCTCTTATCTAAGAGAAGATGTGCTGGTTCACGAAAATTATTCTGGGAATGAGAGTTAACACGAGAAGCACTTGATGGCTCTGGGTCTGTACTTGCTGGAGCTTAGAAGAATTGAGAGTGGATCTCATTGAAACCCACTGAATACTGAAAGACCTAGGAGAAGTGGAAGTGGAGAAGGCATTTCCTATAGTGGAGGACCAGCGAGCACAACCTCAAAATACAAGAACATGAGGAGGAATTTGTTTATCCAGAGGGTAGTGAATCTGTGGTACTCATTGCCACAGACGACTGTGGAAGTCAAGTCACTGGGTATATTCAAAGCCGAAGTTAATAGGTTCTTGATTAGTAAGGACATCAAAGGTTACAGGGAGAAGGTGAGAGAATGGTGTTAAGTGATAATAGCTCAGTAATGATAGAATGGATGTGAAGGGCTGAATGGTGTAATTCTACTCCTGTCTTATTGTTTTAAGTAATTTCTCAGCAAACACAGTAGAGATTTCAAGCGTATTTGCCTCTGCATGCACACACCTGTGTTTTTATTTGAGGGCCCTACTCTAATATTCTTAACAGTTTTATTTAAAGGCTTGGCACTTCAAAAGATCACCTGAAAGAGAATAAAATTCCCTTAACTGGACATGATTTGGCTACAATGCTCAAATGAGGTAAAAGAAAAATTTCAGAAAAAAGGTTTCATTATATGACACCAGTAAAAAGAAAATACAAGATACTTATAAGTGAAGACAAATATGTCGTCTCAGGTTATAATATTGTGATATACTGACAATGTGGGCATAGAGTGCACCACAAAGGCTGCAGGAATACTGTACTAATATACTGCAAAGGCACTGTCATCACAGAATCCTGCAGAAAGCCATTAATAGGTCTTTACTAAGCCGATGCTCTCGATGGTTTTCGCGGCAAAATGACAAGTGTGTTTTTTTCTTTGAAATAATGAAAAAATGTGGGACATTCTTTCCAGATTACATTTACCAAAAGATAATGGCTTCAAAAGATATCAGCACTTAGAGATCAAGTCTTGGAGTGCATCCCATTCTTCCCAAGTATTATGCTTCTGAAAAGAGTAGAGAGTGAGATGTGGATACATTTCAAGGCCTTATATGGATTGTGTAACGGATAGTCATCACCAGCACACTGCATTGCTTACATTTATAGTGATTTTGGGACAGAAACTCACTTTCTAAAATAGTAGGAAGAAACATGCTTGACTTGCTGCTCAAGTGATATAGACACTAAAAAATAATCTTATAAGCAAAGGAAAATAGTTTGAAATAGCAACCATCTTAAAATATCCCAATTAACCTTTTACATTCAGCATCCCCAGTCCTGAATTAGCTGAATATTATTAACACCTCATTCTTTAGAAGGTCTGTGTCTGGAAGAGTGGTATTACTAAATGGTAGTCTTGTGCAGGGTATAATTAAGCACAAACTGATATAATAAATACCAATTCTGGCTACTCAAAAGGTTAAACAAAAACAAGTGTTTATTACTGAAAGGCTGGCAGAATGATATGGTGTAGGGCAGCAGGACTTAGCTAACTTCCTCAGACAACGAGGTGGGAGGGAAGAGGCATGTGCTAAGTGAAGAAAAAATTGGCAACAAACGTTCTTGTACATCAAAGATATCTCTTGGCAATGTAATAACAAAGCAGTACTACAGTTGAAAGGAAGTCAGTTTTAACCAGATCTGAATATAGTTTTCATGATTCATTGCCTTGCCAAATTCCACTATAACCCTGTAACATTTTTGTTCCCACATTTTGCTGTGATAATGTAGCTATGTCAATTACCTCTTCAGAATCAGCTCAGAATAGTGGTAATTGAAGTTATCCACGCTGGTTCAAGAATCTTTTTATAGGTGGAGATACACACGAGAAACCAGTCTGACATACAAGTCTCTGTCCTCAAAACTGGCTCCAATTTATACTAGCCTCAAAGCTGAAAACTGATCTTGTCACACTTGGTGCTGCGTGGTGCACAGATGTTAGGAAATGAAAAGTACTATGCTGCTGCTTTTGGAGCTAAACTAAAGGGTACATGATTGACATAGTTATATTGTCATGCATGGCTACATGCAGCAACAAACCCAATACATGGATATTGCCAGATTTGGCTGGATCAAGTGTACAATGACCATGATATTATGATCTGGTTAACAGGATCAACTGATCTCTTTCAATTTTAGTTCCACCTTGTTATTCAGCAAGGCTTACCATCAATCATGGAAGTATTTAAATTCCCACTCTGATCAAACAAAAAAGTATCATTCTAAAAATTGCTTCATTAAAATGCAGATCGTGGGAAATTTCTTCGACATGGGATAGCTGCTGAAAGCATTCACAACCATATTTCAGCTAACAAAGAAAAACTCCTAGACATCCCACCTTTGATCAATTAATAACTATTTTTTTCTTGTTAATTCCAAAATGAAAAATAGTCATATAAAGTTAAGACTTGACTAAAGCACTGTGGGTCTAGTGAGTTGCAGGGCAGCTTATCCCAAATTCGTCTTGATTTTGAAACCAGTTGGCTGCAATGCTCAACAGAGATCAAAGCCAAATATTTGCCATTCAAATCTGAAAAAGTGGGCTCCCTCGTCAAGCTCTACAAGAATCTTTAATTTGGAAATTCTAAATACAAGGCAAACAATCGACACATTTATTTCCTGCTACATGTGGTAATGAATGTTTCTGGGGCTTTTAATTTTGGCTAGCTATTCCATGGACCATGACATTAGAACCTTGACAACAATCACAATTTGAACCTAAAGAAATGTTGATTCCCCACATGCATAGAAGATACTAACCAATATCATCCGAAACAGAAGTTCTTCAAACCTTGATCTCTGGACTTCATTTCCAGCCTCAAATACATCCAACTCTCATCATTCTACATAGTGACCATTTTTTTCAAATATGCAGCCCTTAAGATTTAGAATTCCTTTCTTAAACATTTCCATTTTTCCCCACCTGAGAGTAATCATCAAACCATAGAACAATGCAGCACGATACAGGTCCTTCAGGACAACAAGTCCACGCTGGGTACAATGGCCACCCACCTTGTCCTAATTAGCTGTGCCCAACCCTTATTTCAAACACACAATCAAAAGAGGTGGCAGAGGGTTGCACACTCAGCCAGCTCCATCACGGGCATAGCCCCATCAAGGACATCTTCAACACGTAATGCCTCAAGAAGACAACATCCTCATTAAAGACCCTCACTATCTGGGACATGTGCTCTCTTCTTTACCACCATTGAGAAGGTACAGGAACCTGAAGATTGTACCTTATATATTTTTAAGATATCTTGTACCATACTGCTACCACAAAACAAATTTCATGACATATGTCAGTGTTTCTGATAAGCCCGATCCCTCCACGTACCTATCCAACTGTTTCTTCATTGATATTATTACACCTACCTCAATTACATCCTGTGACAGCTCACTCTATATAATCAACACAGTTGGGGTGGAAAGGTTGCCTCTCAGGTCCATTTTAAATCTTGCCCTCTAACTCGAAACCTGTAGCCAATAATTTTGGACTCCCCTACCACTTACCTTAAACCTGATTTTGATAGTCATACAAAGCTAGTTCTCTGTCCAGAGACTTAGCTACTAATTCCAATAGATTCTAACATGTCTCACTTGGTTGAACGCCACATTAAGGTATAAGACTGGTTGTAACTGGCATTCTAGAGATACAAGCCTAAAAATGCAACTTAAAGAAGAGCTCATATTGCCACAAAAGTGAAATCTGCGAAGATCCAAGTAATGTTCAAGCCACAGTCTAGTCTTGTACGAACAGAAAAAAACCCGCACATTATCTCAGGATTCTGCGTGGTGCGCAAAGTTTCCCCAGTATCATACCAATACTTACCACTCATCTGACTTCATAAAAAGAAACACAACATAAATAACTGTCATATTGCAGGGCTTGATACATTTCTCACAATATAGAACTATATTGTTGAATGATTTCATTGACTAAAATGCTTTTGTACATCTTCAGGTCATAAAAGACACTAGATCAACATACATTACTGACACTGTAGCCCTCAAGTTCAAAGCAGAACTCATTCTATGGGTCAAGAAACTACCTTGGCTATAGCAAGTTGAGTTGAATGTACAACACTGTTTGGGTTTATTTTTCATTCCGTTACCAAGGTACCAAGTGCGGTAGACTTTGACCAGATAACCAGCATAGACAAGAATGCTGCACTGTTAGTCAGATCATTACCAGGAAGTAACTGGCACCAACTTTAAACAGTACTTTACACTTTGAAGTCCAATTAAAACACGGCTTGATGGAAACGTGGGAAGGGCAAGTTTTGACTTGGAAAAAGCAAAACAATTCCAGTGAGATTCGCACAGCAATGGTAATAGCAAAAACATGTGATTTTTAAAAAATTGTTTATCTGGTATAAATGTATACAGATTCAGTGATAATCCACTAACAGCACTGCAGAACAACTGAAAGCTTTTCATAAATTAGCCAGCCAAGGTGGTGGAAAATGCCTGGAGTTGTCAGTACAGGAAGAGTTCGCCCTTAGCGCACATTAGTCAACTCTTTTCCTCATCAACACCTGACTATGGAATTGCTTTAATATATAAATAACACTTCATTTGTGTTATGAGAACTAGAGAACATTCAATGTTGACTTAGTTTTTGCTATCTTAAGTCACTTTCAATTTGTTTTGGATCTTTACACATTACTAGACAGGTAACATACAAATCTGATTTTTTGAGATCAACAGCATGTAAAATAGTGTCAGCATTACAGATTTTGCCATTACCTCTTTACTGAGCAGTAAAAGGACCATTAACATACAACACATCCCAACTCCTGCACTTGCATACGGACAAGGTGCACGTAACAATTCATAAAATAAAAATCACATGGTTACACAAAGACTGCTCGACCTCCTCTCTTCCAAGGACATATCTGATATTAGACAAGGAAGTCTGGCATGGTAAATTGCTCCACTTTTTACTTTTCTCACAATTGCTTCCACCCAGTAACAAATGCAGGGATTTAAAAATATAGGTCGTTTCTCCCCCCCCCCCCCCCGCAGGCCCATCTGCAATCAAACTAAAACCACCAGAATATATGGACATCATTAAAAGAGGAAGAGTACAAAGAATATTTACAATAATGCTGCCGAGTCTGGAGGACCTGAGCTATAAGAAAAGACTCAATAGGTTAGGACTTTATTCCTTGGAACATAGAAGATTGAGGGGAGATTTGACAGAAGTATACTAAATTATGAGGGGTATAGACAGGGTAAATGGAAGCAGACTTTTCCACTAAAGTTGGGTGGGATCACAACCAGAGGTCAAGGGCTAAGGGTGAAGGGTGAAAAGTTTAAAAGGAACATGAAGGAAAATTTCTTCACTCAGAGGATCATGAGAGTGTGGTACGAGCTACCAGTACAAGTAATGCAAGTGAGGTTGATTTCAACATTCCTAAAAGTTTGGATAGGTACATGGATGGCAGGGATTTGGAGGGTTATAGTCCCAGTATAGGTTTATGGGTGTAAACAGTTTAATAGTTCAGCATGGACTAGATGGCCTGAAATGCCTGCTTCTGTGCTGTATTTTTGTATGACCCTATGCTTCACAGTGATAACAAGACAAAAGCAAGCAACAAGTTGAAGGATTTTTATGGTGGGTGAGCAGAAGGGTAAAGAGACAAGATTGAAGTAGCACATTAACTCATGGAAGAAAATTCCAGGAAGAGGAAATTAGATGAAGGCATGGTCTTTGATGATGAGGTCATAGGAATTAGAGATATCCTAGAGATTTGTAGTCTTATACAGGATTGCGCAAGGCCACATTAAATTCAAGGCTAGGATTCTTCAAAGAGTCATGAGAAACAGGAACAGGCTATTCAACAGCAAATTTACTAGTATTCACTGTGTTTTATAAACAATTCCATGTTTTTATCATTCTTGCATGAAGTATTTCTTAACTTCTCTCTTAACTTTATGTTCCTTCTCCTACATACTCCATCAGCAGAAAGAGGTTTCTATCTATCTAGCCTATCAATGGACTTGAGCAGAATTATCTGGGCAGCAACAAATGTATTGGGTGTATCATCTAAGCAAGCCCATGACAGGCATCCATCTGATACCCATTTACAGAATAAAAATGCATCAGAATGTACACAAAGACATACAAATCAAGGTGATAAATTTACAATCTTGTATTCGTATAGTGCAACACCCCAAAGCACTTTGCAACTAATGGAGTATTTTTAAATACATTTAATATTGTAGACAGGCAATTTAAGCAGAGCAACTAAATCATTAGTTTTAGGTGAAGTCTTGACTTGGACACAATGAAGAATTCTGCTCTTGAAATAATGGACTGTATGCTTATACACAGAGATAAATAAGGATTCGGAATACCATCTCCTTTGAAAAGCATCTGACACAGTCATGTTCCATTTTTATTGCAATTAACTACTACACACCCCCCTCTCGGCCCACAGAGGATTTGAAATACGGTTTAAACTTTATGGCTTGGATGCAAAAGTGTTCTTCATTCAGTTGTGGCAATGAATTTCTGCAGCCCTTTACCAATGACTCCACAGCTAATCCATGAAATCTCATCAAGACCTTCAGCAGGTACTACAGGTAGACATTCACCACCATATTTGGGTACCTAAGTGTGAAATTAATTCAGTTTTCGAAATTGTCCTACAAGCACGACAATTCAATCAGATTAAGAAATTTTTTTGCGGATAAACATCACTGTTGGAATGTATAACTTGGAAAATAACGTGATGTCCCACAAGGAACGTGTTGATAATGTCCAATTATGTAGATAGGTGTTTGGCAAAGATATCTGTTCGTCCAGCACTAAGAAAACCCCCTTGCTCTTTAAAATGGTGATGATTGCATTTGGGCTTTGAAGTTGGACAGCCTACCCTCTTGTTGTGCCTCTCCATTTTATTCAGCTATATCATGTCATTCCTCAGCCTCTTTCACTCTATAAAAGAAAGACCTAGCTCAACAAATCTCTCCTGATAACACAATACCTCCAATCCAGGAAATATCCTTGTGAATCTCTTCTGCACCTGCTCTATCTCCATTACATCCTTTTAAAAATAAATTTATTATAATTCTGAAAGCCTAAATACCAAATATAAAACCACAGTTGAAGAATTTTTAGCAATTTTGATTTGTCTGACTTCTGAAACTGGAGCACAAAATCTAGGCTAATTTGCACTATGCAGCTGCAGTAAGGGATTGTTGCAACGCCAAAGGTGTCAGCTTTCAGGCGAGACAATGATGTGCACTTACACAGCAGGTCTACCTCAAAGAATGTCCAACAACAGCTCACAGGTGCATTAGCAAAAAAAAAACTGCAATCAGAGGAGATAATCACCAAAGACTCAGCTTTGGATAATGAAGCAGTTATATAGAAATGCAAAACCTTCTACCTGTACAGCTGAAAGACCAGCCATTAATATTGAAAAAAATGTAAGTTTTAATGTATAAGAGGCCAGTATTGGTAAACTGAAAGACCCTGGAGAATAGCAGAATTGGATGCTACACTGATCTAGAAAGGAAAGACAAGAAAACAGGAAACAGGTCATTATAACACTCAACACCTAACTGATTCCAGAATTATATACTTACTTTCAAAGACTCTACAACTCATGTTCTCAGTTTTATTAATTCTGATCAGTTTTTCTGTATTTGCAGAGTTTGGCTTCTTTCGCATATTGATTGATTGTCAGTCTGTGTTTGAGTGTAGTTTTCAATGATCACTACACTTTTTGTTTGACTGTAAATGCCTGCAAGAAAATAAATCTTACGATAGCCTATTGTGATATTTGTGTTTTGATAAGAAATTTACTTTGAACTTGAACTTTCAACTTTTTTTTAAAAAAACAAGGAGCCTACAAACTTCTGCTAATAGGATAGCAAACACCATAGTGTTAGTTAACAGAGCTTGATGCTAGATATGGCCAGTAAATTCACATCAAGGCTCAAGATGTGGGTGAGGGTATGAGACAGTTAAATTCAAAGCTGAGTGATTTAATGGATATGCAACTTGGCTGTCTTGCTCATGCAGCAGATTCAGTTGGACGTCAAATGCAGGTTCCATTTGGCTTCACAAGTGAGTATTAAAGATTCCAAAATGTAAATTACAGAACAGGGCTGTTTTCCCTGGTAATCATGCTGGAAGCAAACATACAAGTTGCAAAGAAATTACCTGGGATCCAAACAGAATCTTTACAGCTTTGTTCCCAACCCCCCAAAAAAAAAGGTAAACACTGGAAATACTTGACAGGTCAAACAACATCCAGGAGAAAGAGTTAATCCATCAGGTTGATATCCTTTCCTAAAAATGACGATGTTTGTTCTAGAAGTGTCTTAAGTATGTGGGATATTCTGCCATGGGGGATGTTAATTGGCTAGTCTGAAATGCCCCAGAAAGACATTTTAAAGCCAATGACCGATAACAGTCAGCAACTGCTTTTCCAGTTTAAGGATCATTGCAGGCTGAAGGCACTTGGCTAAACTGAATAAGATGGCAGATTTATTTTAAGTAAATTTATAAGCCCATAAATTACAAGATATACTTAATCCAGCATTTTTCACCTTGTACTCTCTTGCTAGCCTACTTCCCAGCCCCTTAACATTAAAAATAATTAACAGTACATCTGATAAATAATGAAAGTACCAAGACCATACTTCCAATCTAACCCTCTTTATCCCCTTTACCAAAATAAACAGTAACTACATCTCAAAAGTTACAGAACATCCCAAGCACATGATGCACCATTATGCCTCTTCAAATCCAGTAAATAAATCAAATCTAACTGAGCTGCAGGTACAAGCAACAAAGAACATTGTTGTGTACTGAGTTAGGACAGATGGAATTGTCTACCAGCAAAATAGCATTACTATTAGAAACACCCATGTTCACTCTTAGCAGCATGTCCCATTTCACACCAACTATCCCTATCATTCAGTTTGGATGTTAATCCAGAGCCTTCTCTATTCCCCTGACTAAAAGTGAAAAAAACACCATCACCATTTTGAAGAGCAAGAGAGTTTTCCCAGTATGCTGGACTAACAGATACCCCTCCTCAAATTATCTAAATACATAATTTGGTGATTATCAAATCATTCCTTGTGGGACTGCTTTATTTTCCCAATTACAGATACTTTACTTTGGTGATTCTACATTTTTGGATGCTCAACTGCGAAAATCAACATTTGAATGAGATTCCTTTTTTCTCCATAACTGATCTTCAGTCAATAAAACTACAACCCAAAGAGGACATTGCAAATCATAGCCAATGCTCATTTTTTTTACAGATCTGTCACACTTCACAGTGAAAAGTTTATTCCCAAGACACCAAAATCTCATAGCAAATTACAGTTTCAACCCTACAAATTTAAAAGCTAATCCAGTTACAACCACCTGCAAGATGCACAGCCTAATCCTGTTTTGAAAATTTTGTAAACTTCAAATGTATTTCCATGAACCAGTTTAGCAAAGATCAAAATTTCATTTTGTAGTTGCAGCAAAATAATTTATCATAAACGACACAATTTTACAAAAGAAACCATATTTGTCACTAAAAGACATGCCGCAAAACTGGATGACCAACGCTAACAAACTGAGTTTAATACAGGACAGACTCTCCAATACAATGCAACTAAGGAAAAAACTTCAGTTGATGTTGTGCTTTGAATTTCTCAAAGCGCATTGTCGCTGATGAATTTATCTCCCCGTATCGATATGAAGGCGAACATGACAGTCAATTTAACATACCGAGATGACACAACCAACACAAGCAAATGATCAAATTTTAGCACTGAGTGTCGTAGTTTGGCTCAGAAAACTTTATCCCCAATCTTAAGATTCGGTATGAAAAAAAACACCCAAAATCCCCAGTCTTACTCATCAGCAGCAGCTCAGTTTTCAGATGCTTGCGAGCTCAAGACCCACTACTGAAACACGAGCATGTAATCGGTTGAAGGATACTGCACTACGGGGAGGTCCCGTTTAGAAAGTGGGACACCCGAATGTTTGCACAGACCCCACCGAGGGCTTTAAATTTTCCGCGTGGCTTCAGCAGTTCCATCTAATACATGAAGACCCTCGTACCTTTGTGCGGAGGCCCGCCGTCGTTATTCTCTTTACGCGGCCGGTGCTTCTTCTCCTTGTCCCGGTGTAGGTGCTTATCTTTCGGGTTCCTCGTCTTGGGGAGGGAGGTGGCGCTGGCCGCGAGGGCGGGGGCTGGGCGCGGGCAGGGGGTAGGCCCGGCGGCAGGGATAGAGCCGAGGCCGGGGCCAGATCCCGTCGGTGGCGGCGGACACACCGAGTACACGGCGGCAGGTAGACCACCACTGACATGAGCGGGGGGCGGGTAACGGAGCGCGGGGGCCGAGGTCGCGGGTCCACGCATAAGGCCGTGATGGTGAGTCTTACGGCGCTTGGCGGCAGGGTGTGGGCCGGAGCCGGGACCCGGGTCGGGTCTGAGCCCGGCGGACTCCCGATCCCGCGACTCCTTGTTCGGCGCCTTCAGGCGGATCAGGCCGAGCTGCGCCATCGCAAACCGGCAGTGACGTCCCGAGCTGCCGGAAGGGCCCGACGGAAAGAGTGGCGCGTGCACCGCAGCACGGCTCCCGGAAGCGGGGCAAGTCAGTGGTATTGGCGTCATAGCATCAGCCAGCCTTCCCCGCAGCGTGGAACCAGCAACCCAATGTCGATGAGGTACAGTCAGTCACGGTCCTCCCTGTGGGTATTTACTTAGTTCAATTAAACTTTCACCAAAATAGTTGGTTTGAGTGGCCCGTTCTAGCTCAACCTGTTTGTACCAAGAATGAAATCATGTTGCAGTTTATTCTCAATCAAGAGTGACGTGCAAAGTGCTGGAGGAATTCAGCAGGTCAAGCAGCGGCTGTGGAGGGATGGGGTGAGTTAGGTCGAGATATTTCTTCGGTCCAGTTATGTTGCTTCAGGTTTAAATCTACAGCATATTGTTCTCCCTAAATTAGGGGGGGGGCTTTTTGTTTTAACACAGTTAACAAAAAACTTCGATCCCCATGTCACACATCTCCCCATCCAGAACTAAAAAATAGAGACTCCGATAATCCGGCACCCCGGCTTTTGGGCGTGGATTGTCTCGAGTTTTTTTTTCTCTCCGAGGTTACTCCAGCACACTTTTAATTAACTTATTTTTGGATGCTGGGCAGTGTTTTAGTGTTCCAGTGAACAAGCTAAATTTAAAACGATCATAGTAGGTCATAGGGTTTAAAGAGGACAGGGCTGAGGAGCGTTTAAGGGGAACATGGGGTATAGGACAAAAACTCGAGAAAATCTGCAGATTCTGGAAATCCAAAGGAGAACACACAAAATGCTGAAGGAACCAGCAGGCCAAGTGGTTTCTCTGGAAATAAACAGTTGACATTTTAAGCTGAAACACTTCATCAGGAGTGTTGAAGAAGGGGGAAGATGCTAGAATAAAAAAGTTGGGGGGAGGGGAAGGAGGTGATAGGTGAAGGCAGGTTGGCATGGGAATTAAAGGTCTGGAGAAGAAAGTGGACCGTAGGAGAAAGTGAAGAAAGAGGGGCATCAGGGGGAGGTGATAGGCAGCTGAGAAGAGGTGGGAAGCCAGAGTGGGTAAAAGAAGAGGGGATGGGGGAGGATTTTTTTTTACCGGAAGGAGAAATTGATACTCATGCCATCAGGGTGGAGGCTACCCAGACAGAATATAGGGTGTTGCTCCTCCACATGGCACAAGAGGAGGCCAGGGACTGGCATGTCAGAACAGGAATAAGAATTGGAATTAAGATGTTTGACCACCAGGAAGTTCTGCTTTTGGCAGATGGAGCAGAGGTGCTTGACGAGGTGGTCCCCTGATTTATGATGGGTCTCACCAATGCAGAAGAGGCCGCAGCGGGAGCGCCACCCAGCAGATTTGTGGGTGAAGTGTTGCCGCACCTGGAGGGACTGTTTGGGGCCCTGAGTGGAAGTGAGGGAGGGGGTGAATAGGCAGGGAACAGGATCCTGTGAGCTGTCTGAGGGAAAGATTCCTGAAGATCTTCATTAAACACTGCAAGCACGTTTTCAAATTGACGTGCTTTAATGATTATGGATTATTAATCAATCTGATGTTGGATTATCAGAGCCATTCTCTGTAATGATGTACCACCATCAGTTTGTTGTAATTTCTGGAACTCCCATCTGACAAGACTGCTGAGTGCCTTCACCACAAAGTCTAGAAGCGTTCATAAAAGTGGCTCACCATCTTCTCAAGAGCCATTTGGAATGGAGAATAAATGCTGGCTTTGTCAGCAATATCCTTCTAACTAGCACAGCTGGAATAAGCAGGTTAACTGTTAGACCATGTGTTTTACCTCAGTCATTGGGAAATTATTAAAGAAAATTCTGAGGCAGGGTTTCCCAACCTTTTTAATGCTGTGGACCCCAGGTTGGAAAGCCCTGTTCTAAGGGATAGAATTTATGAACATTTTGAAAGTCAGGGATGGATTAGGGTATTGCTAGGATTGCCTTGCTCATTACACGAGTGAATTTTTTGAGGAGCTAATTAAGAGGTTTGATGCTTGCAGGGTAGTAGAAGATGCCTATATGGACTTACTAAAGTCATTTGCCATGACCCACCCAGCACATTAGGCTGATCCAGAAGATTAAGGTATACACGTCCAAGGCAAGGTGGCTAATTGGATCCAAAATTGGCTAAGTGAGAGGAGGCAGAAGGTCATGGTTGAAGGAAGCTTTTCTAATTGTGGGTCAGTGGTGTCCCACATGAATCTGTGCTGGGACCTTTGTTTTTTTGTGGTATATATTAACAAACTGGATGTGGATGTAGGAGGTATGTTTAGCGTATTTGTGGATGGCATGAGAATTGGAGATGTGTTGGATAGTGAAGAGGGTCCATAAGGCAGAATATAGATCAGTTCAAAAGCTAGGCAGAGTGTTGGCAGATAGACTTTAATCCTGAAAAGCATGAGGCAATACAGTTTGAAGAGTCAAATAGGGGTAGGATATATACAATAAGTGGTCGGGAACTAGAGAATGTTGATGAACAGAGAATCTCGGAGTCCAAGTCCATAGTTTCCTGAAAGTAACAAAGGACGACAAGGTGATGGAGAATTATATGGGGTGTTTACCGTAGTCATACAGTATGTCAGTGATATTAAACCCGATTCTCATTCTGACCAACAGTTGGGACATAATGTTGCCACTTTACAAAACACCATTTAGGCTACACTATTGTGTGCAGTTCTGTTCCCACACTAAAAAGGATGTGATTGCACTGGAAACAGTGCAGAGTAGATGTGTTACATTACAAGAGGCATGGATAGGATAGATAGTTAATATCTTTTCCATGTCTAGGGGTATCAGAAACAAGAGGACGTAGATCTAAGAGTATGGATATGATGGGTAGAAGGGTTTTTTCTAGTACATATTAAGTACTATGACTCTCAGCAAATGTAATGCCTTCTTTACATAGTAGTCTGCTGGATGTAGGGACTGTGAATTCCAAAATAAAAACAGAAAGCCATGCGACTCGGTGTTTTCTTTGAACTGGTTCAATGGTTTTGTTTGTTTCGTGGCTGTCTGTGGGGAAGACAAATCTCAGGATTATATACTGCGTACATACTTCTGATAATAAATACACTTTGACTCTTTGAAAGTACTTAAAATACTCCATAAGTCAGTATCTGTCACAAGAGAAACAGGACTACTAACAATGCTTGTTCATATGGGTAATTTGGTTCGAATCGGACCATTGGTGCCACCTATGTGGAGTGTTTTCATTCTTCCCCATGACAAAGGTTTTGCTGGGTGAGCCAGTTTTTTTTTTTGCCACATCCCAAAATGTGCTGGCAGTTGGTTGATTGGTAAATGATTCTGACTGAAAGTGAATGGTGGGAGAATCCGGGTGTTAATGGGCACTATGAAAGACTAGAGCACAGGGAAATGAAGGTGTGACTGTGATTCCTGGGATTGTTAGAGATCAGACATAGCGTCAGTGGGTTAAATGACATTCTCATGGTACTGTACAGCATGCACATAGGCCAATCAGCCCAATTTTTTCATGTTGACTAGTGGGCACCTTCCTATATTAATTTCATCACCCAGCACTTCTCTGACCCTCAATGCCTAAGCAATTCAAGTGCTCACCTAGACTCTTCTTAAATGCCATCAATAAGTCAGCTTCAAGCACACTCTCAGGCATTGCATTTCACTCTCTGGATGAAGAAGGTCCTCCCATATCCCCTTTAAGTCTCTTCTCCCCTACCCTAAACCAAGCTTCTATATGCCATGGATCCCTAACATTAACTGAGGGATCCATGGACCCCAGGTGGGAACCCCTGTCCTAAACCTGTGTCCTCGAGTTTTATTGCCTCTGATGTGAAGGTTACCTGAATCCTATCCTATCCCTACCCCTCATGATTTTATATTCCTCACTAATGACTATTCCTCTGGTCCAAGGAGAACAGATCCATTCCCCAGTCTCTGCTCATAACTGAACTATTCCATCCCACGCAGCTTCCAAGTGATCTGTCCTGCATCCTCTCCAGCGCAAGTACATCCCAGCACCTTGGTGACTAGAACTGTACTGAGTATTCCAGCTGGGGCTTGACCAAGGTTTTAGAAAGTTGGAGCATAACCTCCTTACTTCTCTTTGTAATTTCCTGGTTAATGAAGGGCATCTTATATCCCTTCCTAACTATATTATCTGCCTGTGTTGCAACCTTCAAGAATCCATGAACTTGTTTTTCAGGATCCTTCTGTCCCTCAATATTTGCTAAAGCCCTACCATTTGTGGTGTATGTCCTTGTCTCATCAAAAATGCATCAGCTCACATTTAAACTGCTTCTGTCATTTTCTAGTCCATTTCACCCACCCATCAAGGCTATAACCACCTTCCACACCATCAATAACTCTGCAATCTTTGTGTTATTCCTTTTCTTACGTGTTTTGCCTCCCACATCCACATGCAAGTCATTCAAACATGTTACAAGGAGCTAGAGTCCCAGTACATATCCTTTTGAGGTCCCAATAATCACAGCCATCCGACTGCAGAAACAATTCTCTACCATCACCCTTTGCCTCCTATTGCCTAGCCAGTTTTGGGCCCAGTTCGCCAACTTGGATCCCATGAGCCCCTAACTTGCTGAACTGGTCTCCCATGCAGAACCTTGTCTTTGTAAAACACCTCTTTTGCCCTGCCCTCGTCAACGCATGGTGTTACCTCTTCAGATAATTCAGTAAAATGAGTCAGAGAGGATCTGCCGATAACAAAGTCATATTGGCTGCCTCTGATTAGTCCCTGACTTCCCAACTGATCATTCATTATATCCCTCAGATTTTTTTTTCCGTTAACATTTTTTTTTATCAGTGGTGCTAGGCTAACAGGTCTAAAGTTACTAATTATTTCCCTGCTATCTTTCTTGAAAAATGAAACCACATTTGCTGTCCTCTAGCCAGCTGGTACCTCACCAATGCCCGGTGAAGATTCCTTTCTCATACGAGAAATATTCCTAGAGGGATCGGCCTAGGATATCTTACCATCAATTATCTTTTTCCAAATGTCAATCATTCAACATATACTTTCTTGTATGTGACTGTCTTCTCAGAGCCAACTAGGTGGTTAAAAAAAAAAATCATCTCTTTACTTTATTGCTGGGGTTCCCAACCTCTTTTATGCCACAGAGCCTCATCATTAACCGAGGGGCCCGGTTGGGAACCCCTGCCTTATTGGCATGCTTTCTGGTACCTCAGTATAGCAAAACTTTCAAAGGCAATAATATAAAAAACTTTTTAAAACTATTTCTATGATTGACTGCTATCAGTTGCTTACAATAGTTCTGGTGATTAAATATTACAACAGCATAATACAACAGTTCCAGTAATTAAGTATTAATTCAACAGCTAATGAGTAATTGCCAATAATGTACCATTAAAATGGAAATTAACATTTTTTTTAATACCCAGGCTTTAAAGAATAATTATAAAAGCAAACTTTCCACAAGCTGCCTTCGATGTTGGTTTCTAAAAATGAATACATTGGGAATGGTCGGAGATGCTAAATGGTGAATACCTGTAGTGATACTGTGCAGTAGGTTATAAAGACTTGTGTGGCGTTGATCATTGAAGCTGAAGTAAAGCAATACATCAGTTTGCTGGGTAGCTATATTGTTTCCATCCTCCACTATATCCTGGTGAGATAGGAGTACTGAGTTGAGTAGTTGCGGGAGACACAGGCAGCTCGTGATTGCCTTGTATGAGGCTGTTGGAGAACATGAACTGAGACGATCAAAGCAGCAGGTAATATCCGTGGCTCGGGCTCACAGACTCCTCTGTCTCAAAGGGAATCTAATTTTTCTTTCCTTATTGAATTTGGCTTGTTCACTGTCAGAATCAGAATTGAGTGTATTATCAGGGACGTCCTTTATGTTGTGAATTTTGTTGTTTTATCACTTTGCTTTCATAGAGACACTTGGTCTCCCTCTCAATGCCATAACTTAATTTCCCTACCACACACTCACCATCCAATCCTTTACCTCTCTCTGCTCCTGTGTCTTAAAGCTAACCTTTAATACTACACAGTTAAGTTTTTAATCTTTCTGCTCTGTCACTGATACTTTAAAGTTCACTCATACAATTACAGTAAAGCTTCTGGCAACATGGCTTAGCCCAATTTACATGTCAAATCGTGTTTTTCCTCATCCCTGTGGCAAGCTATTGCTCAGATTTCAGTCAACTTTGAGAGTCTTGTCCAAAGCAGAACAATTTTCCATATATTCGCTTGATAAAGTTTTGATACTGAGCTGAGTGGCCACCCTTGGTGGGGGACAGGAAATTTGGGCACCATGGTAGCATGATACTCTTACAGTTCAGGGTGTTCCGGAGTTTGGAGTTCAATTCCAATGCTGTCTGGAAGGAGTTTGTACATTCTCTCCACAAACTGCATGTGTTCCCTCTGGGTGCTCCAATTTTCCCCCATATCCCAAAGACATGCTGGTTAGTGGGTTAATTGGTCATTGTAAATTGTCCTGTGATTAGGCTAGTGTTAAATAGGTGGGTTGCTGGGCAATGTGACTCCTTAGGCCAGGAGGCCTGTTTGTTTGTTTCTCTCTCCCTCTCTCCCCCTCCTCCTCTCTCCCTCTCCCCTCCTCCTCTCTCCCTCTCCCCTCCTCCTCCTCTCTCCCTCTCTCTCATTTTCCATAAATAAATAAAAGCCCAGAACAGGGAACTGTCAGGATCAGAAGGTTGCAGGTCTGGTGGGGATGTGGTTTACAGAGTTTGGGAGGCTACGTTCCTGGAAGGATTTGAGCATGAAGACATTTTCTAAATTACATTATTAGAGGTTATGAAGGCAGAATATTTTCCGTGAGACTATTTGAAAATATGAGTGTTTTATTATTGTTGGCAATAGTGTGATTAAAGCTGTAATTAAACCTCCATTAACTTTAAAAATCTGGAATTAATTGCAATGATTTATTTTTAATTGTTCAACTGTTTAATTAATTCCTAGAGAATAGCACAAAAACAAAGAATTAGCATTAGTAATCATGGCACTAGCTTCTACCTATTTCCTATGACTACAGTGGAATTCTCAGTCTGTTCCTATAATAAATTTATGTGCTTCTATAATATGCAGCTGGTTCAAAGGGATGGGACCAGGGTGCTTATAAATTCCCCAAAGACATTTCATTTTAAACAAATTGTTCATTGGACAGTGGTTCCTCTGGTGTTTAGTACAAAGAAGCAAGATCATATTATGAGATTGAAAACAAAAATCAATAGTCTGTGAGCTCAAAGCTTGTTGACAACGACGCAGGGATCACTTAGCTATGTGCGTTCAGTCTTATGTTATTTGTTTCTTCTTGAGCACCACATTTTGGCTCCATCTAGTGATTACCTAGCACACTGCTCTATTGCCACAGCAAGCAATAAATAGATCATCATATCAAACCCAACAGGAATCGCGCAAATCAGGTGGATTAATTTGTTCATCTTGCATCCAATGATTTCTTTGTAAGGTTCCCGTTATCAGAGATGGCTTCCTTTCTGAAAGACAATCTTAGCCACTATATGTTTACATTCGAAGAAATGGATATATTTATCAGCATCTCGACACTCAGCACAACTCTTGAACTGCTGTTAACACCTAATCTTTTTTCCATACTGCAAGAAATCCTCTCTGTGCCCCCCCCGCCCCCACTGAGTCCTGCACTGGGTATGTTCTGTCCAGGCTGTTGAGTCCACTCCCACTCCTCTGTACCCAACTCCCGCCAACCCTCATCCCACAAGAAATCCTCAGCCTATACCATGCACCATACACCATAGTCATAGGTTGCAATTCCATGGTACTTAACTGGATCCCTGCAATTCACAAATGGCATTGAATGCATTCTGCCCATACCCCTCAAACCATCCCATTGTTTCTTGTGGGAAATGAAATAAAAAGACCAATCCCAGTGAAAATACAAATCCCAGCCATTCTTTACTGATATGATCGAGTTTACAACATGTTTGCAGCAGGTTCATCCCCAACCACTGAAAATGTCTGTGTTGGGAAAATAATCAAAGCCAGATAGAAAGGAAGAAGACTCCAAATCTCTCACTCTCAATGTTCCACCTCAGACACACCAGTGTCAGTGTGCAGTTCATTATGTTCATAATTGATTGTAACCCTGTGGTTCTTCAAATATGAATCTGTGCTTCATCAAATAGACCGGAGTCAGAACCTTTTAGCAAAGTGTTATGGATTCATTCTTTCTGTTCAGTGGCCTGTTTATGAAGTAAATGATTTCGGAGAATTTGCTTTCAGCTGTGCTTTGTTTGTAATGAGGGAGAACAGGAATTCTGCTTTTCACTTGCATGACGGATTTTCTCGTCCCATGGGAAATGGGGGTCCGGAGGAGCAAATTCAGAAGACAACCCCAGCCTTGCGCATCAATGCTTTCAACTTCTGGCTGTGGGAAGAATTCACTGAGGGTAGTGTCAGACCCAGTCTGGAGAAGGATTTCTTGCTCCTTTTGGTTTCACAAAGCGATTCTTGAACCCTACAATAAATAAAAACATAGAGTGTTACTACAGAGAAATCGACCGATGTTTATACTCCATTGGACCTTCAGTCCACACTCAAACCCTATAGAATCTCCTTCTATCTTTTCGCTCCTCTTGTGCTTACCTCATTCCATCTTACAGACAACGATATTATTCGGTTAATAATATCGATGAGTTAGTAAAATGGGAATAAAACCGGCAGTTGAAGTTAATCCTGAATAATGTAATATTTAGAAGGACTAATTATGCTAGGACCTAGACATTGGTAGGACACTAAGAAGTGGTATGGTAGAGAGGGACCTTGATGTAGAAGTTTAAGAACTGAAGACATCAATGTAGGCAGAAAAGGTTCTGAAGACAACGTACATGATACTTACCTTCATTTAGTCAGTGCATAAAAGCGGGGAGATTATAGTTCAAAGGAGGGATTGAAAGTACATTTATCAAACTATGTATAGAATACAGTGTACAACCCTGAGATTCTTCTTCCCCACAGACGGTCATGAAACAAAACCATGGAACCCGTACAAAGAAAAACATTAACCCTCTCCCACGCACAAAAAATAAATCATGCAAATGGCAACAAAAAAGAATGAGTGAAAAACAAATTATAAAACACAAAAAAGAGTCAATATTCAGTTCAGATCAGTGATAATTATCTGCGGTGCTACTAAATATGAAATTGGTTAGTCCACAGCTGAAAAAGTGTGCAATTCTGGTAACCACACTAAAGCCAGAATGTGATTGCATTGTGAAGGCTGCAGCAGAGAACATTGACCAGCATGTTGCCGAGGAAAGTACATTTCAGTTATGAGAGAATGGATAGGTGGAGAAAGCTGAAAGGTGTCCTGATTGAAGTATACCGGAATGGAGAGGGTAGATACTGAACAGAGAGCATGGGTTTAAGGCAAGTTGCATGAGCTTTAGAGAATACTTGAGAAAATACTTTTTTCCACCCAGAGGGTGATGGTACCCTGGAATATGTTACCTGAACTGATGGTGGAGACAGTACTGTCACAATACTGAAGTACAGTATGGTTGTGTTATTTTTATGTTCTATATAGATGAGCACATGACAACTATGGGCCTAGTGCTGGAATATGGTATTATTTTTAAGTACATGATGACTGGCACCAACATAGTGGATCAAAGACTCTGTTTCCTTACTGTATTACTCCTTAATGATGGGTCAAAGAAGAGGTGGATGAATAAATGATGGAGAATTTGGGAAATGCAAAGTTCTCAATTTGTTGCAAGGCAGAGAAAGGTTAGGGAGAAGCTAGATAAGGACTTAAGCAGAAGGGTGAGCATTGCAAAATTCAAACATTTTACTGCTGTGTCAGTGAGCAGAGAATTGATGGGTGAGAGATTAATTGTGTATAAGAATACAAATAGCTTTTAGTATTGTAACATGAACAAAATCACTGGAGAGACACTGAAGCTAGTGGATATAGAAGTGTTTTATTCAACAAAAATGAACAGTAGGCATCATGTTGAGACACACTTGGAGGAAGAGGCCATCCTGACCCAACATTTTTATGACATGGCATTCTTATATGCTGAAGATCAATGGTAACAGCAGGACAATTCTATGGCTGGAACGTATCTACAATGCTTCCTTTCAATTACATATAGTTTTTACACACCTTCACACCCACAGTCCAGATACCCAAAATGAATTTTAATCAACATTGTCTGGTTTGCAATTAACTCCTGTCTACAACTCCAGGAAAACTATTGTTCAGGGCTGCATTTTAAATTCAATCTATAATCCACATTCATATCTGAAGATTGGTTGCTGGTGAAATCAATATTTGCAAATATGTCCCAACTCCAGAATATGCCCTAACAGTGGGCAAGCAGTGTTGGCACCAGAAGCATAGCGACACCTACAGGCTGCCCCAGCACATATTTGACTATCTTAGTTGTTGTCAGAAAAGACGCATTTTATTTATACTTCAATGTTTTGATGTACATAGGGCAAACAAAGCTAAATTTAAAGATGAAGCCACACTCAGGTTAGAGGAGCAACACCTTATATTCCAGCAACACACATCAAAGTTGCTGGTGAACGCAGCAGGCCAGGCAGCATCTGTAGGAAGAGGTGGAGTCGACGTTTCAGGCCGAGACCCTTCGTCAGGACTAACTGAAGGAAGAGTGAGTAAGGGATTTGAAAGTTGGAGGGGGAGGGGGAGATCCAAAATGATAGGAGAAGACAGGAGGGGGAGGGATGGAGCCAAGAGCTGGACAGGTGATAGGCAAAAGGGATACAAGAGGATCATGGGACAGGAGGTCTGGGAAGAAAGGCAAGGGGGGGGGACCCAGAGGATGGGCAAGGGGTATATTCAGAGGGACAGAGGGAGAAAAAGGAGAGTGAGAGAAAGTCGCTCCCTACGCAACTCCCTTGTCCATTCGTCCCCCCCGACCCTCCTGGCACTTATCCGTGTAAGCGGAACAAGTGCTACACATGCCCTTACACTTCCTCCCTTACCACCATTCAGGGCCCCAAACAGTCCTTCCAGGTGAGGCAACACTTCACCTGTGAGTCGACTGGGGTGATATACTGCGTCCAGTGCTCCCGATGTGGCCTTTTATATATTGGCGAGACCCGACGCAGACTGGGAGACCGCTTTGCTGAACATCTACGCTCTGTCCGCCAGAGAAAGCAGGATCTCCCAGTGGCCACACATTTTAATTCCACATCCCATTCCCATTCTGACATGTCCATCCACGGCCTCCTCTACTGTAAAGATGAAGCCACACTCAGGTTGGAGGAACAACACCTTATATTCTGTCTGGGTAGCCTCCAACCTGATGGCATGAACATCGACTTCTCTAACTTCCGCTAAGGCCCCACCTCCCCCTCATATCCCATCTGTTACTCATTTTTATGCACACATTCTTTCTCTCACTCTCCTTTTTCTCCCTCTGTCCCTCTGAATATACCTCTTGCCCATCCTCTGGGTCCCCCCCCCCCCCGTCTTTCTTCCCGGACCTCCTGTCCCATGATCCTCTCGTATCCCCTTTTGTCTATCACCTGTCCAGCTCTTGGCTCTATCCCTCCCCCTCCTGTCTTCTCCTATCATTTTGGATCTCCCCCTCCCCCTCCAACTTTCAAATCCCTTACTCACTCTTCCTTCAGTTAGTCCTGACGAAGGGTCTCGGCCTGAAACGTCGACTGCACCTCTTCCTACAGATGCTGCCTGGCCTGCTGCGTTCACCAGCAACTTTGATGTGTGTTGCTTGAATTTCCAGCATCTGCAGAATTCCTGTTGTTTACCTTATATTCCGTCTGGGTAGCCTCCAACCTGATGGCATGAACATTGACTTCTCTAATTTCCGCTAATGCCCCACCTCTCCCTCGTACCCCATCCGTTATTTATTTTTATACACACATTCTTTCTCTCACTCTCCTTTTTCTCCCTCTGTCCCTCTGACTATACCCCTTGCCCATCCTCTGGGTTCCCCCCCCTCCCCCTTTTCCTTCTCCCTGGGCCTCCTGTCCCATGATCCTCTTGTATCCCTTTTGCCAATCACCTGTCCGGCTCTTGGCTCCATCCCTCCCCCTCCTGTCTTCTCCTATCATTTTGGATCTCCCCCTCCCCCTCCCACTTTCAAATCTCTTACTAACTCTTCCTTCAGTTAGTCCTGACGAAGGGTCTCAGCCTGAAACATCGACTGTACCTCTTCCTAGAGATGCTGCCTGGCCTGAACTTTGATGTGTGTTGCTTGAATTTCCAGCATCTGCAGAATTCCTGTTATGTGCGTTTTTAAACTTTTAATCTTTTTTGAACTCTAACTTATGGATGGTGGAAGATGGGATATCAGTCAGGACAACTTTGGAATAGCTAAGTCCAGAAGCAACAAAAATAGGAGTGGATCTTTCAGCAGCTGATGAGTAACACGGGGTGGGGGGGAGGAATTTTACTTCACGTGCCTTTGTGTTGAACTGAAAATGTAGCTGAAAGGTTAGTCTAGGGTAAAATGGGATATTGAGGTTGTGAATAGCAAGATTCAGTTTGAGACAGTGATCAGGGAAAGGACTTGGTTGCTAGGGAATAGTATTTTGTAGCTCAGGCAGCATGAGTGGAGAGACAAACAGCTGACATTTCAGGTCGATAATCCTTTATTAGGATAGTTCTCATGAAAGGTCACTGACCTGCCATGTTGGCTCCGTTTCTTTCTCCACAGTTACAGCCTATTGAATACATTCAGCATTTTGTTGACTTTGCTTTTGAATGTATGTTTTTTTGTGTTGTCAGGACAAAGACAATAGTTTCAGTCTCCCCAATGTTTAATTATGACCCATTCGGAACTGGTTGTGGGAGAGGCAGTCTAACAACAAATAGGCAGGGTGGAGATCAAAGGAAGCAATGGTAAAATCGAGGTTGTTGTCAGCACAAAATTGGAACTAGACACTACGTTTCAAAGTTCAAAGTAAATTTATTATCGAAGTACACATGCTACCATACACTACCCTGAAATTCATTTTCTTGTGGGCATTCACAGTAGATACAAAGAAACTCAATAGAATCAATGAAAAAATACACATGAAGATGGACAACCAGTGTGCAAAAGGTGACAAACTACAAATACAAAACTAAAAATAAAATAATAATAAATGATTAAGTAATAAATAAGACTGAGAGATTGAATTGTAGAGTCCTTGAAAGTGATCCCATAGGTTGTGGAATCAATTCAGTGATGGAGTGAGTGAAGTTATCCAGTCTTGTACAGGAGTCTGTGTTTGAGGGGATACTAACTCTTCCTGAACCTGGTGGTGTGAGACCCAAGGCTCCTGTACCTCCTTCCTGATGACGGCATGAGAAGTGAGCATGACCTGGAGGGCGGGGATCCCTTGATGATAGATGCTGCTTTCCTATGACAGTGCTCCTTATAGATGTACTCAGTGGTAGGAAGGGCTTTACCTGTATCCACTACTTTTTATAGGCTTTTCCATTCAAGAGCATTGGTGTTTCCATACCAAGCCATAATGCAACCAGTCAGTATACTCTCCACTGTGCATCTAGAGAAGTTTGTCAAAGTTTTAGATGCCATGTCTACTCTTCACAAACTTTGAAGAAAGTAGAGGCACCTGCCACACCTTTGTATTTGGCACTTACGTGCTGGACCCAAGTTAGATACCTGAAACTGATAATGCTGAGGAATTTAAAGTCGTTGACCCTTTCCACCTCTGAATCCCTGATGAAGACTGACTCATGGACCTTTGGTTTCCTCCTCCTGTGGTCAATATTCAGCCCTATGGTTTTGCTGATGTTGAGTGAGTGTTTGTTGTTGTGCCACCATTCAGCCAGATTTTCAATCTTCCTCCTATATATATCACCAACTTTGATTCAGCCAACGATACTGGTGTCATCAGCTAACTTAAATATGGCATTGGAGCTGTACTTAGCCCCACAGTTGTAGTATAAAGTGAGCAGAGCAGGGAGCTAAGCACATAGCCTTGTGTACTTATGCTGATGGTGATTGTAGAAGAGATGTTGTTCCCAATCCAAACTGACTGAGTTCTGCAAGTGAGGGAATCAAGGATTCAGTTGCACAAGGAGGTATTGAGGCTGAAGTTTTGGAAGTTATTGATTAGCTTTGAGGGGATAATAGTGTTGAAAGCAGAACAGCCTGATGTATGTATCTTCACTGTCCAGATGTTCCAGGGCTGAGTGAAGAGCCAATAAAATGGCATCCGCTGTTGACAGGGCCTGAAGACTGCACGGCCCTTTATAAAACATTATTAAAAGAAAATTGCAGCTGTGCAGCAACAAGGCTCTGAGTATGGGTGCAGTTCAGTTACTCTGCAGCTGCGCAGCTTAGAGGCAACAGTGCTTCTCAGGCAGGAGTTGATGTTTCATGACCAACCTCCCAAAGCACTTCATCAGTGCTACTGGACAATAGACAAGTTACCACGTTCTTCTTGGGCACCAGTATGATTAAAGTCTGCTTGAAGCAGGTGGGTACTGATATCTTCAAGCAAGAGGTTAAAGATATCAGTAAACACTCCAGCCAGATAATCAGCGCAGGTCTTTAATACAGATAGGCCAGGTAAAGTGTCTTAAGCACCCGCTGCAGGGAGGTTGTTCTAAAAGCAATCAGCATCAATTCCCACCTAACAATTTCTGCATGAGAGGTGAAGTTCAGAAATCAGAAAGAACAATTTGGGATAGAGATATAGAGATATAATTTTAATGACATCTCCAAAAGGGGAAGGAGCGGCAGAGAGAGAGGGACAGTTAGTAATTTTGTTTTGATGGCCATCATCTTGTCCGTTGATCAAATTTTCTAGAGCATGTAGAATCTCTGTGTTTCACACAAGCAGGTGGCTAATATTAGTCACACTTTTTGAAGGTTTGCTGGTGTCTACGATGAGGCGTGAGCCAGGCTTAAAGGTTGGTGTTGGAGAGGAGTTTGAAGGTGAGTAAAGCAAGTACAACAATGTAGCTTGGTTGTGAAGGTGGAGGATGCAGATCTTTGGAAATGGCTTTAGGTATATTTCCATGCCCCTGACAGTGATTGTCTGATAACCAAATTAATTAACATGGTTGCTTAAATACCCACAACCCTCTGCATTTCAGAAAAAGCTCTATCAATTATCAGAACCAGGACAATGAATAACTTGGTATTGGATAATTTCTTTCTAGCTTAAATTCGCTGCCAAGCAAACTCTTAACAAAGTACATATTTTGTTCCAAGGCAACTGAACTTCCTGCACAGAAAGGAGATTGGAATACATTCATACTTTTAAAATTAGTTCTTCAGAATGGGATGGAATCAATGAGCAACACAGCAAGGATACAGGAGCTTCAGTCTAATGGACCATGCCAACCACGATGCCCACTCAGTTAGTCCCGTATCCCTATAAGCCTCACCCTTCCATGTACCGATCCAAGTGCTTCTTAAATGACACTATTGTACCTACCTCAACCACCTCCTCTGGCAACTCATTCCATAAACTCTGCATAAAAAAAATTGCTCCTTAGGTCTCCTTTAATTTTTCCCTTCCCACCCTAAACCTATGCCCCTGAGTTTTGGACTCCCTTCCCCTGGTGAAAATACTGTTATCATCCGCCTTATCTTTGTCTCTCACAATTTTAAATACTTCTCTAAGCCTGCTGTCATTGATACTGGATAACATAGATGCTTTTGGTGACAAAGTTCAGCTTTTGAAAGAACAATTAATTATTCCAAGTCTCTGTGGACTGTGTATGGAAGAAGAACCCTATTGGTTAAAAGACAAGTTGAAGGTTTGTGAGAGTGCCAGCTGTATTTATGCACATGTTTAGTTTGCTGTGATTATTTTCAGTGCAGATTGAGGGCCCAGCACTACTCTTGCCTTGGACTCAGTATTGCTTTCTTTCCCCCACTGCACAGCATAACTGTGTCGTGCACTGACCGCCTTCAGGACACACTACACTGACCGATCAAAGTTTCTTTGGCAGCAGATCAAAGATCTGCACAGCCAGCAGGTGCATATAATTCTGAACTTTGCTTCCAACTTCCTAGCCCAGGCTGGAAGTGTATCAGTGTTATCTCATTACCACCTAGTCAAACACTGAAGCTGTCTGACCAACAGCAACAGGAGAGAACCTTCACCATACAGGCTGCTTCCCACCAACTTTCAAAGGGCGAAGAGCTGGGAACAAATGAGCAGACCCTGCACCTTGTAACGTGGTACAAATTAAAATAGTTTAAAAAGTTGTCATGGTTAACATTTTAACTATTGTCTTTTTGTTTAAACTTAGGACGTCACAGTTAGCACAATGCTTTACAGCGCCAGCAATCGGGGTTCATTTCCTGCCGCTACCTTCTCCCCATGGCTGCGTGCATTTTGTCCGGGGTGGTCCGATTTCCTTCCACATTCTAAAGTTACATGGGTTAGTGAGCTGTGGGCATACTACGTTGGCGCCGAAACTATGATAACACTCACGGGCTGCCACCAGCACATCCTCAGACTGTGCTGGCCATCAAAACAAATGGTGCACTTCACTGTGTGTTCCAATATACACTTGACAAATAAAGCTAATCTCTTAATTTCTAGGACTGGTCAGCTCTTCAGCTTTGACTGTGTGTGTCAGGGTTGTTAGTAGCAATTGCCTTAATAAACAGATGTCCCAATTTTACGGACACGATGATGTATCAGGTTCTGCGTACAACAGGAAACTCACCAAAGTTTAGAAAGGAGCGGCTCTGTTCTGAGCGTGGTTCAGCCACAGGAGTCCTGGACAATGCAGGGACGCTGCTTATCGCTGTAGGCACATGGAGAGACATATGCAATGATGCATTAACTATTGCCACCTATATGCATTCACTGGACTTCAATGCTGGCAACTTATGTTTAAACTACAGAAAAAAAATACCATTTATGCTCAGGTAAGCAATAATCTTCACTCAATAAACTAGTGATTGTTACTTTGAAGACTTCAATTTGGAAAGTGCTTTTCACAATATGTGATTGGCACCAATATTTTATAGTAATTTTACTTTTCATTGTATTCACCAGTGTAATTGAAATATAGCAACATTTCAATGCAAAGAAAGTTGTTACAAAGATTCAAAGTGCACTTATTATCAGAAAATGTATAAATTATACCACCTGAGATTTGTTTGCTTACAGGCAGTCGCAGAGCAAGGAAAGCAAGAAAGTCAAATGTCAGTCAGATAATTAGTGGAGTCATAGAGAGAAACTGCACAGAATCAGGCACCTTGGCCCTTTGAGTCCGCACTGACATTTCTACACTGATCCTGGTTTACTCTTGTCAGATTCCCAGATTCTAACACTCATTTCATACACTATGGGAAATTTTCAGTGGCCAATTAGTTTACCACTTCAAATGTGTGTAGGATGTGAGAGGACAATAAAACGCCCAGAGGAAACGCTTGTGTTTACAGAAAGAATATGCGATTCCACTGGAGGTTAGGATTGATCCTGGGGTTGCTGGAGCTGTTAGACATTGTGCCAGTCCTGCTCTGTTTTATCAATGTCAATTAGCCAGGATACTAGAAGAAATCCCCAGCTCTTTTACTGTTAATTGAGGCAGGGGTGATCTCTGAGTATAACAACTCATCTCAGGAATGACTCCACTAGCTCCACCAAATTTACGTTTGAGTGTGGTGCTCTAATCCCATGACCTTCTGACTCAGGAATGAGATTGCCATCAATCCAAAGACTGAAACTAGGAACAGAAAGCATTTTCTATGGAAGTTACTGATCAGTTCATGTTTATTATATTACAGGATGAGGAAGGAATGTTGATCAGGGTACAGGTGACAGTTCTGTGTTACAACCAGCACCCTGGTATCTTTTTTTTTAAGATTATGAGGACACGCAGTCCTCTTTTATTGTCATTTAGTAATGCTTATTATCTTCAATGCTTATTACAACCAGGAGACAGGACCTCGATTTAATATTTCATATGGCAGAACATTGCCTTTATCCCAGGGTTTGTTCGTTATGTGCTGTGTTGTACGAAATAGGTGATCGTGGTCTTTCCATGATTGTCGGCAAGTTTTCTGCAGAAGTGGTTTGCCATTGCTGCCTTCTGGGCAGTGTCTTTACAAGGCAGGTGACCCCAGCCGTTATCAATACTCTTCAGAGATTGTCCACCTGGCATCAGTGGACTTGCGACATGCTCGAGCTGCTCAAAGGAGCATCCACCACCTGCTATGTCTTCATGTGACCTTGATCAGGGGTTGGGGAGTGTGATGCAGGTTCTACACCTTGCCCAAGGGTGACCTGCAGGCTACAGGAGGGAAGGAATGCCTTACGCGGTCTTTGGTAGAGATGTATCTCCACCCTGTCACCCACTTTCCCAGGGTAGGGGAGTCTAAAATTAGAGGACATGGTTTAAGGTGAGGGGAGAATAACTTAAAGGGGATCTGAGGGGCAACTTTTTCAATCAGATGATGGTGGATACATAGGACTGAGCTCCCGGAGGAAGTGGGTACAATTATAACAGTTTATAGACGGGTACTTGGATGGGAAAAGTTTAGAGGGATATGGATCAAATACAGGGATTAGCTTGACATGGTTTGGCATGGAAGAGTTGGGCTGAAAAGCCTGTTTCTGTGCTGTATAAATAACTTGATGATAATTCATTAGCTAATACATTTGGAGTGTCAGCCTAGTGGTACAGCAGAGTTTGAACCCATGCCTTTTGAAATTGAATGGAATGTCCTGAGAAAGGAGTCTGAACCACAACTGTTGATGAATATGGGACTACAGATGCTCGCCTCTTTAGAGAATATTTAAAATAAAAGCACAAAGTGCTGGAAATGCTAAATGGGCATTTCTGTGGGAAGACCGATGTTGGTCATGAATAGACCGTGCTGTTGCTGAACTTCCATGTAATGAATTGGAAGAGAGAACCTCTTCACAAATGTACTACACTTCTACAGTCCCATCAGTCCTTGCAATCTTCTTTCAACTCTTTGGCAAGGATTTGAAAGCAGGGGAGAAACAGTAAACAGTGGGGAGTGGGACAAAATGATTACTGCCTTGAAAAAGGTGTTGTACCTACTGGATGGAGAAAGGCTGATGGAATTCTTCCTGATTCGATGTGACCTTATTATTTGCATGTTATAACATCTACCTATAAATATTAATATTACTGCAGAAACAGATCTACTCACTTTTCTTCATACTTCGTAGGATTTTCACACTCTGTAGGTAAATGCACAGAGAGAGAATGAATTACAACTAGGATTTGTGCAATGCTTTGAGTTATTACAACTCTTTTACCATTTTGATTTCCGTCCCTGCCAGCAGTGAATTTAGAAACAAACCCGGCGAGCTGAAGGAACAATGATAGCTGGGGGATTCTTTCACTGAAACAAGAACCAAGCTCCGGCATGAAATACTTTATTTTGAGATACAGCATGGAACAGGCCATTCTGGCCCAACAAGCCGCACTGCCCAATCGCAGGACAGTTTACAACAGCCAACTAACCTACAAACCGGTGCATCTTTAGAATGTGGGAGGAAACTGGAGCATCTTGAGAAACCCATGCATTTACTGGGTGGGACGTACAAACTCCTTACAGACAGCATTGGAATTGAATTCTGAACCCTGACACCCCGAGTTATAATAGTGATGCAATATCTAGGATAACAAAGTATAAATGCTTACTATATGGTTTAACAGAGGGTTGGGTACAACGGAGTGCCGAGCAACCTGGCTGACCTCCAGTTTCACAGGACTGATCTTATCAAGGTTGTTAAATTGTGAAATGTGTACAAATAAAAAGAAAAACAGCTTTGCCCTCCAGCTGTGCTGTGGGAAAGTGATCCAGAACAAACCTACAGCTATTCAGGAGTGAAATCAGTCAGGAAGAAGAATTTCACAAAGACAAGCGATTCTGCAAATGCTGGAAATCCAGAGCAACATGCACACAATGCAGGAGGAACTCAGCAGGTCAGGCGGAATCTACATTTCACGCAGGATAGAAACCTGGAACACCCTCCAATTAATCAATTGCAAAATTCAAGATTGAGGCTGATAGGTGTTTGCTGTGTAAAGTCAGCCAGGCAGGTGGAGAAAGGCCATCTGCAGCAGAATAGTGTCCAAAGGCTGAATCACCTTCTGTTATGACAGCTCCCAGAAATGAAACTTAACCCTTGTGTCTTAGCGCCATCTGCTGTAATTATAAGGTTCTGCAGTTCATACAATTAAAAAGTGAAATACATTCAGTGGTCACCTGCTTGTTAATACAAATATCAAATCAGTCAATCGTGTGGTAGCAACTAAATGCACAAAAGCATGCAGAAGTGGTCAAGAGGTTTAGTTGTTGTTCAGACCAAACATAAGAATTGGGAAGAAATGTGATCTAAGTGACTTAGACCTTGGAATGATAGTTGGTGCCAGATGGAGTGGTTTGAGTATCTCAGAAACTGCTGATCTGGGATTTCCATGCACAAAGATCTCTAGATTTTGTGGAGAATGGTGTGGCAAACAAAAAATAAATCCAGCGACCAGCAGTTATGTGGGCAAAATTCCCTTGTTAGTGAGGGAAATCAGTGGAGAATGGCCAGAGTGGTTCAAGCTGACATGAAGAGGACAGTAACACAAATAATCATGCATTACAACAGTGGTGTGCAGAAGAGCATCTCTGAATGCACAACATGTCGAACCTTGAAATGGATGGGCTACAGAAGCAGAAGATCATGGACATGCACTCAGTGGCCACTTTATTAGGTACCTCTTGTATTTAATAAAGTGGCCACTGAGTATACTGTTGATCATGTAATGGAAAGTAAAATATTATGGATGCATATAACCTATCTATTGCTAAGGGTCAACAATTAGTGCAGGTAGATGTTGAACAAGCAAGGAGGAAAGGAAGAGAATTTAGAAAAATATCTATTTATTTACATTCACTGAGGGTAATGATAATATTAGAAATAGCTACCTGAAAAGAATCTCATGTTTAGAAATAGAAATAGTCCGTTTAGCCTTTTGTGCCTGCTCCACCTTCAAATAAGATTCTCTCTGATCTTTTATCTTAGTGCTACTTTCCTGTATTAACCGCACATTCCTTGATCCTATTAATATCTAAAATCCTATTGATCTGTCTTGTATATATTTAGTCTCCACTATTATCTTGGCTAGAGAATTCAAAGATTTACTGCCCTCAAGGTAAAGAAACTCCTCCTCAATGGGTCTTCCCCTTTTTTCGGAGTATGGTTATTGATACCCCAGGAGAAACATTGCTAGGAAATTATTGACTCTGCATCAACTTTGTCTGACTTCACAAGAATTTTGTACATATCATAAAATCATTTCTCATTTTTCTCCACTCAGAGTATAGGCTCAGTCTGCTTCAACTCTCAAACACACTACCCTAGAAATAAATCTGGTGAACCCCCACTGTATTCATCTTCACAAATGTCCTTACATAAAGAGACCAGGCATATAATATTCCAGCTAGAGCAAGAGTTCTCTCCATGTGCACTCTGATCTTCTTGTATTAGAGGCACATTGGACAATACACCACAGAAACAGGGTTCTTTGGCCAACAAGATCTGTGGTGATTGCTGTGGCAAATCAAACTAAGCCTCTTCCACCTGCACATGATCCACATCCCTTCATTCTTGCATACTCATGTGTTAATCTAAAAGCCTCCTAAACACACTTTCATATCTACTTCCACTGTCTGGCAACCCATTCCAGGCATCCACCGCTCTCAGTGACAAAATATTTGCCCTGCACATCTCCTTTTAAATTTTCCCCTTCTTACCTTGAGACATATCCTCTACATTTAATATTTCTACCCTGGGGAGCAAAGATTCTGACTGTTTACCCTGTGTATGTTCTGCATAATTTTATAAACCTCTATTAGGTCTCCCCTCAGCTTCTCATGCTCCTTAGAAAGCAACCCAAGTTTGTCCAGCTCATACCATCTAATCCAGGCAATATCCTGGTAAACCTCTTCTGTATCTTTTCCAAAGCTTCCACATCATCCTTCCTGTAATTAGTGACCAAGACTGTATACAACCAATGGGCCACTTGTCTTTCTGCATGTTAACTTTGTTGGGTGTGTACAAGAACACCCGGATCTCTTTTTATTAGCATCTTTCAATGCTTCACCCCTTTTAAAAAAACCCCATCTTTTTATTTTTTTTCCTTGACCTATGTGGATGACTTTCCACTTTTCCACATTATGTTCCACCCATCACACTGCCGCTCAGTCACTTAGTCAGATTTGGAATGCACTGCCTTTTTTGATAATAGAAGCAATCCTAGCAGTATCTTTCACTAAGTGGAGAAGGTTTGTAGGACTGGAAGAGGAGACTGAGACTAATCGAACGAGCTTTAGAAAGAACCAGTGCAGGAACATGTCACCTTGCTACACTTCATTATTCTGTGTACCTTCAATAGGGCTGGTAGAATGAGTGGTTAAAAAGGTCACTCAATTGATCTGTCAGCAACCACTACCGGTGAAAATGTCAAGACACATTGAGATTCATTTCTGGCATTCTGGTAGCTGGATGCAGTTAATCACTGAAATCAATTTCTATCAGTTTGAGGACAACAAACCTAGACATGAGATGAGGGAAATCCCAGTGATGGAAATCTCTTAAGTACCTTAGGTCTAACGTCACCTCTTCCTCCCCAAACATGCTACACTCTCTGTGCGTGAAATTCATCTTGCACTGCCGTTAATATCAGAGGGGAGGTTCAGGAGCTTGAAGGCACACACTGAAAAACAGTTTCTTCCACTCTACATCATCAGATTTCTGAACGGTTCATGAACACCACCTCACGATCTTCCTCTCTTTTTCCACTACTTACTTAATTATATATATTTCTTATTATAATTTAGTGTTTTTTTAATATCTTGCACTGTACTGCTGCTGCAAAACCACAAATTTCAGGACATATGTCAGTGATAATATACGTGATTTTGGTTCTGATTCACTGTGTCATATAATGCTACTTTCTGCAATAAGTCTATTTCATTTACTTTTCAAACGAGCTCATACACTGAAGTAAACAGAAGTGACTTCGGAATGGAGTGCAGTGTGCAGCGTCTTTTCATAACCAAATGTTGGCAGTTTTCATCGTTTCAAACCCTGACAACCAGTTTCAATGTGGTTTGATAGGTCCTGCCTATTTCAAAGCATCCAGTTTATAATTGTGTCCTTCCTTTCTGTGACTCCATTCTGTGTTATGCCATTCACTTGTATTTTTTTAAAAAAACTGCCTAATCAAAAGGCTACTACCAATTCCTCAGCTGACTTTCCAAGACTGACTTGAAGGCTCCATGAATTGATTTATCTCCAAGACAAAGATGGAGCAAAAGCCTGGGGAGAAAAATCATAATGTTTTTCATTCTCTCCGAACATTTTCATGTTTAGTTCTACAAATATCAGAGATAGTGATTAAATCAAGTGACCAATTCGAGGCCTATTATCCTTTCAAGACTCCTCTGCCATTCAATATAAACATGATTGGATCATCAGCAACACTCACAACATGCTGGAGGAGCTCAGCAGGTCGGGCAGCATCTGTGGAAACGATCAGTCAACGTTTCGGGCCGGAACCCTTCGTCAGGACTGAAGAGGGATGGGGCAGAGGCCCTATAAAGGAGGTGGGGGGAGGGTGGGAAGGAGAAAGCTGGTAGGTTCCAGGTGAAAAACCAGTAAGGGGAAAGATAAAGGGGTGGGGGCGGGGATAGGCAGGAAAGGTAAAGAAGGAATAGGGGAAAGCACAATGTGTAGTAGAAGGAGGCAGAAGCATGAGGGAGGTAGTAGGCAGCTGGGGGAGGGGGCAGAGTGAAACTGAGGGAGGGGGAGGGAATTACCGGAAGTTGGAGAATTCAATGTTCATATTGGATCATCATTTTTCATGCCATACACCCATTCTATCCTCATACCGTTTTCTGAGATGTATTTATTTCTCAGCCCTCTGTGGTAGCAAATTTCACGGGTTCACCCACCCACCGCAAGTGAAGAAATGTCTCCTCATCACATTCCTAAAACTGTGACTGTGACACCCTCATTCTGGACATCACAGTCAGGTGAAATATCCTCTTTGCATCCAATCTGTTTAACCCTGTGAGAATTTAAGTTAGATCCTCTCATTCTTCTCAACACTATGGAATACAAGAACACTAATGTATCGGGACCGAGTAGCTTGTTAAGTGTTCAACCAATCCACACAAGCAGAGAGCATTCCATCATGGTCCTGCCTCATGCCTTGCAGATGGCAGAAAGATTGGGACAACAAAACAGAGCCACTCACTGCAAGATAGGAAGCCTCTAACCTACTCTTTTAGGCACACTACTTATCTGTCCAATTGAATTTGTATTCAGGGACAACCTGGCTCTCCAGTAAAGAATGGAGCTATACTTTGTGCTCGCATAGTGTGCAGGAATGGAAGAAACCAGAGAGAGGAGTGGATTCAGCCCAATACATCATAGGCAAATCCCTCCACACCACTGAAATACTGCCTCAGGAAAGCAACATCTACCATCAAGATGCCATCTTCTCGTGAATATGATTGGGCAGGAGGTACCTAAAACTGAGGTCCCAGTGAACACAAGAACAGCTACTTCCCTTCAACCATTCAGTTCTTGAACCAACTTATACAACCCTTATTACTACTTCAGTGTGACCACTTTGCACTACTCTGGATATGCTTTATTTTTCTAATTTTGTTTCTTCTTGTATAATTTATGTTTAATTTATATTTCTTTCTTTTTGAATGTTGTGTCAGTAATGTTATGCACCTTTTAAGTTTTTCATAGCACCAGTGCACATGTGCTTGTGCATTTGATGATAAACTTGATTTCTACTTTGACAAATGTTACTTTCCGCATGAGGCCAAGATGAGGCTACCCTCAGGGTGGAGGAGCCTCATCTTGTGTCTAGGTACCCTCGAACTGATGGCATGATTATCAACTTCTCCTTCCGGAGAACAAAGTTCGGGCATCTCCACCCTTTCCTCTGTCCTGAAGAAGGGTCTCAGCTCAAAATGTCGACTGTCTTCTTTTTTTCATAGATGTTGCCTGACCTGCTGAGTTCCTCCAGCATTTTGTGTGTGTTGCTTTAGCATCTGGAGATTTTCTCATTTTTCTGCCCATGCATGCAAAGGCCTACTGCATGGATTTATAGTTGTCTCATTCTCTAAGGAGCTGCTAATAAAACTAAGCATAGATAAATCATCCTTAAAAATCCCCTTGTATTGGAAGAGAGATTATTGTTGAGGCAGATCCTCCAGTGTTGATATCCTGAGGTTTGAAAGGTTGACCTTCCATATCCACAACCATATTTCTTTGTGTGATATGGTGGCTCCAAGAATTGGCATGGTTCCTCCTTGAAGCCCATTAACCTCAGAGTTAGCAGGGCCCTTCACTGTCATCTCAGCCAAATACTGGCTTGATAGCAAAATGGACAATGTCACCTCTCCACTGGAACTCTTTATGCCAAGGCTGTGCTGAGGTCTGGAAACAATGGACTTGGCAAAACTCAAATTGGGGCTGTAGCAAGGAGATGGTTGGTGAACATGATTAGTGGTTAACAACACTAACAGTGACATCTCCATCACTCTGTTGATGAGTCAGATTAAATTCGATGGTAAGTACCATTGAAACTAATGAATTGATAAGAATTATTAATGCAGATATGAAACTGGAGTCAGATCAAAGACCAGTTTGGGCAAGGGTAGGATCTCTAAAGGCAGATTTAGTGGCCATTTTATTTTGGGTATTTTAAACCTGTATAGTGGGACTAAACACACACAAAATGCTAGGGGAATTCAGCAAGTCAGGCCACATCTACTGAAGGGAATAAAGAGTTGATGCTTTGGGCCGAGACTACTTCTGGGTGGCATAGTAGCACCATGCTTTACAGTACCAGAGACCTGGGTTCAATTCCCACTGCTGCCTGTAGGGAGTTGGTATGTTTTACCCGTGATCGCTTGGGTTTCCTAGGGTACTCCAGTTGCCTCCCACATTCCAAAAGACGTACTGGTTGGTAGGTTAACTGGTTATTGTAAATTGTCTCATGATTAGGCTAGGATTAAATTGGGGATTGCTGGGGAGTGCATCTGGAAGGCCTACTCCATGCTGCGTGTCAATAAATAAATAAATAAATAATCAGTCCTTCATCAGAGATGATGAAGGGTCTCAGCATGAAAGGTTGACAGTTTGTTCCCCTCCTTAGGTACTGTCTGACTTTCCGAGTTCCTCCAGCATTTTGCGCGTGTTGCTCTGGATTTCCAGCATCTGCAGAATCTTGTGTTTGTAGTGTGATTCAAATTCATTTTCTTGATTACAGCTCTACTAGCATTTCTACACTTCCTGGCTGAACCTTGGTGGTGTGGTCATTGTGGCCAAAGCATCATAGATATACCGTGTATGGATCGTGTTGGTACTGTAGACTCCACACTGATAAAGGAATTTCTCAGTCATTGCAACAATTCATTAACACTTCATTCCGCTGATGTTTCAACAAATGATTTTAATTTAAAATTGTGAACTGCCCTGATGACGTTCCAGACTGGGTCAACAAAACTGAAGCTGTCTGCCACATTGAGCAGATGAGATAAATGAGTTATGGATGCCATTAAAGGGAAGCCAGGTCAGAACATGAGGGAAAGAACAGAAAAATGTGGCATTGGGAGCTGCTGACGGGAGTGGGGTCAAAGGACATTGTCTGTGTAGAGTCAACAATGAGCATTGACCAGTTAAGCCGAATTCAGTGCTATAACCTCTGTTTAACTCTCAGTTATTTCTGCTTTCTCACTGTGCTACTTAAAAACAATTCCCCAGAACACTTCCCTAAATGGGCATCAACTACTTCTCCTTTTTAAAGCAAAGCCACAGTAAAAAGTTTAATTTGCCATAAGATATAACCAGTTCAAATACAGGGAACATTGAGGAGTGCCTTGTGTTCAGTGAGGATAATCAAGGAACTCTTGTTTACCTTGCTCCTCGTGAAAAGCTTATTCGCATCAGGTGATGATCTGGGACAGGACATCTCAGGAGTTGGAGCTGAGTTGGAGGCACACTGTGACAAACCTGTAAACAGATTTAAAATAAGACACATTTAAGAAATAAGTTGCAGAAGGGCACAGTTAAGAATCCCAAGAGATAGCAAGGCCTTCACCAGGAGTCAGAGATAGATGGAGACATGGGTATCATATACAGTAATCAGTGGGAAGACTCATCGCAAGGCTCAGAGGGATTTACCACAGAAAATGTTGCAAAAAGTTACAAGGATTACATATGGAATTCCCAGAAAGCAGAAGGATGTGTGTGAGAGGGCGTGGGAGAGGGAGAGGCACAGGGATACACATTGGGTGATTCACTAGCAGTGAGTCTGAAGCATACTTATTGGACTTCTAGTTTAATGCCAACATACACGTACAAGTATGGCGGTGGGTTAAAACAGACATTGCAAGAATTAATGATACTCACTCAATGAACTTGGAAGTGCTAACGATTCAGCCTTCCTATCTGTAAGAGAGGACAGATCTATGAGTAAATAGGTAAAAAGAAACCAACATAAATAAGTAATGCAATGCCTTCGCATTATTAGGTGGTAGAGTAGTGCAGCAGTTAGTGTAATGCTTTACAGCATCAGTGATCGGGGTTCAATTCCAGCCACTGCCTGTTAGTTCTCCCAGTGAACACAAGGGTTTCCTCCAGGTGCATCAGGTTCCTCCCATATTACAAACATGTATGGATTGGTAAAAGTTAGTAAGTCGTAGGAGGGCTATGTCGCACTGGAGACATGGTGACACTTGCAGGCAGCCACCAGCACAGATTTGGACTGTGTTGGTTGTTGACATATTTCACTGTACTTACATGTGACAAATAAAGCTAGTCTCTTTTTCTGAATCGTATTAATTGATCTTCCAGTAGATCCATCTCACTTTCCCTCCTGAGTCTACACAAATATTAAAACTAAAGGGCCTGTATTGACCACTGATATTAAAAGATTCATAAACTCCCAAGTTAATTAAAATTCACTCAAGTTGCATGCAGAATCAATAGGAGCAATCAACATTGTTAATATCAGAAATAGAGCATGGTTGATAATTTTTTGAATTAATCTGTAGATTTAATATACAGTATATTAGAAGTACATACATAGCCAAATAGTTACTAGAACTATAGACATAGTTATTGGTTACTACATTTACTAGTGCAGTTAATAGCTGTTCTAGCCACAGGGTAATATAAATATTGCTGTCAAGGCTAACAGTTACAAATAAAATTAATCACTTGAGTTACATACATAATAAAGTTAGAAGAATGATAAATAACTTTAATATGGTCACACAAACCCTTTTCATAGAGTGTGCGAACAAGATGAGGAGGATGAAGTTTTCTTATTATTGTATTGATTTAGAGATACAGCGCTTCAGCAGGGTCTTTTGGCCACAAGCCCAGAGCGCCCAATTACCCTATAAATGCGTACGTCTTTGGAATGTGGAAGGAAACTAGAGCATCCGGAGGAAACTGATGCAGTCACGGGGAGAACACAGAAACTCCTTACAGACAGCAGCGGAATAAATTAATTCATTCAATGTAGAAATATTAGGTTCACGTCAACTCACCCTTCCTAAAGCCTCTCAATTTCAAACTCTGTAACAATAAAACAGTAGATCAGTTTTTGCTTACACAGTTTGTAGTTAATTAAGTTCTGACAGAAAGAGCAGAGTTAGTTTCTCACAGATAGAACCAGATAGTGATGAGAAAAGAATCATTTTCAATTAGCACAGTCTTCATTCAGTCAAGGAGAAGGAAACTCATTGATGTGGACCTCAGACCTGGCACAAAGCAGCAATCCCTGTCCATCTATATGCTTCTAAGACCTGAACTACTAATAGCTTCTGGAAGGATACTGCTTCCACAAAAATCTTCCAAATTCAGTAGCAGCATCAGTGAACCATCATCAACATTCTCCCCCAGGCCAAACATTCCAATATTGACATTCAAATTGCGCTGGTTGCTCTTTGGCCATACCTCATCATTTGTGTGCCCAACACCAGATTCCCACACACAGATTTTCTCCTTGGAGCTCGAAGAGCTTGCCAGGCAGACAGATGAAAAGATTAAAAGGTATGGTCAAAGCCTCCCTTGGAAAATGCTGCATCTCCACTGACCTCTGGGAATCTCTGGCTCATGGCCATTTAGCTGAGAAGGATTTGGGGATAGTGACACCAATGCATTGGCCTTGGATAAATGGCAGAAGGAGTGAACCATTTCGTAAACTACACACTCGACCATCCTGTCACGTAATGCCTGCTCCATCTATGGAAGAATCTTCAGGTTCCACACTGACTTAATCAGCCACCCCAGAACCTGGAGAAGAAACGAGTCGTACTGTGCTACAAAAGGGAAAAAACTAGAAGCTACTGGAAAAAGGGGCATTACAGTAAATAAGAGGTGCAAGAGTGCACCTCAAAATCTGGAGAGCAGTAGAAGGGAAGAGTATTCAGGAAAAAATTCTCAGTGGGTACATAGTAGGACAAAAGCTAGAGAGAACAGACAGGCAGATAGAGGGGCAGGGGGTTGCAGGGATGCAAAGGTCTGAAACAATGAAGGAACTCAAAAAAAATACAGTGACTTTCAATGCAGAGATTAAGAGGTCATGCAGATTTGGAAAATTCAAGGAAATTGATGAAAGAGAAATGGCTTCAGTCAAAGTTAAAGTAAAATTTATTATCAAAGTATGTATATGTTACCATATACTATCTTGAGATTCATTTTCTTGTAGGCATTTACAGGAAAAATAAAGAAATATAACAGAATTTACAAAAAACTATATATAAGCTAGGTTGAGTTGGTGGTGAAGATGTCAAATTCAACGTTAGCATTCATTTCAAGAGGACTAGAATATGAAAGCAAGGATGTAATGCTGAGACTTTATAATGCACTGGCCAGACCACACTTGGAGTATTGAAAGCAATTCTTGGGCCCCTTATCTAAGATGTGCTGCCACTGGAGAGGGACCAGAAGTTGTTCACAAGAATGATTCTGGGAATGAAAGGGTTAACCTATGAGGAGCTTCTGATGGCTCTGGGCCTGTACTTGCTGGAGTTGAGAGGAATGGAGGGTGGGGGGGGGGAATCTCATTTAAACCTATCAAATGTTGAAAGCAACACACATCAAAGTTGCTGGTGAATGCAGCAGGCCAGGCAGCATCTCTAGGAAGAGGTACAGTCGACGTTTCAGGCCGAGACCCTTCGTCAGGACCTGTGTGTTGCTTGAATTTCCAGCATCTGCAGAATTCCTCATGTTTGCAAATGTTGAAAGACCTTGATCAAGTGGATGTGGAGAGGATATTTCTTATAGTTGGCGGGGGGGGGGGGGGAAGGTCTAGGACCAGAGGGCACATACTCAGAACAGAGGGACGTCCATTTGGAACAGAGATGAGGAGAAATTTCTTTAGCCAGAGGGTAGTAATTCTGTGACTCATTGCCACAGATGACTGTGGAGGCCAAGTCATTGGGTATATTTAAAGCAGAGTTTGATAGGTTCTTTATTAGGGTATCAAAGGTAATGAGGAGAAGGCAGGAGAATGGAACTAAGAGGGATAATAAATCAGCCATGATGGGCCAAATGGCATAATTCTACTCCCATATTTTATGTACATATAAACAGAAACTGAAAAACAAACAATACAGAAGATGACAAACTCTGCAAATAAAAAATACTGAGAATATGAGTTGCAGAGTCCTTGAAAATAAGTCTGTAGATTATAGAATCAGTTCAGAATTTATCCACACTGGTTCAGGAGCCTGATGGTTGTAGGCTAATAGCTGGTCCTGAACCTGATCGTATGGGTCTTAAGCTCCTGTATTTTCTGCCCGATGATTGTAGTGAGAAGTTAGCACTCCTTGTAAATGTGCTCCATGATGCGAGGGCTTTGCCTGTGATGGGGTTATTGGGCTGTATTCACCACCTTCTGTAGACTTTTTCATTCCTGGTCATTGGTGTTTCCAAACATGGGCGTGTTGCAACCAGTTAGCATAGTGTTTTGCTGGGAATTAAGTAATTGGAAAAAAAAATTAGGGTGGAATAGGAGAGGAGAGAGTGATAGAAAGGAGTTATAGGCAGATGGTCACACCGGGGGCCATGGGAGACAGACAAGTGAGTCACAGTCAGGAGTGGGAAGGGGAAGAGTCAGGTGCTAGAGAGTACCCCTGTGGCTGCCCCCCTGAACAATAAGCACTCCTGTTTGAGTACTGTTGGGGGGGACAGCCTACCTGGGAGGAGCAACAGTGGCCGTGCCTCTGGCACAGAGTCCAGCCCTGTGGCTCAGAAGGGTAGGGAAAGGAAGAGGAAAGGCAGTAGTGATAGGGGACTCTATCGTTAGGCGGTCAGACAGTTGATTCTGTGGATGCAGGAAAGAAACTCGGATGGTAGTTTACCTCCCAGGTGCTGGGTCCAGGATGTTTCAGATAGCGTCCAAGATATCCTGCAGTGGGAGGGAGAACGGCCAGAGGTCATGGTACATATTGGTACCAATGACATAGGTAGGAAAAGGGAAGAGGTCCTGAAAAAAGACTACATGGAGTTAGGAGGGAAATTGAGAAGCAGGACCACAAAGGTAGTAGTCTTGGGATTACTGCCTGTGCCACGCGACGGTGAGAATAGGAACAGAATGAGGTGGAGGATGAATGCGTGGCTGAGGGATTGGAGCAGGGGGCAGGGATTCAGATTTCTGGATCATTGGGACCTCTTTTGGGGCAGGTGTGACCTGTACAAAAAGGACGGGTTGCACTTGAATCCCAGGGGGACCAATATCCTAGCGGGGCAGTTTGCTAAGGCTACTGGGGAGAGTTTAAACTAGAATTGTTGGGGGGTGGGAACCAAACTGAAGAGACTGGGGAAGAGGTGGTTGGCTCACAAGTAGAGAAAGCTAGGAGACAGTGTGTAAGGGAAGATAGGCAGGTGATAGAGAAGGGACGCGCTCAGACAGATGGTTTGAGATGTGTCTATTTTAACGCAAGGAGTATTGTGAACAAAGTGGATGAGCTTAGAGCATGGATCAGTACTTGGAGCTCTGATGTGGTGGCCATTACAGAGACTTGGATGGCTCAAGGACAGGAATGGTTACTTCAAGTGCTGGATTTTAGATGTTTGAGAAAGGACAGGGACGGAGGCAAAAGAGGTGGGGGTGTGGCATTGTTGATCAGAAATAGTATCTTGGCTGCAGAAATGGTGGACGTCATGGAGGGATTGTCTATGGAGTCTCTGTGGGTGGAGGTTAGGAACAGGAAGGGGTCAGTAACTTTACTGGGTGTTTTTTATAGGCCGCGCAATAGTAATAGGGATATCAAGGAGCAGATAGGGAAACAGATCCTGGAAAGGTGTAATAACAACAGAGTTGTCGTGATGGGAGATTTAAATTTCCCAAATATCGATTGGCATCTCCCTAGAGCAAGGGGTTTAGCTGGGGTGGAGTTTGTTAGGTGTGTTCAGGAAGGTTTCTTGACACAATATGTAGATAAGTCTATAAATGGAGAGACTGTACTTGATTTGGTATTGGAAATGAACCTGGTCAGGTGTCAGATTTCTCAGTGGGAGAGCATTTTGGAGATAGTGATCATAATTCTATATCCTTTACGACAGCATTGGAGAGAGATAGGAACAGACAAGTTAGAAAAGTGTTTAATTGGAGTAAGGGAAATTATGAAGCTATCAGGCAGGAAATTGGAAGCTTAAATTGGGAGCAGATGTTCTCAGGGAAAAGTACTGCATAGGTACATTCCAATGAGACAGGGAAGTTATGGTAGGGTACAGGAACCGTGGTGTACAAAGGCTGTAATAAATCTAGTCAAGAAGAAAAGATTACAAAAAGTTCAGAGAGCTAGGTATTGTTAGAGATCTAGAAGATTATAAGACTAACAGGAAGGAGCTTAAAAAGGAAATTAGGAGAGCCAGAAGGGGCCATGAGAAGGCCTTGGTGGGCAGGATTAAGGAAAACCCCAAGGCATTATACAAGTATGTGAAGGGCAAGAGGATAAGACGTGAAAGAATAGGACCTATCAAGTGTGACAGTGGGAAAGTGTGTATGAAACCGGAGGAGACAGCAGAAGTACTTAATGAATACTTTACTTCAGTATTCACTATGGAAAAGGATCTTGGTGATTGCAGCGATGACTTGCAGTAGACTGAAAAGCTTGAGCACGTAGATATTAAGTAAGAGGACGTGCTGGAGCTTTTGGAAAGCATCGAGTTGGATAAGTCGTCAGGAGCGGATGAGATGTACCCCAGGCTACTGTGGGAGGCGAGGAAGGAGATTGCTGAGCCTCTGGTGATGATCTTTGAATCATCAATGGGTACAGTAGAGATTCCAGAGGATTGGAGGGTTGCGGATGTTGTTTCTTTATTCAAGAAAGGGAGTAGAGATAGCCCAGAAAATTATAGACCAGTGAGTCTTACTTCAGTGGTTGGTAAGTTGATGGAGAAGATCCTGAGAGGCAGGATTTATTAACATTTACAGGTATAATATGATTAGGAATAGTCAGCATGGCTTTGCCAAGGGCAGGTCATGCCTTATGAGCCTGACTGAATTTTTTGAGAATGTGACTAAACACACTGATGAAGGAAGAGCAGTAGATGTAGTGTATATGGATTTCAGCAAGGCATTTGATAAGGTACCCCATGCAAGGCTTATTGAGAAAGTAAGGAGGCATGGGATCCAAGGGGACATTGCTTTGTGGATCCAGAACTGGCTTGCCCACAGAAGGTAAAGAGTGGTTGTAGACGGGTCATATTCTGCATGGAGGTTGGTGACCAGTGGTGTGCCTCAGCGATCTGTTCTGGGACCCTTACTCTTCGTAATTTTTATAAATGACCTGGATGAGGAAGTGGAGGGGTGGGTTAATAAGTTTGCTGATGACACAAAGGTTGGAGGTGTTGTAGATAGTGTGGAGGGCTGTCAGAGGTTACGGCGGGACATTGATAGGATGCAAAACTGGGCTGAGAAGTGGCAGATGGAGTTCAACCCAGACAAGTGTGAAGTGGTTCATTTTGGTAGGTCAAATATGATGGCAGAATATAGTATTAATAGTAAGACTCTTGGCAGTGTGGAGGATCAGAGGGATCTTGGGGTCCGAGTCCATAGGACGCTCAAAGCAGCTGCGCAGGTTGACTCTGTGGTTAAGAAGGCATACGGTGTATTGGCCTTTATCTATCATGGAATTGAATTTAGGAGCCAAGAGGTAATGTTGCAGCTATATAGGACCCTGGTCAGACCCCACTTGGAGTACTGAGCTCAGTTCTGGTCGCCTCACTACTGGAAGGATGTGGAAGCCTTGGAAAGGGTGCAGAGGAGACTTACAAGGATGTTGCCTGGATTGGGGAGCATGCCTTATGAAAACAGGTTCAGTGAGCTCGGCCTTTTCTCCTTGGAACGACGGAGGATGAGAGGTGACCTGATAGAGGTGTGTAAGGTGATGAGAGGCATTGATTGTGTGGATAGTCAGAGGCTTTTTCCCAGGGCTGAAATAGTTGCCACAAGAGGAAACAGGTTTATGGTGCTGGGGAGTAGGTAGAGAGGAGATGTTGGGGGTCAGTTTTTTTTACACAGAGTGGTGAGTGTGTGGAATGGACTGCCAGCATTGGTGGTGGAGGCGGATACGATAGGGTCTTTTAAGTGACTTTTGGATAGGTACATGGAGCTTTGAAAAATAGAGGGCTGTGGGTAAGCCTAGTAATTTCTAAGGTAGGGACATGTTTGGCACAACTTTGTGGGCCGAAGGGCCTGTATTGTGCTGTAGGTTTTCTATGTTTCTATGAGAGGCCATGTTCTGGAATGAAGGCCATGGTTAGATTTCAGTGGGAGGGAAGTGTGGTGGAGGCTATGCAGTTTCCATATTGAGGCTTGAGTACTTAACACACAACAGAGTCAAACAAGATGATTAAAAACAGCTAGAGGTAGAGGTAGTGATTAAATAAGAAGATTTTTCCCCTCAACTCAAGTTGCTTTTCAGAATGGGAAGTTGAACGTGGATCAATCCCAGTGCAAATACAAACCAAATGTTTAAATATAAAACAAGATTTTCTTTACAAAGCCCTTTCAAACCCATGCTAGATGTATAGCAAAGCTTCCTTTATTTCCCATCATAGATTCCATTCCCATATTGGTAGATCTGGAGATAGGCCCAGAAAAACTGTCTTCACTGTCCCATCAAACATAGCTGTATTCTCCCTTACAGCAAATGAACTCTCACAGGTCAGCTGATCATCTGACCGTAAGATGTGAGCTGGACAGTGATGACATTATCCAAGTAACAAATAGGGTTGGTTCTTGCTCTGTTCATTGGAAGCACACTTCTCAGTGAATTCCGGAAAAAAAATAACTCGGCCCCCTTATGTACATGTAAAAACGGTATAACTTCTGTTTTAAGTGACCACAGAAGGCATCTGAAGTATGGATGAATTTCAAATTGAATGAAGTGCTCAATCAGGGCATCAGATATTCACTACTAAATTAGTCAGATTCTCCCTTGTTTGGTGCTTGCAAAAAAAAAATAACAGGTATAAGACACAGCAATTCCGATATAACAATGAAAAAAGGCCTAGATTTGCTGTCATAAATCCACTAGTCTGATACCTTACTCCGTGTCTTCACATTAACGGACTCCCTGAAGAGGTCTGTCTGGGTGTGGCCACTCCACTCTAAAGATGCCCCAACTTTCAAAGAGGCTGGAGGAACTGGTGCTGGCTCTACATCAGAGGAGAATAAAATGTGAACTGATTCAATTTGTATCCTGCATATAGAACACCAACATTGGATTGATGAGGATTGCTGGATGGAAGTGTGCATTTATTGTACAAACATAGGTTTCTGTTGTGGTGGGAGAAAACAACACTTTCTGAAGTTATTGTTCCTGGATAGGATAAGTTCTGGGCACTTTCTCAGTTAGATGAGAAGTCCAATTATTTCTGATCTTAACTGGTTCACAATTTGGCTCAGAAATTCTACACAGTTCTTCCCATTCAGAGTTGTGACCTGGATTGTCAGGAGAGATCATAAGTCCTGTTAGCAGAATTCTCCATGCAGGCCAGTAATACTCTAGTTGAGATGAACAGGACAGATCTACTTAACATGATCCTTGGGATCCACTTACCATCACCATTAGAAAAGACAATTGACGAAGGGTGGAAATGGCTAGTACGAGAGGACATAATTTTAAAGTGACTGGAAGAAATTATAGGGTGGGCGTCAGAGATAGTTTTATATATACAGAATGTTAGCACTGCCAGAAGTGGTGGTAGAAGATTAGGAGATTTAAGAAACTCAGATAGGAGAGAAGAAAAAATGGAGGGCTATGTGGAAGGGAAATTTTAGATTGATCTTGGAGTAGGTTAAAAGTTTGGCACAACATCATGGACCGACGAGCCTGTACTGTGTTGTACTTTTCTACGTACTATGTTCTATGCACTTACCAGGAGTTTCTGGCAAAATGTAGGATTCGGGAGTTCTCTGTGGCAGAGGAGGGGGTGTTTCTTCATCAGAATCTATGAAATAGAAACGAAGCAGCGAATTTATTTTGTTACCAAAGCACATCCTCAAAAATAACTTGAAGTCCCTATAAACTGCACAGATTAAATAAGATTATACTAACATCATACTAAGGAAGATTGTTGACTGTTGCAAGCTCTGCACCAGGGTAGGTAACCCTGCTCCTTAAAGGAGTTATAGTATTCAACTCTCCTACTTTGGAGAGGAAATCTAGTGAAGAAAAATCTTGAAACACGGTGCAAGCAAGTCCCATCACACCCATGAACACATTGTCATTGTCACTGCAGTTGGGCGCTGAGGTGAGTGAAGGCAGAGTGTATACTCTGCTGTGCTCATGAAGCAGTGAGTGATATCAAGATTGTAAGAAAAAGAACTTCGATTAAGTATTGTTCAGAGGTGTACTCACTGTGGTAATGCAATGCAACAGCCAATTTGGGTACAATAAACTCTCACATAAAGCAATATGATTATGATTGGATCATCTCTTTAACTTGTTATTTCTACCAGTGGGGGAGTCCCAAACAATGGTAAATAATTACAAGGTAAGGGGCCAGTGACACGAAGCCAAGTTGCATAGAAAGTTCTTCTGCCTTGAGATGGTGAATCTTCAGAAATCTCTACCCCTGAGTACAGCATATGGAGACTGGAGCACTGGAGGTATTTAAAGAGGTAGACAGGTTTCTGAAAGATTGGGGCGACATGGTAGCGCAGAAGTTCGCACAATTGCTTTACAGTACCAGCAGTCACCAGAGTTCGATTCCCGCTGCTGTCCATTTGCCCCGTGCCTGCATGGTTTTCTCCCACATTCCCAAGCCGTACAATTGGGTTAAGTTTAATGAGTTTTGGGCATGCTATATTGGCGCTGGTAGTGTGGTGACACCTGGGGGTTGCCCCAACACCATTCTCGGACCTGATTGCTGACAAATAATGACACGTTTCACTGTACCTTTTGATGTTTTGATGTACACTTGGCAAATAAAATTAATCTCTTTCTTTGTGGTCCATGTAGAACTGCTGCAGAAGAGAAATTGAGGCCTGGGGCAGATCAGCCAAGCTGGATGGAATCACATGATGGGTTAGAGGGGTGAGGAGACCTACTTCTGCTTGTATTTTAGACCACAAGACCATAAGATAAAGGAACTGTAAAGTTGACTGGAAAGGGACACTGGCGGAAAGGACAGCAGAGCAGCAATGGCTGGAGTTTATGTGAGAAATGAGGAAGGTGCAAGACAGGTATATTCCAAAAAAGAAGAAATTTTCGAAAGGAAAAAGGATGCAACTGTGGCTGATAAGAGAAGTCAAAGCCAAAGTTAAAGCAAAGGAGAGGGTATACAAGGAAGCAAAAATTAGTGGGAAGACAGAGGATTGGGAAGTTTTTAAAAGCTTACAAAAGGAAACTAAGAAGGTCATTAAGAGGGAAAAGATGAACTATGAAAGGAAGCTAGCAAATAATATCAAAGAGGATACTAAAAGCTTTTTCAAGTATATAAAGAGTAAAAGACAGGTGAGAGTAGATATAGGACCGATAGAAAATGACGCTGGAGAAATTGTAATGGGAGATAAGGAGATGGCGGAGGAACTGAACGAGTATTTTGCATCAGTCTTCACTGAGGAAGACATCAACAGTATACCGGACACTCAAGGGTGGCAGGGAAGAGAAGTGTGCGCAGTCACAATTACGACAGAGAAAGTACTCAGGAAGCTGAATAGTCTAAAGGTAGATAAATCTCCCGGACCAGATGGAATGCACCCTCTTGTTCTGAAGGAAGTAGCTGTGGAGATTGCGGAGGCATTAGCGATGATCTTTCAAAAGTCGATAGATTCTGGCATGGTTCCAGAGGACTGGAAGATTGCAAATGTCACTCCGCTATTTAAGAAGGGGGCAAGGAAGCAAAAAGGAAACTATAGACCTGTTAGCTTGACATCGGTAGTTGGGAAGTTGTTGGAGTCGATTGTCAAGGATGAGGTTACAGAGTACCTGGAGGCATATGACAAGATAGGCAGAACTCAGCATGGTTTCCTTAAAGGAAAATCCTGCCTGACAAACCTATCACAATTTTTTGAGGAAATTACAAGTAGGCTAGACAAGGGAGATGCAGTGGATGTAGTATATTTGGATTTTCAGAAGGCCTTTGACAAGGTACCACACGAGGCTACTTAACAAGATAAGAGTCCATGGAATTACAGGAAAGTTACATACGTGGATAGGGCGTTGACTGATTGGCAGGAAACAGAGAGTGGGAATAAAGGGATCCTATTCTGGTTGGCTGCCGGTTACCAGTGCTGTTCCACAGGGGTCCGTGTTGGGGCCGTTTCTTTTAACGTTGTACATCAACGATTTGGATTATGGAATAGATGGCTTTGTGGCTAAGTTTGCTGATGATACGAAGATAGGTGGAGGGGCCGGTAGTGCTGAGGAAACAGAGAGTCTGCAGAGAGACTTGGATAGATTGGAAGAATGGGCAAAGAAGTGGCAAATGAAATACAATGTTGGAAAGTGTATGGTTATGCACTTTGGCAGAAGAAATAAACGGGCAGACTATTATTTAAATGGGGAGAGAATTCAAAGTTCTGAGATGCAATGGGACTTGGGAGTCCTTGTGCAGGATACCCTTAAGGTTAACCTCCAGGTTGAGTCAGTGGTGAAGAAGGCAAATGCAATGTTGGCATTCATTTCTAGAGGAATAGAGTATGGGAGCAGGGATGTGATGTTGAGACTCTGTAAGGCGCTGGTGAGACTTCACTTGGAGTACTGTGGGCAGTTTTGGTCTCCTTATTTAAGAAAGGATGTGCTGACTTTGGAGAGGGTACAGAGAAGATTCACTAGAATGATTCCGGGAATGAGAGGGTTAACATATGAGGAACGTTTGTCTGCTCTTGGACTGTATTCCTTGGAGTTTAGAAGAATGAGGGGGGATCTCATAGAAACATTTCGAATGTTGAAAGGCATGGACAGAGTGGATGTGGCAAAGTTGTTTCCCATGATGGGGGAGTCTAGTACGAGAGGGCATGACTTAAGGATTGAAGGGCCCCCATTCAGAACAGAGATGCGAAGAAATTTTTTTAGCCAGAGGGTGGTGAATCTATGGAATTTGTTGCCACGGCAGCAGTGGAGGCCAAGTCACTAGGTGTATTTAAGGCAGAGATTGATAGGTATCTGAGTAGCCAGGGCATCAAAGGTTATGGTGAGAAGGCGGGGGAGTGGGACTAAATGGGAGAATGGATCAGCTCATGATAAAATGGCAGAGCAGACTTGATGGGCCGAATGGCCAACTTCTGCTCCTTTGTCTTATGGTCTTAAGGAACAGAATTAGACCATTTGGCCCATTGAATCTGTTCTACCTTTCCATGCCAGCTGATTTTCTTGAGTTCATGTTTGAGAAATAAATATTGACCAGACAATATTTACCCTGAATAATGTTATGTTTTGATTTAACCCTACCAGAGGACAGAAGATAACAAAAAAAGCTCCTCTGATAGTATAGCTGTCCATTAACTCAACTGAGTCATAGAAAACTACAGCACAGAAACAGGTCCTTTGGTCTAATCTGTGCCAAATGACTTAAATTGCCTAGTCTCATTGACCTGCAGTCAGACGATAGTCCTCCATAAACCTCCAATCCATGTACCTATCCAAACTTCCCTTTAACGTTGAAATTGAGCTCGCATGCAGTACTTACGCTGGTAGCTCATTCCACACTTTCACAGCCCTCTCATGTCCCCCTTGAACTTTTGACCTTTCACACTGAATTCATGACCTCTAGTTGTAGTCCCCCCCCCAAGCTCAGTGGAAAAAGCCTGCTTGCATTTACCCCATCTATAACCCTCATAATTTTGTATATCTCTATCAAATCATCCCTCATCTTCTACATTTCAAGGAATAAAGTCTTAAACTATTCAATTTTTTCTTACAGTTCAGATCCTCCAGTCCCAACATCATTGTAAATTTTCTCTGTACTCTTTCAACCTTATTTACACCTTTCCTGTAGGTAGTGACTAAAACAGCACACAATACTCCAGAATAGGCCTCACCAATGTCTTAATACAACTTCAAAATAACATCCCATCTCCTGTACTCGGTACTTGGACTTATGAAGGCCAATGTGTCAGAAGCTTTCTTTACAACCCTATCTACCTGTGATGCCACTTTCAATGAATTATGGAACTGTATTCCCAGATCCCTTTGTGCTACTACACTCCTCAATGCCTTATGTTCACTGTGTAAGAGCTACCTTGGTTGGTCCTACCAAAGTGCAACACTTTGCACTTGCCTGCATTAAATTCCATCTGCCATTTTTCTGCCCATCTTACCAGCTGGTCCAGGTTCAGCTGCAAGCTCTGCAAGTCGTCTTCACTTGTCCAGTTCACCCTCAATCTTAGTGTCATCTGCAAATTTGCTAATCCAGTTAACCACATCATCATCCAAAATTGCTGAGATAGATGACAAACAATAACGGACCCAGCACCAATCACTGTGGCCCATCGCTAGTCACAAGCTTGCAGTTAGAGAGGCAACCCTCTACTACCACTCTCTGGCTTCTCCCACAAAGCCAATGTCTAATCCAATTTACTACCTCATTTTGACTGCCAAGTGACTGAACCTTCCTGACAAACCTCCCAAATGGGACCTTGTCAAATGCCTTGCTAAAGTTCATCTAGACAGCATCCATTGCCTTGCCTTCATCAACTTTCCTGGTAACTTGCTTGAAAAACTCTATAAGACCTACCATGCATGAAGCCATGTTGATTATCCCTTTATACAAATATTCATATATCCAGTCCCTAAGAATACATTCCAATAACTTTCCCAGTGCTGATGTCAGGCTCACTGGCCTATAATTTCCTGGTTTATTTTTAAAGTCTTTCTTGAACTGGAGTAATATTGCCTATCCCCTAATCCATCAGTATCTGCCCTGTCGCTAGGGATGATTTAAACATCTCTGCTAGGGCCCCTGCAATTTCTGCACTTGCCTCCCACAGGGTCCAAGAGAACATTTGTCAGTCCCTGGGGATTTATCCACCCTATTTTGCCCCAAGACAGCAAACAGCTCCTCTTGTAATCTGTATAGGGCCCGTGACCTCACTGCTGTTTCATCTCACTTCTGTGGACTCTTGTCTATCTCTCGAGTAAATGCAGATGCAGAAAGACATTTTAAGTTCTTCCCCATCTCTTTTGGCTGCATGCATAGATGACCACTCTGATCTTCAGAGGTCCAATTTTGTCCCTTGCTATCATTTTGCCCTTAATATTACTGTAGACTGTCAGGATTCTTCTTCACCTTGTCTGTCAGGGCAACCTCATGCCTCCTTTCAGCCCTCCTGATTTCTTTAAATGTTCCCTTGCATTTCGTACACTCCATAAGTACCTCATTTGTTCCTACTTGCCTATACTTGTGACGCACCTCCTTTTTTTCCCCTTAACCAGGGCCTCAAATCTCTTGAAAACCAAGTTTCCCCAAAACTGTTATCTTTACCTTTTATTCTGGCAGGCATGTACAAGCTTTGTATTCTCAAAGATTCACTTTTGAAGGCCTCACACTTACCAAGTACACCTTTGCCAGTAAACAGCCTGAACTAATCCACACTTGCCATATCTTTTCTAATACAGGTCGACCTTCACCAATCCGGCACCATTGGGACCTGAGGAGTGCCGGATTAGTGAAAATGCCGAATCACAGAAGGATCACGTTAAGCATAATCAGTGCCGGATTATCGAAGGAACCGGATTACAGGTAGTCGGATTAGTGAAGGTTGACCTGTACTGTTAAAATTGGCTTTTCTCCAATTTTGAATCTCAACCTGAGGACCAGACCTATCTTTTTTCCAAATTTACTTTGAAATTAATGGCATTATGGTCACTAAATGCAAAGGGTTCCCCTACACAAACTTCTGTCACCTGCCTTGTCTCATTCCCTGATTGGAGACCAACTATCGCACACTCTCTTGTTGGGACTGATAATGGAAACTTTCCTTAACAAATCTGATTAACTCTATTCCATCTAGTCCTTTTACAGTATGGGAGTCCCAGTCAATATGTGGAAAGTTAAAATCTACTATAACAACCGTCTGTCTCTTGCAATAGTTTGCGATCTCTGTACAAATTTGTTCCTCTAAATCCCACAGACTGTTGGGTGGTCTATAATGTGGCACCATTAAACCTTTCTTATTCCTCAGTTTCATCCATTAAGTCACACTAGATGAGTTCTCCAGTCTTTCTTAACTGAACACTACTGTGAAATTTTCCTTGATTAATAACGCCACACCTCCACCTTTAATCCTTCCCAGTCTGTTGTGCCTTAAACAACAGAACCCCAGAATATTGTGCTGCCTATCCTCCCCTCCTGCAACCATCCCATTAATGGCTACGTTATAATTCCATGTGTTGATCCACGCCCTGAGTTCATCTGCCTTTCCTACAATACTTCTTGCTTTGAATATACGTAGCTCAGAACATTAGTCGGACCATCCTGAACTTTTTGATTCCTGACTTTGTCTGAGGGCTTAATGACATCTGTCTCCACGACCTCTCCACTATCTGTCTGGCACTCTCATTCCCATCTCTCTGCAACTCTAGATTAAACTTCGCCTGGAAGTCATGTTATTTAACTTAGCACTTAACTCCCTGAATTCTCTTTGCAGAATCTCATCACTCTTCCCATCCATGCCATTGGTACCCACATGGACCACGATCTGTAGCTGCTCACCCTTCCACTGAAGAGTGCTGAGGACTCAATCCAAGATGTTCTGCACCCTGGCACTAGTGAAGCAACATGCCATCTGGGAATGCTGTTCTCGTCCACAGACCTCATTTCTGTTCCCCTACCAAGTCCCCTATCACCACAGCTCGTCTCTTCTCTCCCTTTCCCTTCCAAGCCACAGAGCTAGACAGTGCCTGAGACCTGATCATTGTGACTTTCCTGTGCTACGTCATCCTCACTAACGGTATCCAAAGTGGTACACCTGTCTTTGAGGGGGTTGGTCACAGGTGTACTCTGCACGTTAATCCTTTTCCCCTTCCTGACTGTCACTCAGTTTCCCGTGTCCTACACCTTGGGTGTAACTACCTCACTATATGTCCCACCTATCACCCCCTCAGCCTCCCAACCGATCCAGTGTACATCTAATTCCATCTCCAACTCCTTAATTTGGAGTGTTAGAAGTTGCCACTGGATGCACTTCTTGCAGGTGAAGTCATCTTCTCACTCAAGCCACTCCTCGCTGAAGTCTTGAGGAGCTAAAGTCTCAACACACTGTCCAGTCCAATAATGCCCACTCCACTTGCCCCACCTTACTATTTGTTCTTTCCAATCAATCCTGATTGCTGATTGGCTGCTGTTTAAACACCAAACCATCGTGAATCGATGCCTTTTGTACTCAATCAGCGAACCTGAGTAAGCTTCCTCTTCTCACCTTCCCAGTCACTGATATGTTGCTGTTCAAACCGAGGTCCAGCTGAGGGGCTAAGGCATTGAATGAAGTCCTATGTCTGTAGTTTCTGTGGGGGGGGGGGGAATTAAAACTAAATTCCAGACGATCATCAGTTCACTTCTTATTGGGCACTTACAGTATCTTATTGGAACAACTTGCTTTTTTGTCCAGGTGGGTTCAGGTTGGTGGGTTTGAGATTAAGAGTTGGGATTGAATATACAAAGAGTACAACCCAGCCATTTAAACTTATTTTCTACTCTGTCACCAATTTCACAGTGGAAATTAGCAATGATAAAGTAGCAGACACAATCTACAGGGACCTGTGATCTTCACAAAGAATTGACTGCTGCACTATAGGGATAGAGAGGCCAAGACTATTTTATACAAGCCAGCACTCAAAAAGTTTGATGTAATTCCCCATCCATCCATTCCATTAACCACCCTACCACAAAAATGGAGAGCACCCTCCCTACCAGATATGTACCTTCCATTCAGCTACATTTCAGTACCCTGTTCCAACTTTATCACATTGAGTTGGTACAAATAATTAGTTTGTCACGTAACTTCAGAATGAAGTTAAGACTTAACCACACTGAGCCAGTTTCATGGACCATTCAGGAATCTGATGGCAGAGAAAAAGCTGTCCCTAAAACATCAAGTGTACATCTCCAGGCTTCTGGACCCCCTCCCCAATGGTGGTAATGAAAGGAGCATATGTCCTGGCTCATGAGGGTCTTTAATGATGGGTGTCACCTTCTTGAGGCACCGCCTTTTGAAGATGTCCTCGATGGTGGGAAGGTTTGTAGCCATGATGGAGCTGGTTGAGTCTAACACCCTCTGCAGCTTTTTTCTCAATCCTGTGCATTGGAGCCTCCGTACCAGGCAACGATGCAAACAGTCAGAATGCTCTCCACTGTGCATCTTAGAAATTTGCTCATCTTAGGTGACAACACTACCTCGCTGTTCCTCTTTTGTACTATCGATTAATTTATCTATCAATCTACTTATTATTTTAACTTACTACAACAGTTTTATGTACTGCTGCCACAAAACAACAAATTTCATGATATATTGTACGTCAGTAATAATAAATCTGATTCTGATTCAGGACTCCTTTCCTACAGGATTTCTGATAGGCTTCACGGTCACGTTCTCAACATCAGACTTTACAATACTGTAATTTCCTTGCGTACTTACCACTTTCTTTCACAGCTTGTGATTCAGCAAAGCTACGATGATCCCACCCTTCCTCCATGTGTTGGGCACCAAGGGGTTCAAAGTAACTTGGGCAGGATGGCAACTCACTATACTCGTTCTCAGACCGGTGCCTGTTCGACACCAAACTGTCCAGGTGTTGGCAGAGTAGATCTGGACGGGAGAATGTGCTGTCCTCCACTGCCGAGCCAGGAGGTGAAAAATAAGGATCTTCGGTGGAATAGGTAGTAGGGAAAATGCACCGGGAACTAAGGTGCATGAAGGATTGTCTCCCTGTGTTTTTAAGAACATTGGTACTGTCTTCTTGAGCAGCTTCCCAATGACAGGGACTCCTGTTTTTTCCAACTGGTGGTAAGCTATTGCATTTGGTTGAGGGAGAATCATTAGAAAGGATACTCAGCAATTCTAAAGAACCCAAATGGTTGTGTTCTTTGGTTTCCAGTGATGCATTTGGTTCATCGAGATCCTGACTTGTGATGCTAAGTGGATTTGATTTGGCCCTGGTTAAGCATGACTTGCTTGCAGACTCTGTTGTGTGATGAGGCAGTTGTTCCAAGTTCTGCGATATTTCACCCCATGACGTCCTTTCAGTGGTCCTGTCAAAACCCAGGCTCATCTGACTCCCTGGCCCTCTCTCGGGAGGACATCCTACAATACACAAAGGGTCCTGAATGTGTTGAAAAATATCTTCACATTTACTGAAGCTACTGTTCAAGTCTGATATTAATCCATGAGACTGGCTGTGTCTAATAGGGAAAAATCCTGATTGATCCTCTAATGGTAACTCTTGTGCCGTGAATTGCGAAATTCCTTCTTTTGATGACCTGCAAAAATAAGAATATGCAGTTAAGTAAATATCCTGGACATTTAGTCAACTGTAACTAAAAAGCTTCTAAATTACATTATCGAGCTTTTATCCTTTCACTGAACTATTGTGAAAAATTGTAGTAAATCTAATTTTTTTCTTGTCAATTGAAAAAATTCAAAAGCATGGTTAAACATCAAACTTAGAAGTGAGTTGAGTTGTCATCATCATCATGTGCTGTGTCTTTGACCATGATCGTTCTTGGCAAATTTTTCTACAGAAGTGGTTTGCCATTGCCTTCTTCTGGGGCAGTGTCTTTACGGGTGACCCCAGCCACTATCATTACTCTTCAGAGATTGTCTGCCTGGTGTCACATAGCCAGAACTTGTGATATGCACCAACTACTCATACGACCAACCACCACCTGCTCCCATGGCTTCACGTGACCTTGATCGCGGGGGGGCTAAGCAGGTGCCTTGGGCAAGCAGGCACCTTGCCCAAGGGTGACCTGCAGGCAGCCAGAGGGAAGAAGCACCTCACACCTCCTTTGGTAGGGACACTTCTGCACCCTACCAGCAAATTATTGAGTTGTACCTCACTGAAATTATTTTCAAGACAATTGAATATCTTTGTCTAGCAAAGGGTTAAGTGTTTAAGTTGGTCTGAAAACATTGAAGATATAAACTAAACTCACTGCAGAAACTAAGTCCATCTTTTCAAGCCTGAGTATTCTTTTTCAAAGATGACATGTTATTTGCTCTAAACTAACTTCATTGAAAATAAAGTTAATTAATATTTATTGTCAATTATCCTTCAGCTTTTAATTGTTGAAGATTGTTCTAGTTTCTGTCTCTCCCTGACTCTGTTCATTCCAACGCAAAAGGCACAAGAGGAACTCGGTGGGCAAAACAGCATTAAAGGAAGGAAATGGAGAGCCGGTGTCTTGGGCCAAGACCCTTCATTTGAACTGGAAAGGAAAGGGTAGATATCCAGTACAAAGGCGTGGATGGAGGGGGTGCAGCAAGGTGATAAGTAGAACCAGTTGAGGGGGTAGGGAGTGATAGGATGGGAAAGATATCAGAAGATGGGAGATAATAGGTAGGAGCAATAGTGGGGTAATGGTGGTGGAATATAATAGGAGAGCACAGTGGAGCGTGGAATAAAGGGAGGGAGGTGGGGCGATGAGCTGATGGGAACAGTGTGTGTGTAATGGGCTGATGAAGAGAGAGAGAGAGAGGGGAATGGCAGGGAAATAGAGGATATTTGGATCAGAAGAAGAAACAAAAGGAAAACTAGGAGAAAATCCATACCCTCATATGCCTATCACCTCCCAGCAACTGGTTCCAACAATCACCCATGAGCTCTTACATAAGAACATAAGAAACAGGAGCAGGAGTCGGCCATCTGGCTCATCGAGCCTGCTCCACCTTTCAATAAGATCATGGCTGATCTGGCCATGGACTCATCTCCACCCACCTGTCTTTTCCCCATAATTCCTCTACTATGCAAAAATCTAACCAACCTTGTCTTAAATATATTTACTGAGGTAGCCTTCACTGCTTCATTGGGCAGAGAATTCCAGATTCACCACCCTCCGGGAAAAGCAGTTTCATAGAACCATAGAAACTACAGCACAGAAACAGGCCCTTTGGCCCTTCTTGGCTGTGCCGAACCATTTTCTGCCTAGTCCCACTGACTTGCACACGGACCATATCCCTCCATACACCTCCCATCCATGTATCTGTCCAATTTATTCTTAAATGTTAAAAAAGAACCGGCATTTACCACCTCGTCTGGCAGCTCATTCCATGCTCCCACCACTCTCTGTGTGAAGAAGTCCCCCCTAATGTTCCCTTTAAACTTTTCCCCCCTCACCCTTAACCCATGTCCTCTGGTTTTTTTCTCCCCTGGCCTCAGTGGAAAAAGCCTGCTTGCATTCACTCTATCTATACCCATCATAATTTTATATACCTCTATCAAATCTCCCCTCATTCTTCTACGCTCCAGGGAACAAAGTCCTAACCTATTCAACCTTTCTCTGTAACTGAGTTTCTCAAGTCCCGGCAACATCCTTGTAAACCTTCTCTGCACTCTTTCAACCTTATTTATATCCTTCCTGTAATTTGGTGACCAAAACTGAACACAATACTCCAGATTCGGCCTCACCAATGCCTTATACAACCTCATCATAACATTCCAGCTCTTACTTTCAATACTTCGATTAATAAAGGCCAATGTACCAAAAGCTCTCTTTACGACCCTATCTACCTGTGACGCCACTTTTAGGGAATCTTGTATCTGTATTCCCAGATCCCTCTGTTCCACTGCACTCCTCAGTGCCTTACCATTAACCCTGTATGTTCTACGTTGGTTTGTCCTTCCAACGTGCAATACCTCACACTTGTCAGTATTAAACTCCATCTGCCATTTTTCAGCCCATTTTTCCAGATGGTCCAAGTCCCTCTGCAGGCTCTGAAAACCTTCCTCACTGTCTACTACACCTCCAATCTTTGTATCATCAGCAAACTTGCTGATCCAATTTACCACATTATCATCCAGATCATTGATATAGATGACAAATAACAATGGACCCAGCACTGATCCCTGTGGCACACCACTAGTCACAGGCCTCCACTCAGAGAAGCAATTCTCTACCATCACTCCCTGGCTTCTTCCATCGAGCCAATGTCTAATCCAATTTACCACCTCTCCATGTATACCTAGTGACTGAATTTTCCTAACTAACCTCCCATGCGGGACCTTGTCAAAGGCCTTACTGAAGTCCATGTAGACAATATCCATTGCCTTCCTTTTATCCACTTTCCTGGTAACCTCCTCGAAAAACTCCAACAGATTGGTCAAACATGACCTACCACGCACAAAGCCATGTTGATTCTCCCTAATAAGCCCCTGTCTATCCAAATGCTTGTAGATTCTGTCTCTTAGTACTCCCTCCAATAATTTACCTACTACTGATGTTAAACTCACCGGCCTATAATTTCCCAGATTATTTTTCGATACTTTTTTAAACAACGGAACAACATGAGCCACTCTCCAATCCTCCGGCACTTCACCCGTAAACAGCGACATTTTAAATATTTCTGCTAGGGTCCCCGCAATTTCAACACTAGTCTCCTTCAAGGTCCGAGGGAACACTCTGTCAGGTCCCGGGGATTTATCCACTTTAATTTTCCTCAAGACAGCAAGCACCTCCTCCTTTTCAATCTGTACAGTTTCCATGGTCTCACTACTTGATTCCCTCAATTCCATAGATTTCATGCCAGCTTCCTTAGTAAATACAGACGCAAAAAACCTATTTAAGATCTCCCCCATTTCCTTTGGTTCTGCACAAAGCCGACCACTCTGATCTTCAAGAGGACCAATTTTATCCCTTACAATCCTTTTGCTCTTAACATACTTGTAAAAGCTCTTTGGATTATCCTTCACTTTGACTGCCAAGGCAACCTCATGTCTTTTAGCACTCCTGATTTCTTTCTTAAGTATTTTCTTGCACTTCTTATACTCCTCAAGCACCTGATTTACCCCCTGTTTCCTATACATGTCATACTACTCCCTCTTCTTCTTTATCAGAGTTGCGATATCCCTTGAGAACCAAGGTTCCTTATTCCTGTTCAATTTGCCTTTAATCCTGACAGGAACATACAAACTCTGCACTCTCAAAATTTCCCCTTTGAAGGCTTCCCACCTACCAATCACATCTTTGCCAGAGAACAACCTGTCCCAATCCACGCTTTTTAGATCCTTTCTCATTTCTTCAAATTTGGCCTTCTTCCAGTTCAGAACCTCAACCCTCGGACCAGATCTATCCTTGTCCATGATCAAATTGAAACTAATGGTGTTATGATCACTGGAACCAAAGTGCTCCCCTACACAGACTTCTGTCACTTGCCCTAATTCGTTATCTAACAGGAGATCCAATATTGCATCCCCTCTAGTTGGTCCCTCTATATATTGATTTAGAAAACTTTCCTGAACACATCTTACAAACTCTAAACCATTTAGACCCCTAACAGTATGGGAGTCCCAATCAATGTATGGAAAATTAAAATCCCCTACCACCACAACTTTATGTTTCCTGCAGTTGCCTGCTATCTCTCTGCAGATTTGCTCTTCCAAGTCTCGTTGACTATTGGGTGGTCTGTAATACAATCCCACTAATGTGGCCATACCTTTCCTGTTTCTCAGCTCCACCCATAAGGACTCAGTAGACAAGCCCTCTAATCTGTCCTGCCTGAGCACTGCTGTAATATTTTCCCTAACAAGCAATGCTACTCCCCCACCTTTCATTCCTCTGCCTCGATCACATCTGAAACATCAGAACCCTGGAATATTAAGCTGCCAGTCCTGCCCCTCCTGTAGCCAAGTTTCACTAATTGCTACAACATCATAATTCCACGTGTCAATCCACGCCCTCAACTCATCCGCCTTCCCCGCAATACTCCTAGCATTGAAATATATACACCTCAGAAGATTTTTACCACCACTCACAACCTTTCTATCAGCGGATTTGCTTAAACTTTCAACATCATTTATTTTCACCCCAGCCACACTGTCAGCTCTGGCACTCTGGTTCCCATCCCCCTGCAAATCTAGTTTAAAGCCTCCCCAATAGCACTAACAAACCTCCCTGAAAGGATATTGGTCCCCCTGTGGTTCAAGTGTAACCCGTCTCTCTTGTACAGGTCCCACCTGCCCCAGAAGAGGTCCCAATGATCCTGAAATCTGAAACCCTGCCCCGTGCACCAGTTCCTCAGCCACTTGTTCCTCCTCCAGAGCATCCTATTCCTACCCTCACTGGCACCTAGCACAGGTAGCAATCCTGAGATTACCACCCTTGAGGTCCTGCTTTTCAACTTCCTACCAAGCTCTCCATACTCACTGTCCAGGACCTCTTCACTCTTCCTTGCTATGTCATTGGTACCGATGTGCACCACGAATTCTGGCTGGTCACCCTCCCACTTCAGAATGTCATGCAATCGATCAGAGACATCCTTGACCCTGGCACCTGGGAGGCAACAAACCATCCTGGATTCTCTGTCACGACCACAGAACCTTCTATCTGCACCTCTATCGAGTCCCCTATCACTACCACTCTCCTCTTTCTCCCCCCTCCCTTCTGCACTGCAGAGCCAGTCTCAGTGCCAGAGATCCGGCTACTGCAGCTAGTCCCAGGTAAGTCATCCCCCCCCCCCCCAACAGTATCCAATGCGGTATACTTGTTGTTGAGGTGAATGGCCACAGGGGAACCCTGCTCTGCCTGCCCTTTCCCCTTCCCTCGCCTGACAGTGACCCAATTTCCTGTCCTCTGCTCCTTTGGCATAACTACCTCCCTGTAGCTACGATCTATAATCTCCTCATTCTCCTGAATGATCTGCAGGTCATCCAGCTCCTGCTCCAGTTCCCTAACGCGGTTTGTCAGGAGCTGCAGCTGGATGCACTTCTTGCAGGTGTCGTTGTCAGGGACACCGGAGGGCTCCCTGACTTCCCACATCCTGCAAGAGGAGCATTCCAACATCCTGCCTGGCATTCTCACTGCACTAAACAATCTGAACAAAAAACTTACCGGAACCTACCCTGGCCTCTGCCTGTTCTCGCTGAAGCCTGTTTGAGCCAAAGCCGTCCCACTCTGACTCAGTCCACTCCGACGATGGCCGCTACAACGATGGCCGCTGTATATGGTTCCTCCTCATCTCCGTCCTAAATCTACTCCCCTGAATCTTGAGGCTATATCCACCCCTCAAGATTGCTCCAGCCCTTACCTCCACCTTTAAATACTGAATATCTCCCCCTTTCTTTTCAGTCCGGACTAAGGGTCTTGACCCAAAATATCCACTCTCCAGAGATGCTACCTGACTCACTGAGTTCCTCCAGCTCCTGTTGTGTTGCTGCAGAAACCAGCATCTGCATTCTCTTTTCTCTCCAATCTTCCTTTCCCCCTCCTTATTTCCCTTTCAGTATCTGATCTGACATTGCACTCATCCAGTATAATTTACACTGTCTGGTTCAGGGTCTAGTGTTTATTAATAGCTCTTGAAAATGACTGATTATGGACTGGTCTCTACTCAGTTTACAAATGCCTCTAGGTGGCGACAGGCTTTTGTCCTTCCTGTTCAACACCGCCTGAATCAAACTGAATTCAGCTCACTGTCTGGATTCACCCCCACTAGGAAGCTCCATCAACCTACACTTATCAGAGCCGGATGTGAAGTGTACTGTATGTGGTCTGTGTATGTAGTTTTGTAGATGCAGTAAGTTCTAATTGTACTGGTATACAGGAACTCCAAAACAAGCATCTGGTACTTTATTGTAGAGTGCCAATAACTAAGGTGTTTGTGTATTATCAGAATCATCACTGATATATGTTATAAAATTTATTGTTTTGCAGTAGCAGTACAGTGCAAGACAATAAAAATTACAATGGGCACTATATGACTTAACTACAATGGTTTTTCTTTGAAACACCTTTTTTTCCCACAAATATAAAACATACATTTTCAGTCTGTTAAGTGGGTTTCTAGCATGTTGAGGCTTCAACTTTGTTTGGGTTTCAGGCAGAATAGTTAATACTGGATTTGAAGAGTGAGAGATATCTTGACTTAACTCATTGACTTCCGTCTCCTTATCACTTGCTAATCCCATATCCACTGTTGGGGAAAATAAACCAAGATTCGATTTTTCTTGTTTCGTGCTCCAATCACTTGGTGAGCCTTTCTGGTTCACCAAATGATTGGAGCAAGAATACCTCTGACTGGAACATTAAATTTCTGACCTTCCCTCAATCTTTTACTAAACACCACTTTGGACTGCAGATTTGTCCATTCTCCCAATATCTGTGTTCTGAGCATCACACTGAATCATCAGTCTCAATTCTCATGTTCTCATTTTGTCTGAATTGTTTTTCTCTGTCTCTTCCAAATGAATAATGATTTTCTTTGAAATGTACCTCTCCACTCTCTCTTCCAAATTAGGTTGTCCCATGCTCAAGTTGTTCAAAGTCTAAAATGGATCAGCTAATCTGGTTGAGTGAATCATGGAGTAAATTATGGTATTAAAAGACTTTCAAACAGGTTCGTTAATCAATGAATCATTGTCAAAGCGGAACTATCATGGAAACTTCCTTCAGAATGTAAATGAAACTTTCCATTGCATTGGTGGGTACATGATGGTATTGGAGAAAGTAATGAATACTTGTTACTAATACATCTCATGAATCACTGAACCAAATATCTGTTAGCTGTTGTCCACTGTTTGATACCATCTGTTTGGATTTATTGCAAAGACCCATCTCAATCTCTTTTTTATAAGTTCTTCTGTCAGACAGAATCACACAAATCCCTCTTCAATTCAAATAATAAAAGGCCTAGATAGGGTGGACATGGAGAGGATGTTTCCAATAGTGGGGGAGTCTAGGGCCAGAGGGCACTGTCAAGGAATACAAGGATGTCCCTTTTGAACAGAGTTGAGGAGGAATTTCTTTAGCCAGAGGGTGCTGAACCTGTGGAATTCATTATTGCAGATGGCAGTGGGGGCCAAGACATTAGGTATATTTAAAGTGGAGGTTGATAGGTTCTTGATTATTAAGAGTGTCAAAGATTACGGGAAGAAGGCAGAAGGGTGGGGTTGAGAAGGATGATAAAACAGCCATGATGGAATGGTGGAGTAGACTTAATGGGCTGAATGGCCCAATTCTGCTCCTATGTATTATGGTGTACATCAACAAGGACTAGAAAGTTACTACCGTTCTGACAAAGTAGTAAATTGATCTCCTTCAGGTGCAATTCCAGGTAACCCACTCCCACTATGTTCCTTTATTACCCAGCAAGTAGTGGGAGTTTCTGCTAGTGGGAGAACCTTGACCAAGGAGAAATGACTATAAGATTAGGGGACTGCCAGTTAAAAATGAAGATGCATAGGAACTTCTTTAAAGTGTGGTGAATCTTCTGCCCTGGAGAACTGTGGAAGCTCCAGCTTTGGGAATACTTAAAAGAGGGGATAAACAGCAAATTAGTGGTAATATTGAACTGGAACATAGGAGGAGATGAGGGCTCAGCGTATCATTCCAGGGAGTTTTCATTTTTAAACTTACATGAGGAACCACAGGTTAGATGAATGTACCTCAGTAATATGTCCCCTGATCCTGTTAAAAATACTACCTCACTCTATGGCAAAGACTGCATTGAATGGTTGAAATCCTCCTCGAATGGATTAAGGTATTTGTGATATCTCAAAGTAACACATACAGAATGCTGGAGAAAAACCCAGCAGGAAAGGAATAAAACAGTTGACATTTCAGCCCGAGACCTTTCATCAGCATCTTGTGTGTGTTACTCTGGACTTCCAGCATCCGCAGAATCTCTTGTTTTGTAATATCGCAAAGATTTTCTTTTGCCTCTGATGGGCAATGTTCATGCAGCAATGGAGCAAGTGGTATTGAAGGTTTCCCCTGCTGGTCACTGACAGTGCAAGCTATGCCTTAAGAGTGAGAGTGACAGATAACATATTACTGAAGCACATACATAGAACACACGGGACATCACTGAAAGTCAAGCATTTTTGAGGATAGTATATGCTAACTTGCAGATATACAACTGAGAGAGAATCCCCTCTCCAAATATCCAGTGGGTATGTGACCATACACAGTACATTCTACAGGTTAGTGAATAGTTTGCAGCAGTTTTCAAAATACTTCCATTCTACAACAGTTGGCAATTATTTGCCCCCTAAATTCACAATAAGGGCAAATAACTGAAAAGACTAAAGACCAACAAGGGCTGTTCACTGACGATCAGTTTGAAAATCCACACATATGCAGATTAGCAGTGAGAGGCATGCGGTGGTATGAGATGACCTAGAAAGCATAATTCCATTACTTGGTCTGCTCGGGAAGAGCAATACTGTACCTGACTCAGAGCAGGTCTCAAGATCTCTATTGATTGTCTCTATGTTACTTATGATCACCATCCTTATGGGTTTGTGCTCACCACTATTAGAAAATAATCATCAGCAAAAATCTGCAAGCACATTTTCTATTTTTCATTTCCATGTCTGACTATGCCATGGTAGCATAGCGGTTAGCGAGATGCTATTACTGCTCGGGGCATCGGAGTTTGAAGTTCAATTCCGACATCATCTGTAAGGAGTCTGTACATCTTCATCGTGGAATGTGTGGCTTTTCTCCAGGTCCTCTGGTTTCCTCCCACAGTCCAAAGATGTACCGTTTAGTAGGTTAATTGGTCATTGTAAATTGACCTGTGATTAGGCTAATGTTAAATTGGCTTTGCTGGGTGGTGCAGCTCGAAAGGCCTACTTCTCACTGTACCTCTCACTATCTAACTAAACTAAATGGTGATGGAATGATACAGTTGGTAGAACCGTTGCCTCACGGCACTAGCCGCTCAGGTTCAATTCAGACTGCTGTCTATGTGGAGTTTGCACGTTCTCCTTATGACCACGCTGGTTTCCTTTAGGCTCTCAGGCTTCCTCCCACATTCCGAGGATTGGTTGCTTAACGGGCCGTTGTCAATTGCGCTGGAGGTGTAGGTCAGTAGCAGAATCTGGGAGCAGTTAAAAGGAATGTTGGGGGGGAGGGGTAACGTGGGTTTAGTGTAATTTGGTGCTCAGTAGTTGGTAGACACTTGAAGAACTTAAGAGCCTGTTTCCATGATGTATGATTGTACAACTCAACTCTGCTCTGTCTCTCTCCACAGAAGCTATCTGACCTGCTGAGTATTTTGAGTACCCTCTGTTTCTGTGCAAGCCCGGCAGTGTCCGGACTGAGGAAAGGCAGGTGAGGAAGGTTACACAAAAGTGCCTGTTATTTTTGTGTATCTGCTTAGAACTAAGGTGTTTTTGTGAGTGTTGCCCTGTTGGAAGACTGTGACCTGAAGTGGAGGAGACCATTTGCCTTGGAGAAACAAGTTGAACCAGAAGTAAAATACATAAGGTGCTGGAGGAATTCAGGAAGTTGGGCAGCATCTATGGAGAGAAATAAACAGTCGACATTTCAAGCTGAGCTATTTCATCAGGACTTAGAAGATCACAGAATCTCTTATGATCTTGAACTAGAAGATTCCACCTGAAATGCTGGAAATGCTGAGCAAGACAAGCGGCATTTGTGGAGGGAGGAACCAAGGGGTCATTTCAGTTTAGTGAGCTCGCATTGATCTGAAATGCTAACCACTTCTGTCTCTACAGAGCCCTTTACCTTGCTGTGGATATCCAGCAATTCCTGTTATTATTCAAACTTCCAGCATCTGCAGAATATTTTGTTTTGGATTTAGCCTACTGGTATGAACAGACACCATCTGGACAGTTGGCAGAGTGACAGACTGTAACAGAATGGCAATGCTGTTTTTTAGTGAATAGACAGCTGCCTAGAGCTCTCTGCAGTTACTGCCAATTTGCTGGCGTGGAGTCTGGACAGAATTTATTGGAGAAGAGATTTCTTTACTGTGGTGCTGTTACACTACCTGCCTTTTAAAAGTAGTATCTCCAGTCTGCCACTGGGTGGCGGTGTGGAGATACGTATCTACCAAAGGAGGTGCAAGGTGCTCCTTCCCTCTTGCTAGTCTGCAGATCACTCTTGGGCAAGGTGTAGCACGTGATTATCCACCAAACTCCCCCCACCCCTGCAGATCACGTGAGCCATAGGAGCAGGTGGTGGATGATCTTATGAGCACCTGGTGCAGATCACAAGTCCTGGTTATATGACCACTGATGCCAGGCAGACAATCTCTGCACAGTGTTGTCACCTGTCTTGTAAAGGCACTGCCCAGAAGAAGGCAATGGCAAAGCACTTCCGTAGAAAAATGTGCTAAGAACAATCATGGTCACAAGACCATGATCACCTACATCACACAACCTGGCACGTAACGATGATGATGAAGATCCAGAGCCACAATGACACAGATCTGAGTTCCATGGCAGCAAGTTGAGCTTACACTGCAGGAGCTAGACAGAAGAGAAAGAAAGAAACTTATTCCCCCTTCCTTTCCAGTGCTGACGAAGGTTCTCAGCCTGAAATGTTGATTGTTTATTCCTCTCCATAGATTCTTCCTGACCTGCTCAGTTCCTCCAGCATTTTGTGTGTGTTACTCTGGATTTCCAGCATCTGCAGAATCTCTTGTGTTTATGATAAGCTAGACATCAGAATGTTTCGTCTTAAGCTAAGGTACCAGCCACTCAGTGTTGCATTGGCCCTGAGTAGAAAAGTCCATCTTTTCTATGATGGTTTCAGTGAACTCTTCCGAAGGGCCCTCTGCAGAAGGTTGATGCAAGACTCAGGAAGGTGGCAGGGTATGCCTTCTTCACATTACCACCATCAGGAGGTGGTACAGGAGCCTGAAGATACACACTCAATGTCTTAAGAATGCTTCTTCCCTTCTGCCATCAGATCTCTGAGAGGGACATGAACCCATGAAGACTACTTCACTGTTTTGATCCCTTTTTGCACTATTTATTTATTTTTAAATATATTTCTTACTATTACTTATAGTAATTTTTATGTATTGCACTACTGTTATCGCAGAACACCACATTTAATGACATGCACTCAGTGGCCACTTTATTAGGTACACCTGCTTGATAATGCAGATATCTAATCAGCCAATCATATGGCAGCAACTCAATGCATAAAAGCATGCAGACATGGTCAAGAGGTTCAGTTGTTCTGACCTTGGAATGATTGGTGGTGCCAGACAGGATGATTTGAGTATCTCAGATCTCCTGAGATTTTTGCACACAATCATCTCTAGAGTCTACAGAGAAGGGTGCTGAAAACAAACAAACAAAAAACTCCAGTGAGCAGGAGTTCTGTGGGTGAAAATGCCTCGATAATGAGAGGTCAGAGAAGAATGGTCAGACTGGTTCAAGGTGACGTGAGGGTGACAGTAACTCAAATATCAACATGTTACAACAGTGATGCGCAGGAGAGCATCTGTGAACACGCAACACTTCGAACCTTGAAGTAGATGGACCACAGTAGCAGAAGACCACTTCAGGTTCCACTCCTGTACTTAATAAAATGGCCACTGAGTCTATGTCAGTCATAATAAACCTGATTCTGATTCTGTTCAAGCTCCTTCAAATTGGAAAGTTGCCTCTGACAGCTTTGCTAGTACTGCACACCGATTAACAAGAGAAGCTTTGTAACCTTGCCTGTGGGCAGGAGGCACCTCTGCTTCCTTTGCTTTTGCAATTTTGTTTTATCCTTGAAATCTGACTTCACATGGCTGGTGAAGCTATAGAGCAATAAGCAATATTTTGCACTTGTGTGCTTAAAGCAGATTACTCGCGTCAGACATGGCAGAGAACATCACCATGATCCCGCTTTCACGGCTGTGGTTTGGGCAATGAACCACACAGTGTTCGATTGAAGGCCTGCTCCTAATGACTACAGCCACACACTGGAGAAAATTATTTTCCATTTGTGCAAAAGGTACCTATGTGTGACATGAATCAAAATCAGCATGATTCCAAGTAATTGAGTCACAGAAACAGGCCCTTTGGCCCACCTAGTCCAAGCCAAACTATTATTCTGCCTGTTCCCATCGACCTGCACCTGAACCATACCCCTCCCAACCCCTCCCAACCATGTTCTGTACCTATCCAAATTTCTCTCAAAATGTTGAACTCAAACCCACATCCACCACTTCTGCTGGCTATTTGTTCCACATTCTCAGAACCCTCTGAGTGAAGAGGTTCTTTTTAAGCATTTCACCTTTCACTCTTAACTAGACCTCTAGTTCTAGTCTCACACAAACTCAGTGGAAAATACACTAGTGAAATTTAAGAGACTGCTAGACAGGTATATGGAGGAATTTAAGGTGGGGGGTTATATGGGAGGCAGGGTTTAAGGGTCGGCACAATATTGTAGGCAAAAGGGCCTGTACTGTGGTGTACTATTCTATGTTCTATGTAAAAAGCCTGCTTGCATTTACGCTATCTATACTCTTCATAATTTGATATACCCCTTTCAAATCTCTCCTCATTCTCCTACGGTCTAGGGAATAAAGTTCCAACCTTTCCCTATAACTCAGGTCTTCAAGTCCTTGCAACTTCCTTGTAAATGTTCTATGCACTCTTTCAATCTTATTTGGTAGTCTTAGTAGTAAAAAAAAAAGAGAAATGTGCAAGGGTGTGGCTGTGACAAGTTGGAAGGAGTGAAGTAAGAACCCTGAAGCTTACAAATTGGAGGCAACTGTGGGATAAAGAAAGTACATGGTTGTAACGAAATGGATCATGAAGCCACTGTTAACTTCCCTGGTTTCACCTCCGTCACTTGTCAACAGGTTTAGTAATGTTACACCAATAGCGGTAAGCAATTCTGGTGTTAACGTTAGTTGTTGATGGTATCAGTTTGCCCGTGATCTACAGCTGCAGCTCGGACTGCGGTTCTCTACGAGCGGTGGGTTCTCGGACTTGCCACTTGGCCTGGCGTTTTGCTATCTCCAGCAGCGGCCTGGAAGGTGTTCGCCTTCGGGGTGCGGCCCCATGGACAACCCGGTTCCTCGTGAACTGAAGTGACGTGGGAGACTGAAATGTTGAAACAGCAGGCAGTGTCAGAAGGAGACCCCTGTATTCGAGCATCTCTCTCTCTCACTCTCTCTCTCTCTGTCTGTTGATCCTCGAGTTTGGGACTCGAAGAAGTGATGCAGAAGATTGTAACATCGAAACAGCAAGCTGCTGGTCTCCCGCTCTCTTTGTTGCGGCAGCGATCTCTCTGTCCCTCACTAGCAAGAGAGAGCCTGTCTGAGATACCGACGTGTTGGGTTATGGACTAGTTCTCGATGGACTCTAGATCAAGGTTTCTTTGGGGGATTTTGCTATTGCTCGCAATGTGGGTGGTGGGAGGGGGTTGTCAGTGCTTCTGCTGGTGCAAGTGGAGGGAGGGGCAATGTTTCTGCGGCTTGTGCGTAGGAGGGGGAAGGGGGACTTTGGGTTTCTGATGTTTCTGTCATTCATTCTTTGGGATTTTTCTGTTTTGTGGATGTCTGTAAAGTAGGAATTTCAGGTTGTATACTGTATACATTCTCTGATATTAAATTGAACCATTTGAACTCTGTAGGAGGGAGGAAATGTTGATACTGAACATTGCACTATGTTTTGGGGTCGCACGTTGACAGTGCGTTCAAGCTGCTGAATGTGAATGTGAATATTAAAAGCAGTAACAAGAGTGAGTGAATGTGTACTGGGAAAAATAAGTATTCGGCCTGGGTTCTGATCAGTAGACATTGTTGGTAAGCGAGCATTGTCGGAGAAAGGCAGGCAAAGCGTTTGAAGAGAAGAGTCATTTACTACTCTTGGCAACATCCGTCATATCACCGGATTTCTGCAGCCTTGCACACACACACATCCTTGGGGCTTGACTTCTGACACTGAAATGCTACGGACAATCATTGCCTTCAGACGGCATTTTGGAATGAACTGATTTCCTGTGGAAATATTACCATGTGCCAAGAGCACCACAGCGTGTCAAAATCTCCCGAGTATGTTGTGCCAAGTTCTCCAGCGCAGTTTTGCCAAGCCTCTTTCTTCTGTATTGCATCATGATTGAACGTCTGCCAGGGCAGCAGGAGCTCCAAGATACCTGCCAGTACTTGCAACCCAAAACACTTCAGCCTTGGAATGCTCTGCAATATTAAAGGGGCAAGTTCAGTCAAGTGCCTCCATCTCCACACAGTGGCAACTTTATTAGGTACAAGAGGTGTATTTCTGTATGTTCATGGTCTCCTGCTGATGCAGCCCATCCACTTCAAGGTTCGACATGTTGTGCTTTCAACGATGCTCTTCTTCACACCGCTGTTGTAACACATGGTGATTTGAGTTATTGTTGCCTTCCTGCCAGCTTGAACCAGTCCGGTCATTCTCTGACCTCTTGCATTAACATGGCATTTTCACTCACAGAACTGCTGTTCAGTGGATTTTTTTTTTTTTTTGCACAATTCTCTGTAAATGCTACAGAGAACTGAGTGTGTGAAAATTCCAGAAGAACAGCAGTTCCTGAGATATTCAAACCACCCTGTCTGGCACTAACAAGCATTCCATGGTCAAAGTCACTTTGATCAAATTTCTTCCCCATTCTAACATTTGGGGTGAACAATGGAATATCTTGACCATCTCTGCATGTTTTATGCATTGAGTTGCTGCCACGTGATTGGCTGATTAGATATTTGCATTATTGAGCAAGTGTTTAGGTGTAATTAATAAAGTGGCCACTTGCAATGAACGTTGAAAACCAAGGCTCCCACATAAAACATGAACTTCCTTTCTGCAGAAACTTTCACCTCATTCAGGAGCTACACAGAGTCCTTGCTACATCCAGAGCAGCAGGGAGGGATCAAAAGTTTCTGTGCTGTCATGTGCAGCCTGTATTGCAAGAATTGTATAAGACTAACTTTAAGCAATCGAGCACCATCAGTTTCTGATCAACTTCCATGACAAGTAGTGGACTTGCTCCCATACAATTTGTTACATTACTTTTTACTGTTATTACTGTGCCTTGCTATTTCTATACTAAGGCATCTGTTAATAATTACAATTTGCAATTATATAATATTTTTAACATTTTGTAAATCTGTTACTTAAACGAAAAATGGGATGAGACTCTTCATTGGCAGGTTTATTAAACAATATTCAACATCGATTCCGATAAGATATTAGAAGAGTTGAACATAAGCTAGGTCAAAGAGGGGAAGAAAAGAAAGACACACACAAGCTCTGCAGGTCAAGCAGCATCTTTGGAGAGGAACAAACATTCGACTTTTCGGGCTGAGACCCTTTGTCAGTTTATTGCCCTAAAAATGCTGCATGACCTGCTGGGTTCCTCCTGCAGTCTGTGTGCGTTACTGTGGACTTCCAACATCTGCAGAACCTCTTGTGTTTACGAAGAAAGGTTTTCACTTGATAGTTCAAGTTTTAAAACATGTTTTAATGGAGAAGAAAGAGACAGAGAAGTATTAGGAAGTAAGTCCAGACTCAGGGTCTGGAAAATTGGAAGCATGGCTAATACTGGTGGAGCTAAAGCAGGAACTTAATAATAAAATAAAGAATCTTGTGGAGATCATGACTTGTATACAAAAGTAGTTACTGGCTTATGAATCTAAGTTGATATTTTCCACACATGGTACCTGTGACAAGGTGAGTCTGTCAACACTTTGATGGATCTTGGTGGCCTCTCTGGTCTCTCTAATGTCACAGGCAGCTCATCAACCTGCTGAGGCATCAAAAGAATACTGTTAATTAACATGACTCCCAAGATATTGATCACTGAACAGGAAGACGGACCTATTAACATCACAGAGTTTTGAAGACATCTGTAAGTAAAAATACGATGATTAAACTTTGATTGGCTATTGATTGGAAAAATTGGCTATTTGAAACTTAACAATGAAAACTCCTTAAAGACAGAAGCAAAACCCGAGCAACATCATCACCAAGAGGGGTATTAACACAAGGGACTGTTGTCAGGGCAACCCGTATAATGCAATGAATAGTAAAGATTAGTTAAATTTGTTATTTTTGTAACTTAGAATAATTTCTGTATATTGTACTGTACTCTTGGTGGTTTGTGTGGAGATATGTCTCCACCAAAGGAGGTGTATGGCACTCCTTCCCTCCGCTAGCCTGCAGCAAGGTACAAGGTGACAGTGTGTAGCACCTGCTTAGCCCCCTGATCAGGGTCATGTGAAGCCATGGGAAGAGGTGGTGGTTGGTCGAATGAGCAGCCGGTGCATATCACAAGTCCTGGTTATGCGACCACTAGCACCAGGCAGACGATCTCTGAAGATTATTGATAATGGCTGGAGTCGCTAATCTTGTAAAGACACTGCCCAGAGGAAAAAATTGCCAAGAACAATCATGTTCATTGGCCACGATCGCCCACATCAGATGACATGGCACGTAATGATGATGACGATCATACTCCTGCCGCAGAACAACAAATTTGATGACTGATGTCAGTAATAAAATAAGCATGATTCTTAAATTTATTGAATTACTGAGGAAGCATGAAAAGCTTTTGCAGAAGATAGGAAAGAAAACAGACAGCTGAAGCTTCAAATAGGAAAATGCCCAGTGATACCAAGTTCAAGTACATTGCCATGCAGACATACACATGTATACAGGTAGTTGAAACAATGTTCCTCAGGGACACAGTACATAAATCACAAACAGCACATAAAATATTATTAGCATAATACTATTAATAGATAAAGTATTCTGTGGATATACAAGTTGACTTAAAGTACAAATACTGTACAATATATAGTTAAATATACAATAGTATAATGCTTTTGGCGCTGTCGTAAGTAATGAATACTGAGTGGTAGTAGGGTGCTGAGAAGTAATAACATGCTAAAGGGGAGAAATACATATTATAACAAGGTTTATGGATTTAATTATGTTCCCATCACGGAGTCTGGGCCCAGATTTCATTGACACTGTTACTGACTCTCCTTTGGACGTAACAAATTATGCAACATTCCACAACGAAAGCCGGCATTAAAGGAAGATGTGGAGCAGAATTAGTGAACCTGATGTCATGGAACAAGACACTTCAGTGACATGGAGAGGATGGGGGAATTGGATTTGTTTTCATTAATGAAAGTTAAGGGAAATTCTGAAGGGGGATGTTCAAAACTTTAGTTTTGAAACAGTAGATCAGGAGAAATTATTTCCACTGGCAGGAACGTTAATATTCAGAGAACATGAATTTAAGAAAATGTGCAAACTTTCAGTGGAGGAATTGAGAACATTTTTGTTGAAAGTAATAAGTTATTGTGTCTGAAAGAGATTCAATATTAAAAACATGTAAAAGGGAATAAAACAGATACTTGAAATGGTAATTTGATAGGATTATGGGGAAAGAGCAGGCCTGTCGAAGATCTGGATAACTCTTTGAAAACACCAACCCAGGCCTGATGGAATAAAGGCCTCCCTCAGTGCTTCAGATTATATGGAAAGGATTTGCCAGCAATGGTGCGGCCAGTGAAACATCTTTGAAAATTGCATAACGCTCTCGGAATGGATTAGGGTTTTAAGCACCATGCAGCTGATATTACAGGGAGCTATGCAACACGGAAACAGGCCCTTCTGGCTGACTGAGTCCACATTGACCACGATGTATCAACTTACACTAATCCCATTTTATTCTACCAAGTTCCCATCAACAACTAACAACCTTCCTGCAATTTCTATCATTCAGCTAAACCCAACGGACAACGTTCTGTGGCCAATTAACCTATCAGCCCATGACTTTAGGGATGTGGGAGGTAAAATGACTTAGTATGGCAATTACTCTGCATGTGGCCGAGAATCTACAGACAGTTGTGGACACAGCTCAACAAATCACGGGAACCAGCCTCCCTCCTTCCCATGGACTCTATCTACTCTTCTTGCTGCCTCAGTAAAGCTGCCTTGACAAACTCATATAGATATTTGGTGGAAAGCAAACTGACTGGCTGCATTATGGCCTGGTATGGGAACACCAATGCCTTTGAGTGCAAAATCCTGCAAAAGGTAGTGGATTTGGCCCAGTACATAATGGGAAAGCTCTCCCAACCATTGAGCTCATCTACGTGAAATGTTGCTGTAGAAAGGAAACATCCATCAGCAAAGATCCTCACCACTCAGGCCATGCACTTTTCTTGCTGCTGCCATCAGGTAGAAGGTACAGGAGCCTCAGAACTCACACCACCAGGTTCAAGAACAGTTACTATCCCTCAACCATCAGGCTCTTGAACAAAAGGGATAACTTACACTCATTCTATTTCTGCTGACATCACTTTAATGACTCTTTATTTTGTTATTTCATGCTCTCATTATTCATTTGCTATTTATATTTGCATTTGCTCAGTCCATTGATCCTGTTTACAGTTCCTGTTCTGTAGATTCACTAAGTACGCCAGTGGGAAAAAGAATCTCAGGGTTGTATGTGGTGATATGTATGTACTCCGATAATCATTTTTATTTTGAACTTTGAGCATGATCTGCACTGCACCCTTTTTCATAGCTTTTACATTTTATTTTGCAGTTGTTTTACTGTATTTTCTGTGCGAGGAGTGGCGCCCCACATAGACTTCCAATCTGCGCCTTGTAAGGTATGAAAATGCCAGACGCAGGCCTGTCATGGTCTGAGTCGATGTTCTCTCCCCTTTACTGTATTCTAGCTCAATGCACTGATATGACCTGTATTAACAGTATGCAGGATCTAGGTACATGTGGCAATAATAATCTTATATCAACTTTAACACACAGATGTAACTGTACTACTGGTGATTAGGGACTTAATGCACTTAAAACATACTCATTAGGGAAAAATATGTATAAAAAGTGTATTAATACACTCAGAATTTCCGAGCCTCAGTATCTGTAGTTTTAAGGGAACATATGCAGACACACAAACTCATGTAGAGATTGGAATGAAGAATTAACAAATGTATAAGTGTGGGTTCCGTCTGTAGCATGACCTTACTGTCACTGCTTTAAGTCCAACTATTTGTGGTTTTATTCCTCTCTCATCCAATCTAATCCATAACTTGTTGGGAGAAGTCAATATTAGGTGATGTGCTAATAGTGCCTACTAATTCCAGCATGATCCAACAGTAACTACATTTATAAGTGACTACACACATTAACAGAGGCTGGTATAGTGATGGACAAGGGCTACTTAAAGCTAGACTACGCTACTTACACGGGAAGTGGATTTTTATCTGCAGTAGGCGATGCAAGTCTTTCTTGAGCTTATTCTGATCCAGCAGACATTGAAAATTGTTTGACACTTGGATAGAGGAGGGCTGCAAAATCATTAAGTTGCTCTCGGAGCAACATTGGAGGAGATGGATAGGAGTGGGGATGTACTGCATCTACAGGGCATTTGGATACTCTCCAGACCAAGCCAGGAAGGCAGTGAGAGCAGATGGTGTCAAGCTCAGTGCCAGAAGGCAAATCCTGAGAGCATGGGTGCTGTTCAATGACCTCAAACCTGTGGTGGTCAAGGTCAGTGAAGACACCTTCAAATGCCATGTCCCACCAAATCCATCATCAGTATCAGACACTTCTCTACACTCCCACCATTCACCTAACAATTCTTGTCAATCAGGATTCATAGCATACGTTCATAGGTGCACCTCATCATCACACCCTGAACTGTATTGTAAGCCTAATATCTACAGTTATTGCAAAGCATATCCTAATCAATCCTGATAGCCAGTTTGTTCTCTTAATACTGACAGCCTTCCTCTTCCTCCTCTTCTTTCCTCTCATAGCAACCCCGTCCATTATATCTTTTGTTTAATGTGTCTGAGAACAACTGGTTCGTACAGGAGGCATGACATCAATAGAATATCTTTTTAATCCTTGCTACCTCACTGCATTTTGACTTGGGCAACTTGAAATCAGTCTGCAACTGCTAAACACTGGCAAATTATAGCAACAGGCAGTAGAGATTAATAAAGTTGCAGCTACCCCCTGCATACATAGTGTGCATTATGGAAAACAGCCCTCATGACTACACCAATATGGTAGGAAGCATAATTGTCCACAAATCTCTACATGTGATTTGAACACAAGATGGAAGCAATATGGTGCTTTCATCTTAAACACAAGAGATCCTGCAGATGATGGAGGAACTCAACGTGTCAGGCAGCATCTATGGAAAGAAATGGTAGTGTGGAGGAGCAGAGGGATCTGGGAGTACATGCCCACAGATCTCTGAAAGTTGCCTCACAAGTAGATAGGGTAGTTAAGAAAGCTTATGGGATATTAGCTTTCATAAGTCGAGGGATAGAGTTTAAAAGTCGCGGTGTAATGATGCAGCTCTATAAAAATCTGGTTAGGCCACACTTGGAGTACTGTGTCCAGTTCTGGTCGCCTCACTATAGGAAGGATGTGGAAGCATCGGAAAGGGTACAGAGGAGATTTACCAGGATGCTGCCTGGTTTAGAGAGTATGAATTATGATCAGAGATTAAGGGAGCTAGGGCTTTACTCTTTGGAGAGAAGGAGGATGAGAGGAGACATGATAGAGGTGTACAAGATAATAAGAGGAATAGATAGAGTGGATAGCCAGCGCCTCTTCCCCAGGGCACTGCTGCTCAATACAAGAGGACATGGCTTTAAGGTAAGGGGTGGGAAGTTCAAGGGGGATATTAGAGGAAGGTTTTTTACTCAGAGAGTGGTTGGTGTGTGGAATGCACTGCCTGAGTCAGTGGTGGAGGCAGATACACTCGTGAAGTTTAAGAGACTACTAGACAGGTATATGGTGGAATTTAAGGTGGGGGGTTATATGGGAGGCAGGGTTTGAGGGTCAGCACAACATTGTGGGCCGAGGGGCCTGTAATGTGCTGTACTATTCTATGTTCTATGTTCTAAATCAAGAACCAACGCTTTGGGCCAAGACCCTTCACCAGGACAGGAAGTGAAGGGGGAAGGAGCCAGGATAAGGTGGAGGAAAGGGAAGGAGCACAAACTAGAAGGTGACAGGCGAAGCCAGGTATGGCACTCACAGTGCATCTTCCTTCTATCCCAAAACAAATGCACACCGCAGCACTGAATTTTGAGGCCATAATGTCAGCTGAGTTTCACATACACAGTTAACTGGAGTTTTGCACAAGTTGATTTGCAAACCTCTCTCTGTGTTTACACAAGCTCACAGAATGAACACCGTTTGTACACATCCTCTTGTGAGCTACACTGGGCCAGTAACTTCACACCCTATTTCTTTAAACAAGGTTGTTACTAGTACAGGGCTGAAAATGAACACGCAGGACTTCCTGAGATAGACCACAGGCGCTCAGTACTTTAGTATTTTAACCTCTGCTAACAGGCTATTGCGAAACTGAGCTGGTCAAACACACTAGTAATAACTTCAGAAGGAACCAATGTAAATGATATTGTTGTGTACAGTGAGAAATGAGGAAACCTGCTGCAGTTTGAAGAAAACATGATTTTATCTGCTGTAGATTCCTGTGATGAGGACTGACAGATTGAAGCTGTATGCAAGTCTAGGAAGCCTATAGTAACATCAAACTATAGAAACTACTTCTTCACTCTTTGTTAGTGTCCTGAAACTGTTGAGGTCATGGTCTGAGTTCTCTCTTTACTTACACTGCTGCACAGCATTTCCTGTTTTAACTTCTCATGTCTCTCGAACCCTATATTTTTTGGACACTTCCTTGCTGTTTCATGGTACCTCATTCACAGATATTTTAAAAATTGTTGCATATTAAAGGATCCAGGCATGAAATAGGAGGAATGTGGGGGTAGAGTTTCAGAAGGTCTGGGTCAGGAGGGTGATGATGATGATATACATTCAGCCACAAGCTGTGTCTTGGTTTGGAGTAAATATTTGCATCAGATTGCCAAATTTCTTTGAAGACATACCCAGAAAATCCATTGGAAGATCTACTGTTAACCATATGATCCTCCAGCCTCCCCACAAACATTGATCAGCTGCATTGTACATTTTGATGGAAGGAAAATGACTCATTCCTTGATTGGGTTAATTCTTCAATCAATTACATTTCCCTTGTTCTCTATTTCCAATATTTCTCCAAAATCATTGGAGTCATAGAGTAATAGAACAGTACAGCACAGAAACAAGCACTTTGGCCTATATGGTTGATGCCAAAACTACTTAAGCTAACTACTCCCATTGACCGGCACCAGAACCAAAGCCCTTCATACCCTTCCCACCCATGTAGCTAGTCAAATCTCTCTTAAATGTTGAAATTGAGCTCGCATGCACCACTTATGCTGGCAGCTCATTCCATACTCTCATGACCCTCTGAGTGACGAAGTTTCCTCTCACGTTCCCCTTAAACTTTTCTCCTTTCCCCTGTAAACCAAGACTTCTGGTTGTAGTCCCAACCAACCTCAGTGGAAAAAGCCTGCTTGCATTTACCTTATCTATACACTCATAATTTTGTATAGCTCTATTAAATCTCTCAATGTTCTACATTCAAAACAATAAAGTCCTAACCTATTCAATCTTCCCTTATAACTCAGGTCTTTCAGACCCATTAACATCCTTGTAAATTTTCTCCGTACTCTTTCAACCTTATCTTTCCTGTAGGTAGGTGACCAAAACTGCACACATTACTCCAAATTAGGCCTCATCAACATCTCATGCAAATTCAACATACTATCCCATCTCCTATAATCAATACTTTGATTTATGAAAGCCACTGTGCCAAGAGCTTTCTTTATGACCCTATCGACCTGTCCTACCACTCAAAGAAGAAATTAGAAACCTGCTTGAATCCTTGTGTGGTTTTTCCATGGTGTCTGCATTGTCACAGAATTTATTCTTAAGCATCTAGAAATTCCTGGAAAGCTCATCTTTATTTGCATCCAATAATTGCTCTAAATCTCACTACAATGAGTCAGCTTCCTATTCAATGTCATCAGTAGTCTAGTTTGTAACATACTGAATCTTGAAGAGCAGCAGGAGAAAGCTGAAAATTGTTGTTTTTTTTCCCCCCCATGGGAAAGTCATTTATTTCCCTTTTGCTAAAACTTTGGGTTCAAAGTTACTTCTCCAGCAGAACTGGCTTTTTGCTCGCCATCTGTTTTACTACTTCCGGTTGTGTGTGTGGGGCTTCCAATCATCGCACACTCATACTGTGCAGAAACCACAGCCCTTCTATCTTGTTCCACAGAAGAGGAGGAAATTAACATGTACAAAGCATTCCATAAATAACCAAACTGTCCTAGTGTCAATGGTATCCATTCTCACAGCTGCTGACTGGCTACTAATGGACAAACCAATGTAGTGCAAATCTTTTATCTGCAATCCGGACAGACTGCCATATGCTTGCAAGCCTGAGCCTATCTTGGAAAAGTGGTACACCTTGTCCTCTCCACCTTCTATCAAGAGCTGGCCAATTTTTTCCCCCAATTAATTAGCACAATTATTTCCCCGGAATCTTTTGCCTTGAAATTCACTGTGACAGCTATTACCACGTACACTGCTTTCTAACTCAGTTGATGGGATTAGTTTGCCACAGAACAGAAAACATTAAGAGGAAATGATTATGGTTATGAATGATTATGAATGTTTTAGGCTAAGTAGTTAGGGAGGAACCACTTCCACTGCTGTTAGGGAGTGAAACAAATTTGAACTAATCAGCAGAACAAAAAAAATCCAAAATGAAATTTCTTTATGTAGCATGTTGTAATGATGTGGGATATTTTACAGATCCAATTGCAGCCTTCAAAAGGGAGCCGTGTAAGTACTTGAAAATGAAAGTATTGTTGGGTTTTCGAGAATAATGTTGGGTTGGGGGGGCTACAGATAATTTGCTGAAAAGAACAACTTTTGTTTCTGGCACATACTCAATGATTCTAAGTAGTTGATTAATACACAAGAAATTCACACTGAGAACATTGTGAGAAGGGAATTTACCACTTCCGATAATAATGAATGTGAAAGTTATCTTCCTGAAAATTCTAGTGTCCCCATTTGAGCTGCACTGAATTGTCACAACAGACAACCATTTTATACCATTTTATATTGCTGAAAACTGTACTTGTGACCCATACTTAAAATTGATCAATTTAAGCATATTTTAATGGCTGAAGATATGCTGCCTGATGCTCCTGCCCCAAGGACACAAAGGAATAATACCAGGAATGAGAGGTACAGTACTGTGCAAAAGTCTTAGGAGCATATGGTATATATTGCTAGGGGTGCCTACGACTTTTGCACAGTACTGTATTTTAAAATATGGAGCAGAGAGCAAGTTTGTAAATCTGGTGGGAGCAAAGGATGTTGGGGATGACGAGGATGGAGCACTGCGGGAGGGGTGTGGGACAGGTGGCAGAGAATGAGGTCCAGGGGTTGCGGTGGGGGGGGCGGTGGCATGGGTACAGACGCACCCAGCCTGAGACACCAGGCAAGGTCATTTGATTCCAAACAATTGGTTTATTGATCATTATGGAGTGTCTCTCTGGTGCTACCCACTCCCTCTCCTCTCCCATCCCTCTTTCCTAAACATGATTCCCCTCTCCCTGCCCCCTCCCTACTCTCAGTCCACAACAGAGACCCATATCAGAATCAGGTTTATCATCACTCATTGGTCATGAAATTTGTTTTTTTTTTGTGGCAGCAGTTCAGTGCAATAATAAAATTACTGTGCAAAGGTCTTAGGCACCCTAGCTATATGTACAGTATGTGCCCAAGATTTTTGCACAGTATGCTATATTCCCACACATATACAATGAACATAGTTTTATGAATGCAATCTTTCCATTTTTCATAATAGTTGGCAGAAAATGGCTCACTAATTTATAATAAGAATGTTCCTTCTGTGTAGGTGGTCTTTTGTTTCCATCTCCACTGACTTCAAAATTCAAAGGAAATTTCAAAGTAATTTTATTATCAGACTACATATACATGACCATATACTACCTTGAAACTCATTTTTGCAGGCATTTACAGGAAGAAAAGAAGTTATGAAAACTCAATACAAGTAGTCAAAGACTGACATATTCCAATGGCAACAGAAGACAAACTGTGCAGGTAAAAATAATACTGAAAAAAAAAGAGCTGTAAAGAGCCCTTGCAAATGAGTCTGTAGGTCATAGAAGCAACTGGTGAATGAAATTATCCACACTGGTTGAGGAGCCGGAATGTTGTAGGGTAATAACCATTCCTGAACCTGGTGGTGTGTGACCTCCAGCCTGATGGTAAAAGCAAGAGGACAACATGGTCTTTATGGTCGGGGCCTCTGATGATGGATACATTTCCAAGCGTTGATATGGAGCTTAGTCTTATGAATGCAGATTTTCCATTTTTCATAATCACATTCATGAAACTATACTCCTTATAGATGCTTGGGAAATATACCTTTCATTAGAGGTTTTATTCCTTTGTGCCTTTGTGAAAGGAGCATCAGGCAGCAGATCTTCAGTCATTAGAACACGCTTAGCTCGGTCACAAGTAAAGTTTTCAGCTCGATCACTTGGGATAAAATGGTTGTCTGTTGTGCAAATTCAGCACGTCTCAATGGGACACTGGAATTTCTAGGAAGATTATTCTGTCAGATCCTCTCACTTATTTAAGGCAGTGAGTGTGGAGAGAATTTGAAAAGCTTAAGAGTACAATGGACCAGAAAACATTGAAGAGGAACTATTCTAAAGTCTCACTGGGTAGTCACGCTTATTTCACTCTCCATAAACTAGTAGCTATCCAAAGCTTTGCTGTCCATATTTTAGTTGGCACCAGTTCCAGTTTAAACATATTATTTATTTACTGATTGATTGAGATACAGCGCGGAATAGGCCCTTCAAGCTGTGCTGCCCAGCCATCCCTAATTTAACCCTAGCCTAATTACGGGACAATTTACAATGACCAATTAACCTATGAACCAGTATGCCTTTGGATTGTGGGAGAAAGCCAGAGCCTTTGGGGAAAGATTATACATTCCAAGGGGAAGATGTAGACTCATTACAGATAATGTTGGAATTGAACTCTGAATTTGGATGCCCTGAGCTGTAATAGAATCATACTAACCTCTACACTACTGTAGCACCCATATCGCTGGCCATCTGTCTCCTGGTGCAGCGCCTTCTTAATTTTAAGACATATCCTTTTTTTCAGAACCCCTCCATGATCAGCAGCTCCATGCCTGGAGCCCAATCCTACGTATCTTAGACACATTTGCACTCCTCTAACTGCGGCCTCTAGTGCTTCCCTATTTTGGGTTCTGTTTTTGGTGGTAAAACCCAAAGATCTAGAATTTCCCAATCTCCTCACTTCTCCTCCTTAAAACCCACACTTTCTACTGATTTTAATATTCTCTCATGTGGAGTAAAGCCACATTTTCTTTCATTATGGTCTTGTTAGGTGACCTGGGACATTTTTCTACATTAAAAGTGCTACACATATACAGGTGGTTGTTACATTAATTAATTACATTTATTTGTGTATTCAGTGTTCCTTAATGAGGGAGAACAGGCCAGTGGTGAGATACTACAAATAACAACTTTATAATTGATGATAATGTAAACAGTTAATCATCAGTTTCTGATCACTGAAAACCACTAACGATTTTATCCATTAATATTTTATTTCGAATGATTCTTAATTCCTGTTTTGGGGCATTTTTTATTTTTAAGGTTGAAGGCAATGTTAAGGAAAGATGCCTTAAAGATACAAGACCGTAAAACCCATAAGATATAGGAGAAGAAGTAGGCCATTTGGCCTACGAGTCTGCTCCACCATTCAATCATTGGTTGATCCAATTTTTCCAGTCATCCCTAGTCCCCTGCTTTCACCCCATACCCTTTGATGCCCTGGCTAATCAAGAACCTATCTATCTCAGCCTTAAATACACCCAATGACTTGGCCTCCACAGTCGCTTGTGGCAATAAATTCCACAGATTTACCACCCTCTGACTAAAGTAATTTCTCCGTGTCTCAGTTCCAAAAGGATGTCCTTCAATCCTGAAGTCAAGCCCTCTTGTCTTAGACTCCCCTACCATGGGAAATAACTTCACCATATCTAATCTGTTCAGGACTTTTAACATTCAGAATGTTACTATGGAATTCCCCCTCATTCTCCTGAACTCCAAGGAATACAGCCCAAGAGTGCCAGACGGTCCTCATAAGGTAACCTTTTCATTCCTGGAATCATTCTTGTGAATCTTCTCTGAACCCTCTCCAATGTCACTATATCCTTTCTAAAATAAGGAGCCCAAAACTGCACACAGTGCTCCAAGTGTGGTCTCACAGGTGCCTTATAGAGTCTCAACATCACCTCCTTGCTTTTATATTCTATACCTCTAGAAATGAATGCCAACATTGCATTCGCCTTCTTCACCACCGACTCAACCTAGAGGTTAACCTTCAGGGTATCCTGCAGAAGGACTCTCAAGTCCCTTTGCATCTCTGCGTTTTGAATTTTCTCCCCATCTAAGTAATAGTCTGCCCATTTATTTCTTCCACCAAAGTGCATGACCATACACTTTCCGACATTGTTTTTCATTTGCCACTTATTTGCCCATTTTCCTAAACTATCTAAGTCTCTCTGCAGGCTCTCTGTTTCCTCAACACTACCCACTCCTCCACCTAAAGCAAAATTAGCCACAAATCCATTAATACTGTGGTCCAAATCATTGACATACATCGAATATATTCAGATATTCATATTGATATATTCACATTTGGAAAAGTTCAGAGACCAAATATGTAAAGAAATTTAATTAAGGGCAAGGATGTCTTCAATCCACCAAGAATTGGGCTGTTTCATGTTGAGAAGAGCTTGCAAAACTATTCAGCCATAAGAAAGCACAGAATAAAATAGATTACCTCATCAATACTAAAACTTGGATTGGTGTTTAAGAGTTCTAGCTGCTTCTCAAATAGATCAGTGATTGCTCTGTAGACCAACCCATACTGCTCCTAAAATTGGGAAACACAACAGACTGTCAGTCACTGGATGCTCTGGCTCAAGTCATCTGTTCGACAGAAACCTGCAGGGACATGATTAAGGCTGTCAGTAATGGATTAATATTGGGCAAAACAAACACACATGCACACACACACATGCACGCACGCACGCACACAGGAATGCTCAGTTAAAGACGATAGGAGAAACGATGTATTTTCACTCAGAGGGTTGCCAATCTTTGTAATTCTCTACCAAGTGTGTGGACACTGATTCGTCACAAGTAAGACACATTTTTAGATGAAGTTAAGATCAAATATCACATCAACCATTATGTTATCAAATGAAAGTGCAGGTTCAGGGAGTGGTATGGCTTACTCCTGCTCATATTTCTTATGCTTCCCCTCTGCCAAAGATTCCTGTGGTCATCTCCAATACAACTTAATGGACAGTGAATGTCAATAAAAGTTCTTGAAATTTCAGCGAGGGGTGGGCCGATAAGAGGATCTTTCTGGTCTATGAAGTGCTCTACTGTTTCAAGCTGAGGCAAGCTTCCTTTGCTGAAGTCATCTGACTGTAATGGTGCACTATTTTACTAGATCTATTTGTAGATAAGGGCAGGAAGTACACTAGTTAAACAGTTTAATGATCTAAAACTTAAGAAACTGAACTTTTGTTTCATGTGTGAAGGCTTTTTCAAACAGTATTTTGATCTATTAAAATATGTAGCACTAGTATTGATGTCTGTGCATTTTCCTCTTGTGATAACATATAAACGTCCCACCTATGGGCTGAAAAGGGAAATGTTAACATAGACGTCAGCAGGAGACTTCATTCTCACCACATGTATAAACCTGCAACATACAATTGAACTGAATGCTTTCCACTAGTCATAAGATTAACCTCAAAGTAATTAAACAAGAAGTGGGGAGGCAAGAGTGAGGCTTAGACAGAGACAGACAGACAGACACACACACACACACACACACACACAGAGAGAGAGAGAGAGAGAGAGAGAGAGAGAGAGAGAGAGAGAGAGAGACACACACACACACAGAATGAGTGAGAGAGAGACAGACAGACAAGATAAAACATGAAAAATTTGGCCTCATCTTCTGTTGTGCTATTTCTACACACCCTTCTTACTTGATCTAGTGTATTTTTGATCCACTACCACTTTAAATATTTCCAACAGCCTAGTTTCCACCACCTGTCAGAGCAGAGATTCCCATTCTCTCGACTACCTCTAGCCCCTGCAACTTTGTACACACTAGTTTTCAATTGAACATGATCTTTTGTCTTTCCATTAATCACTGACTGTGCCTCTTTCTCATGGAATCCTGCTTTATGATTAGAGTAAACTCATGCTGGGTATTATAGACCAGCTTTTTGAATGTCTGCCACTGTTCCTTTACTAACTTGTCTCTTACCTTAGATAACTCACACCTCGTACCATTATAATTGCATTACTGAAATGGAGGACACTGGTTATGGACCTATGGTGTTCAGTCTCAAGCTGCATCTTGTGGTCACAACCCACCTAGGAGGTCTTAAGATCCTTATTAACCCTTCCCCTTTACGTCAGTTTTGTTGTTTTTTTTAATTGACATACAGTGCAAAATAGGCTCGTTCAGCCCTTTGCATTGTGCCGTCCAGCAACTCCCCCATTTAACCTGAGCCTAGTCACAGAATAATTTACAATGAGCGATTAACATCCTGACTGGTACGTTTTTGGAATGAGGGAGGAAACTGGAGCACCTGGAGGACACCATGCAGTCAGGGAGAGAATGTACAAACTCCTTACAGACAGTAGCGGGAAATGAACCCAGGTTCTTGATACTGTAAAGTGTTGTGCTAACCATTAAGCTACTGTGTCACCCGTTATGTGCCGTGTCCTATGACATTATCATTATGTGCTGTGTCATATGACGTGGGCGATTATGGTCTTTCCATGACCATGGCTATTCTTGGCAAATTTTTCTACAAAAGTGGTTTGCCATTGCCTTCTGGGCAGTGTCTTACATAAGACCAAATTTTTTTTTAAAAATCCGATCCTGGGTGGGCATTGTACTGCTCCTAGAAGCAATCTCCAATGCATTCTGCAAATATCTCATGAGAGTTTTATTTCTGTCTCTACCTTAGCATTATTAGCTTTTTTTTGGAGAAGAATTAGTTGTTTAGAACCCTTGTCTCATGGAATATTGGAAGGCATCTTGGTATTTCAGGCAATTTCAGTACTCAGTGGAGGTCTGTGAGAGAATAAGTCATGAGGAAACTCTGTAAGAGAATGGGATTCTGAACAGGCATAGATTTGATGGGCCGAATGTTCTCTTCCTGAAGTTTTGACGTAAGAAAATACGAAAAGTGCTTCAGTATTTGCAGGCATCCCAGGATCCTGTCAGCAGCTTCTAAGGATTTCTAGATATGAGTTTGGAGTTTCCCATGAGAACGCCAATATTTAAAATGGGAGAGAGTGCAGAGTCTATGAATCACAGTACTCAAATTCAACTTTCTCTTTTCTTTAAGCCTTATTGATTAAAAGACAAAGGATCTTTTACCTCTATTGTTCTTTTAGAAAACACTAACATTACATGTTCCCTACACCTTTATAGCACTACTCGTACCTTGGTTTGTACAACTGATGGTCTCTGAGTTCTCATTTCTTGAATCAAGGCAAAAATACTGAAATTTTCTGGAATTATCTGAAAATGTAAATACAAGTGTTTAGTATGACATTAAAAAAAAATCCAAAGCCCAGAGCAGCTTAAGTCAAACCACAAACAGGAGAAAATGAGCAGATGCTGGAAATCTAAGCAGCGCACGCAAAATGCTGGAGACCAGGCAGCATCTATGGAAAAAAGTAAACAGTGGACATTTTCAGCAGAGACTGTTCAGCAGGACTGGAAAGAAGATGGGAAGTTAGAGTAAGAAGGTGGGGGGGAGTGGAGGAAGAACTAATGGGTGGTAGGTGATACGCAAAACCAGGAAAGGGGAAGGGGTGAAGTAAAGAGCTGTTAAATTGATTGGTGAAAGAGATAAAGGACTGGAGGAGGGGGAATCTGATAGGAGAGGTTAGAAGACCATGGAAGGAAGGGAAGGGGGGGGAGCACCAAAGGGAGGTGATATGCAGGTAAGGAGATAAGGTGAGAGAGGGAAATGGGAATGGTGAAGGAGAGGGGGTGGGGCAGTTACTGGAAGTTCAAGAAATTAATGTTCATGCCATCAGTTGGAGGCCTCCTGTATATCGGTGAGACCCGACATAGATTGGGAGCTTGCTTCAGCGAGAACCTATGCTCCATCCTGCAGGAAAAGTGGGATCTCACGGTTGCCACCCATTGCAATTCTACTTCCCATTCCCATTCTGACATGTCAGTCCATGTCCTCCTCTAGTTCTGCGATGAGGCCACACTCAGGTTGGAGGAGCAACGCCTCCAACATGATGGCATGAACATCGGTTTCTCAAACTTCTGGTAATCGCTCTCCCCTTCCACCTTCACCATTCCCTCCCTCACCTCATCTCCTTACCTGCCCATTACTGTGGTGCTCCTCCCCTTTCCCTTTCTTCCATTGCTTTCTGTCCTCTCCTATCAGATTTCTCCTTCTCCATTCCTTTATCTCTTTCACCAATCCACTTCCAGCTCTTTACTTGACACCCCCCCTCCCAGTTTCACCTATCACCTCCCACCTTGTACTTCTTCCTGCCCTCCTCCCTGCCTTCTTAATCTGACTTCTCATCTTTTTTACTGTCCTGATGAAGGGTCTTGGTCTGAAATGTCGACTGTACTTTTTTTCCATAGATGTTGTCTAGCAGTTGTCTAGATGTTCAGTTCCTCCAGCATTTTGTATTTGCTGCCAGGTTACGTAAAATCTGTGGTGAGAGGAACAGAGCAGATTATAGGGTATGTGTGGTCAGTGGATGTTAAATCTGTATAGAACACCAGGCCTATCACACAGTCACTGGGAGAGTTGTGAAATCTAAGTGAGATTGGAGACATTCCTGAAATGAATCTCATGACTTTTCCACAAGAACTAACACATAATGTTAACGATGAGAGTCAAATTGAGACAAATCTGGTGAATCAAGAACAGACAGAATGTCTTAGATGAGATATGATTCCCCTAGTTAAGATATGTATAGTTTATTCTAGGGATACCTACAGACTGCATGCCGTACAGAATAATAACATTGAGGATAGTTAGTCACATAAAGTACTTGGCAGTTTTAAAGCAGCAATTATTGTTCACTATTGTGTTCATTCATTTCAAAATAATAAATTTTAACATATTTGCACACACAAATTGTAGATTTCCTCATTTTATGATCTTTGCAGTGGTTTTGGTGTTACTTTTGTGGACTTTTACATTAACCAGATGATGATGACCATCAAGTGCAATGTACTGGTTTTGGGGAAATTCTCACCAATCTTTACAGGATGGTTGAAGTAGGTGGTTTTGCTTCCCTAACTACCCATCTTTGCATGACTTATGTGCCAAGGGGTTGGTGGGAAGAGTTCTCATCACGTGAATTCTATCATGCTGAGTGAACTTCCAATAATTCGGTGTCTTGTTTAGCCCTTTCCTCCACCTTTGATTCTCAATTAAGCTGAATGAGGCTAAGTCAGATCCAGAGCCTCCCGTTCCACAGGGGTGTATTCTGTTGTGGAGTGTGATGTTGCAATGAGTGTAGAAGAAATGCACTGTTGACATTTCATCATGATACCTGCTTAATCTTCCACAGCCTTTTCCTTCGATCACTCCTTTGTGAGCTGATCTTTCCCCTTCCTTGTTTGAAGCTAGTCAGTAAGGAAATATGAACTGGTGCTCTATTCCTTTATGTTCAAATCTAAATGATCTAATCTGTGGCCCACTGCCTGACACAATTGGTATTGGAAACCATATCTGGGAAAACATGGATCTTAATTTCTTTATCGTGCATTCTGTGGTTGTGCTAGACCTGACCTGTTCTATTTCTCATCACTTCAAATGGCTGCCAATTAAAATTGAAAGGTTGTCCTTTTCCTTTTAGATTATGATTAGATTAGATTATGAGGACACGCAGTCCTCTTTTATTGTCATTTAGTAATGCATGCATTAAGAAATGATACAATATTCCTCCGGTGTGATATCACAGAAACACAGGACAGACCAAGACTGAAAAACTAACAAAAACTACATAATTATAACATATAGTTACAACAGTGCAACAATACCATAACTTGATGAAGAACAGGCCACGGTACAGTAAAAAAGTTCAAAGTCTCTTGAAAGTCCCACATCTCACGCAGATGGGAGAAGAAAGAAAACTCTTCCCTGCCATGCCCTCCGACACTGAGTACCGAGCGCCATCTCTATCCGAACGCTTTGACCTCAGCCTCGGTCGCCAGCAGCAGGCAAAGCCGGGGATTTTGGGCCTTCCCTCCGGAAGATTCTTGATCGCCCAGTAACAGCGGCAGTGAACCAGCATTTCAGAAATTTCTCCAGATGTTCCTCTGTGCTTTCACGTCTGTCTCCATCAAATCAGAAGTGTCTACGGCCCCTATTTAACAGATACGATATCATCTCACCGGAGCGCTGTGCACGCTGCGTCGCACTGCCATCTTCTCCTCCCGCCGTGTAATTGTCAAGATCCTTGCAGCTTGCCAGACAGCATTGAGCTTCTCGGCATTTTGAATACCTGTATTTACTAATCGTCATCTTAACTAGCGGTGTTAAGCCCTTGTGTTTTCAGTTTAATCTTGTCAAGTTAATCGTGGCTGGTGGTCTATGATGATTTAAGCAGGACTCTCAGTCGGTGCCTTAGTGGGGTCATTGTGTCAGAGAGGATGAATTCTCGTGGTATCGCACATTCGCTCCTCCAAAGTTCTGATCCCAATGTTTAATCTCTTGTTTCCCTGTCTCTTCCTGGGGAACCTGCCGTTCCTCTGCACCTGGGTCTAGTCCTTCGTGAGGGCATTATGACAATAATCGATACGAATCTGCAGGAATGCTGCAGTTACCTTTCCACTGCTGTGGTGGTGCTTCAACAGGTTTTTCTGAATTCCTAAACCTTGATAAAGACATTAAAGACCTTGAACCAGAGGGAATAACTTCACACAATTCCACCGTACTGTTCCCACAACCTATGGACTCATGTTCTTGATATTTGTCGTTTATTCATTATTATTATTTTGCTTGCTTTTTGTTTTTTAGTTGTTTCTTTGTATTTACTGTGAATGCCTAAAAGAAAATGAATCTCAGGGCTGTAGCCAGTGACATATATGTGCTTTGACAATAAATTTACTTTGAACTCTGAAAGACTCTAGCTGCATATCTACTGGCTAGATCTTTTATGCCTTTATCTGTGCCAGGCCAATTGCCAAATTCCATAGACACTGCCTTTATATTTATTTAGCCCTCATGTGCTTTGCATGTAAAGTCTCCACATGCTATGAAATCACTTCTTTGTGTTCCCATTTTATGCAATTATTATTGCAACTATCTGTAGCATCTGGCTTCATGTCTTCAATCTGACCAGTGTCCTGTTTAGGCCAATTACCGCAAGTGTACTCATATACTTGTCACTGTCTTTACATAGTTCTTAATAATATTAATTTAAGTCTATGTTAACTTACATTTGTTATGTTTGTAATGTACTGTTCTGCTTCTGCAAGATGCTAGCTTTCACTTACGTATACCGTGGGTATATATGCCTATGGCAATAAAGTTAAACTTGAAACTTGAAAGTCTGTGTCTGTGAAGTCATTTTACACTGCCCATTGAGTACAGAACATAGAACATTACAGTACAGGGCAGGACCTTCCACCCACAATGTTCAAAGTAAATGTTGTACTGACCTTGGAACCTACTCTAACATCACTCAAATCCTTCCCTCCTACATAATCCTCCATTTTTCTATCATCCTTGTGTCGATCTAAATGTCTCTAATGTACCTGCCTCCATTGCTGCCCCCACAAAAATGCCATCTTTTTGTGTTTATTGGAGTTTCTTCATCAGGTCATGTTGACAGGAGTTCCGAGGACAGGTCTTCAACATGACATGTTAACGAGTTGCTCTTTCCACAGATACTGCTTGACTGGCTGAGTTCTTCCTGTATTTCTGTTTTTTTTTTTGTGTGTCAGATACGAGCATCTGCAGATTCATTTGCTTTCCAGCCTTGCCAAGGAACCCACAGTGGTATTTTGTTTGAATGCTCCGTGAGTACAAAGAGTTTGGCTCCATAAGCCAAACCACTTTAGATTTCTTGGGGTTGCCTTTATGAGAAAAGTGTACTCTGGTTCCAGAATTGGTATAGATCAGGGGTTCCCAACCTTTTTTATGCCATGGACCAATATCATTCACCAAGTTGGGAACCCATGGTCTAGGTGGACAATTGATGATTGGCATGAATATCCTCAAAAATGGTTCCATTCCATCTTTGCCACATAATGTGTGTTCTCATGCTCTAATGAAGTCCATTGCACAGTGACACCCTTATGGCATTATAGTATGTATTATTTACTTAAAGAGTTCTGTGTGCACTTGCATGATACTTTCTACCAGCACCAATGCAGTCCAGGGACCAGACCTCGTCTGAAAGCCTTATAGTGTTCCTAAACAATGTTACATACAACACACCAACAAACTTTTATCAAATGCAAATGATGGCATTGTGCATCAGAGACTGAAGACTCTGCTCAGGTCTTTATGTATTTCCCCAAGCAAAACAATCTGCACTTCCTCACCCCTCATATCTTTGAAATATGTATTACTGTTTGCTTTAGGTGAAACGTTGGTTCAAAATTGATCCAAAATACTAGAAGGTGTTAAATATTCCTGCCGAAGGGTCTCAGCCTGAAACATCGGCTGTTCTCTTTTCCATAGATGCTGCCTGGGCATGCCGAGATCCTCCAGCATTTTGTGTGTGTTGCTTTGATTTCCGGCATCTGCAGGTTTTCCCTTGTTCGTGGTTAAATATTCCTACTGTTTTAAGGGAAGGGAAGGAAACAAAATCCAGTGACTCTGTGAGTATCCTAATAATCCACTGGAATTGAGTTTAAGAATCAGGTGCAATCAAGTGCCCATAACTTACTACCATGGCTCTGTTTGTTGTACTGTTCCCACAGCATTAGTAATAAACAACAAGAGAAAGTATATGACTGGCTGGATGATAATAGAAATAAATATTGAAATATCATTAGTTGCTATTTTAATTATTCTGTTTACTTCAGATATTTTTATTGCCACTAGAATAGCAGCAAGAAATTTTAGCTGAAGACATTTTTAGACTTCTCAGTTCCCTGTTGTGAATCGAAAACGTGGTTTTAGTGGGGCTTTGTGAATGCAAATAGAATGAAAATTACCCCGTCCTTCAGCAGCTTCCATGTATAATCAATGGCACATATTACACCTGTCCTTCCACAGCCGGCACTGCAAGGTAAAGGAGAGACAGAGTTGGGCATTAGTTCAAGTTCAATACTGTAGTCATTCAACCATACACATGTATACAGTTAAATGAAACATCGTTCCTCAGGGGCCAAGGTGCAAAGGTGACTACTCATATAGTCACACAGAACACATACAATCACAAGACAATATTAGTGTAAGTCTCGGAGTGGCATGGACTGAGGATTGACACGTTGACATAGAGGGCAAGGTGGATGTTTGTGTAAGATTTTATAATGTTATTAGCACTATTATAATAAAACCAGCAGTCATATAAATATGTGAAATGACAGCAACAAGACATGAAAATCAATCAGTGCCGTATGAGAGTGTGTCTGTGAGTTGGGGGGGGGGGGGAGGTTTAGGAGAATATGATGGAAAATGAAACATTTTTTATCCAGATAGCAGGAGAGTTCGTCTCCTCAGTGAGAACGTGATATTCACTTTGAAATTTAAAAACTTCGAAAAGCTTAATCTCATTGCTATAAACAATTAGTCAAGGTTGAGTTTGGTTCTCAGCTGGGGATTTTGATCGGGAGTTTTTACACTACACTCCCTGATTTCAACCCATTGCCAGGCTCAGTGTTCTAGCTAAGAGCAGATGCTGGCGTACCTGGGTGGATAAAATAGAAATGTAGTCAAAACAACTTGTCTAATCTTTCAACACCAATTTTCATTTTGGAAGTATGTTTTGTGTGCTAAAACACTGCAAAGCACTGCACACCAGTGTTATTAGACAAAACGTTTCTGAAAAAAGCCAACTTTGGAGACATGTATATGGTAGGGCTAGAAGAAGTTGGGGAGACAGGCAAGGTGCGAGACAATAGGTAAATTTGAACATGAGGACAACAATCTTATTGGTCAGAATCCAACATAAGTCAGGTACAAAGCTCTTTCACCTTCCAGTTTTGCTGACTTCCATCCCCTTCTCTCTCTGCCCCAAGAGCCTTGCCTGTAATGTGGTGTTCCTACAATACTACACCCCTAAGGCATTTCTCTTATTCCCTTTGAATTGTACATCCCCCTTCCTTCTCTCTGTATCCTCACCTACATAGAAGGCACTCTACTGAAATAATAATAATTATTTAATTATTTATGGTGCAACTGTAACGAAATCCAATTTCCTCGGGATCAATAAAGTATGACTATGACTATGACTATCAAAGAGAATTGAACTGCAAAGCCAAAAATTCCAGAGTCAAAACACTGAAGCAGCATGAGAAAAGAACAGAGGGAGGGGTCCACTCGGTTGAATGCCTTCTTTTTCATTCTAAGACTTAATATATCTCAGAAATCATAAAGGGCACCAGGGTTTAGTCAGATAAATACGAGCCCCTGAACCTCAGGAAATGATTCGAAGAGTTTCTGAGGTACAGAACTAATCTGCTCTGAGAGAAGCAAGGATAAATTAAGGTTAGACAGCATGGCTTTGCTGAGGAAAGATAAATTTATCTAATTTGATACAATTTTTCAAAGTAGTAAGTAAGATTCAAGATTGTTTATTGCCATTTTTCAGTACTCAAGTGTGAAGAGGAGTTAAATGATTGTTATTTTGAATCCGATGCAGTATCAACTAGGTCGAGCGTGTTGGGATTGGGATTGTGTAAGTGAACTCCTGTAAGGACTTGGACAAGGTTCTACGTGGGATACTGGTCCAAAAGGTAAGAGACCATGGATGTTGTTGGGGAGGAGAATTTCAGCTAAGTGGAGAAACCCCATGGGCTCAGCTTCCTTATCATGAAATACCAAAGAAATACACCGGGGGACCCAAATATAAAACTATAAGGGGCTCAGAAAGGATAGAGGGAAACTGTTCCTTTTAGCAGGAGTATCCATAACCAAGAGAAGATTTTGCAAAGAATTTTCATTCAGAGGTTTGTTAAAGCATAGTGTGCATTGCCCAAGGACATAGTGGAGACAGGTACTCTCATTACATGTAAGAAAAGTATTCAGGTGAACACTTAAATACAATGGGTTGGAAAAATGGATTATTATAGGTGGGTGCGTGACAGTCAGCATTGACACGGTGGGATGAAAAGCAGTGGCTTCTATCACTCAATGGCTAATTGTGGAGAATCCTCAGACACTTTGCATCCAAGCTGCTTTATTCTAAGGAAATGGAATTTTCTAACCCATTCATTCCGAGGACCTGGTGTTACCTGCTCAATATTTCTCACTAATAAGAGGCTGAAATCCAAGCTAAATTGAGTGGCCATTTTATGAGGTACACCTGCAAACCTGCTCGTTAATGCAAATATCTATTCAACCAATCATGTGGCAGCAATACAATTCATAAAAGCATGTAGGCATGACCAATAGGTTCAGTTGTTGTTCAGACCAAACATCAGAATGGGCAAGAAATATGATCTAAGTGACACTGACCACAGAATGATTGTTGGTGCCAGATGGGGTGGTTTGAGTGTCTCAAAAAATGCTGACCTTCTGAGATTTTCACATACAATAGCCTCTAGAGTTAACAGAGGAGGGTGTGAAAAACAGAAAGCATCCAGTGAGTGGTAGTTCTGTGGGCAAAAACACCTTGTTAATGAGAGACGTTAGAGAACAAGGGCCAGACTGGTTCAAGCTGACAGGAAGTTGACAGTTAACCACGCGTTGCCACACAAGAAGTAACCGCACGCTACAATGGTGATAAGCGGAATTGTACCTCTGAACACTCAACACATTGAAACTTGAAATGGATGGGCTACAGCAGCAGAAGACCAAAGTCCTTTCCTGTATCTAATAAAGTGGCCATTGAGTGTACGCCACTTAAAAAAAATCACCTCATGGATGATATTCTGTTTTTCTATTATCTAATAGCCAAAGATTTTTTTAAAACTGTACAGAAGTGATATTTCAACATTACACTTTGTAAAAGTGGGAGCAGCAGAGTTGGGCTAGACCCAGGAATTGTAGTGCAGGAGAAACCAGTTATTAAGTCACTAGTGTGGGCAGACGCAAAGAATCCTTCAAGGGCCAGAATAATTTACATGAAAAGGCTCACTTGTGGTCATCCTCTATCACCTCCTCCCTCCTGTCACCCACGCCACATCCTGCTCGCTGTCTTGTTTTCTCCGCAGTCCCAACTTCAGCATGTCATATATCTGCTCGTTACATATGGTGTTCATTTGTGCTGCTCCTTGCATGATAACACTTTTGTTTATCTGATATATTACTTGTCCATCCCTGAACTGTACAAGTTAATGGAACACAGATGCAGTAGTAAACACTTTGCCACTATAATGGCCAACTCTGATTCTGCCTCCTTCTCACCAGTCAGACAAGGAAACTATGTACATGGATGCTCAGTAATCTCCAGGTTCCCCCTTACACACAATCATGGGATTCCTTCATCGTAACCCATTCAAAATCCTGGATCTCCCTTCTGCAGAATCTTTACACCATGAGCCACAGCCATTCAACAAGATAGTTCACGGTAACTTGATGTGAGCTAGGAATTGGCAATAAAAGATTTGGTGGACAAAGGAGAATCATTCAGAGTGAATTTATTATCTAAGTAGATATGCAGTATGTCATTATATACATCCCTGAGATTCATTTTCTTGTGGGCATACTTAATACATCCATAATAGAATAATAACCATAATAGAATCAATGAAAGACTACATCAACTTGGGCATTCAACCCAGCGTGCAAAAGGCAACAAACTGTGCAAATACAAAAAGGAAAAAAAAGTAATACATGTATAAGCAATAATTATTGAGAACATGAGATGACAAGTCCTTGAAAGTGAGCCCATAGGTTGTGGGAATATTTCAATAATGGGGCAAGTGAAGTTATCTCCTTTGGTTCAAGAGCCTGATGGTTGAGGGGTGGTAACCATTCCTGAACCTGGTTTGTGAGCCCTGAGGTTTCTGTACCACCTTCCTGACGGCAGTAGTGAGAAGAGAGCGTGCCTTGGGTGGTGGGGGTCCCTGACGATGGATGCTGCTTTCCTGCAACAACACTTGGTGTAGATGTGATCAATTGTTGGGAGGGCTTTACCCATGATGGACTGGGCTGTATCCACTACTTTTTGTAGCATTTTCCATTCAAGGGCATTGGAGCTTCCACACCAAGCTGTGATACAGCCAGTCAGTATCCTCTCCGCTACACATTTAATTAAATTGTTGAAGTTTTAGATGTCATGCCAAATCTACACAAACTTCTAAGGAAGTAGAGGTGTTGTTGTGCTTTTTTTTGTAATTGCACTTTATGTGCTGACCCCAGGACAGGTCCTTCAAAATAATAACACCAAAGAATTTAAAGCTCTCCACCACTGATGCTCGACCGGTTCATGTACCTTTGGTTTCCTCCTCCTGAAGTCAATAATCAGCTCCTTAGTCTTGCTGACATTGAGTGAGAGGTTGTTGTGGCACCACTCAGCCAGATTTTCAATCTCCATCCTATATGCTGATTTATCACCACCTTTGATTTGACCTACAAATCAGCAAACTTAAATATGGTATTGGAGCTGTGCTTAACCACACAGTCATAAGTATAAAGCGAGTAGAGCAGGGGACTAAGCACACAGCCTTGTGGTGCACCTGTGCTGCTGGAGATTGTGGAGGAGATGTTGTTGTCAATCTGAACCGATTGGGTTCTGCAAGTGAGAAAATTGAGGATCCAATTACACAAGGAAGTACTGAGGCCAAGGTCTTGAAGCTTATTGATTAGCTTTGAGGGGATAATTGTATTGAATGCCGAGCTATAGTTGATAAAGATGCATTCTGATGTATGCATCTTTGCTGTCCAGATGTTCCAGGGCTGAGTAAAGAGCATCTGCTGTGGTCCTGTTGCTCCGGTAGGCAAATTGGAATGGATCTACGATGCTTCTCTGGCAGGAGATATGTTTCAGCAGCAACCTTTCAAAACACAAGTGCTGTTAGATGATAGTCATTGAAGCTGGTTACCACATTCTTCTTAGGCACTGGTATAATTGAAGCCTGCTTGAAGCAGGTGGCTGCCTCAGACTGCTGAAGCGAGAGGTTAAAGATCTCAATGAACACTTCAGCCAGTTGATCACTTCAGGTCTTTAGTACATGGCCATGCGCCCCACCTGGGCTGGATACTTTTTGTGTGTTCACCCTCCTGAAGGCTGCTCGCACGTCAGCCTCAAACTGAAATCACAAGATCAAGCCTCAAACTGAAATCACAAGATCATAGGAGGCTGTGGGAGTTTGTGACGGTTCCTCCATGTTTTGACAGTCAAAGCGAGCATATGAGGCATTGATCTCAACTGCAAGTGAAGCTGAGTTGTCACCTATGTCGCTTGATTTAATTTTATAAGAGGTATTAGCATTCATGCCCTACTGGAACTGTTGAGCATCCTACATTGATTCAAATTTAGTCCAGTATAGCAACTTCACCCATGAAATGGCTTTCCAGAGATCATACTTGGACCTCTTGTAACGTTCTTGGTCTCCAGACTTGAATGCCTCTGACCTGGCCCTCAGCAGATCGTGGATCTCATTATTCATCCAGGGCCTCTGGTTGGGGAAGACTCTGAATGATTTTGTGGGGGACACCAGCATCTACAACTGTTTTAATAAAGTCCATGACAGCCTTGGTGTATTCATTCACACCCATAGATAAGTCCTTGGACATGAAGCAATCGCATAGCTACTCCTCTGCCTCCTGCAACCACCTCTTTATTGCCATAATCTCTGGATCTCTGATCTTTAGCCGATGCCTGTAAGCACCTAGGAGATATTATCAGATTTACCAATATGCAGTCTGGGCATGGAACGGTAGGTATTCCTTATCTTAATATAACAGTAGTCTAGTGTGTTGGGACCTCTGGTGCTGCAGGTTATATGCTGATGGTAATTGGGCAAGGTTGTCTTCAAACACACCTGGTTGAAGTTCCCAACTATGATTTGAAATGCATCAGAATGGGCTGTTTCTTGTTTGGAGACAGCATAATGCAGTATCTCAAGCATTTGATTATATTCAACCACTGATGGTATGTAAACTGTGGTCAGGATTATGGAGGAGAACTCCCTAGATAGGTAGAATGGACAGCATTTGACTGTTAGGTGTTCAAAACTTGGGGAACATGAGTTTGACAAAACTGCCACATCGAAGCACCACCAGAAGTTTATCATGAAACACACATCTCTACCTTTTGCCATTTCCAAATCAGCAGTATCGAATATTTCGTAAATCAAGCTGCCTTTGGGCCTGATCACTGTATCTAGCATGTTGGAAATAAGCCATGTCTCATTCAAACATAAAACACAACAATCTCTCATTTCCTTCCAAGACAGCAATCTTGCACTCAGGTCCTCAATTTTCTTCTCCAGCGACTGAACATTAGCTAACAAAATGTTGGGTAGAGGGGGCCTTATCTCTATGAATTATAGCCAGACTTGAAAACCCCACCCTACCCCTTGCCTCACTTCTGGCCATGGCAATGAACCTTCATCCATTTAGAGATGCTGTACTCGCTTGCTTGAGAGTTAAGTCCTTATAAGATCGTGAAATCTGTAGATCTTTAAGTTGATGTAAAAGTACATTACTCAAAGGGAAATTACATGCTGCAGATTGCAATGGAAGTGATTTAAAAGAGGTATATTTATAAGTATTGTACATAGGCTGCAGAATGTCATCATGGTTCACCATCAACAAATTAGGATAATACAGTTCACAGGATAAGATCCGATGTTCTTTCTAACTACATTAGTACTGAATATCTATTATAACAGTTTTGAGTATGACAGGAAAACTTGAAATAATTTGCTTGACAGAATTGTTTATTGGCAACAATGGAAAAATAAAACTATCAGAAGAATATTTTTACTGCTAGGTTTTTCTCTTTTGAAACCTAGAAGGTATTGGGAATCAGCATTCAGCCAAAAGAAGCAATGAGGGGCTGAACTTGTGTTTGTAAACGTGTGATCCTTATGGCTATTCAGTTCTTTAAGCTCTTAGCAATTGCTGGCTTACCTGCAGTGGACACAGATGGGGACATCGTCATGCGGCTGAATCTTCCGCATGTCCACTATCAGTTCCAAGATGGGATCTATTGAAGATGGAATGTCATGATCTGGCCAATTGACATAGTGAAGTTGATAAATCGTCCGATTGAGCTGTGTTAGATAAAATCATATGTGTCAATATTTATCAAATGGAATTTACTGACTAACTGGAAGTGAGGAAATGGTCATCCCCACTTTATCTGCCAATGTCAATATTAGTCAAACCATCTCTTACACAATACAATATTTAAGTATATGTCACCAGCCGGTAACTGATGAAATAATACACACTTACTTAATCAAAACCACTCTTATTTTACCACTAAACAAAAAATAAAATTAAAATTTACAATCACACCCTGAATAAAAACAAGTACAGAGATACCTTGACTAAGTTAGTGATTATCACAGATTTTTTTTAACCTTCTGATCAGAAATAAAATTATTTGTAGGTGGATTCCCAATTAATATTTAGTTGATTACTAATAACGTCAGGTGATTGGTAGCTATGATGAAATAGTAGTAAGATAACCAGATAACTGAAAACATCCATAAAAGTTACCAAAAGTTAATCTTCATTGGACTTGGTTGGTTCTGATGGGAACCTTGAGCATCTGTCTGAGGTGAAGGACTGAAATAGGCTTGTAGCTTTGTGCAGCACGTGCTAACTCATGGTGAATTGAAAGAAGCCAGTCTTTGGTAGAGTGACCTAATTGATCCTACTTCCCCACTCTGTACCCATACCCTGTAAAGTCCGAGCAACTTATGTCATTTGAACGTCACAACTGAATTTGCTCCTACCACCAGACTGCGGACTCTGGACAACAACTCAAAGTGCATCTCATGGCCTCTCAGTTTCTTCTACAAGTCAACTTAAATGTCTGTCCACTGATTATCAACCATTCTGCCACTGGAAAAAAAAACCTCTCTTTATTTAATCAAAACTATTCAGGGCTTTAAATACCCCAATCAAACATTTCATAACCTGGTCTTATCCAAGGAATCCAATCCTAGTTACTTCAGTTATTCCAGATTGGTATCACTCACTTTAAACCCTACCTTTTCATATGTTTGTATTCAGTGGTGTGCAGTTTTATGCAGAAAATATTTTCCAATTTGTTTTGTTGTTGAAAATACAAATGTAGATATGAAGATCTTCCTTATTATTATATCATTGAATCTAAGCTACCATGTTAAGTGTATAGGGCAGCACAGTAGCATAATGACTTGCATAATGCTTTACAGTGCCAGTGATCAGGGTTCAATTCCCACCACTCTCTGCAAGGAGATTATATGTTTCCCCTGTGACCATGAGGGTTTCCTCCAGGTGCTCTGGTTTCTTCCCATATTCCAAAGATGTACAGGTTGGTAAGCTGTGGGTGTGCTATGTTGCTATCAGAAGCATGGCAACACTTGCGGGCTGCTCCCATCAAATCCTTGGACTGTACTGGTCCTTGAGCAAAATGACGTATTTTATTGTCTGTTTCCACTTAAATGTGACAAATAAATCTAACCTTAAAATCTTAGAAAAGTGAAAGAAAAATGGTTGTCCTAAGGAGCCAACAGTTCTGGGCAATTACACTATGTCTGACTATGATTGGTATTCACATCCTTCATGGTAACAATTAGATACAAGTCTTTTAAATTATTTTACTCACATTTTGGAAATGAACTTTCAATGTTCTGATAATGTATTCTGGTTTTACCTCCTCATGTTCCTGGAAGAGGAGAGACACATTGCAGAAGCGTTACAAAATGGAGAGTACTTGGCCAATATGTAGAGTCACTTTTTTAATTCAAGCAGAATAAAATGGGTGACAAAGCCATATAAATATCACAGTCCAACATCCAGTGACACCCTCAATCACTGCTGGAGAATGAGTTGCTGGAGGAAGTAGTTGAGGCAGGTTCATTAACAATATTTAAAAGGCACTTGGTCAGGTACCTGGATAGAAAAGATTTAGAGCGATATGGGCCTAACATCGGCAAATGGGTCTCACTCAGATGGAAATCTTTATCAGCATGGACCACTTGCACCACAGGATCTGTGACTCTGTGTGGGAAGTCATGAATACTTCCAGTGACCCAGTAGGAAATGTCTCCAATTAAACTAGGCCACAAATCAATCACAAGGCGGAGAATCTCCTGTTCCCCAGCAACCAAGGAGTCCGGAGGCAGAGAGGGAATGGCAGACCAAGAGGGGCTGACTTGTAGTGTAGGATTCTCCTGAGAAAATCTGGAGCCTCTCCCACGTACATCCCCTTTGGATAGTGTAATCCCACTGGGCCCTAACATACTCAACAAAAATATCACTCAAATCCTCCCCACCAACCCCCCTCCCCCCAGCTCAGACTCTCTGACCATTCATTCCCCCTATAATCCCCAACTCCTCTACCAATCAATAATGGCCTTTGGAAAGTCCACCAATTTATATTCCCTTTAAATACCATTTGGGGTGTGGTTCTTTGGGTTGTCTGCTCTGACACTGCGGCATCAATAGCACAGTACAGCAGCATAGCGGTTAGCGTATGCTTTACCACGATCATGATCACAGATCGGGATTCAGTTCCCACCGCTGTCTGTAAGGAGTTTGTACCTTCTCCCCATGAGCACATGGGTTTCCACAGGCACTCTGGTTTTCTCCCACATTCCAAAGACATACAGTTAGGGTTAGGGAGTTTTGGGCATACTATGTTGGCACCGGAAGTGTGGCGATATGTGTGGGCTGCCCAGCGCAATCCTCACTGATTTGATTTGATGCGAACAAAGCGCTTCACTGCATGTTTGCATGCTGCGATGTACATGTGGCAAATAAAGCTAATCTCATCGTAACCTCAAACCTCATGACGGAGGGGAGCAGGAGAGGAGGAAGAAGAGCAACAACATTGGGATCTCTTCAGGGAGAGGTATGACCTGTACAAAAGGGACGGGTTGCACCTGAACCTGAGGGGGACCAATATTCTCGTGGGCAGGTTTGTTAGAGCTGTTGGGGAAGGTTTAAACTAATTTGGCAGAGGGATGGGAACCAGAGTGAAGGGACTCAGGATAGGATAGATGGTAAAAAAGCAAAGATAGCGTGCAGTCAGACTGTCTGGAAGGGCAGGCAGATGTTAGGGTAAAATTGCAGTCAGCAGGGTGAGTATAAGTGCATTAGGGATGCAGATTGTCGGCTATGATGTTGTGGCCATCATTGAATGTGGCTGAAAATGGTTGTAGTTGGGAGCTGAATGTCCAAGGTTACACGTTATATCAGAGCAATTGGAGGGTAGGCAGAGGAGGTGGCATGACCCTGCTTGTAAAAAATGGCATCAAATCATTAAAGATGTGACATAGGATTCGAAGATGTTGAATCCTTGTTGGTTGAGTTAAGGAACTGCAAGGGTAAAAGGACCCTCATGGCAGTTATATACAGGTCTCCAAACAGTAGCTGGGATGTGGACTACAGATTACAGGAAATAGAAAAGGTGTGTCAAAAAGGGCAATGTTGTGACAGTCATGGGAGATTTCAACATGCAGGTAGATTGGGAAAATCAGGTTGATAATGGATCTCAAAAGAATGAATTTGTTGAATGTCTATGATTTGGCATTTTAGAGCAGTTTGTCATTGAACCTACGAGGAGATCAGTTATACTGGATTGGGTGTTATGTAATGAACTGGAGATGATTAGGGAGCTTAAGATAGAGGAACCCTTAGGAGCCAGTGATCACAATATGATTGAGTTCAACTTGAAATTTGATAGGGAGAAAGTAATGTCTGACATAGCAGTATTTCAGTGGAGTAAAGGAAATTACAGTGGTATGAGAGAGGAGTTGGTCAAAGTAAATTGGAAGGAGATGCTGGCAGGAATCACAGCGAAGCAGCAATGGCTTGAGTTTCTGGGAAAAATGAGGAGGGTGCAGGATAGATGTATTCCAAAAACAAGGAATTACTCAAATAGCAAAATAGTACAACTGTGGCCGTCAAGGGAAGTCAAAGCTAATGTAAAAGCAAAAGAGATGGCATACAACAAAGCAAAAGTTAGCGGGAAGATAGAGGATTGGGAAGCTTTTAAAAACCTACAGAAAGAAACTGGAATAATCATTATGAGGGAAAATATGAATATGAAAGCAAGCTAGCAAACAATATTAAGGTGGATAGAAAAAGCTTTTTCAAGTATATTAAGAATAAAAGAGAGATTAGAGTGGATTTAGGACTGCTAGAAAATAAGATTGGAGGAATATTAAGCGGGGCAAGGAGATGACAGATGAACTAAATGGGTATTTTGTATCAGTCTTCACTGTGGAAGACACTAGCAGTGTGCCAGGTATTGAAGGGAGTGAGAGAAGAGAAATGAGTGCAGTTACTATTCTCAACATGCTGGAGGAACTCAGCAGGTTGGGCAGCATCCGTGGAAAAGATCGGTCGACGTTTCGGGCCGGAACCCTTCGTCAGGACTGTCCCGAAACGTCGACCAATCTTTTCCATGGGTGCTGCCCGACCTGCTGAGTTCCTCCAGCGTGTTGTGAGTGTTGCTTTGACCCCAGCATCTGCAGATTATTTTGTGTTTGCAGTTACTATTACAAGGAAGAAGGTGCTCAAAAAGCTGAAAGAGCTAAAGGTACATAAGTCACCCGGACCAGATGACCTGCACCCTATGGTTCTGAAAGAAGTAGCAGTAGAGATTATGGAGTAGATTATGGATCTTTCAAGAATCATTGGACCCTAGCGTGATTCCGGAGGTCTGGAAAATTGCAAATGTAACTCCACTTTTTAAAAAGGACGGAGGCAGCAGAAAGGAAATTATAGACCAGTTAACCTGACTTCAGTGATTGGGAAGATGCTGGAGCCAATGGTTAAGGATGAGGTTATGGAGTACTTGGTGACACAGGATGAGATAGGACAAAGTCAGCATGGTTTTCTCAAGGGACACACCTGTTGGAATTCTTTGAGGAGATTATAAGTAGAATAGATAAAGGGGATGCAATGGATGTTGTACATTTGGATTTTCAGAAGGCCTTTGACAAGGTGCCACACATGAAGCTGCTTACCAAGTTAAGAGCCCATGGTATTACAGGAAAGCTACTAGCATGGTTAGAGCACTGACTGATTGGTAGGAGGCAGTGAGTGGGAATAAAAGGATCCTTTTCAGGTTGGCTGCCAGTGACTAGTGGTGTTCTTCAGGGGTCGGTATTGGGACCGCTTCTTTTTATGCTGTACATCAATGATTTAGATGATGGAATAGGTGGCTCTGTTGATATGAAGATTGGTAGAGGGGCTGGTAGTATTGAGGAAACAGGAAGGCTGCAGAAGGACTTAGACAGATTAGGAGAATGGGCAAGAGAGTGGCAAATGAAATACAATATTGGAAAATGCATGTTCATGCACTTGTTAGTAGAAATAATTGTGCAGACTATTTTCTGAATGGAGAGAAAATCCAAAAATCTGAAATGCAAAGGGACTTGAGAGTCCTTGTGCAGAACACCCTAAAAGTTAACTTGTGGGTTTGATCGGTGTTGAGGAAGTTAAATGTAATGTTAGCATTCATTTCAAGAGCTCCAGAGTATAAGAGCAGGGATGTGATGCTGAGGCTTTCCAAAGCACAGGGTAGGCCGCACCTTGAATATTGTGAGCAGTTTTGGATTCCTTATCTAAAAGATATGCTGGTATTGGAGAGGGTTCAGAGGAGGTTCACAACGATGATTCTGGGAATGAAAGGGTTATCATTTGAGGAATGTTGGATGGCTCTGAGCCTGTACTTGCTGGAATTTAGAAGGATGAGGGGGGATCTCATTGAAGCCTTTTGAAGGTTGAAAGGCCTAGACAGAGTTGATGTAGAAAGGTTGTTTCCCAGGGTGGGGGGAGCCTCAGGATATGGGGGCACCCATTTAAAACAGAAATGCAGAGAAATTTCTTTAGCTAGCGGGTGATGAATTTGTGGAATTTGTTACCACAGGCATTTGTGGAGGCCAGTTCGTTGGGTGTATTTAAGGTAGAGATTGGTAGGTTCTTGATTGGCCACGGCATCAAAGGTAATAGGGAGAAGGCCAGGGAGTGGGGCTAAGGCGGAGAAAATAGGATCAGCCATGATTGAATGGCGGAGCAGACTTCATGGGCCAAATGGCCTAATTCTGCTCCTATGTCTTATGGTCTATGGTCTTATAATAATACCAGGGGATTCAGTGGTTATATAAAGGCAGATATGAGTTTCTCAGGTTTGTTGTTTCCCAACTGCCAGGGTTACAGACATGCCACACTGCAAAAACTCATTTCAGGGAGTTAGCACCATCAATTTGCGGGAGACTTCCAGGAGAGGTGGGATGTCTGCAATAGAGTAGCTCCTTAGCAGCTAGCCAGCTAGTTTAAATAACATTAGCTATGCTAATGAACAAATGACACCTGTTAAACTCACCTCAATGTGTCTTTTACAGTCTTAACCCACCATGGGCAATAGAAAAGTCACTGTTGCAAACAGTGCAGCGAGCAACACTGTCATTATTTTTGACTCCTATTAGGCAGTGCTACACTTTAGTATAGTCTGGGGTGACGTATGTTTCATATTTTCTTTTTTTGGAACACTCTTGCTCTTTCGCTTGTGGTCGCTCTCTCTCGCGCTTGCTTTCTCGCTCTTGCTCTCGCTCTCTCTCTCATGGTCCCTCTCGCGCTTGCTTTCTTGCTCTCACTCTCTCGCTCTCTCTTGTGGTCGCTCTCACTCGCGCTTGCTTTCTCGCTCTTGCTGTCGCTCTCTCTCTCATGGTCGCTCTCTCGCGCTTGCTTTCTTGCTCTCACTCTCTCGCTCTTGCGCTCTCTCTCGTGGTCGCTCTCACTCGCGCTTGCTTTCTTGCTCTTGCGCTCGCTCTTTCTCGCATGTTCTCTCACGCTCCCTCTCAAAAAAATCAATTTCTGGGACATTGTATATAATTTGTGGGCATCAGGAAGCCACTATTAATTTGCGGGAGACTCCTGGAACTTCCGGGCGAGGTGGGATGACTGGGGTTAAAGCCATCACTGAGTAGGTCTGAACCAGGAGGCTGATACAGGAGGCCGAATAGCCAATGAGTATAATGGTATAAACAGTAAGAAGGATCACAACTTGCGGGTAGAGTTTAAGGAGCTGGGAAAGAGACTAAACAAACAAAAGAAAACTTCAAATGCAGTAATCTCAGGATTACTTCTAGTGTCACATACAGAATGTGTGAGATAGAACAGATGCTTGAAGAAATGTTGCAGTTGGAAGTGCTTTGGATTTGTGATACATAGGGATTATTTCCGGAGAAGGTGAAACAGGATGCAGCTCCATAGAACTTAGACCAGTATCCTTTGTAGGGGTGTTTGCTGGTGCTGTCAGGGAGCATTTATACAAGCACAGCAGGAGAATGGGAACTTCCAGAAGAATTCAGGAAGCTGAGAAACAAAGCAGGAAGTGGAGGTTATTAAAATAGTTAAGCAACAAAAATAGCAGAAACAAAGGCATGCAATAAAAGGGGTTAAAGTATAGAAATTGTCAAAATTAAAGGGGATATCTCTTAATAATACTCTAAACTAAGTAGGGGTGGTTAGTTAAAAGCATAGATAGAACTAAAGTAGTATGATCTAATTGGCGTTACAGAAACATAGCCGCTGGATGACCGAAATGGGGAAGTGAATGATTTAGGAAGGATGGAAGGAAGGGAGGTAGTGTGCCACCATGAATAAGGAAGGTGACCAGTAGAGTGGTTGGTAATGATTTTGGCTTAATAGTTAATGATGTAGAATGAGAATAAAATTGGGTTGAACTAAGAGATTAGAATGGGTAGAAAATATTGATTGGAGCCATTTATTGGCCATGAAGTAGATGCAAAAATTAGACATAGTGTAAATCAGGAAGTTAGGAGTGCTTGCAACATGAGTAATAGTGGAACATTAATCAACACATAGATTAGTAGTCAGTTCGGCAGCACTGACGTAGAGAACTACTTCATGCAATGTATGTGGTGGTTCTTTAGCTTAATATGTTGAGGAACCAGCTAAGGAGAAGGCAATTTTAGAAGGCATGTTGTCCTGTGAGAAAGGGTTCATTAACAATCTTGTAGTAAAGGGACCTTTAGGAAAGAGGGACAGAATGTTGCATTGAGTTTGAGAATGATAAAACTAGGGCTTCAAACCTCAGCAAAGAAGCTATGAAGGAATACAGAGAGTAATGAATGTAGTTAGTTGGTGGAACACATTGAAAGATTTTCCAATGGATAGGAAATGTTTTGTATTCATAGAAATAATGAATGAACTGCAAAAACATATTATTTTATGTCCAAATTCCCCAACAGGAAAGGTAATTCATCCGTGTCTGATCTGAAGAATTAAGGACTGCAGTAAGTTGGCAGTAAATAAAATTGCCTGAAATAACAGCGAATTTGAGAATTGGGAACTTTGGAATTCAGCAGAGCACCACCAAGTATTTGATTAAAAAAGATAAAATAGAATAATTTATAGATATTGTAAAATGGAAAAGACTGTTAAGGGAATGTAGGCCCCTTATAAGCACAGTAGAGTGAACCAAGTTATTGGCAGAGGAACTGGACAAATACTTGGTGTTGGTCTTCATGAGGAAAAAACACAAATTATCTGCCAGACAATTAGAGACTCAAGGGGCCAATGAGGATGACAGACTGAAGAAAATAAAGTTGATGAGATGGAATATTGTTTAAAGGAACTGATGAACTATATTTGCCAAGGTTTGGAAGCGGTGGCTAAAGAGATGGTGGAAGCTCTGGTTCTCAGCTTTCAACAGTGATGGATTGGGCAGTGATGATGTTCAAGTGGGACAACAGGCAATTAGGAAAGCAAATATTTTAACCTTATTATGAGAGGATTAATTACACAAGTCTTATTGCAATTGAAGAATTACATGGTGAGATCTCCACCTAGATTATTATGTGCAGTTTTGTTCTTCTTACTTAAGAAATGATCAAGAACTTTATAAACAGAGAGTTGAGCTTCAAATGGAACATAACCTTTCATTACCATCTTCAATTGAAAGTCAATTAATCAAAACTAAGAGTCAATTTTATATACATGGTGATAAAACTGGGAAACTTTTAGCTAATCAATTGAAATCGGCCTCGGTTAAACGACAGATTCTTAAAATTTGTAAACAGGATGGCACTTTGACAGTTGACAATGACGTTAATAAATCCTTTCAAGAATTTTATACCTCTCTTTATCAATCAGAATTTCCTGACGACTCCACTATAATGTATGAATTTTTTAAGAAATTGAATATTCCAAAATTATCATCTAATGAACGTTCAAAACTAGATGTACCTATTACTGTAGAGGAAATAAAGAATGCTATTTTTTCAATGAATTCAGGTAAAGCACTTGGTCCAGGTGGATTTACAGTAGAATTTTTAAAAATTTTCTCAACTACACTAACTCCTTGGCTATGTAGCATTTTTAGGGATGCAGTTTCAATAGGTAAATTACCACAATCTTTCTATCGAGCTTCTATTTCCCTAATTCTTAAAAAAGATAAGGATCCTACTGAATGTGCATCTTATAGGCCTATATCTCTGCTGAATGTTGATTCTAAGATTTTTTCTAAAATATTGGCAATGAGATTGGAGAATGTATTATCCCAAATTATTTCTGCTGATCAAACTGGATTTATTAAAAATCGTTACTCTTTTTTTAATATTAGGAGATTAATGAATATTGTTTATACGCCTTCACCCAAAATTCCAGAATGTGTCGTTTCATTGGATGCTGAAAAAGCTTTTGATAGAGTTGAATGGGTATATTTATTTAATACCCTTGAGAAATTCAATTTTAGTCCGATATTCATTTCCTGGATTAAACTGATATATTTTACCCCTCTGGCCTCGGTATTCACTAACAACCAAAGATCCCCTTTCTTTCATTTATTCCGTGGTACTAGGCAGGGTTGCCTTCTTAGTCCATTACTATTTGATATTGCTTTGGAACCGCTAGCTAATGCCATTCGTGACTCCCCTAATATATTTGGCATTACTCGTGGAAATGAGACTTGTAAATTATCACTATATGCAGATGATCTACTATTATATATTTCTAACCCAGGAAAACCTATTCCGGCAGTATTAACTTTGCTTGCCCAGTTTAGTAGCTTTTCTGGTTATAAACTGAACCTAAGTAAGAGTGAACTCTTTCCATTAAATATGCAGGTTCCTATTTATAGAAATTCTCCATTTAGATTGATTACTGATTATTTTACTTATTTGGGAGTTAAAATTACTAAGAGACATGGGGATCTATTCAATTTCAACCTTTTACCATTAATTAATCAGGTTAAACAACTGATTACTAAATGGTCCCCTTTGTCTCTATCATTGATTGGCCGTATTAATGCTTTTAAAATGATTATTTTACCCAAATTTTTATATTTATTTCAAGTGATACCGATTTTTATTCCTAAATCTTTTTTTGATATTATTGACTGTAAAATTTGTTCTTATATATGGCAAAATAGAAATCCCAGATTAAGTAAAAATTACTTACAGAAATCTAAGGAAGAAGGTGGTTTGGCACTGCCTGTCCTAAGATTTTACTACTGGGCAATTAATATCCGATACTTAATATTTTGGACCCAAGATTGGAATATAACTCCAAGCCCACATTGGGTAAACCTTGAAGGCCATTCTGTACAAGGGTTTTCTTTAGCCTCCATTTTAGGAACTTCATTGCCTTTAGCACTATCTAAATTGAATAAACAAATTTTCAACCCTATAGTTAAACATACATTGCGAATATGGTTTCAATTTAGTAAATTTTTTGGCCTGAATGAATTTATGTTATCAAGTTCTATTATATCTAATTTTTTTTTTCCAACCTTCGGTAATGAACCAAGCCTTTTTGATATGGAAAATGAAAGGCATAATATGTTTTCGCAATTTATTTTTGGATAACTGCTTTATGTCTTTTGAGCAGTTATCTGAGAAATTTGATTTGCCTAGATCCCATTTTTTTTTAGATACTTACAAATAAGAAATTTTTTAAATATTACATTGCCTACCTTTCCGACTTCCAATCCTTCTGGCACTCTTGATAAAATTTTAGGCTTTAATCCTTTGCAGAAGGGATTAATAGCAATAATTTATGATATAATTATTAAATTACAGCCAGATATATCTGACAAAATTAAAAATGAATGGGAAAGGGAACTTCAACTTTCCCTACCTACAGAGAAATGGAATAAAATTTTTCAATTAGTTAGTACCTCTTCTATATGTGCTAAACATACTTTAATACAATTTAAAGTAGTACACAGAGCTCATATTTCCAAAGATAAACTAGCTCGTTTTTATTCCCATATAAACCCTACTTGTGATAGATGTCACTCTGAAGTGGCTTCTTTAACTCATATGTTTTGGTCCTGTCCTTTTTTGGAAAAATATTGGAAAGACATTTTTGATATTATTTCAACAGTTCTATGCTTCGATTTAAAACCCCATCCTATTATGGCAATCTTTGGATTGCCAATGGTAGAACATAGATCTTTGTCTTCTTCAGCCTGTCGAATGATAGCTTTTGTTACTTTAATGGCGAGAAGATTTATTTTGTTGAACTGGAAGGAAACTAATTCTCCAACTACATTCTAATGGTTTTCTCAAACCATATTAAGTTTAAATTTAGAAAAAATTAGAAGTGATATTTTTGACCCTTCGGTTAAATTTGAAGAAACTTGGAAACCTTTTATGCAACATTTTCATATGATGTAATCTGACCTTTCCGAATCTTTTTTCTAAACTTAAATTATATGAGTAGAGGAGCGGAATTAACGACATTATTGAACATGTCCGATATAAGCTGTTGGTCTAGCCCTGTTTTGTTTTTTTTCCTTGGTTTTTTTTTTCTTTTGGGGTTTTTTTTTGTTTATATATTTTTTTTCTTTTTATTTCTTTTTTAATGTTTAATCTCATTATGAGTTTGGAAGTCTTTTATATCTGTGTTACTTAAAATTCATTTTATGTATGTTGATGAACATTTTTCCAATCTGTTTGTACCAACTTTGTTATTGAGTTTGTAATTTTGAAAAATTAATAAAATGATTTAAAAAGAAAGAAGGAAAGAAATGATGTATTTAACAGCAAGGAAGTGCAGCAATGATTCATCAGATTTATTCCGGAGATGGCAAGTTGGCTGCATTAGAAGAGATTCAAAAGACTAGACCTATATTCTACAAGGTTTAGAAGAATGGTATGAGATCTCACTTGAACCTACAAAATTAATACAGGGTACGCAAGGAAAATGTTTCCCATAGCTGAAGAGTGAAGAACTAAGAGTCACATTCTCAGAATAATGGACAGGCTGTTTAGGGAAGGTTTGATAATGCTGCACGGTGGTGTTCAAACTGGAGTTGCAGGGGGATGGGAACCAGAGTGCCAGAATAGTTAGTGGAGAGGTTGTGAAGACAGATGTTGGCAAGACCTCAGACAAAGTTAGGAATCAAAACGTTGAGCATGCAACAAAATAGAAACGGTGTATACAGGACTGAAGGTGTTGTATCTGATTGCATGCAGTATACGGAATATGGTAGATGAACTTGCAGCACAGTTGCTTATTGGCAGGTATGATGTTGGAAGCATCATTGAATCATGGCTGAAAGATTATAGCTGACAACTATAATCCAGGGATACACAGGTAGTTTTGAGGAAGTAGAGAGGCTACGGAAGGACTTAGGCAGATTAGAAGAATGGACAAAGAAATGACAGATGGAATACAGTGTTGAGAAGGGTATGGTCATGCACCAATTGATGGAAGAAATAAAAGGGTTGACCATTTTCTAAATGGAGAAAAAATACAAAACACTGAGGTGCAAAGGGACTTGGGAACTCTTGTGCAGGATTCCCTAAAGGCTAATTTTCAGGTCAAGTCTGTGGTGAGGAATGCTAATATAATGTTAGCATTCATTTCAAGAGGACTAGAATACAAAAGCAAGGATGGAATATTGAGACTTTATAAAGCACTGCTGAGGCCTCTCTTGGAGTATTGTGAGCAGGTTTAGGCCTCTTATCTTAAAAACGATGTGCTGAAACTGGAGAAGGTTCAAAGGAGATTCTTAGGACTAAGATGAAGACCTTAGTAGGGGGATCTTATGAATTCTCCAACTTGGATTAATTCAGAAGTTTAGACATTCAAAAATGGAAAGATTTTTGGATATTAAAGAGGAATTAGGGGAAATGGAAATGTCACTGGGGCAGAAGATCAATCATGATCTTCACAATCAAAGGCGGGAGGAGAAGATGGCAGTGCGACACAGCTCTCCGGTGAAATGATATCGTATCTGTTAAATAGGGGCCGTGGACAATTCTGATTTGATGAAAGACTTGAGAAGCAGAGGAACATCTGGAGAAATTTCTGTAATGCCTGGTTTTGCTGCCGTTGCTACTGTTCGATCGAGAATCTCCGGAGGGAAGGCCCCAAAATCCCTGGCTTTGCCTGCTGCTGGCGACTGAGGCTGAGGTCGAAACGGATAGAGATGGTGCTTGGTACTCGGTGTCGGAGGGCTGATCAGAGCTCGAAGTTTTCGAACGACTCAGAGTCGGACTGTGGTCGGGCATGGCAGGGAGAGTTTTCTTCCTCCTCCCGTCTGCGTGAGATGTGGGACTTTTGAGAAACTTTGAACTGTTTTACTGTGCCATGGACTGTTCTTCATCAAGTTACAGTATTGTTGCACTGTTGTAACTATATGTTATAATTATGTGGTTTTGTTTGTTTTTCAGTCTTGATCTGTCCTTTGTTTTTGTGATATCACACCGGAAGAATATTGTATCATTTCTTAATGCATGCATTACTAAATGACAATAAAAGAGGACTGCGTGTCCGCATAATCTAATCTAAATCTAAAATGATCATATGGAAGGCAGAACAAGATAGAAGGGCTGGATGGCCTATTCCTGCTCCTATTTCTTGTGTTGTTGTGTTAATTAACAATTGTAATTTGTAGTTAACTAAGTTCATCCAGTCAATGGCTGATCCATATCTAGGAAGAAAGGTTCCAGTTGTTTATGGGTTATAATATTCCTACAGCACAGAAGGAAGGCATCCACCCATAGAGCTTCCTTTTTTGTCCAATTTTATCAGTTTACCATTTCCTTCCACACAGTATCAACACACTTTCTTCTTCTGTTATTCTAATTCCCTCTTGCAATATTAATAACCTTTATAAATAAAAAAATCCAGCACAAAACAAATGGCTTTCTTTGTGTTTTGTTGTTTTTAAATGCTGGTGATCAGAATGTGATGAACATTTTCATCTTGTACTGCAGACAATAAAATCTAAAACAGCATATATTTTTTAGAGCTAAACATGAGTACAAAATGTATTTTGACAGGATTATTGAGAGGAAAACAAAGACCATAACAAATAAGGAGATAGTCCACTGACAGTTAAAATACTCACACAAGCAATACTGAAAGGCCCAGTACAGAATGGATCTTCTCCTTTACTGGCCCAATATCGCTCACATTTTTTCTGAAAGGTAATGAGAGAAACAAATCTCAGAATTGTGCACCAGAGTAGTAGTTCATTTGTTCCCATCATGATGTTCATGGCTGTTTGATAAAGGTAGCCAATTAAATTCACTTCTTGGATTTTCTCCAAAACCCAAAATTTTACTTACAAGTTATTATCCAACCTTCTCGGAAAGTTTCCATTGAATCTGCTTCCACCATTCCTTTGGGCTGTATATTCCAAATAATAACAATCTTCTTCTTATCTCTACCATCCCTTTATCTTATTCTTAATTTCTGTTCTCTGGTCACTGACTTCCCTACCAAAGGAAACTGATTTTGCCATCTTCTCTATCTAAACCTTCATGATTTTGAAGATTTTTATTAAATTTACCTTTGGGAAGATAGATAGATTTTCCAATATCTTCTGATGACTGATCCCTCACCTCTTACTCAGTGCTAAGACTCTGCAATTCTTTTGAAGACCTTGATGCTCTTCCTAAAGTATGCAGCAAGTCATAAAAGGTATAGTTTAACTTCACAGAGTCAGGGATTTAAACAGTATGGAAGTGAGCCTTCATCTTACCATTCCACCTTCCCCATCTACATTAATCCCATTTACCTGCATTCAGTCTATTTTCCTCTATGCCTTGCCTATAAAATGTCTAAGTCCCTGTTAAACATCTGGTTCCACCACCTCCTCTGGCAGCTTCTTTTAGATATCTATTACTCTGTAAAAATGCAAGATCTTGACCTGCAGTGTCAACCATTCCTTGGCTTCCATAGATGTTGCTTGGCCCACTGATTTCATCCGGCAGTTTAACTTTTGCAGCAATATCTTGATGAATCTTCTCCGTACTCTCTCCAACAGAATCACACAATGTGGTGATTAGAATTACACAATACTTCTAGTGTGGTACAACCAGTGTTTCATAAGGTTGCAAAATAATCTGCCAGTTTCTATATTCTATCTCAATTTCCTTTGGTGAAATAAATCTGCTCTTTTGATCTTTCAAGTGATGGAAAAAAATTGTTTTGGGTAAAGTGAATGTGTACTTACCCGTCCCATCTCAAACTCACGACAGGCCATGACAACTACCTGGCAGAACGAAGGAACACAAACATGTTAGGGAGATGGATTCTAAGGCTGAATTTCAACCGTTCATGCAGCAACTTGTAAGTATATGAAGAAAGAATTTCTGCTTATTGTCGCCAAACAATTCATCCTAGAGTGTAATATCATCACAGCGATATTTGATTCTGCACTTCGCGCTCCCTGGAGTACAAATAAATAGTAAATAGTAAAAATTTAAATTATAAATCATAAATAGAAAATAGAAAATGGAGAGTAAGGTAGTGCAAAAAACTGAGAGGCAGGTCCGGATATTTGGAGGGTACGGCCCAGATCCGGGTCGGGATCCATTCAGCAGTCTTATCACAGTTGGAAAGAAGCTGTTCCCAAATCTGGCCATACGAGTCTTCAAGCTCCTGGGCCTTCTCCTGGAGGGAAGAGGGACGAAAAGTGTGTTGGCTGGGTGGGTCGTGTCCTTGATTATCGTGGCAGCACTGCTCTGACAGCGTGTGGTGTAAAGTGAGTCCAAGAATGGAAGATTGGTTTGTGTGATGTGCTGGGCTGTGTTCACGATCTTCTGCAGCTTCTTCCGGTCTTGGACAGGACAACTTCCGTACCAGGTTGTGATGCACCCTAGAAGAGTGCTTCATAAAATACATCTTTCATAAAGTGTCATCCCAGTTTCAACGTGATGGTGCTGACAAATGGGAGAAACATTTTGAGGAGCAATACATTTGAGAAGGCTTCTGCTCCTGGGTACTTACGTGATAAGAGATGAGGTTTTGGAAAAGTGCTGTTACTAAACCTCCCTATTCAGGACAAGTCATAGAACTGATTCTAAAACCACACACCAGATAAAGCAGCAGCCATGAAAAGAGGAAAAGAATTAAAGTTTTAGGTCAAAGACCTTTCATCGGAAGAGGGTCTTTGGATGAAAACCCAAGGTTTGATCGATCTAAGCATCAGGCTAATTTGGAGGGGTCAGGTGCGCTCTGAAATGTGGAGGTGGGCTACAGGCCGAGAGTGTATCAAAGCGATGGGGCCCAGGTCCTAGATTGAAGAGCAGCCTGAGGTTTGGTAGGTATAAGCACCAGGCCAGATGGATTGAAAAGGCAGGATGTTGGGACCAGAGGTGAGGGTTGGGCCAGTTCTTCTCGCTGTTCCATGATGTTTAATCAGCTCTGCACTGAACTGAGCCCAAGGCTGTGGCCTGCTCCGTCTGCTCTGTGCTTCATGTCAGTGGATTCACTTTCGTTCTGAATGCCATTTGCTTACTTTTATTGTTTGCATGATTTTTTTTTCTCTCTGCACATTGGGTGGGTGTTTGATGGTCTCTTTTCTTTAATGGGTTCTTTTGGGTTTCTTTGTTTTGTGGCTACCTGTAAGAAGACAAATCTCAGGGCTGTATAATGTATACATACTTTGTTAATAAATGTGCTTTGAACTTTGATATGCTGGCTCTCTTTCCACAAATGTGACCTTTCCTGCTTAGAGCATTGAGCTTTGGTACATGAGAGGTTGATAACCCAGTATCTCTGTATTATTAAAGCAGAGTGAAGAGAGGGAGTATATACATATCAAGTCAGAAGAGCCACTGTTGTGAAAAAGATAAAAGGTTTGAAGAAAACTGATTGCAAAAGGTGGAATTAATTTGAATGGATGTTGGGGTTATTGAAATTGACAGTCGGAGTTGGAATCTGATGAAGATTACTGAGAATGGGCGTCACATATGGAATTCAGTCATGGGCACAAGTCCTTTGTGGATTGTTGTCTGGTTTATGATTAGATCATGATGTCTAAAGTCCAATTCAATTCACAGTTCTGAGATAACAGACAGTTTCTGCAGGCAGCATAATCTGATTAATTTTCAGGACTGACTGATAATTATCAAATAGCATTCATACTGCACAAGTCCCAGGCAATGATCCACTAAAAGAGCGAGCTTGACTAAATCTTCTCTGATCAAATCCCCCTCCATCAATCTCTTGGAAACCCATGCAGTCACAAGGAGAACATACAAATTCCCTATAGACAGCAGTGGGAATCGACCCCAGATTGCTGATGTTGTAATATAGGCATTAATCACTACTTACCATGCTGTCCAAATGCTTATATTATCTAAAATATAGATTTGGAGCATAATGGAACACTGTCCACTTCTCTGATTGTGTATAACTTCAGTAACACTCAGTAAGATCCCAGCCATTCAGGACAAACCAATCCTCTTGTTGGCACCCATCTTTGTCATAAAAATTCACTCTCTCTGACAAGGGCATACCCTGGCTCCAGTCTGTATAACCCACTGCAATTAGTTGCCTGGGCCTCTCTGTCAGCACCTTCCAAGCCCATGATCTCTACCATCAAGAAGAACAAGAATAGCAGATAGATAGGAATGCCACCAGGTAGAGATTCTCTTGGACGATCCCTGCTGCACCTGACAACCCTGTGATCTCTGTCTCAGAGGCCAATGATAGACTGTCTTTAAAGAGGGTGAACCCTCGCAAGGCAGAAGGTCCCAATAGAGTACCTGGTAGGGCTTTGAAAACCTGTGCCAACAATCTGGCAGGAGTATTCAAGGACATTTTCAACCTCTCACTGCAAGGGGTGGAAATTCCCACTTGTTTCAAAAAGGCAACAATTATACCAGTGCCTGAAGAATAATGTGAGTTGCCTTAAGGATTATCGCCCAGTCGCACTCACATCTACAGTGATGAAATGCTTTGAGAGGTTGGTCATGACTAGAATGTACTCCTGCCCCAGCAAGAACCTGGACCCATTGCAATTTGCCTATCACCACAATAGGTCAATGGCAGACACAATCTCAATGGCTCTTCACATGGCTTTAGACCAGCTGGACAACACAAACACCTATGTCAAGATGCTGTTCATTGACTATAGCTCAGCATTTAATACCGTCATTCCCACAATCCTGATTGAGAAGTTACAGAACCTGGGCCTCTGCAATTGGATCCTCAACTTCCTAACTGGAAGATCACTATCTGTGCAGATTGGTGATAACATGTCCTCCTCGCTGACAATCAACACTGGTGCACCTCAGGGGTGTGTGTTTAGCCCACTGTTCTACTCTCTCTATACCCATAACTGTGTGGCTAGGCACAGCTCAAATACCATCTATAAATTTGCTGATGATACAACCATTGTTGGTAGAATCTCAGACGGAGACGAGAGGGTGTACAGAAGTGAAATATACCAGCTAGTGGAGTGGTGCCGCAGCAACAACCTTGCACTCAACGTCAGTAAGACAAAAGAGCTGATTGTGGTTCAGGTCTAAAAGCTTGTTTGTATGTATCAAATCATTATACAATGCTTCAAGGTACAAAAAGGTTAAACAAGGTGGAGAGCATTTTACTGGCTGCATCATTTTCTGGTATGGGTGGGGGGGCTACTGCAGAGGACTAGAAGAAGCTGCAGAGGGTTGTAAATTTAGTGGCTCCATCTTGGGTACTAGCCTACAAAGTACCCAGGACATCTTCAAGTAGCGGTGTCTCAGAAAGGCAACGTCCATTATTAAGGACCTTCATCACCCAGGGCATGCCTTTTTCTCACTGTTACTATCAGGTAGGAGGTACAGAAGCCTGAAGGCACACACTCAGCGATTCCGGAACAGCTTCTTCCCCTCTGCCGTCCGATTCCTAAATGGACATTGAACCCTTGAACACTACCTCGTTTTTTAAATATACAGTATATTATTTCTGTTTTTTGCATGATTTTTAATCTATTCGATATACATATACTGATTTACTTATTTATTATTTTTTGTCTATATTATGTATTGCATTGAACTGCTGCTGCTAAGTTAACAAATTTCACGACACATGCTGGTGATATTAAACCTGACTCTGATTCCGAAGTCTCACCATTATAACTTGGAAATGTGCCATTGCTCCCTCATTATCGTTGGGTCAGGTGAGACTTGAACACCTCGGTATCATTGTGCAATTCTTTTGATTACTATAATGGTGTCATAATCACAATACAATCATGAGTTGGTAAACGATTAAATACTAAGATGCATTTAGATCTTTAGTCAGATATCAAAGGCAGTAACTAAAATATGGAAATTGCAGGCATTTAAGATTCAGTGAGTTTTAGCCGCTACCTGATAATTGTAAGGTAAACAGACATTTATGAGTAAAGATCATTTGATAGGCCCAGACTCCAAACTTACTGTTTTTTTTTTGTTCTTTTAACAAATGTGACTATTTATAAACCATGTAGGACATCATCTTAAAGGCAATGCTGCTCATGTAAATAAACAGCAAATTGCGTTAGAAACTCTGCCAGATAAGGCTGACCTTTAATTGCTTGCTGAATTTCATGCAACAGCACAGTTTCTTGCATTGATTTTTTTTTGGAACTGATGTTGCCATTTCATCAGCACAATGACTTCCAGATTTACACTCAGGGTAATTTCTTAACCATCTTGATGAGGATCACCACCAGATAAAACAAGTATTCCAAGAGTTTTAGAAGCATGGGACAGAAGTAAGACGAAGCAGGATAACTCTCAATTTACCATTCCAATTCACAGCCTTCATTCACAATATAGGGTATATGAACAGGATTTGGAAGGGCATTCCAGCCTACACCAGCTTTTGTATGTGTAATCCTATCAGTCCCATTCCTCACCTTCTTGATCCATAGCCCTGTGACTATATTACTTTCAAGTATTTATCCAATTCCTTTTGGAAAGTCACAATTGAATCTACTTTCAGAGAGTATATTCCAGAAGTTAACTACCCATGCTTTTGGGAGTTCTTTTGCCAATCACCTTAAACCTATGTCCACTAGTGCTTGATCCTTTTGTGAATGAGAACACGGTAACGTAGTGGTCAGCACAACAATTTACAGTACCAGCGACCTGGGTTCAATTCCCGCTGCTGTCTGTAAGGAGTTTGTACGTTCTCCTCGTGACTGCATGGGCTTCCTCCCACTGTCCAAAGACGTATTAGTTGGTAGATTAATTGGTCATTGTAAATTGTCACACGATTAGGTTAGGGTTACATTAGGGGTAGCTGGGCGGCAAGGCTCGAAGTGTCAGCAGGGCCTACTTGGCGCCGTACCCCAATAACTAAATAACTGTTAATATTTGTATATTTGGCCAAGACCCTTCATGATTTTGCAGCCTTTTGTATCTCATAGTTTTCTCTGTTTGAAGGAAAATAACCCATTCTCGCTTGTCTCTCCTTGCCACTGAACTCTCTTACATCCTTGCAAATGTGCTGTCCAGAATCAGGCATGATACACATATGGAGGTGAACAAGTGACTTATATTGATCCAACTTAACTTACTTACTTTTGCAGTCCGTGATTCAGGGTTAGACTACAAGACCATAAGACATAGGAGCAGAATTAGGCCATTTGGCCCATCGAGTCTGCTCTGCCATTCCATCATGGCTGATCCTTTTTCTCCCCCCCGCCCCAGCCCCACTCCCTGGCCTTCTCCTTGTAACCTTTGATGTCATGTCCAGTCAAGAACCTATCAAGCTCTTTCTTAAATACACCCAATGACTTGGCCTCGACAGCAGCCTGTGGTAATAAATTCCACAAATTCACCACCCTCTGGCGGAAAAAATGTCTCCAGGATCTCTGTTTTATATGGACACCCCTCTATCTTGAGGCTGTGCCCTCCCCCACCATGGGAAACATCCGTTCCACATCTGCCAGCTTCAACTGTTTTCTCTCTCTCCTTTCATTGAGCTATTTTGGGAACAACAAATGTTTGAAAATGATCATGTGGACAGCAGATAAAAATCTGATATTGTCCACTTTGCATAGAGTCCTGAGTTCATCGTCAGTCCAGGAATCTTAAAAAAAAGGTCTACTGAAATTTCAAAACCTGTCCTGCAGAAGTGCAGTGATGCCAGGCAATGAAGCTAATGTCAGAATCACACTGAATAGAAAGCTGTCATTCAGTCTATCACATCAGTTCATTGAAAGTGCCATGAGATTAATTCTGCTCTTGTTCTTTTTCCCTATATTCCCACAGAACACTTCATTTGAGCTGCTGGTGCCCCAATACTCCAGGGAATGCGAGTTTAAAATTACATTGCGGCAATTCGGGAATGTGAATTCTTTAAAAAAAAATCTGGAGCTGAAAATCTGCCAATTTTCAATGACCATAATGTTGAACTGTTATGAAACCAAAGATGGCTTTCTAATATCCTTTAGGGAAGGAAATCAGCCATTTTGACCCAACCTGGCCTACATCTGGTTCTCATCCCAAGCTCATTACCATCCATTAACATGGCTCTTCCAACCAGTCAGTGGTATGGTATTTAATTAAAAGTAAGGGACTTTTTGGAAAAATAGTAAAGATTAAAAAGAAATAATATATAAAACAATTATGGATCATATTCTAAATCTGCTACACTACTAACCTATGGCAGTACTTATAAAAAGACAATGATCTGAAATAGTAATACTGTAGCTCCCTCCACATGCTGCCTGACCTGCTGACCATTTTCAGTATTTGGGGTTTATTGCGGATTTCCTGCACCTGCAATATTTTGCTTCCATTGAGAATTATTCAGTAAGGATATTTTACTTGACTGAAATAGTCCCAAGTGGTGCACATGTTAAAATTTGGTTTGAAGAAATATATTAAAAAAACTTACTACAACATTGTACTCCCATAGCATTCTCCAGAAGTCTATCACTGTGTGCGGCAAAGGGCCCTGCGTTGCTATATAGGCTTGTGGTCCATATACACCCTTGGAAAGAAAGTAATTTATAAGTGTCAGTTTTGGTAAATTGACTATTGCAAAATATGCATTACTCAATGAATATCAAGTCACATAATTTTTTTTAAAAATGGAAAGCAATGTTTTGTTAGAGTTGAATTTTGAGAAAGAACAACTCTTAACAAGTGTTATATTTTGAAAGGGTATGCTGGCTTGGTTTAGTATTTAACAGTCTTACTTCTGAATCAAGTGATTGTAAATTTTAGTTTCCTTCTTCAATTGTGTCCAATGATAACGAACTTTCTCAGTGTAACTCTGAGCAAGTTCTTTGTCATTAGACACAATTGCACTTTCTTTGATATTTTAAAACAGGGGCTCATTCAATGCTACACATTTTCAAATATTGTCCATTGCCATTGACTATTTTGTCAACAATTTTGTCCAGTTTCCCCTCATTAACTCTATCTTGTTCTCTCTCAGATGGCATTTTCCCAGTCTAATAATTTGGTTATGATACTATCCAATTCCATCATTATTTTAAAAGATATTTGCATTCAGATCACTATTTCCTCAACATTTTGCCCTGCTCCCTTCACACAACTTCTAAAATTAATTTCCTATGACCAGGTATAGCAATGCTATCATATTAGAAAGTTTCTTACGTTTAATATAATTGAAAAAAAGTCAGTCTGTTCCCTCTTTATCACATCTCTTTGCCAGTTTATTTCGTTTAGTTGAGATCTTCCACAATTATAATGTGATTTTTATCCGTTTTATTTTGCCCTGCATTTAACTGTTATCTCTTCCTACTAATTTGGCAATGTTATTTCATTTCATTTATATCACTTCTTATCCTTCATCTCAACTTATGTAGGCTCTCCCTCCAGCATTCTATCCATTCTTTCTTCAACCCTATATTCTTTCTAACTTGTATTTCCCTACAGCCTGACCAATTCATCCACCTCTACTGTTTCCATATACATTATTGCTTGCAATAGTTATCTGCCCTGCACTGTCAACACTTCTTCACTTCCGGTTATTTCTTTTCTAAGGTATGTTGCCTTGCTGATCATACTGTATAAAGAAGAGGCCTTTCAGCCCATCATAACTATGGAGCCATTCAAGTAACCTCATTCTCTTGTTTTTTTCCCTATAGCCCAATAATTATTTCCCTTTCAACTATTTATCCAATTCTTAAGATGGGTGAAAGAAAAAGGAATAGACAGTCGGAATCGTTTCTCCCCCCCGAGGGTAGAAACGTCAATTACTTGAGGGTGTGTATTTAAGTTGAGAGGGGAAAGGTTTAAAGGAGATGTGTAGGGCAAGTTTTTTTAAAAAACGCAGACAGTGGTAGGTGTCTGGAATGACTGCCAGGGGTGATGGTGGAAGCAGATATGATAGTGGCACTTAAGAGGCTTTTAGATATGCAGGGATATGAATCATGGGCAAACAGAAGAGACTTTGTTTAATTTGTTTGGTACTGACATGATGGGCAGAGGGGCCATGTACTGTATTATTTCAGGTTCTTTTTTTTTTAAAAAAAGAGTCAATCTGCTTCCATCACTATTTCAGGCGAAGTATTCTAGATCACAACATAATGTCTAAAATATACATCTTCTTACAGATGGTACAGAGGTTTAATGAGCAACACATTGGCATAGCAGTTTGTGAAATTGCCTCGTGCTTCAGGGGAAGGATTTGCTCTTTGAGCACCGTCTGCTCATTCTCTTCAGTTCCCTGTGGTTTTAACTGAATATTCTGGTTTTCTCCCACATCTCAAAAAAAAAAGAGACTCAAAAAATAGTGTTGAGGGACATAAACAAGAGAAAGTCTGCAGTGCTGGGAATCCAAGCAACAGACACAAAATGCTGGAGGAACTCAGCAGGCCAGGTAGCATCTACTGAAAGGAATAAAGAGTTGTCGCTTTGGGCCGAGACCCCTCATCAGGTTCCTCCAGCATTTTGTGTGTGTTAATGGACATGTCTGAGGGAGAGGGGAATGGAATTCTCCTGGCAGCAAGCATGAAGGGCTGAATGGCCTTTTCTGAGTTGCCATAAGGTACAAGATACTACCAATAGTTCATCCAGCAATCACTTTAATAATGTGATATCTAATTACCCATCTCTCTGCGGTTGAAAACAATTCCTCCTGATCTATTCCATTAAAAAATTGTGCAAAGTTCTCGAACACCTTCCATGGTTTCCCTGATTAAAAGAGTCCCTACCTATTTCCAGGAGTTCTGCTGCCTTCACCAGTCATTGAGAACACATTTCCCTTCCCACAGTGTAAGTGCTGTGGTTTGATCCAAAATTATTTCAAGTGAAATGCATTGGCCAATTTTTTTTGGCAAAGTTTCCATTTAAAAAGTGCATACCTTGATGAAACTTGCATTGATGTAATCAGAATCATTGTCGGAAATGATCAGTGACAGCTGCACTCGGCTGTGATCAACTGAAAACAGGATGCAAATATTAAAACACACACGCACACACAACATGTATTTTCCATTTCCTCATTCTGCCCATTTAGGTAAAAGGAACTGATCTGTTCAACTCAGTGGACACTTTAGTTTCGATTGAATGAGCAAGTTCAGAAATTAAAAATGAAAACTGGTGAATATATGATCCGGGTCACTCAAAATAGATTAGTCAACAACAGAAGGTCATTTAAGTGCATAGGGCCACTTTTATTTTAAAAACAAGCTCAGGAACTGGATGCCAGAGTAGATGGTTGATGGGCCGCCTGGGTAGCATAGAGCTTAGCGTAAAGCTTTGCACGCCGGTGACCGGGGTACAGTTCCCGCTGCCGTCTGTAAGGAGTTTGTATGTTCTCCCTGTGGCCACATGGGTTTCCTCTGGATGCTTTGATTTCCTCCCATATCCCAAAAACGTACGGGCTAGTAGCTAATTGATCACGTGGGTATAATTGGAGGGCGCAGGCTCATGGGGCCAGAAGGGCATGTCATCATATTTCTAAATAAATAAATAACAATAAATAAATAACAAGCAATAATTTTGTATCTGAAGCCTGGCGTGTAGGTTAGGATCGGATCAGGTCCCTTTAGAACTGCTACCTACTCCCATGACTTTTTGTATCACTGACGTCCACCCAAAGGACAAAGAATTAAAAAGCATTAAAAGTGAAGGCTCTTTTAATTCACCTTCTGCCACCCTGGAATTTACATTCTACAATAACTGAGTTATTGATTAATGGCATCAAATCAATCTCAATCGATTAATATACAACAGAGCCAGGTAAAAGGTGAGGAGACACCAGTGGTTGAGACCCTTGAGCTTCAAAGTTCTCCGCTCCTCTCAAGTGTGTTAAAGGTAATATCCTGTGGACTGAATGGAGCTGTTAGGCAAAAGCAGTTATCTTTAGGCATAGAGACATTGTGGGGCAAGTTCAGCAGGACAGGGGTGGCTATAATCTGGCAGCAAGTGGACACAATTTCACAGTACAGGTAGATGGTTATTGAGGAACTGCAGTGATAAGAAAGAGTCAAATAGAAGTGCAAAGGGTGTCTCCCTGGCTAAGGAGGAGCAATGGATGTGGTGACAAAGCACTGAGGAGGAAAATCAACTGGAAGGACAAATGGGAGATGGAAGCAAACAGACCTGGCTTTCTCATCAGAGCTACAGCGGTTCGACAAGGACCCAACATGTTCCCTGTGCCCGATTCCAGCAACCCTCAAGCATATCCTGGCAAGCTGCAAAACCAGCCTCACAAAAGGCAGATGCACATGGCACCAGGTCTTGAAGAGTCTGGCAGCAGCAATCGAGACCAAGAGGATAACAACCACCTCCTTGCCCCCTAAAACAACTAACGTGCTGGCACTGGCAGCATTTGTCCAGGAGGGAGTGAAAAGACCAACTAATCTTCCTCCTAAGCCAGAAACAGGACAGATGAACATGGCTCATGAGTGGAAAATGCCGGCGGATGTCAATAAACAACTCTCTACAACCAACCTTAGGGCAGACTTGGTTCTCTGGTCCAATTCATTACAGATCACCTACATTGTAGAACTCACAGTCACATGTGAGGATTCAGTGGCTGAAGCATATGAGTGCAAGAGGCTACGCTATGCAGATCTAGCAGCTGAAGCTCAGTGATGGGGCTGGAAAACCAAAGTTTGTCCTGCAGAAGTGGGTTGTAGGGGATTTATAGCCACATCCGCCATCAATTGCTGAAGGAACTAGGGGTCAGACTCTAAACCATCAGAGCCACATCAGAGGCAGTGGAAAGAAGCAGTCACTGGCTTTGGATCAAGCATAAAGACCTCCCCTGGGCTCCAAGATAGCATCAAGAGAATGGGAGGACACAACAGGGGTTGAGTCTGGGAGGCCTAAGGTCATCGTCAAGCCCTCCAGAGATGTAGTGGGCTAATCGATGAAACATCGAGGAAGGAGGGTACCCACATGAAAATCCCCGTGTGTCAACCTTGTGCCACTCCCAGCATCAAAGCAGACTCAAGCAAGTGCTCATGACCCATTGGCATGAGGGATATTAACATCTTATCCTGTGTTTTTGATTTTGTGGACTGAATGGAGCAATTTGGCAATAACAGTTATCTGATCTGTATTTGGTTTCTTTAAGGGACAGGAGACCATGTTGAATGCAGTGGATCTTCTAGTTTAGTGTGCTGCAGATTTTCCCTTTGTTTTCTCCATCCTTCTATGCAACAGTTTGGGTTCTAACTATTCCAAGTTACGACACAAATGAAAACATAACTGTTTCTCTCTCCATAGGTATTATCTGATCTTCTGAATATTTCCAATTATTTTTTTGTTTGCAACAGTCTTTTACAGTCATCTTTATCTAAACCCTTTACAATCCTTAAAACTTCAATGATATCATTATTTTTCATCGACAATTTACAGAATCTCCTCTCAAAATCCAATTCTCCTTTATGTGGTCACTCTCTTCAGTAATCATTAATATCTTTTCTGTAATGCAGCAACCAGGATTGTACATTCTTAGTACATATTCATAAATACTTTCTAAAATGTACATGTGAACAATGTGAAACTCTTAAGATCTAGAACTACATTCAGGTAAGTGTTATCAGGTCAGGTGATTTAGCCATATGATGGAACTCAGGTGGAGGCCAATTTCTCTTGGAAACTTAATCAAGATAAAGTTGTCACAGGAATGAACAATAAAAACTATTGTGACAGAGAAGCAACAAAAAAAAAACACACCTAGCAGGTTCAGATTAAACTCTGATAAGCTCCTACAGATTTTTTTTTATACACATCCATATTCAAATCTAAGATTATAACGAAAAGAATACAGTTTCTCTGTAGAGTTCAAACAACATTTCAAGAACTGTTTCTGCTCTGAGCTCACTCTAAAAGTGAAATGCTTCAATTACCACACAGCTTTGCAGATGGAAGCCGAAGACCCAGGAGAGTCACAGAGCCACCAAATTTATAATGTTCTGATACCAGCTTTTCATCTTTATTGACTTATTCACTCATTGCTATTTCAGTCTGATATAAAAATATAATTCTATGCATTTCCTGGACTATCTTTCAGGAATAAGGTTTCCAAAAATGTTCTAACTTTTGCATGGGTTTTCCAGGGGTCCACCTGCAGTGCGTAACGTAGTACTTAGGGGTTCATTAGGATATCACTGAGTGTATGTTCCTGGACTTCTGCTGCTACAGCCAATGCATCAAACTTCATGGTTTGATGCATTGTGCATTCAGAATGCTCTTCTGCACACCACTGTTGTGACACACGGTTATTTGAGTCACCTTCCTGTCAACTTGATGCAGTCTGGCCATTTTCCTCTGGCTTCTCTCCTTAAAATGGCATCTTCACCCACAGAACTGCCACACTGGATGTTTTTTTTTTTTTGCTCCATTTTCTGTAAGCACTTGAGCACAGGTTCTCATCCTGGGGTTCACAGACTCCTTGGTTAATTGTAGGGGTCCATGGCATAAGAAAGGTTGAGAGTCCCTGCTCTAGAGACTGTTGTACATGAAAATCCCAGGAGTTCAGCTTTGGAGATACTCAAACCAACCATCTAGCATCAACAAAGATTCCATGGTCAAAGTCACTTAGATCATATCTCTTCCCCATTTTGATGCTTGGTACAGCAACTGAATTTCTTGCCCATGTCTGCATGCTTTAATTCATTGAGTTGCTGCCATGTGATTGGCTGATTAGATATTTGCATTAACAAGCAGGTACGTAGGTGTACCTAATAAAAGGGGCCATTGTGTATTTACAGGAGGTTCCAGATGGTACATTTATCTATAAGATGTCATTAGAAGTTGGTCAGCACAGTTCCTGCCCATTTATGAATGGCTGTCATGGATAGATTGTGTAGATGAACAAGCATTTGGGAGACAGGTGGGATGGATTTTCTGGCTGCTGTACGGCTGCAGGCATCTTCTGTCACATGCAAAAACTGCTCATGACTGCATTTCTGAATTGTGAACTGTTCAGGTGATGAACAGTCCATATGCATAGAACCCAACTGTGACCTGGAGATGACCTGTACTTATATTCCATTTACAATCAGGAGCATGGGCATGGGGGAGTGATCCTAGAATTTTGTGAAAATCTATAATGATTTATAATTTGCAAGTCATCCACAAATAATATGCTGTGTTTGAACTCGACTCCTAATGGGTCAGTTGAAAAATCAACAAATCAGGTGATTTACCTTAGTCTGAAAGAGGTAGCTGAAGAGATTGTGGAGGCATTAATAAAATGATCTTTCAAGAATCACTGGATTCTGGAATGGTTCCGGAGGACTGGAAAATTGCAAATGTCACTTTACTCTTTAAGAAGGGAGGGAGGCAGAAGAAAGGAAATTATAGGCCATTTAGCCTGACTTCAATTGTTGGAAATATGTTAGCGCCCATTATAAAGGATGAGGCTTTGGGATACTTGGAGGCACATGACAAAATAGGCCAAAGTCAGATTCTTGCCTGACAAATCTGTTGGAATTCTTTCAGGAAATAACAGGGATATTGTTTACTTGGATTTTCAGAAGGGCCTTGATAGAGTGCTGCATATGAGGCTGCTTAACAAGATATGAGCTCATGGTATTACAGGAAAGATACTAGCATGGGTAGAAGATTGGCTGACTGGCAGGAGGCAAAGAGTGGGAATAAAGGGAGCCTTTTCTGGTTGGCTGCCAGGGACTAGTGGTATTCCACAGGGGTCTGTATTCATCATCTTTTCTCATTATATGTCAACAATTTGGATGATGGAATTGATGGTTTTGTGCCAGGTTTGTGGATGATATGAAGACAGGTGGAGGGGCAGGTAGTGCTGAGGAAGCAGGGAATCTTCAGAAGGACTTAAGCAGATTGGGAGAATAAGCAAAGAAGTGGCAGATGGAATACAGAGTAGGAAAGTGTATGGTCATGCACTTTGGTAGAGGGAATAAAGGTATAGACTATTTGCGAAATGGGGAGAAAATTTAAAAGTCAGAGGGGCAAAGGGACTTGGGAGTCCTTGTGCAGGATTCCATAAAGGTTAAATTGTAGATTGAGAGTGATAAGGCAAGCATTCATTCAAGAGGACCAGAATATAGGAACAAGGATGTAATGTTGAGGCTTTATAAGCTACAGGTTAGACTGCACTTGGAGAATTGTGAGCAGTTTTGGGCCCCTTTTCGAAGAAAAGATGTGCTAGCATCGGAGAGGGTCCAGGGGAGGTTCACAAGAATGATTGTGGGAATTAAAGGAGCATTTGACTGTTCTGGCCCTGTACTTGCAGGAGTTCAGAAGAATGAAGGGGGATCTCATTGAAACTTATTGAATATTGAAAGGCCTCGATAGAGCGTATGTGAAGAGGACGTTTCTTATAGTGGGTGAGGCTAGGCAGGACCAGAGCACACAGCCTCAGGTTAGAGGGACATTCATTTAGAACAAAGATAAGGAGGAATTCTTTAGCCAGAGGGAGGCGATTCTGTGGAATTCATTTCCACAGATGGCTGTGGAGGCCAAGTCATTGAGTATATTTAAAGCGGAAGTTGATAGGCTCTTGATTTGTCAGGGCATCAAAGGTTATGAGCAGAAGGCAGAAGAATGGGGTTGAGAGGGATAAGAAATCAGCCATGATGGTACAAGACGATAAGACATATGAACAGAAAGGCCATTTGGCTCCTTTATCTTACGGTCTTATGTAATGGATTATGATGTTGGAAGCACACTGTGCACTTAAAGCAATTTAAAGGGAAGCAATTAAACTTATAAAGAAAGTGCCTGGTGACTGTAAACTGCCCTTTGTAATCTCTAGCAAACCACTCAATTGTATTACAACCTCTACATGTCATGACAACAGTTTCCCCTTACCAACTGGAACTGTTCAAGCAGCAACCCACTATTTTGTTGTCAAGGATAATTAGACATGGACAATGAATGCTAACCTTATTAGTGATGCTTAGATTCTGTGAATGAATAAAGAAATCTCTAGTGCACTCTCATTTTTTTCCTTCAGTCATTAAATTAAATCTTTTCCAACTTAATTCAATCAGGAACGAGTCTCCATAATAATATCTTAGGAAAAGGTACCTTTAAATATATAAGCAATGCTTCACATCATTGAAGGAGACTTAAATTTAGTTCCTCTAGTCAGTGCCATCTGAGATCCAGCTACAGCCTTTCAATCCAATCAATTTGTAGTTTCTATTTCTACACAAGTCCCTTGAAAATGATTCCAGAACAAGGCAAAATGAATGAAGTTCTCTGGAATCCTGCAAGGATATGATGGGCCTATAAAAAACTTGAAAGTGGAACCTGACTTACAAGGTATAATGTCCTTGTAGCGATTCTTCTTCACGTTCTCTTGCTTCTCTGCATGACCCGAGGGGAAGATTTTGTCATGCTTGCTTTTCACCGACTGCCTTTTCAGTTTCTGTGAGAGGTATGGGAAGAACGAAATCAGATTAATAGCATAAATATGTAACGACAAGTCTTCCTGATGGCAATGCTAATCTTAAATTCTAGCCTGGCTATCTTGCTAATTAGAACGTAGAACAGTACAGGCCTTTCGGCCTGCAATATTGGTTTGATCCTTTAGCCCTTCTCCAAGATCAGCTTAATGCTTTCCTCCCACATAGCCCTCCACTTGTCATTCATCCATGTGCCTATAAGACCATAGACTATAAGACATAGGAGCAGAATTCGGCTATTCAGCCCATTGAGTCTGCTCTGCCACTTCATCACGGCCATTTTACAATCCCTCTCAACCCCATTCACCTGCCTTCATCCAGTAACTTTTGACGCCCTTACTAGTCAACATGTCCCAAAGGTATCTGCCTATACCACCACCGCTGGCAGTATGTTCCATGTACTTATCACTCTTTGTGTAAAAGCCTAAATAACTTCCCCTCTCGCAGGATTTCCCCATTCGAACATCCAACATAGCATCTGAGAAATTATTGATCTTTACAGGCAGAATCTTAAAATTAGAATCATAGAATTTGAATACTGTATCTATATTGGTCGATCAGTGGTGGAGAGGGTTAGCAACCTCACATTTATGGGCAGTAATGCATTGGTTGACCTGCCTTGAGTCCAGCAGATACTGTAGATGTAATTGCAGGGAAGGCACGCCAGTGCCTTTACTTTCTTAGTAGATTAAGGAGGTTCAGCAAATATACTCCTGCTTCTTCTATGGATATACAATTGAGAGTATCCTGATTGGATTTGTAATGGTCTGGTAGAGCAATTTGACTGCACAGGAATGTGAAAAACTGAGGGTAGTTGACGCAGCCCCATACATTGCTGGCTCATCGCTCACCACCATCAGTAGTGTCTACATGAGGCACTGCCTCGAGAAGGCATCGTCCATCATCAAAGACACCCCCCACCATTCAAGCAATGCCATCTTCTCGCAGCTACCATCACAACAAAGGTACAGAAACCTAAGAGTCCCACACCACCTGATTCAAGAACAGCTTCTTCCCTTCAGCAATTAAGTTCATGAATCAACCACACAACCCCATTCGCTACCTCAGTATAATTAAACTATGACCTCTTTGATCTACAATGAACTTTATTTCTCGTAGTTCCAATTATTCTTTCTCATAAGTTGTATGTAATTAAGTGTATTACGTTTTCTTGTGAATGCTGCTTACCTGATGCTATGCGCCTGAGATGCTTCTGCAAGTAAGCTTTTCTCTGCACCTGTGGATTCATGTAACTGTGTATGTGACTCTGACATTGATTTTGACAGCATAGATAATTGCCATTCAGAATATCTAGTTAGGTGATTTTTTTTCTCTGAATTAATCAGCAATTCTGATCCACTCTGCTCCTGTCACCCTCACCTCAACTGAATTTTACAGGAGCAACGTTGAGAGCACCTTGACAAGTTGCATCCATCTGTTATGGGAGCAGCCAAGCATCGGACTGGAAGTCCCGACAAATGGCTGTGAGAATGGCTGACAGGATCATAGGGGTCTCCTTACCATCCACTGAGGAGATTTATCAGGAGTGCTGTGTATGCAGGACCCTTAGTATTATCAAGGATCCCACCTATCCATCCAGCACCCTCTTTGCCTTTCTACCATCAGGCAGGAGACTCTGATGCACAAAAACAAGAACGGTCAGGATGAGAAACAGTTTCTTCCTGTGGGCCATTAGGCTTCTGAACTTCCTGCTGCATTGTATTCAAAGCGTCACTGGTTACTCTGTTCTGTATCTGACAGTATTTAATTTATGCATTTTTCTTTGTTTGTTTATGCATAATTCAGCTGTGGATTTTATCGTTACTTTTCTAAGTTATTGTGTGTTATATGTGTGCTATGTGCACTACTGTGCTTTACAGCCTGGTTTGGAGAAACATTGTCTCATTTAACTATATACTTGTATATAGTTAAATGACAATAAACTTGACTTGACTCTACTTTGAGCATCCAACTTTGTCGTACAGTACTGAAGTAGACCCTTGGGCCAACCATGTCCATGTAAACCATTTTGTCCACCTACACTAATCCCACGTTCTTTCTGTGTCTCACCTGTTTAAGTGTCTGTCCAAATGCCTCTTAAGTGTAATGATTGTATCTGACTCCACTACTTCCTTTGGCAGAATGTTCCAGATGTCAGACATTCTCTGTGTAAAATAACTTTCCCTTCAGATCCTTTTAAAACCCCTTCCTCCCTCCTGAAACTAATGCACCTTTATTTTTGATATCCTCGCCTTCAGATCTACCCTTGATTCTATCTACCTTATCTAAGCCTTTTATAATTTTGCATACTATTATCAGGTCAGTCTTCAATCTCATTTTCTGCAGGGGAAATGTACCCAGCCTATTCAATCTCTCTGTATAACCAAGATCCTCCAACCAGGTGAATCACAAACATGACAAAGTCTGCAGATGCTGAAAATCCAAAGTAACACACACACAATGCAGGAGGAAGTCAACAAGTCGGGCAGCACCTATGGAAATGAATAAACAGTCAACGTTTCAGGCCAAGACCCTTCTTCAGAACTGAAAAGGAAGGGGAAAGGGTCTCTTTTGCACCCTCTCTAGTGTTAGCACACTCTTCCCAAAGTGCTTCAACCAAAACTGCAGCCTAACCAGTGCCTTGTAAAGCTGGACACGAAATCCTAACTCCAAAGCTCAACCTATAAAGGAAAGCACGCCAAACATTTAAAGAAAAAAAAATTTGCTTTATTTGACAGAAGTGCACCAAAACATACAGTAAGGTGCGTTGTTTGTGCCAATGATCAATACAGTTTGTGGATATTCTGGTGGCAGCCCACAAGTGTTGCTGCGTTTCTGGCGCCAACATAGTGTGCCCACTGGCACCACGGTAGCGTAGCGGTTAGTGCAATGTGACTACAGCTCGGGGCATCAGAGTTCAGCGTTCATTTCCAATGCCGTCTGTAAAGTTTGTACGTCCTCTCTGTGAATGTATGGGCTTCCTCCAGGTGCTCTGGTTTCCTCTGACAGTCCAAAGACGTACAGGTTAGTAGGTTAATTGGTCAGTGTAAATTGCCCTCTGATTAGGCTAGGGTTAACTAGGTGGGTTGTTGGGTGGTGTGGCTCATTGAGCTGAAATAGCCTGTTCTGTGCTGTTCTGTATCTGTAAATAAAATGAAAACTTACTAACCCTAACCCGTACACCTTTGAAATGTAGGAGGAAACCGAGCACTTGGAGGAAACCCACGTGGTTGAAGAGAACATACAAACTCCTTACAGATGACAGAAGGAATTGAACCTCTACTGTGTTATGCTAACTGCTACACTACTATGCCATCACTATGCTACAGTGGCACCCCTTCATATACTTTCTTCACTGCCCGACTTGTGCTGCACTCTCAATTTCTGTTCACAATACATACCCATCAATATCTCATCTCGTTAGTCGCTATTTGTAGTCCATCCTAATTCATGTCTAACTTCACCAATGGAGTTCACTTCTCCCACTTGGTACAATGCCTTACTTGTCATCTCTCACAAAACTGATCAACTAGCTAACCAAAATATTTTTCAAATATTTAGACTTTGTTTGAACAATGATTTCTACGCTATATCTACCCACTATATTCTAAAGTTGTTCTTTAGTTCCTTACACGACTACCTTTCTCATTCACCAGTGGAAACTATTTAGTCATTATCTGTTCCAGCACAAGCCTTTGTAATCTCAGAGACATTTACCAATTCATCCTGAACCATCTTTATCACTAATGGAAGTAAAACTCCATCTTCTCAAGTCTTTCTTCATATTTGGACATCAGACGTCTCTGGTAACATTTCAGTAAACCTACGTGACCTCTTTTCAATTAATGAATCTTCCCAAAGTGGTAACTTAATATACCAGTCCTCCTCAAAAAGTAAAATAATTCTAACTGGCCTATAGACTCTGGTTTATGTTCATCTATCACAGTCATTCTTCCTTAAATGCAAATTGTTATATCCATGGTAACTTCTTCATCTTAGGTTTGAGTTACGTTTATTATCTGTGAAAGATTACCTCAGCTTTTCACTTTATCACTTTTAAATGCCAGGTAACAAAAGGACAACCCAACTAAAATGAGGACAATTGTAGCAATTGTGACTTCCCCTGCCGATCCACAACCCATCTTGTCTGTGAAGCAATAGTTAATAAATTAATTACATGAATTTGATAGGATAGAAGTAGACCAAGATGGCCCCACAGATCTATTAACTAATCCTCCCCCATTAATCTCATCCAATCAGCACAGCCTTCAATATTAAATATGCCCTTTACTCAAAACACTTTCTTTCCCTTCCACCTGTGACATTTGTGTCAATTATTCTTTGTGGTTATAAGTTCCAGGTTCAAGGCACATTTTGTGTCAAGGAATTTCCCTCAAATTTCTTACCAGATTTAGGAACAACAGAATGCTGGGCCAAGAAACGGAACTAATGATTTGTTTGTTGTTCTAAATTCCAGCATCTGCAGTCTCTCTCTTGCCTTGTTGGATTTATTAGTCACTATCTGTGATGATAGCCTTGCTTGTTAATTGCTTTAAGCACTAGATTAACCCAAATTCTTCTTTTTGCTCCCAGAATATTCATCTAAACCTGATCGGTAGTTTATCTCTATACAGTATGATCCTTCTTCCACCTTACTCACCTACAAGTTTAACTTCCCTTTAAATGTACTTGTCATTCACCACATCTACTTCATGTGGAGGCAAGTTCCACATTACTACGGCCTCCCAGTTTCTCCTGAACTATGCATTAAAGTTATTGGTGAAAACCTTAATTTATGAACAATGTTTATCATGTGACATTAAACCTTGAATTAAGCCAAGTTTTCATTTTGGTCCAAGAGCCCATCAACATCTCCTATTTTAAGGAGAGAAAGCAGGCACCTGTTTGGAACTTCTTGCAAGATATCCAGGCTCTCTCCTCCCAGACTATTTATTGAAGTAGAAGGGGGTAAATCCTTGGGGCACCTCTGCCAGCCCCTCACTCTCCACAACAACTTTGCTTGCTTCCTTCATTTCTTACAAGCTCTCACTATGTTAATTATATTTTAACATGTTAGTTTTGTTTTCATTCATTCACAGGATGACTTGAAAGGCTGGACTTATTACTAATCCCAATTTTTCCTTCAATCAAGGCAGTAACTCAGTCACACTGATGACCCAACAGTTATGTTCAATAGTACGAACAGATGGATTTTTACAACAATCCAGTTGTCTTAGAACATAGAACAGAGAAATTTGCAGCACATTACAGGCCCTTCAGCCCACAATGTTGTGCTGACCATGTAACCTACACTAGAGACTGCCTAGAATTTCCCTAGTGCACAGCCCTCTATTTTTCTATGCTCCATTTACCTATCTAAGAGTCTCTTAAAAGATCCTATTGTATCCATTTCGACCACCGCCACCAGCAGTGCATTCCACGTGCCCACCACTCTCTGTATGAAAAACTTACCACTGACATCCCGTCGGTACCTATTTGCAAGCACCTTAAAACTACGCCCCCTTGTGTTAGCCGTTTCAGCCCTGGGAAAAAGCCTCTGGCTATCCACATGATCAATGCCCCTCATCATCTTGTACTCCTCTAACAGGTCACCTCCTCTGTCGCTCCAAGGAGAAAAAGCCACGTGCACTCAACCTATTCCCATAAGGTACACCCTCCAATCCAGGCAACATCCTTGTAAATCTCCTCTGCACTCTCTCTATAGTATCCACATCCTTCTTGTAGTGAGGTGAACAGAACTGAACACAGTACTCCAAGTGGGGTCTGACCAAGGTCTTATATAGCTGTAACATTACCTCATGGCTCTTGAACTCAATCCCACGAGTGAATGCCAACACACCATATGCCTTCTTAACAACACTGTCAACCTGCACAGTAGCTTTGAGTGTCCCTATCAACACGGACCCCAAGATCTCTCAGATCCTCCACACTGCCTAAAGTCTTACCATTTATATGATATTTTTCTGGGTTATGTCTACTTCCTTTCTTGAACAAGGGAACAACATTTGCAACCCTCCAATTCTCTGGTACTTCTCTGTCCCTATTGATGATGCAAAGATCATCGCAAGAGGCTCAGCAATCTCTTCCTTTGCTTCCCACAGTAGCCTGGGGTATATCTCATCTGGATCCGGTGACTTATCTAACTTAATGCTTTTGAAAAGCTCCAGCACATCCTCTTTCTTAATGTCTATATGCTCAACCGTTTCAGTCTGCTGTAAGTCATCCCCACAATAGCCAAGATCTTTTTCCCTGGTGAATACTGAAGCAAAGTATTCTCTGCTACCTTCTCTGACTCCATGCAGACGTTTCCACTATCGCACCTGATTAGTCCTATTCTCACATGGCTCATCCTTTTGCTCTTCACATACCTGTAGAATGCCTTGGGGTTTTCCTTAATCCTGTTCACCAAAGCCTTCTCATGGTCCCTTCTGGCTCTCCTAATTCCACCCTTAAGCTCCTTCCTAGCAACCTTGTAATTTTCTAGAGCTCTAACAGTACCTAGTTTCTTGAACCTTTTGTAAGCTTTTCTTTTCTTCTTAACTAGATTTTCTACATACTATGTACACCATAGTTCTTTAACTCTACCATCCTTTCCCAGCCTCAATGGAACATACCTATGCAGAACTCCATGCAAATGTTCCCCAGCTAAATGTTTTCCCAAATTGTCTGCTCCTATCCCTCTCTAGTGCTTTGGTGAAGGAGATAGTGTTGTGGTCCCTACCTCCAAAATGCTCCCCACCGAGAGATCTACCACCTGACCAGGTTCATTTCCCAATAGCAGATCAAGTACAGACTCTCCTCTAGTTGGCTTATCCACATATTGTGTCAGGAAACCTTCCTGAACACACCTAACAAACTCCACTTCATCTAAACTCCTTGCACTAAGGAGGTGCCAATTAGTATTAGGAAAGTTAAAATCACCCGTCACAACAACCCTATTATTATTGCACCGTTCCAGAATCTGCCTGCCAATCTGCTCCTCGATATCCCTGTTACTATTAGGGGGGGGGGCAGCTATTAAAAAACACCCAGTAGAGTTAATGCCCCTTTCCTGTTTGTGACTTCCACCCACACTGACTCAGTCGACAATTCCTCCATGACTTCCTCCTTTTCTGCAGCCTGACACTGTCCATAATTAGCAATGCCATGCCCCCACCTCTTTTGCCTCCCTCTCTGTTCTTTTTGAAGCATCTAAAGCCTGGCACACTCAGCAGCCATTCCTGCTCCTGAGACAACCAAGTCTCTGAAATGGCCACAACGTCATAGTTCCAGGTATTGATTCACACTCTCGGTTCACTGGCCTTGCTTATGATACTCCTTGCATTAAAATAGACACATCTCAAACCCATCTTTGCTCTATCATCTGCCTATCCTTCCTCAAAAACTCCCTACAAGCTGTCTCTACTTGTGCTCCAACCTCCCCATCCTCTGCCTCTTCACTTCAGTTCCCACCCCCCTGCAAATCTAGTTTAAACCCTCCCCAATAGCAATAGCAAACCTTTTGAAGTCAAATATTAATTCTTAGCTTTCTCATTCCAGATTAATTTAATTTACATCTAAATTTCCCAGCTACAATGTTTCTGAACTCCTATCTCTAGATCAATGGTTCAGGCCTCTGAAAACTAGTCTGATGAGTTAACACCAAACAACCAACCCTCTTTTAAAAGGAGGCTTTTAGTTATCTGTGAAGTTTTTATTGGGAGATTTCTTTCGTTTTATTTGATTTTCACTTCTTTGTATTTTGTATTTTTTGCGGATTTCTCCAAATTTGCCCTGGATTTTCTTTCTGTTGCTACCCCTACGTACCACAATTTATTTTAATCCTGTCTTCATTTAGTCCCCCCCCCATGTGATCAAAACCTTCGATGCACCTCTCTTTGCTTTCCTAGAATGCATTTATCTGTAACCTTTCTGTCTCCATGCTGCTATTGTAAGCTTGTTAATGGAGTTCAATATTTCCCATTCCTTGATTCAGTTTGATATCCATTTTGGGACTGCAGTACTGAGGAAACGTTACCTCTAGTTATTTACAGACTTGGCATTGCAATATCAGATTGCATGAGATTTACATCACAAAAATAGACTATTCAACTTAATAGTGTTCAGACTCCATGCAAATCCCTTTTCAGGCTGTGTTATCAAACAAAATGAATTTCATTCTTCCACATAACCATAGATGATGGAGAGATACAGAACTGAAACATGACCTTTAGACCTACTATGACCATGGTAACCATCAGGGACCCCTTTTTTTTTTTTAACACTAGACCCACCCTGATGTGCAGAACATTCCCATCAAGTTCCCTTCACCTGGTCCCCAAGAGTTTATCATATTAGGGATGATTCACTGTTAATTAACTTATTAAACCATATCTTTGGATGTGTATGTTGGGGGGGGGGTGAGTGAGATGAGCACACCCAGGGGAAACCCACATGGTCACAAAACAAAATTGTAAACTCCACATAGACAGCGTCCGGGGTCAGGGTGCTGCCTCAGACTCCAGGTGCACCACTCCTTGGAAAAATTTATATAGGAGATTGACTCTTGGACTCGTCAAAGTAAATTTATTATCAATGTACGTATATGTCATCATATACAAGCTTGAGGTTAATTTTCTTCCAGGCATGTACAGGAAAATAAAGAAATGCAACAGAATTTATGAAACACTATAACTAACAAAGACTGACAAACAACCAAAGTACAAAAGAAGGCAAATCATGCAAATAATGAAAAAGTAAATAAATGATACTGAGAACAGGAATTGTAGAGTCATTGAAAATGAGTCCATAGGTTGTGGAATCAGTTCAGCATTGAGGCGAGGGAAGTTATCCACACTGATTCAGGAACCTGATGTTCCTGAACCTACTGATGTGGGACCCAAGGCACCTGTACCTCCTTCCTGATGAAAGTAGTGAGAAAAGAGCATGGCATGATGATGGGGGTTCTTGATGATGGATGCTGCTTTTTTGTGGCATTGCAAGAAAGCAGGATATAGTCTCCATGGCATGAAACTTCTGGCCTTCCTCTTTCAGGCTTCAGTGACAAGCTGCTTCTCTCTGGCTCCAGGTCATAACTGAGACCTCGTGCAACCACTGCTAAAGCTCTCAGATGAAAGCCAAACCAGTGCTTACCCAGAGTTACCATGACGTCTAGGATCATAAAGTAACATATTAGGGAACCAGGCCATTCAGCCCAATTCATCCATGCTGACCACAAGAACTATATAGTTCCCTTTGCTGGTGTTTAGCCCATGTCCCTCTACTGGAGTTGTACTAGAAGTCTTCTTACCCACAGAACAGCAAGTTAATCTGTTTCAACTGATTCCCCAGGAAAATTGTAAGTAATCAATAATCCAATTAGATAGCACAAGAGTAAACCTTATCCCTGGAGCCTGAGCAAATTTCCTCTCTGCAGACCAATCCAGGCATAGATTACATATCTATGATTCCACTTCCCTGGGAAGCTGGCGAAGGGAGACTGTCCCACAACACATACCCACAAATGTGGCTGATCAAAACAAAAGATCACATTTAAAAAATATGCTGCCCTAGTCACTTCAATAGTGAAAAAAATCTAATTAATAATTTTTTGGCTTTCTCAGCTCCATTGGGAACAATTCCAGTAACATGTCCCTTCCCCAGCATCAACCCGTGACTTTAAAATTTCTGCTTTCAATGTCCTTTCTATCTTTTGACAGCCATGTAAGGTTGGTGATCAAGCTTAACTTCATCAATACATTTGACTAGTGTATCACAAATTGCACCACTCACCACAACTCCGAACTGACTCCACAACCTATTGACACACTTTCTAGAATTCTACAGCTCATGTTCTCACTATTATTTATTATTTCTGCTCAGTTTGTTTTTGCACCTTGGCTGTTTGTCAGTCTTTGTTTGTGTGTAACTTTTCATTGCTATGTTTCTGTTCTACTGTGAATGCCTGCAAGAAAATGAATCTCAGGTTAGTATATGGTGGTATGTACGTACTTTGATCATAATATTACTTTGAATTTTGAACTAGTTTTATGTTGTCAGCTTTTCTCACAGGATGTTGTGATATTATTTAAGTAATTATATAAACATATAACAATTACAGCATGGAAACAGGCCATCTCAGCCCTTCTAGTCCGTGCCAAACTCTTACTCTCACCTAGTCCCACCGACCTGCACTCAGCCCATGACCCTCCATTCCTTTCCTGTCCATATAGCTGTCCAATTTTACTTTAAACGACAACAACATGTGAATTATCTCATTAACATGTTTAACTGGTCTCTACCCCGTTATCAGATGTGGAAAGCAGAACATCCGTGTCCACCTATTGTGTGACCTAACATTTCTGTTATTGCACTATTCAGAGATCAGTCTTTCCTGCTTGGCAGTTCTGATGTAATGTTATATTAATATTAAGTTTTTCGCTCCGCACAGATGCTACCTCACTGGTGCGGATGACACCAAGATTGGGGGCATAGGGGACGGCAAGGAAGACCATCAAACCTTGCGGCGGGACCTGGACCAGCTGGGAAAATGGGCAGAAAAATGGCAGATGGAATTTAATGCAGGCAAATGTGAGGTGTTGCACTTTGGGAGGAAAAAACAGGGTAGGACTTACAGTGAGTGGTAGGGCATTGAGGGGTGTTTTAGAACAGAGGGATCTGGGAATAGAGATCTGTAATTCCTTGAAAGTGGTATCACAAGTAGATGGAGTCATAAAGAGAGCTTTTGGCACATTAGCCTTCATAAATCAAAGCATTGAGTACAGGAGTTGGGATGTTATGTTGAAGTTGTATAAGGTGTTGGTGAGGCTGAATTTAGAGCATTATGTGCCTACAGGAATGAAATCAATAAAATTGAAAATTTATAAAGATGTTGCTAGGATTTGAGGACCTGAGTGATAGTATAGGGAGATGTTGCATAAGTCTGGACTTTATTCCCTGGAGCATCACAGAATAGTGAGGGGAAATTTGATAGAGCTATACAAAATTATGAGAGGTATAGATAGGGTAAATGCAAGCAAGCTTTTTCCACTGTGGTTTGGTGAGACTAGAAGTAGAGGTCATACTAAAAGTGAAATGTGTGAGGGCAATATGATGGGGAGCCTGGAAGGTGATAAGCAGCAGATGATCCAGGAACCCAAGTTTATTCCATAATGACTGGTTAACTTTCCCATTTCAAAAGCAGAGGGGAGGAAATTTTAGTGAGGACAAAGGCTGGTATCAAAATGGGATTGTCATCCTTCGAAGTTGTGGTCCCAGTGTAACTCTCCTCTGCAAGTGAGGGATCACTGGGTGATACTAGCTGAATTTAGTAGAGTTGCAGATATGCAAAGTGATGCTTTCTTAATGATAAAGTTATCTTAAATCAAAATACTAAACATTTTTACTGTTTGTAGCATTGGACTTATTATAGCTAATAGGCCTTTAAATGTCACGTATATTTTGTAAAAAATAATATAGAAACTGTAACAAAGAAACAAGCCACATTGAAGTATTGGAAAAATTGCAGGAAGGATTAATAAGAAATAAGAAATAAATAAAACCAACTCTCAGGCAGAGTGTGATTATTCTTTTCTGGAGAAGGGACAAAACAGAGATCTTTAACATTAGGAAAGAGTTTCACAGGGTAGATGTAGAGAACTGTTGAAAAGCTTAGATTTTATCATTAAAAAAGAAGACAGGCAGAAAGTTGAAGGAGATAATTCCAGAACTTGTGGCCTAGGCAGCTTAAAACACTAATGGGTGATTAATATCAAACCAATGCTAAAAGTCACAGGGTTCAGTGAAAAGAAGTACTTACCTCAGTTGCATAACCTTGTAGAACTACGTAGAACTACGGTAAATTGAATTTATTCTTCATAAATGTCAACTCTGATACAGGTCAAAAATTGTAGGAAATAATTACAGAAATAACAGAACTGAATTTGAGAGCAAGAAGTTTAAAAAGCGGACCAAGAAGTACAGGGAGCCACTTCGTTTTACAAAATATGAAGAAGCGATTAACAAAATCTGTTAGGACATTGTTGACCAAACTTGCAGACCCCTGCACATCTGCCTCTCCTGATCAATTTATCCCATATTCCCCTGGTGCGTTTGATGTCGCCCTCAATCACAAAATTATCACTTTCATTTACCTCGTGCTCTTGCCCTAGTACTGTGCCCATCAATCCTCAGGCAGTTGGCAGCCATGGCCTTCATCCCTACATCGAAGGCACAATCCCTGATCCTCCTTTCTCCCTTCCCTGACCACTGCATAGGCCCAGTGTCCCAATTACACCAGAAACCCCACCTGGGCCCAAACCGAGGCTTCATTTCCACTCCCACTCATGCTGAATATATACAATGCTTATTTGATTATATTCAAGGCTTCCAGTTTCGAGGCCTATATCTACTGCATTGAATCCTTTATTAAACACCTCCATCTCCCGTATTTGTCAGATGAATACAAACCAAGGACATAACAAAACATCTAAAAACCTCTGGTGAATCTCTTCAAAAGCCAACGAATTCTTCCTGAGATTCAGTGCCCAAAACTGAATACAATATTCCTTGCCCAATGAAGAAAAAATCTGCAGATGCTGGAAATCCAAGCAACACACACAAAATGCTGGAGGAACTCAACAGACCAGGCAGTATATAAGGAAAAAAGTACAGTCAATGATTCGGGCCGAGACCCTTCGGCATGACTGGGGAGAAAAGATGAGGAGTAAAGTTAAAAGGTGGAGGGAGGGGAGAGAGAAACATTAGGTGATAGGTGAAACCAGGAGTGAGGGGGATGAAGTAAAGAGCTGAGAAGTTGATTAGTGAAAGAGATACAGGGCTGGAGAAGGGGGAGTCTGATAGGAGAAGACAGAAGGCCATGGAAGAAAGGGGCAAGGAGCAGCAGAGGGAGGCAATGGGCAGGCAAGGAGATAAGGTGAGAGAGGGAAAAAGGGATGGGGAATTGTGAGTGGAGAAGGTTTGTAAGATTGGAAGAGGAAATTCTGACTAATCAAACAAAATTTAGAATGAATCGGTGCAGGAACATGTCCCCTTGCCACACTGCAGGTCAGGATTGTTGTGTCCGGAGTGTGGAAAGCTGACGGAAGAATGTAAAATTATGAGCATAGATAGAGGAAATGGTCACAATCTCAGGCCCAAAATTCAAATACTAGAGGGCCTAGGTCTAAGGTGAGAGGGACAAAGTTTAATCAGATTTAATATCACCAGCATATGTCATGAAATTTATTGTCTTTGCAGCAGCAGTACCATGCAACACATAATAATAGAGAAAAAAACTGAATTACAATATGTATATAAATAGTTTAATTAAATAAGTAGTGCAAAGATAATAATTTTTAAAAAGTAGTGAGGTAGTGTTCATGGGTTCAATGTCCGTTCAGAAATCAGAAGGCAGAGGGAAAGAAGCTGTTCCTGAATCGTTGAGTGTGTAGCCCTCAGGTTCCTGCACCTCCTTCCTGATGGTAGCAATGAGAAGGGGGCATGTACTGGGTGCTGGGGGTCCTTAATGAGAGATGCCGCCATCCTGAGGCATTGCTCACTGGAGATGTCCTGGACACTGCGGAAGTTCGTGGCCATGCTGGAGCTGACTAAGCCCACAAGTCTCTACAGCCAATTTTGATCCTGTGCAGTAGCTCCCCCCCCCCACCCCATATAGTGATGAAAGAAATGAAGGGGGGTGGTAAAAGAGAATTTGTGAGATAAGTTTTTATCTTAAAAAGACAGAGAGAGGACCATGCCCGGAAATGCACTGCCAGAAATGGTGCTGGAAGCATCCACATGCTAGCAACGTTTTAGAGGCATCTTGACAGGCAATGATATGGATCAGGTGCAGGCAGGTAGAAGTAGTTTAGACTGGCATCTTGGTCGGCACGAACCTGACGGGCCGAAGGGCCTGTTCCTGTGTGCACTACACGTGTTTAGAGTGAACAGAAAAATAGTCAAATGGCTCTTTATTCAATGAAAGGCTGCTGCAAGCAGAGTTTTTCTTACAGAAATTAACTGGATAGATAATCGCCCAGCAAAAGAGAAGGAAAAAAATAATTAATTGAATGTCATGTTCAAAGAGACAACATGGACATGATGGCCTGAACAACCTCCTTCTTTGTGTAAGATTGTATGACCATGGGTGATACAGGATATATATATATGCAGACATGCACTTAACAAAATACTTTATGGGAGGGCGTGAAGGATATTTTTGCAAAGTTGGATTCTCTACATTCTTGGCCAGACCACGTTATTCCTCTAGTTTTACAATTGATGGTGATATCCGGTTTGAACCAGTTAGATTGCAGCCCTCCTTCAGCCCATGTAGCAGGCCGCCTGCAATCGCATCGTGCGACATATTTACCAAAAATACACGAATACCTTTCAAAAATATCCACTATTCCCCCAAGGATGGTCATTTTAGAATGTCATGTGATTTATTTATGGGTATGTGGAAATGCTAAATTACCGCCTGCGAAATATCCTGTTTAAGAGGGTTAGGAGAGCCCTCATCAGAATGCAAGGTTGTTTGCTTAATGCAAAAGGAACATTTTCCCAAGTTTCTCTATGGGTGTGGGTCCCTCAGGGCTTTCTGGAAAACTATACCATTTTTTAAAAAGTGGAATATTTCAGAAGCTTACAAGGACACATACAAGTACCCCCATTCCTAGAGATCCAATGAAAATACTGACATTCTCCCAGTATTCCCTGAAAATCCTGTGAATCCCTTTAAATATAAACTTGCTTTTTTACCTGCTGGAAATTATTACATGCCCTGCATCTCCTTACCAATATCAATATGCCTCTGAGACTCCCTACAATTACCGACAGTGTCCCAGAAAACAATTAGGCACATCCAGTTACCACCTCAATTACTGAAATATTTCCAGTTGACCCTGAGTTCTTTTGTCCAGAAGGTAGAAGTTCCCTCCTGTCCAATCCTGTCACGATCCCACTAGAACTTGCATGTCAGTCAGTACCACCCCCCGCCAAATCCAGAGAAAAGAAGGGATAGGGGTGTGTGTGTGTGTGTGTGTGTGTGTGTGTGTTGCCGTCAATGAAGTACTTTTGGAGTGCTGTATGGCCACTGATGTAATATGGGAAACGTGGCAGCCAATTTATACACAGCAAGATCGCACCAGCGGCAATGCCATCATCACCGAAAATCTACTTTAGTGGCGCCGACTGTGGGATAAATACCGGCTCCAAAGTCAGAGCGATTTCCCCGAGCCCCCAAGTTAACCCGGCATTTAACTCCTGCTTATTTGATGGCTTTGCCTTCAGCTGTCGGCATCTGAAACTCGGGAACTCTCGGTCTACTTTCCAGCGTTTCTTTTAGAAACTCTTTAATCCCGGTTTTCTGGCCGGACTTTTCGTCATTTGCCCTAGTAACTCTTGATTGGGGGGGGGGGGAGGATTCAACTTTACGTGTTAATACCCCTCCGAGGTACTGACGACGAATACTCTTGAAGTACAGGAGCCCCACGTCCAGATCACCAGAGAGAGATTCAAAGTCTCCCGACCTGTTGACCCCTTTAAGTGCACTTTCTGTTGTTTTCTCCTAGACACTTTCACGCCTGTTGCTTGCGTCTCGGCGGCTGTTACACGAGTTTCAGAATAGTTTCAACAACGATCTTACCTGAAATTCCCCAGAAATATTCTCGTCCTTGGTGGATTTCTTGCCCTGAACTTCTCTAAGGAATTTCAGCAAGGCAGTATTTTGGTCCATGCTGAAAGCTGGGAAACTGCCGGCAGATCTCGCTGGTCGGCGCAGGACATGACAAAGGTTGTGATCTCAACTGGCCAGAAGGGCAGGACTCGGCGCTGCATGCCTGCGGTTTTAATGAAGGCATGAAGCGTCTTAAGGGAAATCAGCAGTCACTGTTGCTGTGGTCAGAGAGGGGAAAATAGACACACGCCCTCCGGGTCCTAGCGTCTCCGGGGTTCCTTCTCTCTCAGGCGGCTTAACAAACAATTTTACAAACTTTTTTTTCCAATTTAACTTTCTGTTCCCCAGAAGTTTTACTTCACTCTCAAGAAATTAAGCATAGCTAGGATATTTTATTTATAAAATTTAAGCATAACTAGGGTATTGCAGGCTAGTTTACTCGACTTTAAGATAACTAACAATATAAAGTTGCACCGCGTTTTTTCTATTTGAGTGATTTACATACCGCATTATTTCCTCCTATGGGACTCTACCCAAGTGTTTGTCTGTGTACTGATCTACATATATGCTTATATGATGAATGACTGCCCGACTCCATCCTTGCTGCAGTCCAAATGTGACTCTAGATGAGATTTCCAAAATAGTCTTGGTCAACCTCCCTTGGATTATTTTCTACAAACTGGAGGTCATTCAAAACTTTCCTCAAACTGCGGCCACCAGGTTGCAGTTTTTCTCATCCCACGCACAGTCAAACTTCAGGGACTTGTGATAATGTTATTTTTTTTTCTGTCACTCTATGTGCTGTGCGTGACTGTATGTTCTGCGTTTTTGCATCGTGACCCTGGAGGTGTATATATGTGTACGGTTGAATGACAATTAAACGAACTTAAAACTTTGTTGCTCTTGTCTGAACCCACACCAAGTCTCCTTCATCCATCTGCTTGCTGACCTTAGCTAAGCAATGCCTTCTTTTTCCAATTCCTCCGTACTCTCATGTCTTTATGTAGCATGATAACCTACTGAACTATCTGTGCTCCTCCAATAGTCATCAAATTCACATGCTTTTCTTGATAACCTTAATCTCCAGAATATTATTTCTAAATCTGTTTTCCTCAATCGTTCTTCATCTTTTAGAGAAAAACATTTCCTTTTATTTATTTATTTTTTTGTTGCAGTTCAAAGTCAATATTTGTTCGACAATGATTTTGCTTATTTTGCCATATTGAATGAGCTATATAAATGAAAGTTATAAAGAAGCACATTTTGAATTTGAACGACTGACACACGTGTATTTGTGCCTTGTTTATCTCAGTATATTGAGCAGTCAGTTATTTTATTTACTTGGACATACCACATGGAACAGGCCCTTTTATCCCAACAAACTGCATCGTCCAACCAGCCATTTATTTAACACTAGCCTAACCGCAGGACAATTTACAATTTACAAGTGGTAAGGATGGGCAGCTTCACCTTTGCTCTCTGACCCTCAACACTGGAGACCCCAGGGCTGTGTCCTGAGTCGCCTCCTCTACTCTCTATACACCCACGACTGTGTTGCCATTCACAGCTCCAATCTGCTGATCCAATTTGCAGAGGACACAACATTGACAGCCTTATTTCCAACAACGACGAGGCAGCCTACAGAGAAGAAGTCAACGCCCTGACACACAGTGGTGCCAAGAAAACAACCTCTCCCTCAGTGTCAAAAAAAATGAAGTGGATTATGGATTGTGGATTACAGGGGGAATGGGGACAGGCTAGCCCCTATTGACATTAGTGAGACTGTAGTTGAGAGGGTGAGTAGTTTCAAGTTCCTCAGTGTACACATCACCAAGGATCTCACCTGGACTGTACATACCAGCTGTGTGCCGAAAAAAGCACAACTGCGCCTCCTTCTCCTCAAATGGCTGAAGAGGTTTGGCATGAGTGCCCAAATCCTCAGGACTTTCTAGAGGGGCAGCATCGAGAGCATCCTGACTGGCTGTGTCACGGCCTGGCACAGGAACTGTACTACCCTCAGTCGCAGGGCACTGCGGAGAGTGGTGCGGACAGCCCAGTGCATCTGTAGACGTGAATTTTCCTCTATTCAGAACATTTACAGATCTTCAGGGACTTTAGCCAACCCAACCACAAACTGCTTCCGTCTGACAAACGGTGCCGTAGCATTAAGGCCAGGATCTACAGGCTCCGGGACTGCCTCTTTCACCAGGCCATCAGATTTATCAATACACATTGATCTGATTGCATATCTGACTGTACAGGCATGTGCAGTAAATAATCATGCATACAATCTTAGTGTTTGGGCGACATCCTCCCACATTTCCCTTCCTTATTGCTAGTATATTGACGGAGATACAACATAAAGATTTTTACTCCCTCATGTTGTGAGGTAGATGTAAGAAATAAAAAAATTCTAATTAATTCTCAGGATCAATTAACCTATTCATTGGTATACCTTTGGACTGTGGGAGGAAACCCATACACTCATGAGTAGGATGTACAATCTTACAGATGGCGTGGGAATTGTACTCTGAACTACGACGCCCCAAGTCGCATTGTGCTAATCACTATACCACCGTGGCACCCCTATTCATCCCCCCCCCAAAAGTCTTTATCACCCTCAGCCAACATAATCTTCACTTGTGTAATTCAAGTTCAAGTTTATTGTCATCTGTACATATGCAAACAAATGAAACAGCGCTCATCCGGACCACGGTGCACCCACAAAACATATTACACACACAGCACATAAACCAAAATATTGCCATAAATAAGTTAATAAAATATAATTCAAAATGCAAACTTAACAGCACACTGAACTAGCGACAAGATCTCGGTGGTGGCAGGGTATTCAATAGTCTCACAATCCGTGGGAAGGAGTGTGCCGGTACTAGTCCTGTACCTCTTCCTGACGGTAGTGGGTCAAAGAGATTGTGGGATGGGTGTGGGGATCTATAACAATGCTTTGGGCCCTAAATGTAAGCTGCAGAAAGTTGTAAAATTAGTTAGCTCTGTCATGGGCACCAGCCTCCATAGTATCCAAGACATCTTCAAGGAGCAATGCCTCAGGTAGGCTGTGTCCATCATTAAGGATCCCCATCACCCAGGACATGCCCTCTTCTCATTATTACCATCAGGAAGGAGGTACAGAAGCCTGAAGGCACACACTCAGCGATTCAGGAACAGCTTCTTCCCCTCTGCCATCCGAATTCCGAATGGAGATTGAACCCATGAACAACAACTCACTACTTTTTTAAATTTCTGTTTTTGCACTACTTGTTTAATTCAACTATCTGATATACATATATATACTTAGTGTAATTCACAGTTCCACCCCCCTATACTAGCATGTGTTGCATTGTGCTGCTGCTGCAAAGTTAGCAAATTTCACAACACATGCCAGTGATATTAAACCCAATTCTTATTCCGAAATGTGGAATAAAAATAAATATAAGAATATAAATATAAAAATAAGAATAAATATGTGAAAGGAGGCCCCAGTAATCTTGGTGGTTTTCACTATCCTTTCTAGGTTCTTGTGGTCTGATGCCTTGCAGCCTCCATATCACACAATGATGCAGCCAGTCAGGACACTCCTGACGGTGCTCTTGTAGAAAGTTGTTAGAATGGGGGAGGGGGAGCCATGCATGTCTCAGAAAGTCTAGACCATGCTGTGCCTTCTTGATTGGCGAGGAGGGATTGTGGTCCAGGTTAGATCATCCATTAGATCACACCAAGGAAATTTGTCCTCTTCACTCTCTTCACAGCAGAGCCATTGACATGCAATGAAGAGTGGTCGACCTGTACCTTCTTGAAGTCCACAATCATCTCTTTTGTCTTGTCCACGTTGAGGCTCAGGTTGTTGTTCTTGCCCCATTTGACGAGCCTCTCAACCTCCTCTCCTATCTTCACTCAACCACAGACCTTCCTCTTGGTCCTCTCTGAACCCCACTCTGACCTTCCTTTGCAACTTTATTTGTCCTTTGCAACTTGCTTTATTTCTGATTTTCCCTAGTTCTGATTAGAATCATTGATCTAAAACATTGTCTCTTATTTCCTCTCAGATGGAGATAATGTATTGGCATGTGTTTTATGTATATTGTAGTCCATATGTATATCCATTCCTTTATATGTGCACACCTCTGCTTTGTGAATGCATATGTATATGTAAGTTTTGTACATATTTGTGCATTTGATGGGCTATGTGTAGGTTGGCGGATTGGGATGCTACCAGTGCATTTGCCTATTCCATTTATATTTATTAACTTTATAATATGGACTGTTGTACATATTTCTGTATCTTTATGTATGCCAGTATATCTGTAGCTTTGTACCGTATACGTGCATCTTCCTTCGTCCTGTGCACATATGTATTTGTGTATGTGCATCAGCTTGGAAATTGGACCATATGTGGTTTGTTCCTTCCCATTTTCAGTTACTTTTTAATGAATTTAGTTCTAAGTTCTTCCAAGGTCACCATGAAAAAATGACTTTTCTTCTCTCTCCACAGCTGCAGCCTGACCTGCTGATACTTCCTGATATTCCTCCTGCATTTCCTGCCTTTTCCATGTTAATATGAGAAGGTAGCATGGAGATAGTCAAATTATGTATTTCATTATGACATAAAGAGAAGTCTTTTGGCCCATTGAGTCTGTACTGGCTCTTGGAGCAATCTCCTCAATTATATTTCCCTACTTATGCCTCTGCACCTATTCTCTCACACGTGTCTATATTTTCCCAATCCCTCACCAGCCACCTGTACTATGGGTAATTTACATTAAGCGCATGACCCTAACAACTAAGATGTCTTTGGGAGGTGGGAGGAAACAGGATCTTCTGGGGAAACCATGAAGTTACACAGCAAGCATGCAAACACCCCAACAGTACTGGCGATTAGAACTGAACCTAGGTCACTTGCACTGATGACAAAGACCATAACTTTCAGCACTACAATGCCACCAGCTATGGCAGAGATGGACACAGCAAACAAACAACTGGAAATAGTGACTCAATGTGATCAGAAGGCAGAGAAAGGAAGAACTCCATGAGTCAGAATCATACAGCATTAAAATAAATCCTTCAGTCTAATTCCTCAATTTCAACTAAATGAGCTGGTCCCTAGTGCCTTCAAGGTCAGTGGGTTCCAGGATTGGAGTTCTGTGTGGGCCAGAGGCATGAGGGCCTGTGACACCCTAGGTACATGGGTCAGCGAGAACAGTGGTCAAGGCTTAGTATCATCAGAGAGTCCAGAATTCAAGGCCTGATTGCCAAAGCCCCGAGACTCTGAATCTCTGTGAGACTGCTGGGAAGTCAAAGGCCTAAAGTCCGCTAGTCTGAATTCACTGGAGGTTGGAGGCCAAAGATGGTCTATCCTGGGGTTTGGAGGACTGTGTATGTACATGGATGGGTGGGAGGGGGAAATGGGCCTTGTCCTCCCATTGTTGTTTTGTCGCTTGTTGTGTTCTGTATTGTTCTGCCTATGTTGGCGATGCGGATTTTGCAGATGCTGCCTGGCCTGCTGAGTTCCTCCAGCATTTTGTCTGTGTTGCTTTGGATTTCCGACTCTGCAGATTTTCTCTTGTTTGTAACTCGACATATTTCACTGTGTGTTTTAATGTACGTCTGATGAATCTGAATATGCCTGTGTTTTGCCCATATGCTGTTAAATCTTTCCTATTCATGTACCCTGTCCAACCTTGTAAATGAGAGACATAAGATGCTGGAAATTTTGAGCAATGTACACAAAATGCTGGAAGAAATCAGGCAGCATCTATGGCAAGAAATAAATAATTGACCTGTGGGGCCAAGACCTTTCATCAAGGCTATCCTGATGAAAATCTCAGACTGAAACTTCAACTATTCATTTCCCTCTATAAACACCGCCTGATCTGCTGAGCTGCTCCAGCATTTGCTCAACCCTGTAATTGTACCTGCCTCTACCACTTCCTATGGCAAGTTGTTTCAAATACTCACCACACTGCGTGAAAAAATTGCTCCTCTGGTAATCATTAACTCTTTCGCCTCCTACCTTAAATGTATGCCCTGTGGTTTTAGATTCCCACACACTGGGAAAAAGACTGTGACCATTCACCTTGTATGTGCCTCTCATGATTTTATATCCTTCTATTAGGTCAGTTCTCAGCCTCCTACGCTCCATGGAAAATCATCCCTACTAAACCAATCTCTGCTTCTCAATCAAGTTGTCCAGTCTCAGAAGCCTTATGGCCTCTGCAGCCTCTCCAACTTATTGATGTCCTTCCTATAGTCAGGAGACTGGAATTGTACATTGGAATTCCTTAAAGAATTTCTTTAGTTGTATGGTGGAGAGCATATTGACTGGTTGCATCAAAGCCTGGTATGGGAACGCCAATGCCCTTGAATGGAAAAGCCTACAAAAACTATAGGATACATCCCAGTCAATTATGGGCAAAACCCTCCCCAGTATTGAGCACATCTGCATGGAGTGCTGTTGCAGGAAAGCAGCATCTATCAACAAGGACCTACACCATCCAGGCCATGCTCTCTTCCGCTGCTGCCATCAGGAAGGAGATACAGGAGCTACCAGATTCAGGAACAGCTGTAATCCCTCAGCCATTAAGCTTTTGAACCAAATGCAATAAGTTCACCCAACTTCACTCACCCCATTACTGAACCTATGGTCTCACTTTCAAGGTCTCTTCATCTCATGCTGTCAATATTTATTGCTTATTTATTTATCATTATTATTTTTCTCTTTTTGTATTTGCACAGCTTGTTGTCTTTTATAGATTGGTGTTTGTCTGTCTTTTTGGGTACGGTCTATCATAAATTTTGTCGTGTTTCTTTGTATTCACTGTGAACGCCCGCAAGAAAATGAATTTCAGAGATGTATGTGGTGTCATGTATGTACTTTGATAATAAATTTACTTTGAACTTTGAAGTGCGGTCTCTGCAATGTCTTGAATAATTGTAACAAGATTTCCCTTAAGTAAAAAGTTCTGGGAAATAATTAAGCTTGAAAGACCTCAACATTCTTCTGGTATCACTAGGCATGCAAAATTAATTTCCAAGACAATGCTGTGACCAATTCTGGAAAAAATACCCATGTATTTAATACTAATGTTTACTCGTTAGACATATTGAAAACCTGGGAAGAAAGGTTGACTTTATTAGGTGAGGGAACAACGGATTATTGTTCAGAATTTACATATGAGGTGCCATCTATCTTTTCAGATGGATGAAAAGGACCTGTGACACTAGTTTGGATGAACAAGGAACTTACCCTAATTTTCAATCTTGTTTTACATATATAAAACAGATTTTCTGCTCCTTAGTTCATTTCTGTCTGTCAGCACGTGCTAAAAGGAAATGGTTTACTGTCTCTTTCTGTATTGTAAAAGTGACAACAGTTCAAAAGTACTTCACTAGGTGAAGAAGTTGTGATATCTTGGGTTCAGGAAATGTGCTACATAAATTACAATTTCTTTCTTTTGTTCAATGATCATGGTGGACAAAGGGGAACAGTGAAGGTTTGGGCCATTTGCAATCTTACAATTACTATGTTCCTACATTCCTCTTATTTTCATTATTTATGCATCATCATGAGGAGGGATCTCATTGAAATCTATTGAATATTGAAAGGACTAGGTAGAGTGGACATGGAGAGGACGTTCTCTATAGTGGGGGAGTCTAGGACTAGAGGGCACAGCCTCAGAATAGAGGGACTTCCCTTTCAAACAGAGATGATGGGGAATTTCTTAAGCCGTAGTACAGTAAATAATTGCCACAGACGCTATGGAGGCCAAGTCCTTAGGTATATTTAAAGTGGCGGCTGATTGGTTCTTGATTAGTAAGTGTGTCAAATGTTATGAGGAGAAGGCAGGAGAATGGGGTTGAGAGGGATAATAAATCAGCCATGATGGAATGCTGGAGCAAATTCGATGGGTTGAATGGCCTCATTCTGCTCCTCTATCTTGTGGTTGTTCAGATCATGCTTTTATAGTTGTGCTCCATATTTTTCAAAGCACAAGACTTGAGTAACATTGAATCACAGCAAAGACTTGGCAACAATGAGTGAGAAGGATTATGTATGTAAAACGCAACATCTACTGGTGAGAAAGAATAATAGCAGACTGTCCCTCCGGAAACCAACCGTAGTTTCTTTCTTTTAGAATCACATCGCACAGAAGAAACTCATTCAGTCCATGTGCCTAGCTGTGAGATCTCAATGTGTGCAATTTGGAATTCATATTTCCCAATTGCAAGCAACTTCAGGTAAATAAATACATTACTTTGAGAGATTCTGAGGTCCAGAAAGTTGTGCTGATACAACAAAACTAATTAGTCTCTTTTCATGTGCACTTTCTGGCAATTATTTTACTTTTCAAATATTTATTCAATTCTTCTTTCTAAGTTTTTTATTCTGATTTCCAGATCACAACAACTTACAGTGTCAACATGCTTGTACAAATGTTATATCTCATGCTTATGGCCAGATCTGCATTTTCCATTTGACAGACTTAAATAAATTAGGGCTAGGATCTAAATTTGGTTTGAACGCCTGACCTTTTGTCTCCTTTCCTGGGTTAGAATTACTGCTTAGATTGTTTTGTCCTGCAGAACAGATAATCTTGCTATCCACAGCCAGAAGGTGGTGAATCTGTGGAATCCACAAACAGATGTGCAGGCCAAGTCACTGGTTAAGGTGGAAGTTGTTAGGTTCTTGATTAGTAAGAGTGTGAAAGGTTATGGGGAGAAGGCAAAAGAATGGCTTTGAGAAAGATAATAAATCAGCCATCATGGAAAGGCAGAGCAGACTTGATAGGCCAAATGGCCAAATTCTGCTTCTACGTCTTATGGTCTTATCCTTCTGCTGCCTAACCTATAACTAACTCCCACCATGCATTATTTGCATGGTCCATAATGGCCTCATAGCAAACAGGTATGGGCAATTTATACTTATTTCCAAGATTGGGTGGTACTGTGATACACTTAGTACAGCTGCTACCTCACAGTTCCAGTAATTGGGGTTTAATCATGATTTTGAAATGAAAATTTGGAAATTAGAACAGCCTGTCACTAGTTAAGTGCAGTGTGGCAGAAGTATGCATGTGATGTACACTCCTCCACTCCATCCTCATGGCTGATAGTCGCTACTCACAGCGTGGTAAAGACAATGCATTTTCATTATGCATTAATTACCTGTATCACTCATGGGAATTCAATGAAATGTCATGTTGGTCTTTTCTTTATCCCTTGAATTATCTAACTGAAGGAAACAGTTTCAGCATTAACATATAATCATGATTTCTGTGGTTTCAGAACAGCAAGAAGAGTGTGAGATAATGTGTCATAAATTGTACACAGCTCTATTGTCATTTTACTGGGTGCTTTTCTCACACACTCATTGCCGATTGAGAGGTGCAGAGTAACAAATGGTGAGATCGAGAAAATTAACACAATCTGCCATTTGCTTGTTTTCTTTCTTCCTCTTTCACCACTCTTCTTTCTTTTCTTTCCTGCTAATGAATTATAACTACCTTCCAAAGATGTATTGTTAGGGTTTGTTAAGTTGTGGGCATGGAATGTTGGTGTCGGAAGCATAGCGACACTTGTGGGCTGCCTCCAGCTGATTCGATTTGACACAAATGAGGCATTTCACTGTGTTTTGGTGTACATGTGAAAGATAAAGAAATCTTTTCAGAATATAATGTCAATATGATAAGACCTCCGGAAGGGATGAGTAAGGATCTTTATGTAGAAGGTGATTAGATTGTAGAATTTGCTACCAGATAGAGTATTTGAGATAATTATCATACAGAAGTTTGCAGAGAAGCTAAATTATGGAGAAAAAAATGAAAGGATGGAAAGAAGGTCTATTAAAACCTAAAAATTAGCACAGACCAGATGGCCAGCCTCTGATTGCTGGTGCAGTATAAACATAAAATTCGCTACCTTCTGGTCATTTCTCCCTCCCTGTTCCTTCTTCTTCCATTCCTACTCTGGCCCCGCTTTTATTACTTCTATTCTCCTCATCGTCTGATACCTGTCCTCCTTCCCTTTCTCCCAAGGTCCACTCTCCTGTCCTATCAGATCCCTTCTTCAGCCCTTTAACTTTTCCACCTATCACCTCACAGTTTCTCACTTTCCCCTACCTACCTTCCTCCTGGTGTCACCTCTCACCTCTAGCTTGTACTCCTTCCCCTCACCCAAGCTTCTTATTCTGGATTCCTCTCCCTTCACTTCCAGTCCCGATGAAGGATCTCAGCGTGAAATGACTGTTTATTCCTTTCCATTGATGTTGCCGAACCTGCTGGGCTCCCCCAGTATTTTATATGCATTACTCATAATTTGAACAAATATGATTTTATTTTTGAAGTTGAATGATAATTTAATAACTTGACTATCCAACCATTCAACACCCTCCCACACACACTCCCGTTACTACCAGTACTCAAGAGGTGAAAGTGGGACACATCTACAAGGAGCGCTATTGTGAGAAAGCAGCATCCATCACCAAGGACCCCCACCATCTAGGCCATGTTCTCTTCTCACTGCTGCCATCAGGAAGGAGGTACAGGATCCTCAAAATCCCACACCACCAGGGTCAGGAACAGTTAATAACCTTCTACCATCAGGCTCTTGAACCAGAGTGGATAACTTCACTCAGCCCAAAACTAAACTGATTCCACAAACAAATAGACTCACTTTTAAGGACCCTACACTCATTTTCTCGATAATTATTGCTTATTTATAATTGTATTTTTTCTTTTTTTTGTTTTTGCACAGTTTGTCGTCTTTTGCGCACTGGTTGTCCAACTCGGTCATTGATTCGATTGCGTTTCTTTCTATTTATTATGAATGCCTGCAAGAAAATTGGCTTGCATAGGGTGATATGCAACTTTGATAATAAATTTAATTTGAACTTGTGAACTTTGAACCAAATAATCTAACAGAGTTATGCTGATCAATGGCACCATCTCCTGGCTGAAGAGTCGTATTAATTTTTCAGAGTTCTGCGTTCACTGTTAGTAACATGGGAATTGAACAACCTTCATTTCCTGCATGCACACATAGTTAAATGCAGAAATTTGCAAGTTTTCTTCATATATGCTCTGCTCTCCTAGAAACTGAGTAATGTTTTTCTCACTGAGAGATTTGTCAATACTTGTAACAGCATGGATTTGTTCTATTAGCTAATATAGACACACTAAGGTTCACAGAGACACATACTCTAGTTTAGAGACAGAGACACGAACTCTAGTTTAGAGTTTTTACCCTTTTGGTTAATGTTATATGCCTTAGTGTCTTCTCCAAGGCTCGTTACCTTGTCATGGTGGAGAGGCTTGTGAGTTCCTGAGATCCCGAGAATGATGCTGTCTGGGGCTTAGCTCCTGGCAGGAAGTTCAAGGCGGAGTTTTCAAAAAAAGAGTGATCCAGCCAAGACCTCCATGCAGGAGCTGTCAGAAGGTGATGACTTGTCACAACAGCAGTGAAGGCGACTCTGGCCCCAATCTGTCAAGTACCATGTGATGGCTGCCTGTGCATCAACCTCCCTATGTTAAACAGGCGTTCTCCATTAAGGAGAGCTTCTTTCCAACCGTGATAAGACTGCTGAATGGATCCTGACCCGGATCTGGGCCGTACCCTCCAAATATCCAGACCTGCCTCTCGGTTTTTTTGCACTACCTTACTTTCCATTTTCTATTTTCTATTTATGATTTATAATTTAAATTTTTAATATTTATTATCAATTTGTACTCCAGGGAGCAGGAAGCGCAGAATCAAATATCACTGTGATGATTGTATGTTCTAGTATCAATTGTTTGGCAACAATAAAGTATAAAGTATAAGGGCATAACCTCTTGGGAGGACATCATACTCAACTTGACTGATTGCACCACAACTCGTGTCAAACAACCTCTTTGGCATTGAAAATTTACATTTATATGCATGAAGTTCTATTCCTTCCAATTTACATTATTGTTGATGCTAGAAAATTGAGTGTTATTACCTTACTTTTTGTCTTTCTTTGATCTCTTTCAAACCAAGTTTATTGCTTCATTTCATTTTGCCTTCAGTGCCTGAGTTGAGATTGGGGTGAATCAACTATGTGCCATTCTCTGGATCAGATTGTGCTTTGTTCATTGAAGACCCTTCAATACAGTTGCATTCCCGGCTGCATTCCCTGTGAGTATCCAGTTACACTAACACAGACTTGGTCAGTACTCAAATGGGAGACCAGCTGGGAAACAGGATCTACAATCACCTTCTGGGTAACAAATAGTCCATTCAGCAGACTGAATTCATATCTCAAATAAAAACTCCGCCACGCTTTAAAAAAACAGTGATTATGCTGCCACTTGCTTCATTCATTTGTGTATCATGTGTTCATAGAGGTCACTGGGCTTTTTAGCAAGGTGGTGTGAACGATCTCCAGTGAAAGGCACTGACCAGACGCAAAGTTAGTGCATGATACTGTTCATTCGGCACTGACAATAAACTCTGGTTCTATGCCTCTGCAGAAATCTCAAATTGTATTTCTTACACTTAATATAACAGGATTTTCCTCTGGAGAATGCTTCTGGGAATTAAATTTAAGGGCTGATTCCTTATTTTGCAAATGGGGTGATAATTTGAGATTAATAGACAGACACAGTAGGAGGTAACATCCTGACTTATGCACAATCAGGAAACTGTGGTCAGCTTACCTTTGATGTTATCTATATTACAATGCAAGTTTTTTCTATAAATAGCATCAACATATCATCCAAGAACCAGCGAAACTGGGCCATAAGGAAGAAAGTAATTGATTTTCTATTAAAATGTTTTCTTTAATTTACTCAATTTTAGAAATTCTATATTTATATGTTGGTGTTTCCAACAAATGCATACTTATCAAAGATGGTGTTGTACTGCACACATGCTGCCAACTTGGTAAACAGTTCCTGGAAGTCCCTGAAGGTTAACACACATTACCTGGTCATCCGAGAACGAGCCAATGAGCGATGGTCTTTTGGGTTCAATGTCATTCCTTGAACAAATCACTGCCTTTGGAAGTCCTATTGAATATTGGATTGGCCAGCAGCATAAGTACAGTTTGATTTTTTTCCACATTTGATTGCCTTGTTTTTTGAAGAAGTGACCAAGAAGGCTGATGAGGGCTGGGTGGTAGATGTAGTCTATATGGACTTTGGCTAAAACTTTGATAAGGTACTGCATTATATGCTGCTCTGGAGGGCAAGATTGAATGGGATTCATGGAGCGCTACCTAACTGGCTACAGAATTTACTTGATGGTAGGAAGGAAAGGATGATGGTGGAAAGTTGTTGATTAGGTTCTGGGCCCATTTTTTTGTCATTTATATCTATGATATGGATGAGAATGTTAAAGACATATTAAGTTTGCAGATGACATTAAAACAGGGAGATTCGTAGACAGTGAAGAAGGAATTACAGTGATCAACTGGGTGAGCTGTGGAACAGTATATGGAGTTTAATTCAGATAAGTATGAAGTATTTCATTTTAGTAGTTAGTTTATCATTGTCATATGTACCAAGATACTTTGAAAAACTTTTGTTTTCATGCCATCCACAGATCATAAGTATGCTAAAATGGTACAAAAAGAATGCAAAATACAGTGCTAGTTACAGATAAAGTGTAGTGCAGGCAAATGAATAAAATTCACAGACCTCATGAGACAGCAAGAGTTCTTCTTTATCATATAAGAGGTCTGTTCAATAGTCTTTTAACAGCAGGATAGAATCTGTCCTTGTGCCTCATGGTATGTATCCTCATGCTCTTGTATATTCTGTCTGTTAGTAGAGCAGAGAAAAATGATCGGGGTGGGAGTGGTCCTTGATTATCACAGCTGCTTTCTCGGGCCGTGAAAAAAGGAGACTGAGTCAATGGAGGGTAGCTAGTTTTTGTGATAGACTGGGCTATGTCCACAGCTCTCTGCCATTTCTTGCAGTATTGTTCAGAGCAATTGACATACCAAGCTGTGATACATCATGTGATACTTTCTACAGTGCATCTATAAAAGTTGGTGAAGGGCATCAGGGACGTGCAATTTTCCTACACTTTTTGATGATGTAGAAGAGCTGGTGTGCTTTCTTGGCGATATGGTTGAACAGGCTAAGTTAGAGATATTTATATGTAGGAATGTTTCCGCCTTAGCACCATTGATACAGATGGGGCATGTATTCTGGCCCACTTCCAGAAGGTAATGACCAGCTCTTTTGTTTTCCTGGCTTTAAGGAGATGTTGTTGTCTTGACACCATGATGCCAACGTCATTATCTCCTCCCTTAATCTTGTCCCATCATTGTTTGAAATTTGGCCCAGTGCAGTGAAAACTTCCAAATGGACTTACAGCAGAATCTGGCAACAGAGTCGCGAGTGTATAAGGAGTAAAGTAAGGACTCAGCCTTATGGGGTATCAGTGCTGAGGATAATATTGACAGAGGTGTTGCTGCCAATCCTTACTAACTGCAGTCTGTTGGTCTGGAAGACAAGGATTTGCAGAGGGGATGGGGTTGGGGGGTTTGCTGAATCCAAGGCCAAAGAGTTTAGAGATGAGTTTGTTTGGAATTGTTGTGCTGAAGTTAGAGCTATAGTTAATGAACCTGAGGGGCAACTTTTTAACATAGAGGGTGGTAAGCACGTGGAATGACCTGCCAGAGGAAGTGGTTGAGGGTAAAAGTAACAATATTTAAAAGGCAAGCACATGGATAGGAAAGGTTTAGAGGGTTAAGGGCCAAACATGGGTGAATAGGACTAGCATAGATGGGCACCTTGTTTGGCATTGACAGGTTGAGCTGCGGGGCCTGATTCCATGCTGATTTACTGTATGACTAATTACTGACTAGCTGTCCAGATGCTATGGGAGATTCCAGGAATCATTATGACTAGACAGACCTGGCAGGATGAGGGATCCCAAAATATCTTGAGGCTCTTTGCCAGAGAGCGAAGAAGGTGAAGAAGGTCATCTGAGATTACAACGGGTTCTTGATCAACTGCATCAGTGGGCTGATAAATGGCGGAAGAAGCTCATTTCAAATAAAATAAGGCAAACGGACACAACAATTGTTCCAGACTATAGAGACCAATGAGTGCAGATACATTGTTGCTTGAAAGTAATGACTCAGTAGTCAGGGTGCTGAAGAAGATATTTGACATGCTGTTGATTTCGTTGGTCAGAGTGCTGAGTACATGAATTGGGACATCATGTTGCAGCTGTACATGACATTGGTAAGTCTACATTTAGTGTACAGTACTGTGTACAATTCCAGTCAACTAGGTATAGGAGGCAGTAAAACTGGATTGGAGAGGGTAAAGATTTACAAGCTGGAGGGCTTTGGTTATAAGAAAAGGCTGGATGGGCTAGGGCTTCAATTTCTGGCATGTAGGACGCTGGTGAGAGGTGACTTTGTGGAGGTTAACTAGAGGACAAAGGTTTAAAGTGAGAGTAGGAAGATTTAAAAGGGACCTTTGGGACAAAGTTTTCAAACAAAAGGTGGTGAATATATGGAATGAGCTGCCTGAGGCAGTGGTGCAGGCAGGCACAATTATGACAGTTAAAGGCATTTGTACAGTTACCTGGATAGAAACAAATACCAGAGGGACATGAGCCAAACACAGGCAAATAGGATGAGCACAGTTAGAACATTGAACTTCGAACAGTGCAGCACAGTACAGGTTTTTGTGCAGACCTTCTACCCTACTCTAAGGTCTTCCCTCCTACATAGCCCTCCATCTTTCTATCACCCATGTGCTTATGTCAAAGTCTCTTAAATATCCCCAATGTATCTGCCTCTGCCACCAACCCTGGCAGCATGTTTTGCATACCCACCACTCTCTGTGTAAAACAAACCTTACCTCTGACATCCTCCCTATGCTTTCCTCAGTGCCTTAAAATTATGCCCCTCACACTAGCTAGCTATTTCCAACCTGCAAAAATGTCTCCAGTTGTCCACTGGATCTATGCCTCTTGTTATCTTGTACACCACTATCAAGTCACCCCTTATCCTCCTTTGCACCAAAGAGAACTCCCTTAGCTTGTTCAACCTTTCCTCATAATTTCCTCACCAACCCAGCCAGTGTAGCACCCCTCTGAGGGAGAGTGTTTGCTGTATTCAATGGGCTTGAAGGCGCCATTGAATCGAGCCGTGGAGGATAAGAGCAGAGCCAGCCCACCTCACGGATCCCTCGCTAGTGATACCATAATTCTTAACGACGTCACAGAGTTGGGAGAGGTGGCGCCACTTTCGCTAGTGACCCTAGCCGTGATATCACAAACACCACGTCGAGAGTCACCTGGGCCCCCTCCCGCGTTGCCCCTCTGTCACCCCCCGTCCCGCCGCGCACTCAATCCAGAGCCCTAGCCGCGGCCCCGGAGCCGAGCCCGCGGATCATGTGCTGAGGGTTAATGCCCATGCCACGAGCGGCTGCCCTTTGGTTGGTGATCCTGGTGCCGCGGCTACTGGCCGAGAACCCCACCGAGTGCGGCGTCAGGCGGCCGGACAGCGGGGGAAGAGCCTGTCCGCCCGGGTTGGCCCAAACCCCTCAAGGGAGTGCGTGGCCATGGCAGGTCAGACTGGAGCTGGCGACAGAGAACGAGCACTTCTGCGGCGGGGCGGTCATCAGCGAGTACTGGGTGATCACGGCAGCCCACTGCTTCATCCCGCCCGTGCCGCAGAACCTGCGTGAGATCGTGGTGGTCACCGGGCTCAACGACCAGATGAGACCCGAGCAATGGGCGCGCTACACCAAGCCGCACGACATCATCATGCACGAAGAGTTCAACGAGCAGACAGGCGAGAACGATATCGCCCTGGTCAGGATGGGAGAGCGCATCGCCTTCGACGAACACATAAAGCCCGTCTGCTTCCCCGACAGGGACATCTTCTTCAACAACCGCTGGTCCGCTTGCTACATTACGGGGTGGATGAAGTCCGGGGAGGAGACCTCCGACTTACTCCAGGAAGTGCCTGTCGTCTTCGTCTCCTTCAAAGACTGCAACGACACTATCTTCAGCGGCAAGCTCCAGCCCTCCATGATGTGCATGGACTTCAAGGACCAAGAGCTTGCCTGTCTCCTCGAGTCCGGCGGTCCGGTGGTTTGCAAAGCTTGGAACCGACAGCAGTTTTTCCAGATCGGGCTGGTGAGCTGGGTGAACGACTGTTCCCAGCGCTGGCCCGGAGTCTTCACCATGACCATGTCGTATCTGAACTGGATTGAACAAGTCACTGCCCGTTATGGGAAGATGTTTGACTTCAGGAAGTACGGAGTGGATAATGCTGCCAGGCAGAAGAGAATGAGGTTCAAAAACAGAGACAGAGGGGTTGTGATAGTCCAGCCTCTGAAGAATCACACAACGGTCTACAGACCCTGCCTTCCTCCATCCGTGTCAATCACAGGTATAGCGACCACGGTCACCTTTGCCGAGGCAGCGTCCGGGAGCGTCCGCTGCTCCTCTGTAATTGGGATGACAATTGCCCACATCCGCTCATTCATGCTCACTATGCTGGCGACGTGAGCCTGCCCCAAGGGCACCATAGACGCTGAGCAACTCCCGGCGGCGTTCAACCCCTATAGATGTGCGATTATATCCAAACCTGACTGATGTATCCATGAATAATAATTCTTTTTCTGATTAGACTTGAATATTAAATATTTATCGGAATGGAAAAGAACATTTGCAAATAGTACTGGACTTTTTCTTTGTCTTTGGAAGCGATCCATTAGTTTGAAGCTAAATATGAGCTAGATTTGAGGGAGTGTTAAAGTCAGCATCCATTTAGGAAGAATAAAGCAATTTGACTGACATCAGTGAACCATGAAGAGTCAGTTGTATTGGCAGGCTTCCTTCAGGAATATGCATTAGCAGGAAGCTGGACATACCAGTGGGAGATGCAATGACATATCAGAATCAGGTTTAATATCACCGCATGTGTTGTGAAATTTGTTAACTTAGTGGCAGCAGTACAATGCAATACAGGATAAATGTAGAAAAGATAAATAAATGAATTATAGTAAGTATATATGTGTATTAAATAGTTCGAGAACAGAAATAGTAAAAAAGTGAGGTAGTGTTCATGGGTTGAATATCCATTTTGAAATCAGATGGCAGAGAGGATGAGGCTGTTCCTGAATCACTGAGTGATTATCTTCAGGCTTCTGTGTCTCCTTCCTCATGCCAACAATGAGAAAGGGGCACGTCTTGGGTGATGGGGGTCCTTAATGAATGCTGCCTTTCAGAGGCACTGCTCCTTGAAGATGCCTTGGATACTCTGGAGGCTAGAACCCAAGATGGAGCTGACTAATTTTTCACATAATGAAATCCTTAAGGATATATCCAACCAGAGCTGCTAATCTTATGCTGCTATATAAAGGCTACAATTAGTAATTACATATAAAGATTACAATTAATAAGGGCTTCATGGGTCTGTTAGCAAAACAAGATCCATGGAATGAAGAACACAAGTGGACATATAATGTAGATCTAGCACAGGGAACAGTGAGCATGTGTTTTGAACTGAAGGTTAGTATACATTGATGTTCTCTAAAATTGATACTATGGCCACTCCTTTTCCTACATACGACCATAAGAAATAGGAACAGGAGTAGGTCATCTGGCCCAACAAGCCTGCTCCACCATTCAGTAACATCAATGTTGACCTGGTGGACCCACCTACCCGCCTTTTCCCTCATAACCTTTTATTTCCCTACTATCAGATCTAATCTAATCTAATCTAATCTAATCATTAATAGATATTATCAACTTGTAACTGGGTTCAATTTCTAAATTTGAAAATTTGCCAATGACATTAAACTTTGGAAGAGGAGCAAAGAGTGATGACAATAGCAATAGATCCACATGCAAACATATAAATTAGAATCAGGGCGAGGTCGCTTGACCTCTCAAGCCTGCATTAACACTTAGTAAAGTAGTAGGTGGCATGACTGTAATTCCACAAGGACATGGACTGGTAGAATTAGCAAACATGAGGAATTTAGCACAGACTTGTGAAATGAATTATTTTCGAAGAATGAGGAGAGGCAATCCAATAAAAAAAGGTACAGTACAAAATAGAATGGAGGAACAGAGACTGCTGGCGTTATGTGAACATAAATATTTGAAGGTGGCAGGACAAGTTCAGAGACTGGATAAAAATGTACAAAATATCTTAGGCTCTATGAATAGAAATTACAGTTTGGTTATAAGTGCAGTTCTGGGTACTACACTCTGTGCCTTTGAAAGAGTTCAATAGCAATTTATCACAATGGTTCCAGGGTAAAGGAATTCCATTAAATGGAGAAGCTAGGATTGCTCACTTTAGGGCAGAGATCATTTAATGGAGATATGAAATGGCACAGAGGCCTAATGGTTTGCATAATGCTTTACAGTTCCAGCTGTAAAAGGGGGTTTCATTCCCATTGCTATCTGTAATGGGTTTGTACGTTCTCTCCGTGACCACATAGCTTTCCTCTGGGCACTCTGGTTTCCTCCCACATTCCAAAGATAGATTCCAAAGGTAGCAAGTTCAACTGTAGTTTTCAAAATCCATTAAGTGCTTGAAGATAATGTAATTTGAGGGCTTGGTGTGAGCCAGGAAAATGGGACTAAATGGATGGTGCTTGCAAATGCTGGCAGGCATTTATTGGGCAAAATGGTCTCCATAATGATTCACAGTTTCTAAAACAGGAGTTTGCCAGGATTTTATAACATTTGAGATGCTAGACTCTAGGATGGTTTAAAATTTTGATTTTGAAGTAAGGAATGAATCCAAAGTTTGAAAATCATTTAAGGAGCTTTGAAATGTTAGTGAAGAAATTCTGGAGTGGGGGTTGTTGGCAGAGCGTCAAGAGGTTTGTCTTGTCATGCTGGTAACTTGGCTCACTGATGTCATGGATTACAGGAGCATGAACTCCTGGTTACTAAATACGACACAGTGACTATTGGGAGTTGGTGGGAAAGTCAGAGGGCTGGTGGATGGAGGCTGTTCCTCATTCATTAACATCAACATTTCTCCATTATTAAAATTACCATACAACCTGGGAGCAGCTGAAGAGGAATTTGTTTTATGAAGTATGTAACCATGAAAGGGCAATGGAACCAGTATGATTCGTAGACTACAAAATAGATCTAGGTAAGTAATTGAAAAGGAAAGATTTGCTGGTCTATAGAAAACTATTGTGATGAGTGAATAATTGCTTAGCTCTTTCCTCTTTGAAATGCTGTCGGGTTTGGTGAGTATCAAGCAATATTTATATGAATACCTGTGTGCACGAAAAGCTCTTCTCATTCCATGCAAAGAAAATTACTCAAGTATATCTGAGTCCAAAATGCCCTTCAAACTCTGCAGCTCTGGAGAGTAATAAGTATGTTTCAGTGATTACTGTCTTTTGGTTCCTGCTTCTTCACCACCTGGTCTGAGGGTAATGCAAAATGAAGTAAAGGCCAGAAGTGAGGTGATGATAGCAAAAGGGAGAGAGGATTTGTGACCAGGCATCTTTGGCAAGGGAGTTGGAGATGAGTCCGGTGTGAGAAGAATGAGAGAGTTGTAGGAGAATGGAGACACCAGAGAAGGGATCAGAACCAAGTTGACTCTGAGGAATATGAGATCAGAGCTATGTACGAGGGGCTAGAAAGACTGGGGAGATAACAAGAAACCAAGAGATGTGAGTGAAAGATGGGAGAGTGAAGTGGACAGTCAACAAAGTAGCTGAAGAAGGCAGGAGGTCTCGTTTATTGTCAATATGAAAGACGTTTCAAATGAACCTGTATCCTCCAAACTGTGACATTAATTCTTGTTGTTTATAATTGCAGAATATTTATTTCAACAGGATATTTAACAAATTGAATACTGCTTACTGAATGGCTGAACATGGAGTTTATCTTGTGGACTGAAGGGGCCTATGTGTTTCCTTAATCCTCAATGAATCAAAAACATAAGTTATTAAACAAAGACAAATTATTCTGAAAGATTCAGAAATAATTTACATGAATATAATTTTCAGTCTAGAGTACCTGAGATCTGAGATATATATATATATATATATGAATACCTGTGTGCACGTAAAGCTCGACATCAAGAACATAGGTCATCAAAGGTGCTGGATAAAGACCAGCAATATCATGATGGATCTCAACCACCTTGCTTGTGGACTGATGTCCCACTCCCATCAGGGAAGAAGCTACAATCAGGAAAGGACCACCAGACTGAAAAACAGTTACTTCCGCCAAGTCATCAGGCTGATAAACACACCCATCCATTAAGCTACCTCATCACACCACCCCCCAGCTTTCCCCTATGGTGCCCCAACCCAAGACGTCCTCCACCTCGTCCAAACATGCCCTCTCACCAAGATCTGAGACGGCTTTGCTGCAGCCTAATGATGCGCCAGGAGCTGGAGGAGCGGCTTGACAAAAGCCAGTTAGAAGTGTGAAGAGAAAAACACCTGCCATATGAAACCACAATCACACCAGCCACCACCAGTACTTTATCATTTCCTGACAGTGAACTTATGTGCTGTGCCTAGAGTCACTTTATGTACATACAATATATGTATCTATATTAATATCTATTATCTATATATAGAGGTAGATACATGTATAGATAGATATACATATATTTTATCCACTCCCTCTCCCCCTCCCTCTATATATATATATTTTCATGATTTGGGAAGACCTGCATCATTAATTGTTTTTAAGAAGGGAACGGTGAGCCACCTCCATCAACTGTTACAATTCTTCTTGTGAAGGTATTCCCATATTTTTGTCAGGATGGGGGGAAGGTTTCCGGTATGTAGGACTAGCAATGATGAAAGGTCGTGTGATTTGGAGGGAAACCTGTAGGAAGAGGTGTTCTCATGCATCTGTTGCTCTTGGATATTTTAGTGTTAAAGGTTGGGTTTGAGAGGTGCTGTTAGAGTAGACTGAGTGAGTACCTGCATCTCATGTTCTCAATAGTTATTGCTTATTTTTAAAATTTTTATTATTCCTTTATTTTTTTCTCTATTTGCGCAGCTTGGTGTCTTTTGCACTTTTGTTGTTTCCAAGTCTTGTGTGTGGTTTTTCATTGATTCTATAGTGTTTCTTTGTATTTACTATGAATGCCTGCAAGAAAATGAATCTCATGGTAGTTTATGGTGACACGTATGTACTTTGATAATAAATTTACTTTGACCTTTGGGTTTCAAAGATGGCATGAATGGGTGCCGGTTGTTGAGTGAATGAATGCTTAGAGAGTTTGATGGAGTACCAGTGAATTGGGCCGATTTATCCTGGATGCTGTCGACCTTCTTGAGAGTTGGTGGTACTCTACTCATGCAGGCAAGTGGTGAGTATTCCTTCACATCTTTGACTTGTGCCTTGGACTCGGTGGAAGGACAGGAGTCGCTTTCAGGATACCTAGTTTGCCTTTGCAGCCTTGATATTTATGTGAATGTCCTACTTGAGGTTCCAGTCATCGGACATGGTTGGGAACCCAATCATCGTCATGCCACTGAATGCCAAAGAAGATGGTTCACCTACCTCTACCACAACAGATTCTGCAGATGTTTGGAGTCCAGAGCAGCACCCGCAAAATGCTGGAGGAACTCAGCATATCAGGCAGCATCACTAGAGAGGAATAAAGAGCAAACGTTTTGGATTGAGGTCCTTCATCAAGACCGGAAGGGAAGAAGGTAGGAGGCAGAATAAGAAGGTGGGTGGGAGGGGATCGCCTAACTTAATTCAGATTTTTATACCTCAATGGTAACTAACTGATTTTCTGATTGTATCTACCATGCTATACTATGCTGTTGGATTTCCAAGAACTTCTGTCTTATGCCTCTCACAGTTTCAGCATAACTTTTTTATTCTCATTCAAACTGTCCTAGTTCGTCTTTTAACTAGGTCACTCTGAAAGTAATATATTACCTGGTCAACTTAGGTGTCCACCTATCACAGACTTGCCCTTTGTTCTCTCCAACTCTCCTCCTCTCTGCAGTTTTAAAACTAAACACTTGTGTTCTCAGTTTTCTAATTCTGAGGAAGAGTCGTTAACTTGAAATATTAACTTTGTGTTTTTCTCCACAGGCGCAGTTTGTCCTCCAACATTATCTATTTTTTTTCTCTCTACTTTTGAAATACTCGATAGAGGTTCAAGCGAAACTTCCTGGTGTGTCCTGAATGTTCTGTTCTCTGGAGAGAAAGTTACCATTCGGGAGTGAGCAAACAATTTAATTCCTTGTAAACCTATTGATTTGGAGTTATTAACTACCCTGGAATGAATTAATCAAATTATTGAAGATGGTTTCCAGCTTAGCTTGGAGGCAGTACTCGCATTCCAAATTTACATTATGTATTCCAAATGTATTCTTTTATCCAAATCTGCCTTACATTCTTCATATGTTAAAAGGAGAGAAATGGTATGTACCACGGCTGCTATAATTTTCGATTTGCTACCATTCAATAATGATAGTAATGCAGATAAATTAACAAGAACCACACAAGCTAAAAATGTAACGTACCATTTTTGAAATCAATGATGTAGGTTTAAATTTAAATTTGTGTCCCCTTGTCCTATATTCTCCCAATTACAAAGGCATGTACTATCAGAAATGATGCCCTTCAAGTGAGGTTGTGCCACTCATTTCAACTAAAGATGCTTTGAAACAAACGAGGGTCACTGGACACACTCAGCAAGTCAGGCAGTATAGGGGAAAGAGAAACTGTGAATGCTTATGGTCCAACGTGCACAAAATGCTGGATGAACTCAGTGGGTCAGGCAGCACCCATGGACGGAAATGTTCAGGCTGAGACCTGCTGAATGTTGATTGGTTATTTTGCTTGGTTGGTGGTGGAGGGAGATACAATGGAAGCATTTATGAAGCTCTTAAATAGGTACAAGGATACATATCCTTGCCATGCCCAGGTTTCATTGGCTTAATTAGCTTGGCTCAGCATTGTGGGCTGACGGGCTTGGAACTGTGCTATATTGTTCTTCCTATACGCGTGTCTAGTTCCAAACTGCAGTGGTAGATCAGACCCATAAGACTATAAGACATAGGAGCAGAATTAGACTACTTGGCCCATTGAATCTGTACTGCCAGTCCATCATGGCTGATTAATTATCCCTCTCAACCTCATTCTCCCAGTAACCTTTGACACCCTTACGAATCAAAAGCCTAAATCTCCGCTTTAAAGATACCCAGTGACTTGGCCTCCACCATTGTCTGTGGCAATGTAGTTGACAGATTCACCATCCTTTGGCTAAAGTTCTTTCTGTTCTAAAGGGATGTTCCTCTATTCTGAGGCTGTCCCCACTGGTCCTGGACTCCCCCATCCTCTCCACATCCTCTCTGTCAAGGCCTTTCAATATTCGATAGGTTCCAATGAGATCCCACCACATTCTTCCAGACTCCACGAGTAAAGGCCCAAAGCCATCAAATGCTCCTCATACATTAACCCTTTCATTGCTGGAATCATTCTCATGAACCTCCTCTGGACCCTCTCCAATGGCAGCACATCTTTTCTGAGATAAGGGACCCAAATCTGCTCACAATACTCCAAGACTCCCAAAGCTCTCTACTGCAGAATTAGGTGGGGGAGGGGGTTTATGCTGGAGACATAGGCATTGAGCTGGCGTGTGACTAAACTTGTTTTTTTTGTTCTCTCCATGGTTTAAATCAGCATCAAACTACTCGGATTCCTGCTATTTTTGTCTCAAATAAATTGATTTCACTGTTCAATAGCTGCTGTGAGTGGTTTTATCACTTTGTTACCATGGCAACAGAGCCTGAAAGGCTATTTTGGTAAATTAAGGACTGATATTTTAACGAAACTCAGTCCAAGCAGCAATATGTATTGTTAATACAGATTCTATAAAAGAAATCAAAAATAAACTCCGCTAGAAGGGACATAGCTGACCAAAGACACAAGTCTGGAATATTTCTACAATATGCAAATTCCATTTTTAACTGTCCTCACAATTATTGCTACTCACCGTCACCAGCTGGCTTGCTCTTAGCATAACAAATCTTCGGCAGGTTTAAATGGGACTTGGTAATGTGCACTTTAATCACTGTCAGCCCCAGTAGCTTCGACAATCCGTCTCGTCCCATGAGACCTTTCCTTTCCACGATTAACCAGACAAGGTTGCTGCTCCAAGATGTGTCCCACTTACCATAAGGAGGCACAAAATTCTCGATGAGAAAACACTTGCTTGGAAAGCTTAATGAAGATTTTTTTTTGTTGCTGGACCTCAATGTTGTGGAAAGTGAACTGTGATTGGAAGTTGGAAATTTCATGTCAGTTGCATGATCCTGTCTTTCCCAGGCTGCTGATAAGCTGATTGAGCTGTTTTTAAGGCTTCCGACAGCGTATAACACAGACTGGTGCATGTTTCAGGCCACTCACATGGATGCAGATTTGCTGCCGCTCCCCCCTCCCAACTTTAATCACTCCAACCCCACCCAGCTTTGCCTACTCCAACATCATCCCCCGTAATGCTGGCCATCCATAAGACCATAAGACATGGAATAAGAAATAGGCCATTCAGCCCATTGGGTCTGCTCTGCCATTCAATCAAGGCAGATTTACTTTCACTCTCAACTCCATTCCCCTGCCTACTCCCCATAACCTTTGACTCCCTTACTAATCAAGAAGCTATCAACCTCTGTTTTAAATATCCCCCAATGATTTGGCCTCCACAGCCACCCATAGCAATGAATTTCACAGATTCACTACCCTCTGGCTAAAAAATTCCTCCTCATCTCTGTTCTAAAGTGGTGTCCTTCTATTCTAAGACTGTGCCCTCTGGTCCTAGGTCTCCCACTGTTGGAAGCATCCTCTCCATGCCCATTCTATCTCAGACTTTCTATATTCAGCTGTTTCAATGAGATCCCCTCTCATTCTTCTAAGCTCCAGTGGCTACAGGCCAGAGCAACAATTACCCTTCTTCAAACACCAACTTCAGCTCCCAAATGTTCTCTGTCTCTCTCTCTCTGTCTCCCTCGCTCTCTCTTTCCCTCTCCCTCTCCATCCTCCTCCTTCCTTCTCTCTTCCCCTCTACCTGAGACTGCAAAGAGCTGTAGACTTGGCCGGCTCCATTACAAAGCCAACCCTTCCCACCGTTGAGCACATCTTCAAGTGGTGACACCTCAAGAAGGCAGCGCAGCTTCCATCATTGAGGAGCCTCACCATGCGGGATTTGCCCTCTCCATCAGTGAGCAGGAACAGGAGCCTCACAACCCAAACTCAGTGCATGGTGGAACATTGACTTACAGGGCATGTACTAGTCCTGAGGTTTGGAGATGTGAACCAACCAAAGTCTGAGATTGAGATGAGGATGCTAGTCACTGAGCTACAGCTAGGAGGTGTATAAGGATCAATGTCAATATTTACTATATGAGCAAATTAACAACATTAAAAACCCAAATACACCTTCAGACAACCACTGTCTCAAATTATTTCTTTTTCCAATTTTTACCCTGGTTATAGTTTATACAAAAGTCTCTTGTAACTATTGGAATAATTGCAAAAAAGTGCTTCGGAATTATTTTTTGTCCGCAAATTACAAACATTTCTCATCTACGATTTTGACCTATGCCAGACAAAAATGCTTGAGATGATCATCTATCAAACTGCACTCAAATATCAGTAATGCCATGTCTGGCAATACTTCAATAAACTGTAGCAGCATATCCTTCCTCCCACAGCTGCTTAGAGGAAGAGCTGAGGCCATAATTAGTGGCTGACATTCAACCCTGTCCCAGTCTTCTCCAGCTAGAAACCTAATTTGAGCACAGTTGGTAAATGAACTAGAGATTAATTTGACCTCTGTTTGCTCCTTCCCAGCAGAATCATGTTCAGGGGAATGAATGAAACATGCCTGGGTCTACTTGAGATCCCATAGCTATGCTGTTCCTAACTGAATGACTTTTCACCCTCATCAGCTGTGAAGTTGGCCAAGAATTCCACTAAGAGTAGATGGACATGCAATTTAGACTTTAGGATAAATATGATGACTTGGAAAGGACAAAGGAATGATGCCAGGCTCCAGAAATTTCAGTCAGCTAGAAAAAGTGAAGTGATATTCACGGGTAGTGGATTAAAAATGATAGAAAAAGATAAAGAGTTGGAGCACAGGGAGGGGAGCAGCGCATATAAGGAAAAGCTGGGAAACTTGAATTCAAGTGTGCAATTTAATCTGGAATCCACCTGGGTTACCCTCATGGAAGTAAACATGTTCCCTGACGTATACTGTATATGAAGTCCAGAAGCATGGCAACATAGTTAGGCTGTAACTATCCTTTGGTATAGTATGAATTGCTATTCATACTATACCATTGCCTTTGGTGAGCTAGTCAAGGCACCAGTACCTGGTAAATTAGACTATAATAAGTGTTGAGGGATGGCATGCAGAGGGTTCCTTTATAGAGTTATCGAGCACTACAGCACAAAAACAGGCCCTTAGAGCCAGTTATCTCATTACAAACTATTATTCCGCCCAGTCCCATCAACCTGCACCTGGACCTAAGCCCTTCATACCTCACACTGGAGCACCTGGAGGAATTCCACCTGGTCACAGGGAAAACTTGCAAACTCCACACGTGCAGTGCTGGAGGTGGGAATTGACCCTGGATCTCTGGAGCTGTGAGCCCCAGGCTCTACCACTGTCAACAAGTAGAAATTCTTTCAGTACCTTTGGAGCTACACTTGGGGAGAACAGATAAAGAGTTCTGTGTCAACCCTGACACTTACCTTGCAGGTGAATGAATTTCTTTGTGCTATCAGGGGCCGAGTCCCTTGCTGCAGTGTACTTAAAAAGAGTATTAGCTGGTTCAGGCTGAGTTACACAGAGTGGTGATATTCAGGATGTTCCTGACGTTGCTGGTGGGATGACTGGACAATGACAATGGGGGTTAAATGCCCAGGAGAAATGATAAATTTCCACTCATACCCTGCTTATGGCCAAAGCCTTAAACTGCCTCTTCCTCTGGTTCTTTGTTCAGTGACAAGGTGTAGTCAGCTAAGTCCCATGTCAATTAAGCTGTCTGACTGCATTTCCAGAAAGGGGTTCTCTTCATCACTAACTGCCCTGTTCTTCCTCCTCCTCCTCCTCTTCTACCTGCTGAAGAGTGGGAGACAGATACTACACTGGAGGATAAGACAGAGTCATTGCAACACATTATAATGCCAGCAATCACCAATCGGAGTTCAATTTCCACCACTGTCTGTAAGGAGTTTGTGTATTCTTTCTGTGACTGTGTGGGTTTCCTCCAAGAGCCGTGGTTTCCTCCCACATTCCGAAGTGTAAGGTTTAAGGTTAGTAAACTGTGGGCATGCTATGTTGGCATCAGAAGCATGGCAACAGTTATAGGTTACTCCGAGGTCATCCTCCAAATGTGTTGGTTGTTGACACATTTTACCGACTGTTTTGATGCTTCGATGTACATGTGACAAATAAAGCTAATCTTTATCTCCATAAACAAGAGAACCCTCTCAGGAATATGCTGCTGGGGCTTTCCTGACTGGCACAGTCACTGATAGCTTACTTTGAGCATCTCTGCAATGTTTCTGTTGGGAGCTTGGCTGATTACAAATGTACTCACAGGTACTTTTAAAGGTTCCCAGGGTATTAAATTCATAACACAGCCATTTCCCTCCAATAGCCATATATCACTGTGATGCAATAGCAGAAATGAGTTGAGCATAGAGGTCCACAAGGTAGGCAATGTTCACAACAATATGGTGCTAACCACCATGATCTTCTGATGGGGTCTATGACATATTGGACCTTTGCGAAGTGATTGCCCTTCCTGCTGCAGCACAGGTTGGTGATGCCCTATGGAGCCCAAAGTACCGCATGGTTGTGATCTATCATTCTGACCCTTCAAGAAGCCACAAGCTAGACAGCTGTTAGTGGCATCTATGATCTTTACTCAAAGAGAAGGTGTATTCTGCTCTTCTTGAAGAGACAACTTCTTTCATTTTGCAAAATCCATGGAGTTCTGTGAATGTGTTCAACTTCATCCATTGCCTAGAATAATCCAGAGGCATTATGGTAGCGTGGCAGTTAGCACAGATGATTTACAGTGCCAGCAATCTCTGATGTGGGTTCGATTCCCACCACAGTCTAAGAAGTTTGTCTGTTCTCTCTCTGAGCACGTGGACTTCCTCCAGGTTTCTTCCTACGTTCCAAAGATGTACAGTTAGTGTTAGGTATGATGGCAGCAAAAGCGTGATGATACTTGTCAGCTGCTTCCAGCACATCCTCACGTTTGATTTCATGTCAAGAGTCGTCGAGATTATTTAATGTCATTTCCAGTACACAAGTGTAAAGGAGAACTAAATTATTGTTACTCTGGATCCGATGCAGCACAAAAACACAATAAAATAGAGAACACAATAGCAAAAAAAAATCAATAAATATAAATACATCAAATAGTTTATATGCATCGATTGATCGTATGTACATGAAGTGACATTAGGTTCAGGGGTGCTTGTACGTAAGGTGACTGACAAGAAATGATAAAGTTGTGGTGGGTGGTTGGTGGGCAGAGGTGTTGATTAGATTTATTGCTTGGGGAAAGTAAATTTTTGAGTCTGGTGGTCCTGGCATGGATGCTACATAGACTCCTCCCTGATGGGAGTTGGACAAACTGTCCCTGAGCAGGGTGGGTGAGATCCTTCATGATATTGCTGGCCTTTTTCTGGCACCTTTCTATATAGAGTATGTGTCCCTGATGACTGGGAGACTAGTGGTTCCTGTCTGCTGCAGTGCTGTTCACTCACTGCGCAATGATTTAGAGGGTTAGGATTCTCCCTACTGTGCATCTGTAGAAGGCTGTGAGTACTGAGGCGAGTAGTCCACCTCTCTTCAGCCTCCTCCGGAGAGTAGAGGCATCGGTGAGCATTCTTGATTGTGTAGGATGTGTTCTGGGACCTTGCAAGCTTATGCGAGATGTGCACTCCCAGGAGTTTTAAACTGCTCGCAGTTTCCACTGCTGTCTCAAATGACACCTTTCTTTGTACGTTTCGATGTCTTGATATACGTGTGACAAGTAAATCTAATCTTTAAAGTCAGGGGGATTGGGATTATCCCTCCCTTAGCTCTGCCATAGTCACAGTGGCTAAAGAGCTCTACCCACAGCAGATGGGTGATCCATGTGAACATTTGTTATTTATTCACAGGGTGTGGATGTCACTGACTAACCCAATATGAATTGCCTCCCCTTAAATGCCCTGAAATGAGGGGTTTGCTGGACCCTTCAAGAAGCTCACACTGCTTTGAGCCTGGATTACCAGATACCATCCACATCAACCAATTACTACCACTGCTTTTCCATAACATCCTCAATGCCACAATATGATTAGTTGCAGGGTGTCCTGGCTGGGATACTTCATGATAGACCCATCCCAGCCTTAAGGTGGATTAGTGGATCCCCGGGCTTGACTGGTTCATGGGACGAGTTTACATTCTCATTGGATAGATACTAACACCCTGCTTTTCCCTGTCTGAGGAGTCCGGGTTGTAGGGCAAGGATCAGCCAATCTGACATTATTTTAGTCAGAGGCAATGAATCTGTGGAAATTTCACACCAGTGAGATGCAGATGCCATGTCACTCAAGACTGCAATTGACTGATTTTTGGACAGTCAAGAAATTAATAATTGAGCAGAACCTTATTAAATGGCAAGGAGAATCAAGAGGCATATGGCTTACTCATGCTCCCATTTCTTATTAGTTGAACCAAACTGAATAACTGTTTACCTGGCAATGGGCTTGGCTGTGATGCCTCAAGTAATCAGGCAGCTGCTAGTAATTGTCCTGGACCTGTTGTGCATGATATTGAGGGACAGATAATTCCCATTGAGACCACAGCCCAATCAAAGTCAACACCTTCAGTGAAGGAAAGGAAGATATTTTAGGGGACCAGATATTTTTTGAAAGCAGGTGTAATATGGGTTCCAATTCTCAAATTCTAATATAAATTTGAAATCAGGAGAAGGGGCAAAGGCGGGTTACTGGCAACTTAAAACCAATCGGTCCAGGCAGATGAGGCCTGTCAGCTGTAGTTGGCAAGGAAAACTGAAGGAAAACTCTGATCTCAAACCTCTGTTGCCTTGCAGCTATGCTCACTCATGGGGAAGGCTTCAGGAGTAAACCCTGAGGAAAAATCTGGAGCTGGAGTCCCTACAGTTCTACTTGAGTTCAACGCTGACTGGCAACTCCTGCAATGCCACTGGTATCGGTCTCTGCAGTTGCTTTGGAGCTGCGTAGAGAAGAGTTGCCCACTGAATGGGCAGCAGCTTGCTCTCCATAGTGTCCTTCCCTGGCTTGCATATCTGAAGACACTAGGATGCCACATCCATGGTCAACCCAGGCCAACAGAGGCCTCAATGTATTTGAATTTGAAAGGGGGGGGGGAATGAAATACATCATTCACAGTGGATCCTTTCCCTTTTAACATTTGTCTTCTCAAAACAGGAGCATTGAGCTGAAAGGTCAGATAGAGAGAGACCTCAGAAGAGGTTGTGTCTCTGACATTTTCTGATGCGAGATGAAAGGGGTGAGTCAGACAGCTTGTTTTTTCCCTCCCTCCAGTTCCTAAGCTGCATGATCAAATAACCACCTATGACTGGTCTTGAACCAATCCAATTTGGTGCCAGACATTTGTGCTCCTAGGGCTTTCTGTTACCTAATGACCAAACCTCAGGTGGATTTTGTCTTTTATTTTTAAGTCCATGTGGTACAGCTAGTAACATTGAATCTAGAGCAGTGTGGCCTGGCTGCCAGATTTCCAAATGGTCCATTAGTCCATGAAAGTGACTTTGTTATTCCTTTATTTTCATTATTTACCTGTTTTGTACTTTATAGTAATTTTTATGCCTTTGCTCTGTGCTGCTGCTGCAAAACAGCAAATCAGTGACAATAAACTTGACTCTGGTTCTGGTAGAAACACAGTCAGTTAAGGCTTTCAAGACGACATGGATAGGCATTTAAGGGAAACTAATTTGCAGACTTCAGGGGAAGTGCAAGTGAATTGTACTGAATGATACCTTCTCTAAGAAATTGGTATGGACTTAAGGGGCCAAATGTGCTATAAGTATTCTGTTATTCTATGATTTATCTTTCTGCTCCTTGTCATAAAAAGAATTCCCATTTTCCATTGACCAATTTTTGTTAGCTGTCACTTTACATGATCAGACCCTAACATTATTCAATTCCTCTTTAAATCTCATTGAGCCATATAGTTGTACATCATAGGAATAGAGCCATTGTATTAAACTTAGCAGAGACCTTGTTTGACAGGAGCTTCTGAAGGTACAAAGGAATTAAAATATCATGGTCTGTTCACTCTCCATCTACCTGTATGAGAGGCTGGGTTTGATTGACATCACTAATTCACAGGAATATCCATTTCTCCTTCTGGTAAACAAATTTCCCACCCCCTCACCTCTTCCTCTATTCCCCACTCTGACCTGTCTATTATCCTTCCCTTTCTCCTGTGGTCCACTCTGTTCTCCTATCAGATTCCTTCTTCTCCAGCCCTTGACCTTTCCCACTCAACTGATTTCACCTATCACCTTCCAGCTATCCTCCTTCCCCTCCCCCATCTTTTATATTCTGGCATCTTCCCCCTTCCTTCTCCGTCCTGAAGAAGGGTCTTGGCCCAAAATATCAACTTGTGGTGATCCACTTTCTACATAGGCGAACTGTCTCACAAAATGGCGTGCGTGTCGGCAGAGCGGCCAGCCCCAAAATGGAACTGGGCCTTCTTCTTCACCAGCAAGGGGAGGAAGCCCGTGCGCGGGAAGAGGCTTTTGTAATGCGCCTCTGACGTCATTTCCACCCGGAGAGCGCGGGAACGGAACTGCGTAAAAGCCAGTGCTGCAAAGTTTGAATAAACTTATCTTGAGTGCAATTTACAGACTTGGTGTCGCTATTTCTAGCTCTGTGTGTAGCACATCGCTACATTGGTGACCCCGACGGTCCAAACGGGATTTGGACCAAAGATGATCGACTCTTCATCTATTCACGCAATTTTGCTAAAACTGCCAACTTTCTGGATGCTGCGGCCACGCGTGTGGTTTGATCAAGCAGAAGCCCAGTTCCAGATTCGGCAGATATCTTCTGATTCCATGCGTTACTATTATGTGGTGAGCTCCCTTGTCCAGGAGACAGCCGCCCAGGTTAGGGATTTCATACAGTCACCCCCAGAAGAAGGCAAATATGCAGTAGTCAAAGCACTGCCTATAGGGACCTTTGGCCTCTCACAGCGTCAGCGAGGTGCCCGCTTGCTGCACCTGGACTGTTTGGGAGCAGGCCGCCGTCAGCATTAATGAACGAGATGCTGGCCCTGGCTAAAGGACACAAGCCCTGCCTCATGTTTGAGCAGGTGTTCCTAGAGCAACTGCCCGAGGACATACAGCTGCTGCTGGCCGACGCAGATTTCAGTGACCCCCGGAAGGTGGCAGCCCAGGCAGACGTGCTGTGGAAAGCCAAGAGGGAGAACGGGGCATCCGTCAGACGGATTACCAAGCCACGCGCCCAACAGCAGGCCAGACCAGGCCCGGCAACAGAGTGCACACAACCCAGAGGCAGGAGTGAGGAGGCCAATGAGCAGTGGTGTTTTTACCACCAGTGGTGGGGCACAGAAGCCCGCAATTGTCGCCCGCCCTGCAAATTCCCGGGAAACGCCAGGGCCAGTCGCCGCTAATGGCTACGATGGCTGGCCACCAGGACAGCTTCTTGTACGTCTGGGACAAGCAGTCAGGACGCTGCTTCTTGGTTGACACTGGAGCAGAAATCAGCGTCTTACCCCAACAGGATACGACACCCGCAACAGGGAGCCGGGACCCACCCTGAGGGCCACAAATGGCAGCATGATATGGACCTATGGCACCTGCACAGTGCAGCTGCAGTTTGGCGCCAGCCGGTTCACGTGGGACTTCACACTGACCGCCGTGGCCTAACCACTCCTGGGGGCAGACTTCTTGCGAGCTCACAGCCTGCTGGTCGGCTTGCAAGGGAAAAGACAGGTCCACGCCAAGGCTTTCCAGACGTTCTCCCTGGGTGAAGCCAAGCTGCCGGCCCCACACCTGGACTCCATCACGCTGTCTGACGAATTCACCAGAATCCTGGCAGACTTTCCATCGGTTCTGGCACCACAGTTCACAGCAGCCATGCCCAGACACGGAGTACAGCACCACATTCCGACCCAGGGATCACCCCTCCACGCCCGCGCACGAAGGCCCCCCCCCCCCCGGACAAGCTCTGCCTGGCGAAGGAGGGGTTCAAGAGGATGGAGGAATTGGGGACTGCACAGCGGTCCGACAGCCCATGGGCCTCCCCCCTGCACATGGTGCCCTAAGCAGCCGGGGGCTGGAGACCATGTGGTGACTACCACAGACTGAACGAGGCTACAACTCCAGACCGCTACCCTGTGCCGCACGTACAGGACTTTGCAGCAAGCCTGCACGGGGCAAGCATCTTTTCCAAGGTAGACCTTGTCCGGGGATACCATCAAATCCCAGTACACCCTGAAGACATGCCCAAAACAGCACTCATCACCCTGTTTGGCCTGTTCGAATTCCTCCGAATGCCGTTCAGCCTGAAGAATGCTGCACAGACATTCCAACGGCTAATGGACGTGGTGGGACGCGACCTGGACTTTGCGTTCATCTATTTGGATGACATCCTCATAGCCAGCAGTAGTCGTCAGGAGCCTCCACCAGCACTACTCCCACCTGAGTGATTTCAGCCTCACGATCAACCTACCCAAATGCCAGTTTGGACTCGACACCATCGACTTCCTGGGTTACAGGATTACCAAAGATGGGGCAACACCTCTGCCCACCAGGTAGACGCCATCCGCCACTTCGCCCGGCCCAACACAGTCAAAGGCCTGCAGGAGTTCGTTGGTTTGGTGAACTTCTACCACCACTTCCTCCCCTCAGCAGCCCGTATCATGCGCCCTTTGTTCACCCTGTTGTTGGGTAAAGGCAAGGACATTACTTGGGACAAAGAGGCCGTGGCCACTTTCACTAAAGCCAAGGAAGCCTTGGCAGACACTGCAGTGCTGGTGCACCCCAGAACGGACATTCCAACCGCCCTCACAGTGGACGCATCCAACACAGCAGTCGGTGGGGCGCTGGAGCAACTCATCAAGGGGCGCTGGCAACCCCTGGCGTTCTTCAGCAGGCACCTATGGCCACCCGAACTCAAGTACAGTGCCTTCGACCAGGAGCTGTTGGCACTATATCTGGCATTTCAGATACTTCTTAGAAGGCAGGCCGTTCGCCGCGTTCACGGACCACAAACCGTTGACCTTTGCATTCACGAAGGTGTCCGATCCCTGGTCGGCCCGCCAGCAGCAACATCTGTCCTACATCTCCGTGTACACAACGGACATCCAGCATGTCTCGGGAAAGGACAACATCGTGGCGGACGCACTCTCCAGACCAGCTATCCAGGCCCTGTCCCAGGGGTGAACTATGCAGCACTGGCGGAGGCGCAGCAGGCAGATGATGAGATGCCCAGCTACAGGACCGCATTCTCGGGTCTGCAGCTGCAAGCCTTCCTCATAGGCCCAGGTGAGAGGACCCTCCCGTGTGACGTGGCTACCGGCCAACCTCGCCCCATCGTCCCGGCAGCCTGGCGGTGGCGAGTTTTCGACTCTATACATGGCTTGGCGCACCCATCTATCAGGACAACTGTCCGGATGGTCTCCAGCAAGTTTGTGTGGCACGGACTTCGCAAACAGGTCAGCGAATGGGCCAAAACGTGCACGCAGTGTCAAACAGCCAAGGTGCAGCGGCACACCAAAGCCCCGCCGCAGCAGTTCGAACCCACCCGCCAGAGATTCGACCACATTCATGTGGATATCGTGGGGCCCCTGCCAGTGTCACGAGGAGCGCGGTACCTCCTAACTATGGTAGGTGGATCCACGAGATGGCCAGAGGCGGTCCCGCTCGCCAACACCACCGATTTCTGCGCCCGAGCACTGATTGTAACCTGGGTAGCACGCTTCGGGATACCGGCCCACATTACCTCCGACAGAAGTGCCCAGTTCACTTCCAGCCTATGGTCGGCTGTGGCCAGCCTGGGAACACAGCTACACCACACAACTGCCTACCACCCACAGTCGAACGGACTAGTGGAACACTTACACTGTCACTTGAAGTCGGCTCTCGTGACCTGCCTGAAAGGGCCTAACTGGGTGGACGAGCTTCCCTGGGTCCTGCTTGGAATCCGCACGGCGCCCAAGGAAGATCTACACACCTCGTCGGCCGAGTTGGTGTACGGCACACCCCTGGTCGTCCCAGGAGAGTTTAAACCAGCCCCAAGGGGGCAAGAGGAAGAACCCGCAGCAGTCCTGGACAGACTTTGCAAAAGGCTTGGCAACCTGGCCCCCATACCGACTTCACAGCACGGACAGATCCCAGCCTGCGTACCCAAAGACCTGCAGATCTGTAAGTTTGTATTCATACGAAGGGGCACACACCGGGAACTGCTACAACAGCTGTATGAGGGGCCGTTCAAGGTGATCAGGAACAACGGGTCCACGTAAGTTCTGGACATTGAGGGGAAAGAGGAGGTTTTCACGGTGGACTGACTCAAACCGGCCCATGTGGACTTGGCGCAGCCGATCGAGGTTCAGGCACCGTGGCGCAGAGGCAGACTGCCCAAACAGAGACTGATCCAGACTGTGGACATTAGGGCGTGTATTGCCGGTTCTGGGGGTGGGGATTATGTGGTGACCCACTTTCTACACAGGCAAACTGGCTCACAAAATGGCGTACATGTCGGCAGAACGGCCAGCCCCAAAATGGCGCTGGGCCCTCTTCTTCACCAGCAAGGGGAGAAAGCCCGCACACAGGAAGAGACTTTTGTAGTGCACCTCTGATGTCATTTCCGCTCAGAGAGGGCGGGAACGGAACTGCGTAAAAGCCAGTGCCGCAAAGTTTGAATAAACTAGTCTCAAGTGCAACTTACAGACTGCGTGTCGTTATTTCTAGCTCTGTGTGTAGCACATCACGACAGACTATCTATTCATTGCCATAGATGCTGCCTGACCTGCCGAGTTCCTCCAGCATTTCGTGTGTGTTGGTTTGGGTTTCCAGCATCTGCAGACCTTCTTGAGTTTATGATTTACTTCTTGTATTCTGTTGCCTCAATGAGGGAGGATCATCAACGTCATGGTGGAGAGGCTTGTGAGCTCCCGAGATCCCGAGTGTAGAGTTTTGCCATCTGGCGCTCAACTCCTGGTCACCCATGGTGGTAAGGTCAAGGGTGAAGTTCCAGACAAAGAGCGTCCAATGAAGACTTCTATCCTGGAGCTGTCAGAAGATGGTGTCTCATCACAATGGCATGAAGATGGAGGAAGACAGCAGCAGTGAACGGTCACCAGTTGCCCTATGCTCCACGCCACTGGACTCTAACTCCAATCTGTCAAGGACTGCGCAGTAGCTGCCCACGCATCAGCCTCCCCCACATTAAATAAACTCATGTACGGGTGCTCTCCATTAAGGGAATCCACCCTAACATCCAGGTTATGTGGATTCCGGACCAGCCTCTACAGCCACCTGAGGACCCACCAATAGACAACCTGTTTGGAGAACATCATACTCAACCTGAAAGATTGCACTACAGACATTGTAGGGTCTCAGCACATTTGGGACTTTACTCAATCAGGTCAGCACCTTCAGGTCTGAGCAACAGTGACTATTATAGTCATAGTCATAGTCATACTTTATTGATCCCGGGGGAAATTGGTTTTTGTTACAGTTGCACCATAAATAATTAAATAGTAATATGTAAATTATGCCAGGAAATAAGTCCAGGACCAGCCTATTGGCTCAGGGTGTCTGACCCTCCAAGGGAGGAGTTGTAAAGTTTGATGGCCAGAGGCAGGAATGACTTCCTATGACGCTCTGTGTTGCATCTCGGAGGAATGAGTCTCTGGCTGAATGTACTCCTGTGCCCAACCAGTACATTATGTAGTGGATGTGAGACATTGTCCAAGATGGCATGCAACTTGGACAGCATCCTCTTTTCAGACACCACCGTCAGAGAGTCCAGTTCCATCCCCACAACATCACTGGCCTTATGAATGAGTTTGTTGATTCTGTTGGTGTCTGCTACCCTCAGCCTGCTGCCCCATCACACAACAGCAAACATGATCACACTGGCCATCACAGACTCGTAGAGCATCCTCAGCATCCTCCGGCAGATGTTAAAGGACCTCAGTCTCCTCAGGAAATAGAGATGGCTCTGACCCTTCTTGTAGACAGCCTCAGTGTTCTTTGACCAGTCCAGTTTATTGTCAATTCGTATCCCCAGGTATTTATAATCCTCCACCATGTCCACACTGACCTCCTGGATGGAAACAGGGGTCACCGGTAGATTCATAAATACAAAGCCAGCTCACTACTGTCCTTTAAGGAAGGAAACCCCATCGTTTTATACTTGATATTATTGTACTTGCTATTGGGAATTTGACAGAACAGATTTGCAGGAACAATTATTCTGTACTTTCCTAAACCATTTTTATTCCTGGAAGTATTTAGTGGGGCAGTATAGAAAGTGGTTCATAACTTGTGGCCAAAGGACTCCTTCTGACCACCAAGAATGGCTTGGTCTTGTCCTTACTAGTGAATCACCAGTCCCTGCTGAGTGCCAGTTTAGACACCAAAGCCGATTCCTGATGATTGAGGCTTTGCAAGGTACAGGGTCGTCCTGCTTGTAAAATGCAAGCATCACTCCCAAAAATACTTTGACAGCTGGTTGACCCACTTCCCAGGTCTGAGTCCTAATCAATGGTGATCAAAATTAGAGGGATTTAATCAAATTATTAAAATACTTAAAAAATTAAATAATGTTTGAAAGAGTTATAAGAATGCAAAATAATAGTATTAGTTTAAATTCATATAATTTACATTTAAATTAATTTAGCAGCTGTAAATGACCTGCCTCTTACCCATCATAATGACAACCATCATAATGCATTAAACACGGTGTCAAAGCACACTGAGTTCTGTGTTTACAATATATGTTTTCTCTGTGCAACTTTTTTTTTTGCCATCATCGTACGATGAGAGGTTGAAAATAGAATCAACACAACTTCTAAAGCCACCTGCCAAAGGGCCTCAGCCCAATACTCTCTTCCATAGATGCTGAATGGCCTACTGAGTTCCTCCAGCATATTGTGTGGGTTACTTGGATTTCTTTTGTTTGTGTTTTAAAGTCACCATAGCTTTGATGAAAATTCAGTGCATCAAGTAATTCAAGGGAGAGCAATGCTACAAGAGATATATAATAAGCATTTCTGGGTTACGGGGAGAAGGCAAAAGAATGGGGTTTGAAAGGAATAATAAATCAGCTATGATGGAATGGCAGAGCAGACTCGATGGGCTGAACGGCCTGCCTAATTCTGCTGTAATGTTTTATGGTCTTATTGTCTTACAAATGTAATCAGTCTGGTGCAATCAAAAGTGGGACCCAATAACCAGCTTTTTCATGTGGTAACTTGTACGATCAGAGAAACCTCATTTTCAAAATGGTAATACACGTTCTGGTGCCTTGCTGTTCCTTCTGCTTTGATGGTTTAGAACACACAGTCACACTACGCTTGCTTCAGTAACCCAGCAGGTAGGTATACGTGGTGTATTCTGGTAGTGGAATAAGAATAAGCAAGTTTTGTCTCAATTTCATCTCCTTTCATCTTATTCAATCCATATTTCACTGTCAGAACTGTTTCTTCTGCCCAACTGTGCGAGGCTGGGTAATATGAAATTATGCACAAACCATTAAATCCATTCTTTTTGAGGAAATTGGCAACTTCAGCACCAGAGAGGTTGCTGAACGGCCATAAACGTAGAAGAGTATCTGTAGTGAAGATTACACTCAGCTTCGAAATCATCACTTGTTGGATAAGTTGGTTAGTTGATAAGTTGGTTAGTTTCTCCCACACCTTGCAGCACAACGGGCCCCAACCTTGCCATTTGTCTGTGTTTTTTACGAGGCCGAGTTGCTAGCTTGACGCCCAACCCAGCATGGATGGAACGTGTGCCAGGAGCTGGTCAGATTCGAACCTAGGACCTCTTGCCTCGAAGTCAGTGCAGATGCCACTACACCACCGGCTGGCTATTGTGAAGATAAAGATTAGCTTTATTTGTCACATGTACATTGAAATATACAGTGGATTTGTAACTTTGTGTCAACAACCAAGACAGTGCAAGGATTTTGCAGCATGCAAGTGTTGCTATGCTTCCAGTGCCAACATAATACACCCACAACTCGCTATCCCTAACTCTGCATCTTTGGGAATGTGGAAAGAAACCAGAGCAACTGGAGGAAATGGGGATGGGAAGAACATACAAGCTCTTTACAGACAGCAAAGCGAATTGCAACTCAATCAGTGTCTACAGGCACTGCAAAGTGATGACACTAACTGCTATGCTACTGTGCTGCTCACTTGTGTGGTGAAACTACCCACAGGACCTGCTTCTACCAACTTTAGAATGTAATCTGCCGTTATTGTGGCCAGTTTAGCCCATAAACAGACTTTCAAGGTCCATGTATCCTTGATCAATGTTTGCTTAGGTAGATCCAAGCACCGAAATGAGCCACTGCTGAATTCTTGTAATGCTGTCCAGATTGCTAGCATTCCCTCAGGACGTCCTCCAACTGATTGATGAGGCAATTTGCTTGATGTGAGCTATGATGTCATAGGTGTCCTTCATACAACTGCGTCTGGATACCTACTGTTCCTTTTGGGGGAACGATGAATCCACACGGAACCAACCCATTCTGAGTACTTCACTTGTGCAGTCAGCCGGCGCACTGTTTAAAACTGCATGAAATATATACTTCAGTCAATAAATCCCAGGCTTTCAGGTCTGTCAAGTTGATGGAACGAGGTGCATCCAATACTGCTTTAAGCTGGTCCTCAAAATGATGGAGTCATTCAACATCCGAGGCATAATCCAAATTGATTACTTCTGAGGTGACAAAAGCACGTTTGTCAAGCGTACTCCTGCATTTTGAATTTACCAAATTACACCTACTGGAAGTCTGTATGTCCTTGCTCTTCCTTTCCAGACACCAAAACATCAGCCAGGAAGGCTATAACACCTGGCAGTCCTTGGTTTGTGTTGTCCATTATCCTTTGAAAGAGGGCTGGAGATAATGCTATTGGAGAAAAAATGGAATCTGTACATTGGAGCAATCCAAAGTGAGTGTTAATTGTTGAGCACTCTTTTAAACCTTTGATTTACTCTGCACTAAGTACTTGACATGTAAGAATGTTCAAGATTAAAGATCTCACAGATTAGCTTTATTTGTCAGGTACATCGAAATATACAGTGAAATGCATCAAATCAAATCAGTGAGGAATGTGGTGGGCAGCCCACAAGAGTTGCCACATTGATGGCACCAACAAAGTATGCCCGGAACTTACAAACCCTAAGCGTGCGTCTTTGGATTGTGGAAGGAAACTGGAGCATCAGAGGAAATCTACGCAGTCGTGGGGAGAGCGTAGAAACTCTGTATGGGAATTGAAGCATGATCGGTGATCTCCAGTGCTGTAAACAATTGTGCTAACCACCAAGCTACTGTACTGCCTGTGAAGGCCTGTCCTCCTCCTGACTGAGCAAACAAATTATCAATCACACGTCTTTCTCCGATATTTCACTATAGCAAAGAAACAGGACCTTCAGCCCTTCTAGTCTATGTGGAATTATTATTCTGCCTAGTCCCATCGACCTGCACCTGAACCATCAGCCTCCATACCCCTCCCATCCATGTACTTAATCCAAATTTCTCTTAAATGCTGAAATTGTTCCACCACTTCTGCTGGCAGCTTGTTCTGTGCTCTCACCACCTCATTGCATGTATAATTCATATCAGTTTAATCTTATTTTAATTAACTTTTCCCTCATCTTGTACTGTACTGCTAGCATTAATACCCGTGCATGATAGCCTATGACAATAATAAAGTTGAACCTGAGAGGCTGGTGAGGCTGCACCTGGAGTACTGTGTACAGTTTTGGTTACTCTGTTGTTCGAAAGGTGTCATTCAGCTGGAAAGAAGGTATCACCAGGACTGATGGACCAGAATTATAGGGAGAAGTTAGAGTATTATTTACTGGATTGTAGAAGATTGAGCAGTGATCATGAGAGGAATGCAAAGGTTGAATGCAAACAATCTTTTTCCTGGGGAAAGGGAATTAAATACTAGAGGGCATATGGCACTGGAAAGATTTAAAAGGGGCCCGAGGGGCACCCTCACGCAGAGTGTAGAACGTATCTGGAACAAGCTGCCTGAGGAAGTGATTGAAGAAGGTATACTGTAATAACATCACTTAAAAGACACTTGGTCGGGTACGTAGATAGGAAAGGTTTATAGGGAGTTGTACCAACACGGAGTTGAATTGGGATGTAGAATTGATATATATGCATGTAATTGTTCATTGAGTTTTCCAGTGGTTACAGTTGCCTCTGCGTTTTTCTGGAAACTTCTTGGTTTCAGTGGTGGGTGTCACATTTTTCTTGAATCCGTCTGTTTTATTGATTAACTGTTATCAATGGAATTTCTGGTAGCCGTGGTCTAGTATGAGAAGACAACTCTACTTTTGGCCTTTCTCTTTTCTTTGTCTCTCACCGTGCTTCTCTTTCTTTTCTCCTGCAACACTTAATAAAATGTCTGTAAGCAACAAGTTTTATGCCTCTTTCTTGACCTCCGAAGAGCCTTTGAATCGCAGAAGTATCAGGATCCAACAGGCAACAGCAGGTTCTTAGCTGGGTACCTTGGTCAGTGTGGAATAGTTGAGGGGCAAAGGGCCTGTGTCAGTGATGTGTTGTTCTAGAAATCTATAATTCTATGTTACATTCTTCATCTCTCTCCAATCTGTCTTTATCTTTGTTATCTACACTCAGCGACCCCTTTATTAGTCACACCTGTACACCTGTTCATTAATGCAAATATCTAATCAGCCAATCAAGTGGCAGCAAGCCAACGCATAAAAGCCTACAGACATGGTCAAAAGGTTTAGTTGTTATTCAGGTGAGGGGGTACCTAATAAAGTGGCCACTGAGTGGAGTTCCTGCCCATCATATTTGATCCTTGACCTTTAACAATCAAGATCAGGAAGCTTGCTTCACTGTCTTCTGCTTCCCACTCCAGATTCACACATTATATCACCTTAATCTTTTCTCCCGTGTGGGTACAAAGCAATGAAGATCACTCCCTGAGCCTCACCGAGCCATCTGGCCAATTTCTGTTCACACATCACTGAAGGTGCACTAACAGCACCAAAAATCTGTTTCACTCATTTTCCTTCTTTGTATACCTACTGCGGAAATGTATAGTAGAACATGTACAGTACAATGTAACCAATCTATATAATCCAACTAATTCACTGGTCTTTCCAGATCATTTTCCTTTTACTGTCCCTCCACATGGTTGATTCAGTGCATCATTGCTCTTAAGTGAACTATTGACAAATATCCCTTGATGACACTATCATAACAAATTCTTTGTTTCTGCACTCAATAATTCAATGTTATATATTATTCCACCTAATAATGTTTTTTGTTAAACAGGTACAAAATACTGGAGGAATTTAGCAAGTCAGGCAGCATCTTATAGAGGGTCTAAACAGTCAACGTTTTGGGCTGAGATCTTCCATCTATCCCAGATGCTGCCTGACTTGCTGAGTTCCTCCAGAATTTTGTGCTTCTTTCATAAGGTCTACGGCATCTCTATTCAGTTTGCTCTTCCTTGCTCTCGGGCTGACTAACAACTCGGGTCTCTCTTGTCAACACTTTGATCTCCCACTGGGTGTTGTTTCAAACTGTGCTTTCCTATCTGCTATTTTTAATGCCTGGCAAGTGTCAAACACCAATGTGAAATTCAGTGTCCTCTCTCTGAACAATCTCCTATGTGCATCAAGGATTCCAGAGACAGTGTGATCCCATACCTTAAAATTGGTACCATCTCTTAGAGTTCAGCACAGAAACTCCTATCTGTTAAGAAGTCTACAACTGTGACTGACTCCAGCTACTGTATTAAGGAAAGCCATTTAAGGCAATGCGCTGTTCAGATTGTCCTTTAAAGGTCTTATATCTTAGACTTACAGGAGTTAGCAAGGTTTTTATCAAGTCAACACACACAAAATGCTGGAGGAACTCATAAGGTCAGGCAGCATCAAAGGAGAGGAATGAGGAGTTGACGTTTCTGGCTGAGACACTTCATCAGGTCTGGAGAGGCAGGAGAAAGAAGCCAGAATAAGAAGGTGGGGGTAAGGGGAAAGTGTACAAGCTAGGTGATAGGTGAAACCAGGTGAGGGAGAAGATAGGTGGGTTGGGGGGGGGAGATGAAGTGAGAAGGTGGGAAGTGATAGGTCAAAAAGGTAAAGGGCTGAAGAAGAAGGAATCTGATAGGAGAAGAGAGTGGACCATGAGAGTAAGGGAAGAAGGAGAAGTTCAAGTCATACATTCTAAATCTGAACAAAATGGATTCTTCTTTCCTTCTGCAATGTTATTTGCATTAAAGATGTGCTCTACCCTTTCCACACGTGCAACCATGACTTGGTCGTATCTAAAGAACAGTCGTCTTGACTTTTATGATCCCTTAATAAAACTGATGTAAATTCAGAACACTGAATTAATAAATTATAACTTGGTTTCAGTTAGATACGTTGCTCAGGAAAAAAATAAGCTAGATCTGCCGAAAGGCAGAGAACCTTACTCCCAGAACCACTCCTAATCAGCTTTCTTTCATCTCCTTGCTGTTTATCACAGTAACAAGTTGCAGTGCATGCCAACATGAAATAAACACACTTAAGTTCAGAAGCTGGAAAGTGCTTTCACTCTATGAAGAGTCTTTATTATGTGTGTCTTCATCCAAGCATCAGAGAGAATTGAACAATAGGACTGCCAAAATTCTTTAAGGCTCTTAAAATCACCTTCAGGATATTACATCACTTTCTCTTTCAGAGTTGTTCCTCTCCATTGAAATGAATGGAGCCCATGGATCTGCAGCCAATTTCTCCTGATGGTGCTTGGTATCCGGTTTTCTACTGTAGCTGTTGTGAAACTGCTGGAAGTTAGTGCTCTGTTTCATGACTCTCTGGAATGTCCAGCACTGGAGCAGGGACCATTGAAGTGGTTTGGCATTCTCGTGAATAACTGCCGGAAATGATTCAGATTGTCAGTCTGGTCCACATTCTGCAGTGACATAGTGGGGTCTAAATGCTGTATCAGACATGCATTTATATCTGCTCTCCAGAGCTTGATGGGCAAGTTTAGAAGACATGTAAAAATCATCTAACTTGTATCTGTTGTGTGGGGGATTAATAGGACAGAGCTGTGAACCTTATATTAATATCTGACCTGTGCTACACCTGCCCTCTGAAATAGTAAGTTGCTCAGATGGCAATATGTTGTGGTATTTAAGAAATAAAGGCTCACTGGTGCCTTCTCAAGGGAACATGGAAGTGTGTAATGTATAAACAGAAGAGATTTTGCAGATGCTGGCAAGAGAGAGTACACACACAAAATGCTGGAGGAGCTCAGCAGGTTAGGCCTCATCCATGGAATCGAATAAAGAGTCACCATTTTGGGCTGAGACCCTTCATGAGGAACTGATGAAAGATCTTGGCCTGAAACATCTACACATTCCTCTCCACAGATGCTGCCCGACCTGCTGAGTTCCTCCGGCCTTTTGAGTGAGCTAACTTGATAAAAACCTTGCTAGCTCCTATCAATCCAAGGTATAAGAGCCTTAAGGAACTGGCTGAGCTACCTGAATGGCCCATTGTTAAATGGTTTTCCTTAATAGCTGGAATCAGTAGCAGTTGTAGACTTCTTAGCAGATAGGAGGCTCATTGCTGAACTCACGAGTTGTGTGTACAATGTATATCAGTCTTGCCAGTGATTCCTTTACTGAAAGAATGAATTTTCACACAAAAAAATAGAGAGCAGTGGAGAAAGCTTAAGTTAAAAACAATTCTACTTTAAGAACCACAAGGGTTGTCATAGTTTCAATCAATTACTGGGTGATCCGGGCTCACTCAAGTCACATAATGATTAGCAATGTTGAGAGTGGTGGATATGTGGAATGCTCTGCCCCAGAAGGCTGTGGAGGCCAAGTCTCTGGATGATTTCAGGAAAGAGATGGATAGAGCTTTTAAAGATAGCAGAATCAAAGGTTATGGGGATAAAGCAGGAACTGGATACTGATTGTGGATGATCAGCCATGATCACAGTGAATGGCGGTGCTGGCTCGAAGGGCCGATTGGCCTACTCCTGCACCTATTGTCTATTGTCTATTGACTAGCCATTTCACCAGTTAGGCAAATTATTCTCCAGAGAGGAGAAGTGATGGGGCAGGATTATTAATAACATTTGAAAATAGTCATATGAGTAAAAATGTATGTGTTATATGGTACACTTTAAACATTTATGCTCCTTACTGGTGCCATGTTTTATATGCATCTTCCTTAATCTAATGACCTACAGATGGTAACTCAATGTTCAATATTGAGCTGTCTAGAGGAAACTAAATGCTATATCATACCCATGCTGAATCTGTTCCTGGGCTGTTGAATGGATGAAATAAGTAATGTTTTACTTTATAGACATACATCTGCTTGTTAATATAAATATTTAATCTGCCAATCATGTGGCAGCAACTCAATACATAAAACCATGCAGATGTGGTCAAGAGGTTCAGTTGGTGTTCAGACCAAATGTCTGAATGGGGAAGAAATGTGATCTAAGTGACTTTGACTGTGGAATGATTGTTGGTGCCAGATGGGGTGGTTTGAGTATTTCAGAAACTGCCGATCCCCTGGGATTTTCAGAGAATGGTGCGGAAAATAAAAAAAAATCCAGTGAGTGGCAGTTTTGTGGGTAAAGAGACCTTGTTAATGAGAGAGGTGAGAGGAGAATAGCCAAATTGGTTGAAGCTGATGGAAAGGTGACAGTAATTCAAGTAACCATGTATTACTTGTATTACATGTATTACAGTGGCGTTCAGATCATCTCTGAATGCATAGAACATCAAACCTTGAAGTGGATAAGCTTCAGCAACAGAAGACCACAAGCATACACTGAGAGGCTACTTATTAGGTGTAAGAGATACCTCATAAACTGGCCACTAAGTGTATATAACTCATATTTGCCCTGGGAGTTTTATTTATTTATTTATTGATTGATTGATTGAGATAAAGTGCAGAATAGGCCCTTCTGGCCCTTTGCTCCACGCTGCCCAGCAGCCCCCCAATTTAATCACAGGACAATTTACAATGACCGATTAATCTATGACTAATCTTTGGACTGTGAGGAAACTGGAGCACCATGAGGAGACCCATGCAGTCACAGGGAAAACGTGCAAACTCCTTACTGGAATTGAACTGGGATTGCCTGAACTGCAAAGTGTTGAGGTAACCACTCCACTACCGTGTTTGGGAGATTTACGTGCAGGAAACTTTACTCTGTTCCTACCCCATTCTGTACCTACCAAGGGGATGCATCACACTGACATGATGTCTAAGTGGAAGTGTTACCATGTGTGGAACAAAATCCCAAACATAAATGAGGAGTTAAAAAAAAATTAAAGGACAGAAACGAGAAAAAATACTGCAATACTGGTTCATTCCCTTTGAGATCTGCAAAAGAACAGCCTGCTCAGTGACGAATAATATGATTTCAAAGGCATTCCTTATTTATTAACACACCGTTAATTTACAAATAATATTTTGTGGAATCTACATAGGAGCTTGAACAACAGGTAAATTAATTACAAAATTTACAACTAGGTAAAATATAAAATCAAACACAAAGAGTTCAAACTTGCTGTTGTCTATATTCTACGAACAAGGATGAGATGGGGAAATGGGTGGAAGTGAGAGGCCTTCTGTGGCAAAAAGATTAATGATGGTTAAAAGGAATTACCTGTATTCAGGTTTCAGAGTGGCAGGCAGCTTCTGGGATTGAGGGGGTTGCAGAGATCCAAGGAAGTATGGGGATCAAGAAGTTTTCGGAGATCAATGGTTGTAGAGGTTAGCAAAGTTGCAAAGGTCCAGTGTCCAAGGCTACACAGAGGTCTTGTGCCAGTGTGGCAACAGTAAACAGCATGAATTACGCAGAATCAAAGGAGGTATAAAATTGAGAGATGGCTTGCTATCTCTTCTCTGCTTTACTCTCTTCCACCACCCTCCCACAGTCAATCACCATGAGCTGCCCATGTTCTTCATCCGTGGCAATGTAGTTACTTAAAATTAACTTGTGGTCATCCCTGAAAACTTACGGAGCTGCTGTAGTCCATGTGGTGAAAGGGCTTTGGGAACGCCACGGCCTGTACAATGTTCCTGGGCTCTTTCACCTTGTAATTACAAAAACAAACTTGAATGCTGGCAGTTGGGATGATTTATACCTAGAAAATGAGAAGGCTAAAGGGCGATGTGGAAGTTGTGTATGATAGGTATTGAGAAGATAGAGGGTCAAAACTAAGTGTGATTATACAGTACTGTACAAAGGTCTTAGGGAAAAGTGCCGAAGACTTTTGCACAGTACTGTATAATATGTCTTTCCAGTTACCAAATAACACTTAGTGACACTAAGCTAATACAAAGTTAAGTACTCTAATTTCTGTTTCCCAACCACCTTCCTATTTTAATCAATATACAGTATTGTGCAAAAGTTTAGGCACCCCAGCTATACATTTGTTCTTAAGACTTTTGCACAGTACTGTATATAATGAATCCACTACAAACATCAGAAGTAATTTCTCTGCGCAGAGATTTTTTTAGAATATGGAAATCATTTCCATAGGGAATGGCTGGGGAGAATATTGCAACATGGGTGGACGGAAGGGAAAAGTAGAAAAGAATAAAGTTGTGAAAGGGGAAAAAGAATATGCTGATAGGGTGAGATGGGTGTAGATCCTCCTGGATCATAAACTGGTCAGTTTCCATTCTGAAAATGCAATGTAATTTAGTGCCATAAAGCAAGGGAAGATTCCCTTTGACCCAACTGGACCACGTGGACCAGGATACCTGAAGATTTAGTAATAATTAGTCTCAATAACTTTTGAATGATAAGACCACTAGACAGAGGAGCAGAACTAAGGCATTCAGCCCATCTTGTTTGTCTTGCTCCATTCTCAATGCCCCAAAATTCTTCCCGGTGCTATCACATATGCCGGTGATAATAAACCTGATTCTGATTCTGAGAGAAAGTCGGGGATGACTTTGGGTTGGAAATGGTAGGAAGGTCATCGATTCGTGTTTGCCGGGCACAGGTCATTGGGCAGGTCGCACAAGGAGGAACGACTCTTGCTTCCGGACACTGTGAGAGAAAGTAGGTCAGTTCTTTGAGATTCAGGAGTAGGAGTGTGGAAAGGAATTGCCCTGAGCAATAAAGGTAATGGGAGGAAGCTGAGTTTACAGTGACAGGTTTAGTGGAAAATGCCACCAATTGGGAATGGCAGAAATTCCTTTCTGTAGGATAAAACCCTGCCCCACCCCACCAACACTCCAGGAGGCTGGACTTCCTATTTTTGACAGCAGGGGGGCATAGGGTGTGAATGGGACATCAGGTGGATGTTTTTATAATCGTGCATCTCCAGGCTTTCTGTAAAAACATCACCAAGTGCGGCATACTGCTTTAATCTTGTATTGGAAGCAACAAATGCTGGAGAGATGAAGAGAAGAAAGAGGCAGAAAAGTGAACAGAGAAAAGGAAAAATAGAAATTAATGATTGGGTCAGCGGAGAGAATCAATCTGAGTGAATGAAGTTCGTGATCAGGAACTCACTGATACCCAGAAGAATAAATGGAAGAGATAAGCCCAAAAGCAGCAATCTGGTGGGTGTGTGCTGTGCTGCCAGTCAGTTCTGTTGTTGCAAGGCAACATTCCCAGAAACCAACATGTAAAAAAGCGTCTGACAGCATCTCTCCTGTGATTTGAAACCTTGACAGGATCCTTCTCAGAATGGACGAAAAAAAACATGCAGCAAGCGGTTAAAATTTTGGCAAGAAGGAGAAAATGAATATGAAACGGTAGAATGTGGGTTAGTGTGGGTCCCACCCAGGTGTGAGAGGCACTAGATTTACGCAACGTCTTTATATCCTTCCCCAATGGTAAAGTTTCATTTATTCAGCGAGGAGGGGAATGGAGGGAAGTGGTGAGGCAGGTATCCAGATTCTCCTTCTTTTTGACTATTCATGCCGAGCGTTTCCCATGATAGCTTAACGCTGATCTAATGGCCAGCAGGTGACTATCCTTCATCTGTCAGTTTGTAGTCAGTGGCCACTTTACTGTACCTCCTCTACATAATAAAATGGTCACTGACTGTATGCTTGTGGTCTGTTGTTATAGCCCATACAGTTCAAGGTTCGACGTGTTGTGTGTTCAGAGGTGCTGTTCTGTACACCATTATAGTAACGCGTGGTTATTTGAATTACTCTCACTCTTCTGCCAGCTTGAACTAGTCTGGCCGTTCTCCTCTGATCTCTCTCATTAACAAGGTGTTTTCACCCACAAAACGGCCGCTCACTGGAAATCTTCTTGTTTTGTTTTTGCACCATTCCCTGTAAACTCTAGAAACTGTTGTGCCTGAAAATCCCAAGAGATTTCTCAGATACTCAAACCATCCTGTCAGGCACCAACAATCATTCCACAGTCAATGTTACTTAGATCATATTTCTTCCTCATTCTGATGTTTGGTTTGAATAACAACTGAACCTCCTGACCATGTCTGCATACCTTTATGCATTGAGTTGCTGCCATATAATTGGCTGATTAGATATTTGCGTTAGCAGGCAGGTGTACCTAATAAAGTGGCCACTGAATGTGTATCCTGGGTACCATCAGCAGCACAAAATCTGAGGGCAGATATGATGAAGTAGAGGTGTTCAGAATCATAAAAGAAAAAAAATAATGAAAACTAGATTCTCTTGGCATTGGTAACGAGAGAATACAGATTGGAAGTGATTAAAAAGAGCCAGCGGTGATGTGAGAAAGTACTTTTTGTTGCACGGTGAATTGCTGTGAAAAGCACTGCCTGAAAGGATAGAGGAAGCATATTAAATCAATGTTTCACCATAAAATTTGACAAATGCTTGAAGAATAAATCACCACTGAGCTTTGGGGAAACAGCAGTGTGTGGGATTAAGTGGACAATTTGACTAAAGAGCTAGCACAGGCCTGATAGGACAAATGGCCACCTTCTGAGCTATGACTTTTTATAACTGGTTCATGTGACCTTCACCCAAGTGAACTAGGATTGACTTCAAGATGAAGTGGCTTAGGCAGAGGGTCATCCTCCACCACTTTTTCAAGGAAAGGAAGGGGAACCAGTGACTGACGGTAAGCACTTTGCTATGAACCCAACAGCTTCAAATAGTGATCTGTGACCAGGACCTATTACCCCTGTTTGCTTTCCTGTATTCTTCACTCCAACGTGTTTAATGCATTAATAGGGCATGGAAACTTTGGCCCCAAACAAAGAATAGAGGCAGAAACTCAACCAAAAATTATGGACTTGGGATTTCTAACTTTTTATTAAGCCAGTGACATTGGAAACAAGGAAGCCTACCCACTAGACCCATTGAATACCAGGAGCAGCAGGCTATCAAGAAGGCAGATGGAATGTTGGTCTTCGATGCTAGAGGGACTGAATTTAAGAGCACAGGGATTATGCTGCAACTGTGCAGGGTATTGGCGAGACTGCATTTGGAGTTCTATGTGCAGTTTTGGTCTCCTTACTTGAGGAAGGATATACTGGCTTTGGAGGCGGTGCAGAGGAGGTTCACCAGGTTGATTCCAGAGGTGAGGGAGTTAGACTATGAGGAGACATTGAGTCACCTGGGACTGTACTCGCTGAAATTCAGAAGGATGAGAGGAAATCTTACCAAAACATATTAAAATTATGAAAGGGACAGATAAGGTAGAGGCAGGAAAGTTGTTTCCACTGGTAAGTGAGACTAGAACTAGGGGACATACCCTCAAGATTCAGGGGAGTAAATTTAGGATGGAGATGAGGGGGAACTGCTTTTCCCAAAAAGTGATGAATCTGTGGAATTGTCTGCCCAATAAAGCAGTGGAGGCTACCTCAGTAAATACAAGCGTTTGTATATTTAAGACAAGGTTGGATAGATTTTTGCACAGTAGGAGAATTAAGGGTTATGGGGAAAAGGCAGGTAGGTGGAGATGAGTCCATGGTCAGATCAGCCATGATTTTATTGAATGGTAGAGCAGGTTCAATGAGCTGGATAGCCTACTCCTGCTCCTCTTATGTTCTTAGGTTAAAATATTTGATGACCTGTTTGACCCTTTCTATACCTAGCTTCCCACAATGGAGAAAGCGACCATTGAACCAGCGAATTTCTCCGCACCATGCTTTTATTTGGCATTTGAGCAGCATCATTGGTCACCCAGATGGTGTTTCTGGAAACTGGATAAAGTGCGAGAACATCAGTTACAAGTTTCACAGAATAATGTTGCCAAGGTTCCCAGTGCTCTGCTGTGCTGAAACTCGCCTTCTCACTCTCAGGACAGTGTTCCCTATGGAATGGGAAGGTCTTTTATTCCTGAGCATTAAGCACACTAGGTCTGATTGTTGGATCCCTTTCTTTTACGGACATTCTGCAATACAAGCAAAGTTTGCTCAGTTTCAGGGGTAAAGAGACACCAAATGCTGTATTACGGGAGAGAATTCCCAGAGTTCAATGATAAATGGAGAAGCTGGTAAATGACATGTATATTTTGGGCCATCGAGACACTCCTAAGTGAGGTCCAAAGACCCGAAGCAGGAGGTTACAAGAATGTGAGTGCTACCTTTGAATTCCTCCACTTTGGGCAACCCTGTCATGCCCTCTTGGCATGATCTTGTGTGCTGAAGAGATAGCCACTCTCTGAGTATGAAATTGTATGACCTCACCATTGAAGCAGTGTGCAGAGAAGTGAGATGTGACAAAGATGATCAGAAGTGGCCTGGAGTGATCCTGAGGCTAGGAAACTGATCTCCATTGGGAAATCAATCAAGGCTGTATTTGAAGTCCTGGAGGTTACAACCCTCTATGAGAAAAAAAAATATGCAGTTTGAGTGTTGGCCCTTTAAGTAACACCATTTCAACAGAAATAGTTTAGTAATACCAGGCTCTTCTTGAATAAATGGATTCATTTTCCAGACTACAGAAAGTATCTGAATTTTGACCACAGCTGAATTTTGTTGCTCTACTATTGGTATCATTTGGGTGATCCTTATATTGGAAAAAAAAGTGTGAGGGAGAACGAAAACCCCACTGAGGAATGAGGAAGGGAAATTTTACAAAGGCATTAAAGCACTCAGAAATGTGTGCCACTTTGATCAACGCTGGGTTAACTTAGTTTTTGACAGTGGAACACCATTGTTTGGAATTATATGATTAATGTTTAGTGCTAGGTCCTGTCAGTTCATTAGACACCTGTGGAAGGGCACCACAATCAAATCTAACTTTTTGGTCCTCGGCGGTGAAATGAGGCAGGAGCGGGAGGATGAGGTGTCTGATGCAGGTAGTGGAACGATTGGTAACTGGTTTTGATGGGCCTGGAATGCTATTTAGAACTAAAATTAATGGTTAAGTTTGCTCCATTCTAACCCAGGGCCACTGTACGAAACTATAGCTATTTTAGTGCTATACCCCTGAGATCAGCTGATTCAGCTGGGAAAGGTTGTTTTTCACCTCAGTCGGAGAAAATGCCACTGGGGAGATGGAGGTGGAGTTGTTGATTTTCTGGACCTTGGCATAAATATCTGTGCTGTGTGACATTACATGCTGGAAAACAGCGTACACACAAACAATGACATGAAATCATCAAAAGCCACTGAATATTTTCATGAAGAAAACTATTAATTGTCCATTGTTGTCATTAATATTTTAGAGAAGGTTCATTTTCATAAACAGTTCTTATTAAATATTGGTAACAATAGGAAAAAACCACCATAATGTTGTATCACTGCGGACAATTATTTCAGAATAAATATCCACATTCTCTTAATCTGAACACTACTTTAAACAAACAAGGTAATCCTTAATCACATCATATCTGGCACAAGGTGTGTACACAAAATAAACTGTGTGGTTGAATTTCAAAACCTCAGAGCACGCAACCATAAACTTGGAGCTGGTGGATATGGAGTCCAGTCTTCCAAGATCCACATGTCCTGCTCTGAATCTTACACCTTTAAGTCTTTGAGATCTTTAGAATTCTTTAATACTTCTCCTGCCAAATTAGTGGCTCCAAAAAAATAAATAATTCAACCATTTATTTTTTGGCTTATCGCTGTATCATTACAGATCCTCCTACTGCACGGAATAGTGGGCATTTTACCTACACGCTTTCAATTGAAGGGGTTCAAGGATGCCAAAGGAGAGCTCGTTGCAAAAGAAGTGGTGTGGCAAAGTGAACAGAGGAATGAGCATCGGCAACGGGAGACTGCACCCTTTTGAGTTTGCCGTAAATAGCATATGAATGCAAAAAGAACACTCATTTTGACTTCTCAATTTTATCCAGTGAAACCACTAAAGCAGATGAAACTCTGCCTTGTCCTTCTCACCTGTGTGTTTGCTGCTCTATAATACCTCCTATTTTGGGAATGTCTCTGGTTTAAAACTCTCAATGTTTTTTTTTCAAATTCCACTGTGGCTCTACCCCTGCTTCTGCAGTCCTCCAGCCTTTTGCAATATCTCCAATGGCAGGCGTATATGTATCCTGGATGGTAGCACTGGTGACTATGCCATTAGCTGCTCTGAGGTTTGGAGTTCTCTTTCTTTCTCGTTTTTTCCTAACTAACTTAACCTTTTAAGCAAAGCTTCTGTCACCTGTCTCAATATCTCTAAGTAGCACAGTGTTGCATTTTGCCTGATAACTGCAAAGTGCTTTGGGACGTGTTTGTTACATTCAAGGCTTTATACTAATGCAAGTTGTTGTTGCCAAATGTACTAAATCTGCTCTCCAACACATACAAGGCTAAATTTGACCCCTCTCCTCACTACGTTATCAACAGACAAATCAAAATGTTTCTCAAAATCTGCAAACAATGAGGAAATCTACTGAGATGTTTTTACAAGTTTGAGGTTTACTTTAGAAAACATCTTAAATGTGTTTTTTTTCTGTTAGTAAATTTGGAAATTAATATTAAACCTGAAATCTGAGTAAGATAAAGAATATTAAAACAAAATCACTAAGATACATGGCTTCCTATCAGTTAGGATTGTTTCTGGAAACAATCATGTGCAGTTTAACTATTTAACTTTAAATAATTTTGTTAACTTTACTCACATATATTAAGCATCATGTTTTGGTGACCTGCTCGTTCTAATACAGCTGTTGGACATCGTAAAATCAGTGGCTATGTTTTGTTCAAGGAATTCTGATGTTTCTTCTGCAATCTGACCAGGTATCCTGAAACCCAGTCCTGACTGGTCTAACTTTGGACTGGAAGCATCATAGCTGGACCTGGTTTCTGCATTGCAACCTGTCCTCTGCAAAAACTGCATAAAGTTCTCCTCAATGGACCCTTCTCGGCTCGGTAGCCGGAGATCCTCTTCCAGGGTCTGTTTGAAGAGACAGGTGAGGTGCTTGCTCAATTCCCCCCTGATCTGTCGATTGAGGCATCCGTAAAAGAAGGGATTAATGCTGAATGAGGTGTACCCGATCCAAGTAACAATTGCTTCCCAGAGGCCCGAGGGGATTGAATTTTGGGTCATAGCAGAATGCAGGTGAAAAGCAAAAAATGGCAGCCAGCAAAACACAAACTGGCCCCCAACCAGAATGAGGATAATAGCTGCTTTTCCCCCTCCAAATGTCCTTTGTGGGGAAACCCTTGGTCCTCCAGAGCTGGTGACCATGGTGGACCTACTGCTGAGTGATTCTGACCTCTGCCGTGGTGTGTCCATCCATGTGGGCAGGGGTCCGTGTTGCATTGCCGCTACCCTGGCCACCTTGAACATGTTGCAGTAAACTATCAGGATAATTAAGACTGGGAACAAAAAATAAAACAGGCCAAAGAACGTTATGAAAACCTTTCTGTATATCTCTCCATCCCATCGCAAGAAGCACTGATTGTTCATGCGGCCTTGGGAATTCCAACCCAAAATTGCGATTATTGACATTAAAATGGCTTTAATCCATATACAGATAATGACAAACATCACTAGCTTCAATGTCACCCTCACTTCATATCTCATTGGATGTACTATATAGTAGTATCGCTCAACATTAATGGCCAGGATAGATAATATAGATGCACTAATGAATAACATGCTTAGGAAGAGGTATATCTGACACAAGGTGTCACTGAACTCTATGTTATCAAAAAGAGCAGAGCTCGACACCATCCCTAAAGGCATCAGGATTAAGACAGCTGTCAGGTCCACTAAGCACAGATGGAATACAAAGACAAACTTTTTGAATAATGGAGTCCTGATAATTACAAGCATCACAGCAGCGTTTCCAATGATCCCAACTAGGTCGACCAGCAGCATCAAGAAGAGGCCAATAGACTGTGAAACAAGATCCCTGTCTGCGGACACCAAGCTTTTATTGAAGAGCATGGAAGTAGGAGAGACCCTTTGCTGTCTTCCCGGAGTGGAAGTATTCCATTCCCATTCCACAGAAACTGGGGCAGCCATGGATAGGTAAAGTGTTGGAAGGATGGAGATCCTAAAGCCGTTCTTTCTAGTCCATCACCCATCCTCTTTAGGGGTAGTAGCTTGCTTTGCGGTCAGTGGACTCTTCTTTCTTTTTAACCATGCACACCTTGGCTAGCCATCAATATCAACCAATTAGGCAGTTGGCATATTTAATGAAATAGTTTCAAAGTGGCTTAGTTACCTCCAAATTGTGATGTGTGCTAGTTTTTATTATCCATTAATCATGACTTGAAAAGATTTAACGTGGCTTCACCAATCCAGCCCTTTAATCTTCCGGCTTATATTACTAAGTAGGCATTGGGTTCAGAACATTCATTTCCAGGAAACCTGTATAGTTAAAAATGTAAAAAGAGTTAAGTTCACATAGATATACAGTAGGTGTTGTACCCATTTCTTATACGCCCACTTTTCAAAATGCATGATCTGATCAGGGACTCAGAATTTATATATGCCTCATTATTTATTTGTTTATTTGTTTGTTTATTCTTTTATTTAGAGATACAGTGCAGAACAGGTCCTTCTGGCCCAACGAGCTGTGCCAGCCCACAGCCCCCTTATTTAACACTAGCCTAATCACAGGACAAATGACAAATGACCAATTAACCCACTAACCAGTACATCTTTGGATTGCGGGAGAGCCCCATGGGGTAATGGGGAGAACGTACAAATCCCTTACAGGTGGCATTGGAATTGCATTCCGAACCGCCCCAAACGTATTAGCATCACACTAACTGTTACACTTCCATGGCACCCACACTTGAATACTTTGAGCCTGTAATTTCCGATCAAGGCAAAGTTGCTGATTTGCATACCTCATATAGGAATGGTTAAGTGACTCATTAATTCTCCAGAACCTTTCCAATAACTACCATCCCTCCCATTTGTCCAACAATCTCTTTGACCCCTACTATCAGGCAGGAGGTACCATTGCATTAGCAAAAAAACTGTTAGGATAGGAAACAGTTTCTTCCTCCAACCTGTATGACGACTGAAATCTCTGTCACCACCCGAGTCTCATCACATATGAAACGCCTGTGACATTATATTATTTAGTTTTTAACTTCTATCTTGTATGCACCTTATGATCTGTTGATTTATTTGTGGTAATAATACTCTATGTGTTATGTGTGTGAGTTACATGTACTGAGATGTGCACTTGGCCTGAAGGAACGTCGTTTCATTTGGCGGTATACATGTGTATAGTTGAAAGACTAATAAACTTGAACACAAGAGAGGAATGTGATGAAAACGTTTTCAATGAGTTCATTGTCAACAAATGACAAGAAGTCTGCATCATACTGAACAAATCCAGGATTATTCTCGTCATGCAAACATGAGGAGTTCTGCAGATGCTGGAAGTTCAAGCAACACACATCAAAGTTGCTGGTGAACGCAGCAGGCCAGGCAGCATCTCCAGCCTGGCCTGCTGCGTTGACTGTGCCTCTTCCTAGAGATGCTGCCTGGCCTGCTGCGTTCACCAGCAACTTTGATATCCATTATCTTCATCATGTTTTGTTAATACTAGCATTAATGCAATGTGGCTGTAACATTCACCATCCACCTTCTGAAGCTTCCTAGATGGCACTAACCAACCCTAATGTTAAGGGCACTAAGCTCAAAACATCATTACACAAACAAATTCCTAACTAAATTACCTACCCTTCCAACTGAAGATTCCTCTTCATCACTAGATCAAAACCCTGGAATCCCTACAAGCACTATCACAAGGGCTCACCATCACAGAGAACCACCATCACATGGATTGTGGCAGTTCAAGAAGTTAATTACCGGTTCGTAGGTTAAGTGGTCATTGTAAATTGTCCTGTGATTAGGCTAGTATTAAATGAATGGTTGCTGGGCGGCACAGCTGATTGGGCCAGAAGGGCCTGTTCTGCATTGTAAAATCAATAAAAATCATCTTCTCATGAAAAATTAAGGATTGCGTATAAAAGCTGACTTTGCTACTAATACTTTCAGCTCTAAAATAAGCACAAACTTTTCAAAGGAAGGAAATGGACTTCAAAAATAAAGCAAAAATACAGAAAATAAAAAGGAATTATTATCAATAAAAACTTCCAAGTCTTTTCAAACTTGGATGACATTTTCTATTGAGGACTATGAAGCACTGAAATAGCACCCCCAATTACAATAATCCTAGAACAGTTAGAAACCCTTCTGAAAGAATAGCTACAATGGCAATTTAGTTTTCTAGCACTGTGCGCCTTTTATCAAAAGATCAAAGGAACTCTTTTCTTTGAATTTAATTAGCATCATTGTAACTTTGATCAAAAAGAATGAGTTTGTGCCTTTTGTGTCGATTCATGTTCATGCAAATGTGAACATTATCCTCAGCTCCCACCAGAAAATTTGGTTGCAAATGTATTTATAACTAGGATGAAAATTACCTTATGTAGAGAGGAAATTTTATCCAATTTAAAAAAGGAGTTTATAGGAGAAGTATTATTTATGCGTAAGTGGCAGTGTTGGCAATTAGTGTCTTATTTGTGGAGGGCCTACTTCTTGAACCATAAGGCTTGTTAAAGCCTGCAGGTCTTTAGTCAGCCATTTTGGAGGACCATCAAGTTCAGGACTGAAGTTACATTTAGATTAGACAGGATAAGAAGATGTATTTTCTTCCGCACAAAAGAACCAGTTGTGTTCTTACAACAATGTGAAATTTGACAGTCAATTAGCTTTAAGATTTTTTTGTGAAATAATTCCAGATGATCAGAAAAATAGCATCATCATTGTACCACTGCATTTTCTAGGAGGATCTATGTCAATTAATTAGCACAGATGTTGATTTTGACATTCAGGGGTCAAAAACAGAGCAAATTCTTCAAAAATTCTTTGTTCGAACTGAATTAGAAAGAGGCATTGAGAGGACTGGAAGGTTCATTGGTAAACAGAGTCACTCACACAAAATGCTAGAGGATCTACGAAGGTTAGGGAGCGTTTATGGAATGGAAAGAACAGTTGATATTTCAATTCCCAATGAAGAGTCTCAGCCCGAAGCATTGACTGTTTATTCCTCTCCATAGTGCTGCCTGACCTGCTGAGTTCCTCCAGCATTTTGTATGTGTTACTCTGGATTTCCTGCAACTGCAGAATCTCTTCTGACTCTGATAAACATTTTGTCAGTAAACCCTGATTTGCAGATTGAAAACTATTTTGGATGGCATTTGGTGACATGCTTACCTATTTTTGGTCCCTCACATCACTGGGGCAACAAAAAATGTAAACTTTTCTAGGTTTTAACAACTCTTATTTTTAACTCATTTTCTGGTTCTGCATTGGACTGCTGATAGAAAATATATTTTTCAAGTGTGCCAAGTGTGGTGCAATCAGAACTGAGCCAATCTATTGCACTACATTTTCATGTAATAGAGAATTTGCATCTTCAGAGTTTAAAGTACAAACAGTTTGTATTAACCCTGCTGTTCAGATATAATGGGTGTACTGTTGGCGTGACCCTGTTAGTGTCAGCAGAATTCCTGTCTGCTGGAGTTCCACCCATGACAAGCTATTTAATCTGCATCAGGATTAATAATTTGTGTCCTGACTGCTCTGTGCTTATCACCAATATCAATGTCTGTATTAGGTTCTGTTGCTGGGATTGTGAATCACCAGCTTCAAGCAGTGTACTAAATAATGGTTCAAAGCCCGAACATAATCTCCATTTATCAGTGACAATTAGAACTCTGGTGAAGTCAATTTTCTCATTATCAAATTGCTTAGTTTATTTTTATTTATTATTTCTTCCTGATTTTTTTTTCCCGTAAAGGCTCTGGATAGTTAAGATGAGCTCCATGTGGCTGAGGTTTGAAGTCTATCCAGGCAAAATTGTATCCATGAATGCCCTATCAAAGAAATTTAACAATATATCTCATTCTGCTTGCTCTTCCCCAAGAGTCAAACAATTTCCCCCTTTGAGGTAATTATCTTAATTTTCTTTATAAGTTTTTTTAAACTGAATCTCTTTCTGCTGTATTTTCAGATGCTCCATTCCATATAATACTTACCCTCTCCAGCTCAGTGCAGTGCTTTTGTTTACCCATTATCTTAAACTGAGTCCTTTCAATATCCCAACACTTCTACTCATGGAAACTACTTCTGCTTCTCTGCATTATGAAAACTCCTTACAAATTTGTTTGCCTCAGTTTTCCACAGTCAGGTTGGAGGAACAACACCTTATATTGACTGCACCTCTTCCTACAGATGCTGCCTGGCCTGCTGCGTTCACCAGCAACTTTGATGTGTGTTGCTTGAATTTCCAGCATCTGCAGAATTCCTGTTGTTTACCTTATATTCTGTCTGGGTAGCCTCCAACCTGATGGCATGAACATTGACTTCTCTAACTTCTGCTAATGCCCCACCTCCCCCTCGTACCCCATCCATTATTTATTTTTACACACACATTCTTTCTCTCACTCTCCTTTTTCTCCCTCTGTCCCTCTGACTATACCCCTTGCCCATCCTCTGGGTTTCCCCCCCCTCCCCCTTTTCCTTCTCCCTGGGCCTCCCGTCCTATGATCCTCTCATATCCCTTTTGCCAATCACCTGTCCAGCTCTTGGCTCCATCCCTCCCCCTCCTGTCTTCGCCTCAGTTTAATCTTTTTTTAGAAATACAGTCCTTCCTGGCCAATGAGCCCAGGCTGCCCAATTATACCATGAGTCTAATTAACCTACTAGCCTGCACGACTTTGCAATGTTGGAGGAAACCGGGGCACCCTGAGGAAGTGCACACATCGCAGGGAGAGCGTATAAACAGTGAACAGCGTACTTGAACCTGGATTGCTGGTATTATAATAGCATGACACTAACCACCTCGCCACTGGGCTGCCCTTCTGCTAATCTTCTTTGCTCTAAAGGAAATATCACTCATTTTTCTAGTCTTTTTGTGTGGCTGAATCCTTCATCCTTAGACTTAATCTGAAAACAAAATTATCCTGCATCTTATTGGGGACCGCACCATCTCCCTGATCAGTGGTGTTCTGAATTTGATATATTTTTCCAGCTGAAGCTGAATTAGTAGTTTATATGCCCTTGTAAGATTGCAGGCTTAAATATTACTACCGGTTTATAAAGCACTGAATGATCTAGAGCCAAAATACATTTCCGATCTCTTGCTGAACCTTCCTGAGCTCCCAGGTCATCTGGGGTGGGACTGCTTACCGTCCCCAGGGTCAAAGCTAAATAGGGTGAAGCAGCTTTTAGTCACTATGCACCACATGCTTCAGAGGATCTGAAGTTTGCCCCAACTTTAAGCTCTTTTAAATTGAGGCTTTAAAATTTCATTTTTTTTTCTTCTATGCTGTAGTTTGTAGAAAATCATAAATAATCTTTTGTAAAAAATTTCATTTTTGCTGTAGCTTTTAATTAGAATTTCTTGCACTGCAACTTCTATCCCTTTTTTAATCTATTTATCATATCTATTTTTGTGTGATTTTATTCTTTTGTATTGTCTGAAATTTGATGTTTGATTGTTCTATCTTGTTCTATGTAAAGCACTTTGAACTGCCTTGTGTTTGAAAGGTGCTGTACAAGTAAACTTGCCTTGTCTTTAAGTTTTGAAACCTACACCCCCGTCTCCTTCACATTTTATTGATACTGCTAAGTCATATAAATAAATAACTTGTGTTCCTTTATGTTCTGAATCAGTTGGAAATGCTTATTTCATTATAAGATTTCATCCTGTTTACTGAGAAACCACTTACCACACAGTAGCCTGACTGCTTTATAACACCAAATTTGGTGTTTTCAGTGTTGAGTTGACATTGTTGATTTTACTGCCAGTAACTAAGTTCATGTGTTAAATAAATGGTTGTAAACTTCTTTGCTTTACTATTCTGAATCATCTTCACCATAGAACACTTCAGCACACTCCTCACCAATCATGGTGTCAAACCAGGCTAATCCGATCTGACTGTATTTGGTCTATATCTCAGTGGTACTTGCTTGAACATGTACCTGTCCAAATGCCTAAACATTGCTATCATATCTGCTTCTACCATGTCCTTTCAAAGCACATTCCTGACACCTAACACTCTCTGTGTAAAAATCTTGCCATATACACTCACTGACCCAACTGGTGGTGTAGTGGCATCTACGCAAACCACTGCTGTTACTTGCCTCGTACGCGATTCCCCACTACGTCAGAGAGGCGTGGAGGGAAATCGTCCGCTAACCGGGAAAACGCCGGATGCGACGTACCTTTCCTTTTATACACTCACTGGCCACTTTATTAGATACCTCCAGCACCTAATAAAGTGACCAGCAAGTGTATATTCATGGTCTTCTGCTGCTATAGCCCATCCACTTCAAAGTTCAACATGTTGTGCTCTTCTGCACACCACTCTTATAACATGTGGTCAATTGATTGATTGCCTTCATGTCAGCTCAAGCAAGTCTGGTCATTCTCCTTTGACCTCTCTCATTAACAGGATGCTTTCGCCTACAGAGCTGCCACTCACTGATTTTTTTTTTGTTTTTTTGCATCTTTCTCTGTAACCTCTAGCGATTGTTGTGCATGAAAATTCCAGGAGATCAGCTGCTTCTGAGATACTCAAACCACCCTGTCTGGCACCAACAATCATTCCACAGTCAAAGTGACTCAGATGACATTACTTCCCATTCTGATATTTGGTCTGAGCAACAACTGAATCTCTTAACCATGCCTGCATTCTTTTATGCATTGAGTTGTTGGCACATGATTGGCTGAATAGATACTTACATTAACAAGCAGGTGTGCAGGTGTATCTAATAAAGTGCCCACTGAGTGTAAATCTCCTTTAACCACTCCCTCTTAATGTGATGTTCTACCCTGATACTTCTACCCTGGGATGAAGATTCTATTTTTTAGTATAATTTTTATTGAGTTTTCAAAATGAATACATGAAAAGATAATATCTACCCTCCCCCCCTCCCCTTAACCCTTCCCCCCGATATATACTCCTACCTAAAAAGAAAAAAAAAGAGAGAAAGAAGAAAAAAAGAGAGAAGAACCGCCTGGATATTGGAAAGTTTCCACATGCTCCATGGGATTCAAAATAAATTTAGTATATTTATTTATTACTTTCCCCAAGGGACCAAGATCTTTATCATCAGAGCAACTAAATATGCCATCCTATCTTTTGTAAATAAGGGCGCCAAATATTCAAAAATGTTTCATATTTATCTCTTAAATTATAAGTAATTTTTTTGAGTGGAATAGAACTAGCCATTTCATTGTTCCAACGATTCATACTTAAAATACGAATCAGATTTCCAAGTAACTGCTATAGCCTTCTTAGCTACTGCCAGTGCAATTTTTATGAATTCTTTCTGATAATTATTCAATTTAAGTTTTGGTTTTATCCCTGGGATGAAGATTCTGACCATCTACTGTATCTGTGCCTCTTATAATTTTATATACCTCTATCAAGTCGCTCCTCAGTCTTAGACTACTCCAGAGAAAATAATCCAAGTTTGTCCAACTTCTCTTTGTAACTAATGCTCTTTCATCCAGTCAATAGCCTGATGAACCTCTCCAAAGCCTCCATATTTTTCCTGTTAATGGTCAAACAAGCAAGCAATGCTCCATGTGTGACCTGAGCAAAGTTTTGTATCGCTGGTCAACACTCTGACCAAGAAAGGAAATATGCCATACGCCTTCTATACCACTCTATCTACAAATGCTAACCACCTTCAGCAAGCTGTGGATTTGCACCTCAAAATCCCTCTGAACCTCAATGATCCTAAGACCGCTGCTAATTACTGTACACTCTCCTCTCATATTTCGCCTCCCAAAGTACAGAACCTCACACTTGTCTTGATTAAACTTCACCTGCCATTTATCTGCCCACATTTCCAACTAGTCTATACCCTGCAGAATTGTTTAACAGCATTCCTCACTATCCACCATTTTTTGTGGTATCTGCAAACCTTCCATGTTCATAGAATTTACACGAGGGAAGGAGCTATTCAGTTCATCAATCACTTTCCATTACTGAATCACCATAGTCACCACCTCAGGATCCATAAATCAATAACACATTAGGGAATTCAGGAGAAACTGCTCTACCCAGAGAATGGTAAACTTGCTACTACAAATGCGAGTTGAGGTATAAAGCACTGAAGCATAGATGGATTCAAGAAATGGAAGATGTTCACCCTAGGAGGAAGGAATAAAATGAAGATGGATGACAGATTAGAAAGAATGAGAAAGACTAGTTAACCTAAATGGTCTGTTTGTATTTGGTAAATTTCCATTTAATAATCACATCTGCTTCTTCTTTAATATTCACCTTTCCATTGTCAATTATATGACCAGCTCCTTTTCAGATTAATTTACAATCCCGACCTCTAAAGCCATACAACTGATAATCCTTTTTTTTTTGTTTAACCTTTGCTTTCAGTGAAAAACCAGCCTCTATTCTATCTGTCAAGGAAAGAAAAACATTGTCTTTCATAAAGCCTCAAGGAGCTCTACAGACAAAAAAAGTATTATTTTTTAAGTGTTTTCCATGCTGCAGTGCAGAAGTGTGGGAACCAACTTGCCTACATTAAGCTGTACAGACAGCAAGCTACTAATGATCAGCTTCTGTGATGTTTGCTGGTGGATAACTATTGGCCAGGAGAACTGGAATGACCCCTGTCCTTCTCTGAAGTTGTGCAATGAGATCTTTCACATCCACCTGGAATGCCAGTACTGGACTATCATCTATACTAAGCCCTTTATCCCAAATACTCCTGACTGTGTTTCTAGTTGGAGAGCTCTTTAACCATTCTAGTTTGCACCCTCACCCACCTCCATCTATTACCCCTGTCACTGTACTGCAAGCACTTTAAACCACTTGAATCACACACAAAATGCTGGAGGAACTCGGTAGGTTGGGCAGCATCTATGGAAATGAATAGATAGTCAACGCTTTGGGTCGAGACTCTTCTTCAGGACTGTCAATGCTTTGAGCCAAAACCCTTCTTCAGGACCTCCTTTAACTACTTTTGATAATGCATTGTTAGAACATGCTGGTATTTATGTATTTATGCATTTTATTACATTAACCTCTAACTTCCTTTTTCATACAATTGTTTATTCTTTATAATTATTGAATAATTAACGAATTTTTTTTTGTTGCACGTCGGGCCCTAACCAACACACCACAGCAAAGTCCTCATACGTGTACGTATGACAAGTAAAGTTGATCCCTGATCTTTGCCCCTTTAACAAACTCCAGATCTCCAGTGGTGCCTCGGTAGAGCAGCCAATCAGAATTGTCCTACAGTAACAACTAAGCCTTTTTATGCTCAAAGATTTCAAGTGGATTTGAGTCCATACACTGCTGAGAGCTACGGGTGCTATCCACTGACAGTCCTTCTGGCCTGGAAGCAATCTTATTTAGTGAGCCTTTGATCTCTGCACTTTTGTTTATCCAGAATTCCAAAAAAACATCCTTCATTGTACCCCGACTGTTCCGAAACAAGACCTACTTGGATTTATATGCAGTGTCTATAAAAAGTATTCACATCCTCATGTTTTACTGTTCTACAACATTGAATCACAGTAGATTTAATTTGGCTTTTTTGACAGTGATCAGCAGAAAAGGACTCTTTTGTGACAAAGTGAAAACGGTTCTCTACAAAGTGATCTAAATTAATTGGATCAGAAGTTTACATACACCTTAGTCCAATACATTTAAACTCAGTTTTTCACAATTCCAGACGATAGAAACTTTGTGGGCAGAACTGAAAAAGCATGTGCGAGAAAGGAGGCCTACAAAACCTGACTCAGTTACACCAGTTCTGTCTGGAGGAATGGAACAAAATTCCAGCAACTTACTGTGAGAAGCTTATGGAAGCCTACCCAAAACGTTTGACCCAAGTTAAACAATTTAAAGGCAATGCTACCAAATACTGACAAAGTGTTTGTAAACTTCTGACCCACTGGGAAAGTGATGAAAGAAATAAAAGCTGAAATAAGTCATTGTCTCTACTATTATTCTGACATTTCACATTCTTAAAATAAAATAGTGATCCTAACTGACCTAAGACAGGGAATGTTTTCCAGGATTAAGTGTCAGGAATTGTGAAAAACTGAATTTAAATGTATTTGGCTAAGCTGTATGTAAACTTCCGACTTCAACTGTAAACATGACAAATTCTGCAGATGCTGGAAATTCAAGCAACACACATCAAAGTTGCTGGTGAATGCAGCAGGCCAGGCAGCATCTCGCGGAAGAGGTACAGTCGACTAACTGAAAGAAGAGCTAGTAAGAGATTTGAAAGTGGGAGGGGGAGGGGGAGATCCAAAATGATAGAAGACAGGAGGGGGAGGGATGGAGCCAAGAGCTGGACAGGTGATTGGCAAAAGGGATACGAGAGGATCATGGGACAGGAGGCCCAGGGAGAAGGAAAAGGGGGGGGGGGGAACCTAGAGGATGGGCAAGGGGTATAGTCAGAGGGACAGAGGGAGAAAAAGGAGAGAGAGAGAAAGAATGTGTATATATAAATAAATAACGGATGGGGTACGAGGGGGAGGTGGGGCATTAGCGGAAGTTTGAGAAGTCAATGTTCATGCCATCAGGTTGGAGGCTACCCAGACGGAATATAAGGTGTTGTTCCTCCAACCTGTTCCTCAACTGTATATTGTTTCATTTGATTGTAGTAAAAATACACCTGTATCTGGAAGGTCCAACTGCTGGGAAGTCAGTATTGTGGCAAAAACTACACCGTGAAGACAAAAGAACACCCCAAAGAGCTCTGCAAAAAGGTTATTGAAAAGCACAGGTCTGGAAATGGATATAAGAAAATTTCCAAGTCACTGAATATCCCTTGGAGTACAGTTAGATTAATCATCGAGAAGTGGAAAGAATATGGTACAGCTGTAAATCTGCCTTGAGCAGGCCATCCTCAAAAATGGAGTGACTGTGCAAGAAGGGGACCAGTGAGGGAGGCCACCGAGAGACCAATGACAACTCCGGAGGAGTTACCAGCTTCAGCGGCTGAGATGGGAGAGATTGCCCGGGTGTTTCACCAATCACAGCTTTATGGGAGAGTGGCAAAGATAAAGCCACTGTTGAAAAAAACTCACATGAAATCTCATCTAGAGTTTGCCAGAAGGCATGTGGGAGACTCTGAAGTCAGCTGGAAGAAGGTTCTATGGTCTGATGAAACCAAAATTGAGCTTTTTGGCCATCAGACCAATCACTGCACATCATCAAAAACACACTATTCTTATTGTGAAACACGGTGGTGGGTGCATCATGTTATATAGATGCTTCATTGCAGCAGGCCCTGGAAGACTTGTGAAGGTAGAGGGTAAAATGAATGCAGCAAAATACAGGGAAATCCTGGAGGAAAACCTGATGCAGTATGCATGAGAACTGTGACTTGGGAGATTTGTTTTCCAGCAAGACAATAACCCCAAGCATGAAGCTAAAGCTACAGAGGAGTGGCTTAAGAACAAACAAACAAAAACCAATTTTCCCTCGGGATCAGTAAAGTATGACTATGACTATGACTATGACTATGTTCTGGAGTGATCAAGTCAGAGTCCAGACCTCAATCCTCAATCCAACTTGAATTTGTGGCTGGACTTGATCATGGCTCATGATCAAGTGCAATCTAACAGAGCTTGAGCAGTTTTGTAAAGAAGAATGGGGAAAAATTGCAGTGTCCAGATGTTCAAAGCTGATAGAGACCTATCCATACAGACTCAAGGCTGTAATTGCTGCCAAAGGCGCATCTACTAAATACTGACTTGAAGGGGGTGAATACTTCTGCAATCAATTATATTGTGTTTTATATTTGTAATAAATTTAGATCACTTAGTAGAGATCTGTTTTCACTTTGACATGAAAGAATCTTTTTCTGCTGATCAGTGTCAATAAAAGCCAAACTAAATCCACTGGGACTCAATGTTGTAAAACAATAAAACATGAAAACTTCTGGGGGTGGGGAGGGGGAGGTGAATACTTTTTATAGGCACTGCAACTCTTTTAAAATTGTTAACTATCCCTAGATGGATCACAGAGAACAAAAATGAGCAGAGAATTGAACACATTTTGGACATACAATAGATTTTAGGAGCATATTAATGTTTAAGATATCGAAATATTTAAGTAGGGTGTTATAGGATTTAATAGCCTGCTGCTGTCTACACGGAGTTTCTATGTTCTCCCCATGGCCCTGGAGGTTTGCTCTCGGTGTTCCAGTTTTATCCCACAGTCCAAGGATGTACCGGTTGGTAGGTTGATTGGTCATTGTAAATTGTCCTCTGATTAGGTTAAATTGGGGGTTCCTGGGCAGTGTAAATAAATACAGTTGGAATCATGGTGGCCAGTGACAATGCAAAGGAAAGCGATGAGAAGCCTCAGTCAGCGCAAGCTAGTAATCCTTTGTGAAAGTGAGACAGGCCTAATTACCTTGCTACAAGGGGAAAGGGCCTTTCAAATTCACACTAGTTTCAAAGATATACAATGCGGACAGAAAGTAGAGACCGTTTGAATCAAACACCATAGAAACATAAATAATCAAGGTAGCTCATTGCCCACTCAACTTTCATCTGCTTTAACCCAATAAAAATTATACCTACAATACAGCACTAACTACCATTTAGGAAAAAGCACTTTGGCAGAATTGGCTGTAAAGAGATTTGGAAGTGCTGAGGTTATCAAAGCTGCTACTGTATATAAATAAATGCAAAGAATTTTTTTTTAAATGTCTGCTATGCTCTAATTATTTTGTCTCAGGTTTATTTCCAGACTAAAAGCTTTAATAAGTTCCAAACCTTAGGAACAGCAGACCCAGCAATGGAGATCTGTTCTCAACTATTTGATTGAAAATTCTCGAGATCAGATAATTCGTTTGTAGAAACTGAAAAGAACATCTGACCACCCTCCTCCCAGTGGAAAACTGAAGAATAGACTGGGTAGTAGACAGAGGGATAAAGGGGACAGTATTGAGAAATCGGAGGCATAAAAGATACAGGTGAAGGACAAGCAACAACTTTGCAATGCCACATTTCTTTTCTGGCCAAAGATGAATATTATGCACAGACTTTCCTGTACCCAGTGTCACTTTGTGTATGTGTTTTATTTTATTTTGCCTTATTACAATAATAAAAATAACTACATACATAAACGTACGATGCAGTATCTTTTTTGTGCTGCATGGGATCCGGAATAACAATTGTGTTGCTCTTCTTTACACTTGTGTACTGGAAATGACATTAATCAATCTTGAATCTTGAATTTTGAATTTAGCAGCCTACTTCCTAACACATCAAAATAGGAACGTCTTCACTCAATACTTCTGAACTTCCAAATTGAAGACCGCATTTTGGAGATGGCGATTCCCTGAGTAACAATACCCTTTATTTGTAATTTGATACCACAGCAATTCTTGATAGATTTTGAGTCCTTCATCAGTCCTCTGCCAATGATGTGGGCTGTGCTGACATGCTTTAGCAATGCTGAGAGCTGCTTTGGGCACAATTACTGACCCTAAACTGGATGAAACACAACTCACAATTTTAAAATATTCATTTATAAATAAAAACAGATTACTGTCACTGTTTGCTGCACCAGAGAGAGTTTATTTGGTTGCTGCAGTGATTTTGATCACCCCCATCTGCTTCTTACCAAGAATGTTTTTTTGATATATTCATTCTCAGGGTGTGGGTGTCACTGACAAGGCCACTGTTTATGGCCTATTCCTAGTGAAGGAAGTATTAATGTTTCAATTTCATCTGTAAGCTGTGAACTCTTTAGAAGAATCTGATTCCCTCAGCCTTCTCTAAAACCCCTCATCACTTCAGACTCTCATCAAACCAATCTCTTTGGTTAAGCTTTTTATCACAGGTCCTAGCATCATGTTCTGCAGCTCTATTTCATATTTTGCTCAATTTACACTAATGTGAAATATTTTTAGAAGATTCTTATTACACAAAGGTAACAAAAGAGTGCAGGCAGTTGTTGATTGCGAAATAGATTAAAAAAATTAAATCCCATGCAGGCATGAAATTGAGATTGAGAGAATTTGTTATGTAAGGATTTTAAGGGTTACAGAACCAAAGGGGGTGGCTAGCAATAAAATATAGATCAGTCAATAGAAAAAGTGGAAGAGCTAAATGGCTTTCCTCCTTGTTCATATGTTCCAAAGCTTTAAATTTGAAACCAAGACTCAGATGGTAGATAAACATTATGGAAGCTTCCCTTATATGGAATATGGTAGGATTTAGTCCAGATCTATTTGATTAACTGTCCAATTAATGCCTTCCTTTCTATCCACACTAATTGCTTCGGGTACATACAAATATCCTTTATACTTCTGTGTTGGAAGTGGGATTTTCAGGAGAGATTTCTTCACACACGGACTTAGTCATAGAGTCATAGAGACAGCACAGAAACAAGCCCTTTGGCCAGGCCCCTCCGTGCTGACCTGATCTTCTACCTAGCCCCATCTACCTGAACCCAGCCTTCAAACCCCACCCATGTACTGACCCAAACTTCTCCTAAATGCTACGATTGAACCCACATCTACCACTTCCACGGACAGCTCATTTCACACGTGCACGATCCTTTTGAGTGAATAAGTTCTGGACAATTAGAATTTTCTCTCCAGATCACTACTGAGGGGGCAGATGAGTATATCAAGGAATACAGAACGAATGTTGAAGGACAGATAAGTGATGACCCAACTGAAGGATGGAACAGAATGAGGGGCTGAATAAATAGTCACTAGTAATATTGAAAATGATCATGAGTCACCAAGGTTATTGAAGAAACAAGAAAAATAAGAAACACTTGTGGATGTAAATGCTGCAGAAATAAAAGACAAAGATAGGGTTTAGGACATGGGATTTGTTAGTTAAATCAGAAAGTTTTAAATATGTGTCAGAAATTTATTTCTCACCCCCTGTGCTATTTAAAACAATGGTGATAAAGAGTGGATGGATTCTTGCTGCACTTGGTGCAGAGCAATTTAATCTCAGTGGGGAGGTGAGTGAGCAAGTGTGTGTATGTATGTGTTTGTGGGAGGAAGGGAGATGTGCGTGTGCATACAAATGTCTGCTTGTGTGTGTAGGGAAGCGTGTCTGGGTGGGAGGTGTGTGAAGTGATGTATTTGTGTATATATATGTGTTGGGGGGAGATAAGTGTGTGCGTGTTTGAAAGGGAAGGTGCATATTTGTGTGTAGGTGTGTTTCTGTGTAAGGTTGTGTGTGTTGGGGGGGTGTTGAATGAGTGCGTGGGGAGGTGTGTGTGCAGGTGGGGTGGAAGATATACATGGGGCCAACCATGTGTGTGTTCTAAGCTCTATTTTGCCCAAGTTTCACAGGTGAAGGAAAATCGGTTCCTCTCCTCCTGGAGCTGGGAATGAACTGTGAATGGGGGGGGGGGCAACACGCATGAAAAAGACCAGCAACTCAGCAGGTCAGGGACCATATACGGAAATGAATGAACAGTCGATGTTATGGGCCAAGACCCTTAATCAGGGCTGGAAAGAGAGAGGGAAGATGCCAGAGTAAGAAGAGGGGGAGAGGGAAGGGAGGACAAGGTAGCCAGATGGGTGGGGAAGGGGGATGAAGTAAGAAGGTGGAAAGGGCAAAGAGCTAGAGGTAAAGAAATCTGATGGGGGAGGAGAGTGGACCATGGGAGAAAGGGGAGGAAGAGGGGCACCATGGGGCATTGATAGGCAGGTGAGGAGAGGAGGTAGGAGGGCAAAATGGGGAATGGAAGGGGGAAGGGGGAGGGCAAAAATTACCAGAAGGAGAAGTCAATGTTGATGCCATCAGGTTGGAGGCTACCTAGATGGTAAATGAGATGTTGCTCCTTTACCCTGAGACTGGCCTCATAGCGAGAAGAGGAGGCATTGGACTGGCATAATAGAAGAGGAATGGGATAGGAATTAAAATGGTTGGTCACTGCGGATGGAGCGGAGATGTTTGACAATGCGGTCCCCCAATCTATGTTGGGTCTCACCAATATAGAGGAGGCCACATTGTGAGCACTAGATATAATAGATTACCCCCGACATATTTGCAGGTGAAAAGTTGCCTCACCTGGAAGGAACAAATGAATGGATGTGAGAGAGGAGGTGAATGGGCAGGTGTAGCATTTCTGTCGCTATGCATATGAACGGGAGGGGTCTGAACTTAGCTAGAGTGACCACCGCCATCAACTAACGTGCTCATTCACACCACGTGAGGATACGCATAAAGCATAGTCAAGTCTCTCAGTATCTATTAAATGCTCTGAGCAGGAGGCGGTGAGGGTGGGGTGGAAGTAAAAATCAAAGGGTGTCTGGCCAACGACCAGCGCCTGCACCTCAGATCCAGGACCGGCTCCTGTTCCAACATGATGGAACAGAATTAGAAAACCCCAAGTCAGGCAAGTGCAGGCCTTCTCATTTGGAGCAGGGGGCTGGGGTGAAAGAATCAGGTCAACCTGCCTTTGGCAATGACCTAAAATCAATGAAGGAACGATAAAAAAAAACACCCGAAATTAAACGGCCCAGCCCGAAGATAATCCTTCCTATAGCTTTCTACATCGACCCTTTACCTGCACCGTTGCAAGACAGAAACTGGAGTCTTAAGGCGCGTGCACTCTCTCTCTCTCTCTCTCTCTCTCACACACACACACGCACGCACACACACAAATATATTTCAACCATTATATAATAATATAGTCGAGACAAAAATATTATAAACGATATCGACACACACGCTAAACTTCTACATAGGAATTGATAAGATGGAAATGGAGGGGAGGGTGGCGGTGGATTGAAGTTTATTTATAGTATAGGTCATTTATTTATTTATATAACGAGCCTCCATTCATAGTGCATGCTGAACCCCACGTTAATAAACTCTACCTTCTAATCCGTTTGCGGTGTGATCCAGTAATATCCCGTAGATCCACTTCCCTCAATTATTGAAAATAACCAACTATTTTAGCATGCAACCGGCGCCTCAGCACGAGGGATTTTTTTGCAGTCGATGGCAGATTTGGATTTCACTGGGTTGAATGTAACACTGGCTGTTATATCCTGGGAGAGACACAATTAGCATTTTTGCAATCTTTTATCTCGCTTCGCCTTTCCTTCCTTTGGTATAGCAGTTAATGCATTTATCTAAGAAAAAGGCGGGGAAGGCACGGAATGAATGTATAGGCATTGGGCTGAACTGAGTACCTGACGTTGCAAGGATGCCGGCGCTAACCGTGGTGCTGAAGCTGCTTCTCCGTCCCGGCGCTGAGTCCATGTGCAGACGCTGCGGATCCGGCGACAAGGCTGCGCTGCTCAGAGACACTGCACACAAGTGCGGCACTGGGTCCTAGCGCCTTCCGAACATTCCCATTCAATCCAATCCAAATTAATTAAATTCAAGCGACAGGGCGCAACATGCCATCGTAAATATCCAAATACGCTACTTTGATTAGCTTGGCTATTTGGCCATAGTATATCTGCAGAGATTTCATGGCAAGAACACAATTTTCCACAATTTATATTCCATGTGTTCACTTAGTCCCGAGCAAATAGTTCAAGCTGTGACTCAGTACATTACGTCTTGTTCCATAGTTTAGAAAGTGTTAGGTTCCTAATCTATTTCAGAAACATTAAATGTTAAACATAGAGCACTGCAACTTTTTCAGGTCAGAACATTCAAAAGAAGAACGACTTTTCCACATTCTTGATCAACATTCCTCTCCTAATCAATAATATTTTTTGTTCTAACTCAGAGGTTTTGTGCTGCCTTGTAGTACTCCTGAAATTGCAACTTCGATTGCACTTCAAAAGTGTTATGTACCTCAAATTTCATAGAACATAGAACAGTTCAGCACAGGAACGTCGGCCCGCCATGTCTATGGCAACTTTGCCAAACTAATTAATTCCATCTGCCTGTTCATGTACGTCGTACCTATCCAAATTACCACTCAAGCATTGCTATCATGAGTGATTCCAACATCTCCTCTGGCAGCACGTTTCAAGCACCCACCACTCTCTGTGTAATAACTTTGTCTTATGAAACTCTGTCCTTCTAACCTTAAGAATATGCTCTCTTCTATTTGACATTTCCACCTTGTGTAAAAGGGTTCTGAATACCTACCTCCCATAAATTTATTTAAGTCTCTCAGGTCGTTCCTCAGCCTCCAGCACCTCATCAGATCACAGTCCAAGTTTGTCCACCCTCTCCTTGCAGCTAATTCTCTCTTATCTTGGTGGATGACTTCTATATCCTCTCCACTGCTTCCTGTTATGTAGCAAACAGAACTGCGCTCTGACCAAAGTTTTTTGCAGCTTCAACATGAATTTTCTACTTTTATATTCTACTCCCCAAATGAAGAAGGCAAGCGTGCCAAATGCCTTCTATAAGAGAGTTCTTATCTAACTGTTGCCACTTTCTGGAGGCTATGGACATGCACCCCAAAATACCTCTATAAATCAATTTTCTTAAAGATCATGCCATTTACTATATATTTGCCATTAGAATTTGACTTCCAGAAGTGCAACACCTCACACTTTACAGGATTAGACTCTATTTCTCTGCCCAAGTTTCCAACCGATCCTTATCTTGCTGGATAATTTAACAACCTTTCTTGCTATATATACATATATTACAAACAACAGAGGTTCCAGCACTAAACCTTGAGAGCTCAACTGGACAGAGATATCCAGTTAGAATAACACTCCTGCAGCACGACTCTCTGTTTTCTATAGGCAAGCCAATTTTGAATCTAATCTACCAAGTCTTCATGGATGCCATGTGCCTTAATCTTCTGGATCAGCCTACAATGAGGGACTTTGTTAAAAGCTTTACTAATGATCATGTTTTCAACATTCCTCATCAATCATTTTTGTTCTTCATCATCATCACTGTGCTGTGTCGAATGATATGAGAAACATGCTCTGTGACCACAATTATTTTTGGCAAGCTCTACAGAAGTGGTTTGTCATTGCCTTCTTCTGGGCAGTGTCTTTACAAGAAGGGTGACCCCAGCCGTTATCAATACTCTTCAGAAATTGTCTGCTTGGTGTCAGTGGTTGCATAACCAGGATTAGTGAAATGCACCAGCTGCTCCCATGGCTCCATGTGACCCTGATCTGGGCGTTTGGGGGGCTAAGCAGGTACTACACCTTGCCCAAGGGTGAGCTACAGGCTAGCGGAGGGAAGGAGCACCTTACATCTCCTTTGGTAGAGATGTATCTCCACACCGCCACCCATTTTCGTTACCTCCTCAAAAACTTCAATAGAGTTTATAAGACAGGACCTCCTCCCCACAAAGCCATGCTGACTATCCCTAATAAAACTATGCTTTTCTAACTACAAATAAGTCCTAACCTTAAGGATTTTCTCCAATAATTTCCTGAAAACTGAGGTTCATCTGACTCTAACTTCCTTGTTTGTCTCTACTGCTCTTCTTAAACAAAGGAACAACATTGGCCATTCAACAGTCCTCTGGAACTTGACCTGTGGCTAATGCAGATGGAAAGATCTTTGTCAAAGCCCCAGCAATCTCTCGCCTTGCCTTCCTTAATAACCTTGGATGGATTCCATCAGGCCCTGGGGACTTAAGCACTTCTCCTTCTCTCTAGTTACTCTCTTGTTTTTAAATATGTATAAAAGGCCTTAGGATTCCCTTTAATCTATCTACCAAGTACATTTCATGGTAGCTTTTTGCATCCAACGCCCTCCCCATCTCATGTTTCCACATTTAAACTCTCTTTTGTTTCTTTATATGCCTCAATCACTCTAATTGATTTCAGCTTCCTAAACCTTTTTCTTTCCCTTTTTGACTAAATTTGCAACATCATTTCTCATCATCCCAAACTTTGTCTGGCTTCTGCACAGAAATATGTTGGTCTTGGATTCTGACCAGCTGGCCTTTAAGTGACTTCCACATATCGAATGTGAATTAACCCAACTAACAGCTGCTCCTAATCTACTCTTCCCCAGCTTCTGCCTAATACTGGTATAATTACTCTTTTTCCTAGCTAGTACTTTACACAGAGATCCAGTTTCATCCTTATCTACAACATCCTGAAGACTTACAGAGTTGTCTGCTGTTTCCAAAAATGCTCTCTCATTGAAACTCCCATTACCTGGCCTAGTTAATTTCCCAACACAAGGTCTAGTTTGGCCCCAACCCTGGTTATGCTATCTACAAACTGCGTCAAGAAGCCAGACTGGATATATGCAACAAATCCTGTTTAATCTCAGCCTCTGGCACTCAGTGGGCCCGAGTCAATATTGGGGAAATTAAAGTCACCCACTACAATTATCTTTTTGCTTTTACAACTTTCCACAATCAACCAATATATCTGTTCCCCATCTCATTCTGGACATTGGGAGGACTAACACCAAATGCCAGTCCAAAACCAAGTCTCAGACCAGCCGTCAGTTGTAGAAGGACTCACATGTTATAAAGATGAAGTCAGGCAATGTTTCCAACAGTGGTACAATCCTTCCCAATGAGCTTACTGCATTATATACACATTTTGAACAGAAGGGGATTGAGATGTCACCACCCACCCCGATAGCCATAACCGAGTTACCATTGCAGATGTGAGATCAGGCTTCCAGAAAATGAACCCATGGAAAGAATCTAGCCCAGATGGTGTCCCTGGCTACATCTTTAGATCCTGTACAGATCAGTAGGTGGGGTTATTTATAGACATTTTTAACCTCTCCTTACTTCAATCTGATGCTCTGGCTTGCTTTCGGAAGGCCACCATCATCCTGCTGACTAAGGTAACTTGCCTTAACAATGACTGCCTGGTGGCTCTGACATGAAGTGCATCAAGAGGCTGGTCGTGGCATATGTACTCACTCCAGCCTCCCAGAAAACCACAAGCCACTGCAAGTCACCCACCGCTGAAATGGGTCTACAACAGAAACCATGTCTCTGGCCCTACACCCATCCCTGGAGCATCTGGACAGCAAAAAATTATGTTACTCTATTGTTTATTGACTACAGCTCCACCTCCAATACTATAATTCCAAACAAGTTCACTTCTGAACTCGCACACCCAGGACTCAATGCCTCCCTTTGCCACTGGAACCTTGACTTCCTGAACAAGAAGTCACAATCAGTAAGAATAGGCAGCAACACTTCTACCACAGTTGTCCCCAAAACTGGTGTCCCACAAGGCTGTGCCTTCAACCCCTTATTCTACTCCTTATGCACCCATGACTGCCTGGGCAGATTCTGCTCCAAGTCCATTTACAAATTTGTACGTAGTACCACCCTGTAGTGGGCTGCGTCGCAAATCACGGTGAGTCCGAGCACAGGAGGGAGATAGAGAGCCTAGTGACATGGCACCATGACAACAACCTTACCCTCAGTGTCAGCAAAACAGAACAGCCAGTCAATCATGAGGTGGGGTGGCAGGCATGCTTCAGTTTACATCAACGGTGCTGAGATGGAGAAGGTAGAGAACTTCAACTTCCTAGGAGTGAACATCACCGACAGCCTGCCCTGATCCTACCATGTTGATGCAACAGTTTGAAAAGCACACCAGTACGTCAACTGCCTTAGGAGGTGAGCATGTCCTCGTCGGCCCTTACCAGTCTTTATCAATGCACCGTAGAGAGCATCCTGTTTGACTGCACCGCAGCTTGGAGGCAACTGTGCGGCCTGCGACCGTAAGACACCGCAGAGAGTTGTAGGCAATACTCGGCACACCACAGAAACCAGCCTCTGCTCTGTGGACTCTCTCTACTCATCTTGCCGACTTGGTAAGGCAAGAGACCCCACCCACTCTGGATATTCGCCCTTCTTCCCCCTCCCATGTGGCAGAAGTTATAAAAGCCTGAAAGCACACCTCGCCAAGCTCAAGCACAACTCTAACCTGCTGTTATAAGACAGTTCCCCAGTATGATAATATGGTCTGTTGTCCTCACAATCTACCTCGTTAAGACCTTGCACCTTATTGCCTGCCTGCACTGTATTTCATTTATTTATTATTTATTGACATACAGTGCGGAGTAGGCCCTGCCAGCCTTTCCAGCTGTATTACCCTTCAAGCCAAGCCCCACCAGCTACCCCCGACTGAACCCTAGTCTAATCACGGGACAATTTACAACGACCAATTAACCTACCAACCAGTACATCTTTGGACTGCAGGAGGAAACCGGAGTACCCGGAGGAAACCCACATGGTCCTAGGAAGAATCTACAACCTCCTTACAGACTTGATTACACTTTATTCTGCAATTTGTTAATATTTTTACCTGTATTGCCTCGTGCAGTGTTATAATGATCTATATGTAAGACAGGTTTTTCACTGTACCTCGGTACACGTGACAATATACTGACTTACCAGGATAGCGTTCACACCTTCCTTATTCCCAAGCTCTGCCCACATTACTTCACTGGTTGAGCCTCCCAGGATATGTTGTCTGTGTGCCTCTGTGATATTCTCCCAGACCAGAAATTGCACTCCTCTCCATCACCTCCGGATAGGATGCCTTCTACAGTTCATTGATGAAACTCGTGAGGGTAGACAGGGTCTGGAAAGTTGAGGTGGCGGTCCTGCCCTTCTCTCAGCCAAGACTCTGTAATGGCTCCACATTGTAATTCAGGCCTAACATTCGTCTGCCTTACCTGTAACACTGCTTACTTTGAAAATTATACACTTCTGCTCCTCAGTCCCACGGTGTTCGGTAACCTGGCCCTGCCAGGCCTTCCTCTCAGCCTTACCTGAACGAACATCCATATACCATTCAATCCCTCCACTCGCTGACCTGGAGCTCATGTTCCTACCCCATGTTTTTCTTTATTTCATGTTACCTTACAATATAGAAGAAGGCCTTTCAGCCCATTGTCTGTATGCCAGCCCTTCGAGGAGCTCCATCAATCCTCCTCTCCTGCCTATTTTGCTGTAATTTATTCTCACATATCCATCAACTCTTTCCAATTTTCCTCTCACCCATCTGCACTGCAGGCAGTTTGCAGTAACCAGTTAGTCTATCAAACCCACTCGTCTTTTGCAATAAGTGAAGAAACTAGAACAGCCAGTCGCAGGCAGAACCTAGAAACTCTGCACAGACAGCATCAGAGGTCTAGAATATTACAACAGTGCAGTAGCACCCTCTTCTGAAGCTTGAGCACACTTGCAGAGCAAGTTATGGAGAGTTTTTATCTACATCCAAACAATGTTCTAACAGTTTTGCTTTAATGTAGGGCAATGATAACAATGCTCTGCTCTGTGTTTTACCCATGCCAAACCTGCTCTATCAGCATGTGATGTGACTGTGCAGTTGGGAATTTAGTCTTTCTCTAACCTTGGCTGTCAATGCCCTTGAATTATTTTTGGAATTTTTGATGGAAAAATGATGTTTAATCTTTAATCTTCTTGTCCCTGCCCTGGAGTACAGAATGGAATAGTGTGGAGTAAACTTTACTCTGAATCTAATCGTTGGCATATCTAGAAAGCCTAGAGCACAATACAGGCCCTTCGGCCCACAAAGCTGTGCCAAACATGTCCTTACTTTAGAAATTACCTAGGGTTACTCATGGCCCTCTACTTTTCAAAGCTCCATGTACCTATCCAGGAGTTTCTTAAAAGACCCCTGAGTGTGTGCTGGATAGGATGATGCAGAAGGAGTATCAGTCTGTATCAGTCCTACTGAAGGGTTTCAGCCCAAAACATCGACTGTACTCTTTTCCATAGATGCTGCCTGGCCTGCTGAGTTCCTCCAGCATTTTGTGTGTGTTGCCTAGTCTGTATCTATCACCTAGTGGACGTGACCAGAGGTAAAGGATTAAGATTAGCTTTATTTGTCACATGTACATGGAAATATACAGTGAAATACATCATTATGCGTCAATGACTGACACAGTCCAAGGTTGTCCTGGGGGCAGCCTGCGAGTGTTGCTATGCTTCCAGCACTGATATAGCGTGGCCACAGCTTACCAGCCCAAACCCTAAGCATATATCTTTGGAATGTGGGAGGAAATGTGAGCACCTGGAGGAAACCCACATGGTCACGGACAGAATGCACTAACCCCTTACAGACAGCAGTAGGAATCAAAGCCGATTGGTGGTCACTGGCTCCTTGAAGTGATTGCAGTAACTGCTATGCTACTGCCTATCCCAGCATGTGAAGACAGACTCTGGCGGATTGAGCGGACGAGACCAATGGAAGGTCCAATGGTCAAGAAGGCGGTCTCTGCAAGCGTCGTGGAACGTGTAGAGCACGACAAGACACAGAAGATGCCCTAGTCATCCACCGTGCCTAGTCCCATCTCCAGCCGTCCGGACTCTTGTCTTGCCATTGGATCCAGATGGGAATTGGGAAGAGAGAGTGAGGCTGACACTATGCAACTCTTCCTCACTTAAATCCACTTGACACTATCAAGCTGGCTGGTGGTGTAGTGGCGTCAGCACAGGACTTCGGGGCAAGAGGTCCTGAGTTCAAATCTGGCTGGATCTCGTGCACGCGCTCCATCCGTGCTGGTTTGAGTGTTGAACTAGCAACTCAACCTCGTTAAAAAAAGTATTAATAGTGTCTAGGTCTTCATCGATGATGATGGATGAACCTTATGCTACTGTACTGTCCATTTATAGGATACTAGAAATGTACTGCAGTTTCTGTATTTGTCAAGATTAGTTTTCCACTCGGTTTCCAGTTTTCAATCCTTTGTCTGTGAACATTTTGGCCATGGGGAACTAATGCTGAACTCTGCCATGGTTATGAATGGAGGAGATTTCGGCATGGAGCTGGCAACCCTCATCCCGTAAAAAAAAAACATAGCTACAGAAACACCAACAGAAGCTCTTAAGACCTCATCCTGGGAAAGGAAGGGTTTCTAAAGATGGGATACACCTGAGGACAACTTGAAAGACTGGCCCAGGACAGAGGACTCTGGTGAGATGCTGTCGGTGGCCTAATCCCCAGTTGGGATAATAGGGCTTAAGAAGAACGAATGCCGAGTTCCAAAATCTACTCCTAATATGCCAGATGTTTCTGTGTAAAAAATAATCAAGTGTTTGCAAGGACAACAACACAGTCACTGCAGTGCCGGGTACTTTCATGCCAATGCCTACAAATTAATTTCATGACTTTTCAACCTCTTCAACTTGAGAATACAGATTAATCAATTGATAATTCATATATCTGATGCTCAGTGCTGGATTTTGGCAGTAAGCTGGACTAATCGCCATGTCCCTTGTGAGAAGATCACACGTCCTGCTAGATGACATGATGACACTGAATCAGCTTCAAGTCAACCCATTGTTGAGTAACCAGAGATCATTTGGGAGGAGGAACAAGTCTCTATTGGGATTCTTCCTAATTGATCTCAAAGGTTCAAAGGTCCAACTTAATGTCAGAGAAATGTATACAATATACATCCTGAAATGCTTTTTCTTTGTAAACATCCACAAAAACAGAGAAGTGCCCCAGAGAATGACTGACAGTTAAACATAAGAACCCCAATGTGGTTCCCAAAGTGAACCCCACTCTGTGGTTTGTTCTTGAAGCTCTTCCCATTGGGCTGTACTCAATCCCACAAGCACAATGCCTAATGGCAAATCCAATTCTGACTGCAAGTGCTTGGCATTAACAGGCTGCATCATCCCAGTTGCCTACCCTACTTTGGGTTGGACACCTTTCCAGCCTGTACATGGGTGAGTGAGGACTGTCAATGCAGAGAAAGAACATGGTTTGAAAAGAAAATTTCCCTAATTTTCGGTGGTTTCAAGATTCTTAAATGTGATTATTGGCTTCCACAAGTTAAAGAGTTAGCCAGTTGCATCTAGTCCAGTACCATGCTTTTAAAATCATGTTTTCTTAAGAAAACTGAAGATGGGCCCTCTTGAGGAAACGTTGTCCAAGCTCCCCCACAATTCTCCAAATGGAATGATGTCATTTCCTATGCCCCTGGATGGGGTGTAAATGTGCCTGGGTTCAGAAATACCTAGTCCAATTTCCAGCGAGATGTGAATCAGAATCAAGTTTAATGCCACTGGCATATGTTGTGAAATGACCCAGAAGTGATCATCATCTTTCACTTGAGAAGAAATTATAATTTCAGTCCCAAAACCATGGTAGGAGGTAAGGATCGAATTAACTAATGCTAAGACTAGTTCAAAGTCAATTTAACTATTTGCCAATCTCAAATGAAGCTGCGTCTGACTGAGCAAAGAAGTTTCCTGCGATTGAATATTTCACATTAAGCATCAGAGAGAAAAAGAGAAAAGATTAGCTTGATTTGTCACGTGTACATCAAAATGTCAAAACGTAGAGTGAAATGCATCAAGGACCAACATAATCTGAATATGTAGACAGTCTGCAAGTGTTACCATGTTTCCAGCATCAATATAGCTTGCTCACAACTTACTGACCCTAACCCATATGGCTTTGGAAAGTAGATGGAAATCCGAGCACCAGAGGGAACTCAGACAGTCATGGAGAACATAGAAACTCTTAAGAGAGAGGCAGAAATTGAACCCTGATAGGTGATTGCTGGCACTGTAACAGCATTACACTAACAAGCACTGAACAAGCACCACCAGTCATATATGTTGAAGTAGTGGAAAGGGTCCCCAGTTTCAAGTTTTTTGGAATATACATCACTGAGGAGCTCTCTTGGTCTATCAACACAACCTCAATAGTAGGGAAGGCACAACAGTGACTATACTACCTGAGGTGCTTAAGGAGAGCTAATCAGCTGCAAAAATTCCTGGCAAACTTTTATTGATGTGTGATAGAAACTGTACTGGCATACAGCATGACTGTGTGGTACTCCAGCTGCAGCAAGACAGATCACAGAGCACTCCAGAAGAAGATTAGGATGTCTCAGCACATCATTGGGACTCAAATACCAACTCACAATATCAATAATGCACTCATAATATCAATAATGACCCATCTCATCCCGGACACCATCTCTTCAATCTCCTGCCATCTGGTAAGAGATAGATAAACATCTTAGCTAAGGCAGTAAGACTGAAAAACAGCTTCTTCCCGAGGGCTGTTGTGCAGCTGAATGATGCTACATCCCAGCTCACCAATGGTCTTTGAGTGTCATGGACTATCAAAGTCATTTATTGCATGTAAATATGGAAATAATTTATTTTTAAATTAAATCATACTGCATGCATTGTAAGTATCTGTTTTGCATGGACTGGATTAGTACTGCAATCTCATTGTCTTGAGCAATGACAATAATGTTTAATTCTATTCTAATCGCTACATTTCCATGCTGCCCGCAATGACTTGAGGAAGAGGAGTTTGACTTAAGCACGAAGCACCGAGATATTTTTGGTTATGACTGCTGGGATCCACAGCACAACCTTGCACCTCCTCTGGAAATTAATGCTCAAATCAATCACTGAGTAATTAGCCATTCTTCACAAGAAATGAGAGGGTGTGATAGATTGCGTTTACAAGTTAATGGCTGCTTTATTTTTGCAAAGAAATTTTGTGTTGAATGAGTTAGTGATGTATCTTACTTCTTTTCAACAATAAGTGCAAAGGGAGCACACAATAGTTGGCAGCATTTCTTTGGCGTCTTCTAAAGAGGATGTCATTGACACTGATGAAAGTGTGTCAGCTTCAGTGAAGTGTCTTGAAGCCTTCATCTAACGTTTTCTGAAGGGAAAGAACCCAGCAAACCAAAATTCATGCAATTCCTCTTCTGATCACTGAGATTCAAAGTGCATTACTATCCATTTTTTCTTTGAAGAGCAACTACAGTTGCAAAGCTGCAGTAAATTTTTGCACAGCAAGATGTCACATAAACTATTGAGATAAATGACTAGGTAATCGTTTCCTCCAATGTTGGCTGAGAGATAACTGATTCTTTCTGCTTTGACTTTTTTTTAAGCGTTTCTTACAGGTTAACCTGGAAAACACAGATTTATTCAATCTTAATATAAAAATTGATCTGCACTTGCTTGAAATCCAAAATAAAAACACACAGCAGACCAGGAAGCATCCATGGAAAGAGAAAAAGAGTTAACGTTTCAGGCTGAAAGCCCTTGCTCAAAGAAGGAGTGTTTCCAATGTGTTCTGTTTGGAAGCAGTGACAAGATGCTGGATGAAACAGAATATGTTGCCTGGAAGTGAAATCTATGCAACAAATGACACACCAAGCCCTCAGAAAGTTAATGATCCCAAACAAACTAATGGGATAGGGAGCATTTGAGATTCAAACACACACACACACACCACACACACACACACACACACACACACACACACACACACACACACACACACACACACACACACACACACACACACACACACACAACAAACCACTGGGCGTTGTAAAGTATTAATGTCCTGAACTTCAGGGTGAACGTAGGGAGGTTGCAACTTGATATGAATGTAATTTCATTCTATTATGAAAAGAGAGTAATCAATATCTAACCATAATCTTCACTGAAAATAAGCTTTTATGTCACCAAGTGCTCTCAAGGCAGATGTCACTAAAAGTGGGCAGAGCGCAGTTTGCTGCTGGCTGGCTTGATTTACCAAGGTTCAACAGTATGTAGATCATTGATGCGTTGCTGACATAGATCGAAAGTTGCACCAATACTCACAGTGCTGTAGCCACAAATTGGTCCACATCACCAACTGGGAAGACATATTTCCCACTCACATGAAGTCTTGGCAGTGAATTCTTAAAAGGAACTGCACAAAGACTAAAAAAGAGAGAAAAATCTCTTCACGTGAACGCATTTGAAAATTTGTTACTCAAAATGCCTTGGACAAAAAAACATTGATTTACATTGAGTGGAATGGTCAGGCAAAAAAAACCAAACATACTCACCTGGCCTAAAATTCCTGTTTCTAAACAATTGTTCTTAATGATTCTTCTGAATGTTGTGATGTTTCAGTGATAGAATCATTAAGATTTTGGGTTGTTTAGTTCAACTGTTGTTGAAGTTGAAAGGCAGAGGGAGATAACAGTGAAAAGAATTTATTGATATATGTTCCAGTTGAAAACATCTTAAAATTAACACCAATAGCAGTAATCTGTAAAATAAGTGATCAGAGTTTTCCACCTCCTGACCTTGCAAGATCTTCACAGTAAATCATCTAGTGATGATTAACTGTGTGATTTTTGTTTTTTCATTGTGGAAGAATTGGTAGATTGTTCACAATGCGTTAATCAAGCTGAAGGCACTTATGAAGCATTGGCATTATTTTTTTTTGCCAAGATAAACATTGTATGTGTGTGTGTGTGTGGAACTGAAAGTAATGAATTGATTGAAAGTGTCAAACGTGAGAAGGAAAAACTTTGGTGATGAGACAAACCAACAGTAGGAATAATTCACCCATTTTGAAAAGGAGCTGGTGCATTAGTTTTCTCTCGCCACTCTAGATGAAGGGGAAACCAAAGGAGATGAAGAATTTGTCATTTTGAGTTGCTGAAGGAAAATGAATTTGAATTTAAAACTTCGATTCCGACAAAGGAGGTTAGAGGACCGAATAATATTTTTAAAAGACCTATTGTGCAAAACACTCCTCTCCCTCTTTGCTCTATTTTCCCCAGTCCTCCACAATCGCTTCTCCCCATACAGCATTTTCCATCACTACTATCTTCTCTGTCTCCTTCTCTCTGCACTTCTATATAGCTCTTCATTCTTCTCTTTCACCCTTTCTCTGTCTAGCTGCTTCCCTCACACTTTCTCTCTTACTCCCCACTTCCTTTTTATTATCTCTTTCGTCATCTGTCTCCCTTCATCCTGTTCCTCAATTTTTCCCTTGCAATTTTCACCCCAACTTCACTATGAAAAACAAAATGCATCCAGTGAGTGGCAGGTCCGTTGGCAAAGCCCCTTGTTAATGAGAGAGGTCAGAGGAGAATGGTTAGGTTGGTTCAAGCTGACAGGAAGGTGACAGTAACTCAAATAACCATGCGTTACAACAGCGGTGTGCAGAAGAGCATCTCTGAAAGCACAACACATTGAACCTTGAAGTGGATGGGCTACAGCAGCAGAAGACCATGAACATACACTCAGTGACCACTTTATTCTGTACAGGAGATGCCTAACAATGTAGCTACTGAATGTACGTGAACGATAATAAACCTGATTCTGATTTGCTAAATCATCACATTCAGAAACGATTTTTCTACTCTTTATGTATAATGCAACATTCAGTCAGTGCACGAGGAAATGCCCCAAACTCTTCTTAACAGTACCACTGAGGCAAATTAAATGTTTTCAGAACTCTGGGAGTCTGTGAACTCTCTTGACTCCATCAGCTAAGCCCAATCTAGCAGTCAAAACAGCAGGTCACCATCACCTTCTCAAGAGCATCTAAGGTTGAATAACGTGTTGATTTGTCACCAAGAGCAGAAATGAGTGAAATCAGGTAGCATAGTGGTTAGCACAATGGTTTACAGTACAAGTGAAGCAGGTTCAATTCCCAGCGGTGCCTATAAGGAGTTTGTATGTTCTCCCCTTGACCACGTAGGTTTCCTCCAGGTTCTCTGGTTTCCTCCCACAGTCCAAAAACGTATCAGTTTGCAGGTTAATTGGTCATTGTAGATAGTCCTGTGGTTACTCTGGGATTGATTATGAAAAGTTTGATTTGATAATGCAGTATGAGCAGTATTCTATATGTACCTGGTGTTGCATCTGACCTAGAAGGGTTTGGTCTACTTCTCAACTATGTTAGACTTTGTAAAAATTATTGATATTGTATAGACATTGGTGAGGCCAACGTTGGAATATTGTTTGCATTTCTGGTCACCTACCTACAAGAAGATATCAATAAGATTGAAAGAGTACGGAGAAAATTTACAAGGACGTTGCCAGGACTTGAGGACCCAAATTACAGGTTAGGACTTTTTTTCCCAGGAGCATAGGAGAATGTGGGGCGACTTAATAGAGATGTACAAATTTACAAGGAATATAGATGGGGTAAATGCAAGCAGGCTTTTTCCACTGAGCTTGGTCGAGACTAGAACTTGAGGTCATATGTTAAGGGTGAAAGTTGAACCATTTGAAGGGAACTGCTTCACTCAGAGGGTGGTGCAAGTGTGGAATGAGCTGCCAGCAGAAGTAGTGGAAGCAGATTTGATTGTAACATTTAAGAGAAGTTTGGATAGATACCTGGATGAGGGGAATATAAAGGTCTATGGTTTGGTTGCAGGAAATGAGACTAAGCACAAGAGCAGATGAGCATGGACTAGTTGGGCCAAAAGTCGTCTTTCCAGGTTGCATCACTTAGGAATCTACGACTCTGTGACCTCCCTGGGACCATTTGATGAGCTTTGCGGAGTAAGCTCTACTCTGTTCTCCTCTGCAGTGTAGCTAATGCTTTAAAGTTACAAAAAGTAGGAAAATGTCCCATCTTCCATCACTGACACTCATCACTGTTGATGAGATATAAATTGACATAAGCTTGTAAAATCAGTTCTGCAATCCTTTTGATCTTTATTGCTGACTGGATGTCCAACTTAAAAGTGCCAAAAATGGATTTCAACAGAGAAAGAAGATCAATCACCAGAAAACTGTTCAGATATGGTCAGGTTGTACTCTTCATTTGATGTGTGATCCTTTTGATGTGCTTGATCTTTATTTATCTGAAAAATGCCAATACTTTGCAACATATCATAAACGCTGAATCTTTTCTTCAATGGAATAAAGTATATTACTAACAAAAATGATGTTATCGTGATCACAAACTTTCTCTTTAGACTCATTGAATCACATCCTATGACTTAGATCTTCCTTTTTGTACTTATTTGGAGTGAAAGTCAGAATTGAGGAACCAGTGAGGCAAATATCAGCATTAAACAAATTAGACACTCAAGAAAAATGCATTTGCTGAAAACTTGGAGCTACACAAAAATTGCTGGAGAAATTTAGCAGGCCAGGCTGCACCTATGGAGGGAACTGAACAGTCAACGTTCAAAGTCTCAAAGTTTCAACGTACATTTATTATCAAAGTATGTATGTGGGATACAACTCTGAGATTTGTCCTCCCCACAGACAGCCACGAAACAAAGAAAAATCATGAAACCCGTTCAAAGAAAGATATCATCTCCACTCCCCCCACCCCAATGGGGGAGGGGGAAAGGGGGAGAGGGATGGAGAGAGGGGGAGAGTGGGGTAGAGAGAGAGAGAGAGAGAGGGAGAGGGAGAGAGAGGGGACAGTGGGGAGGGAGAGGGGAATGGAGAGTGGGGAGAGGGGGGAGAGGGGGGAGAGGGGTGGAGGGGGGGAGAAGGGTGGAGGGGGAGAGGGGGAGAGGGGTCAAGAGAGAGAGGGAGAGAGAGGGAGAGAGAGAGGGGGAGAGAGGGGGAGAGAGAGAAAGAGAGAAGATGGAGGGAGAGATAGAGGGAGAGAGAGACCACCACACACAGATATTTTCCTCTGGCAACAGCCAGTGAGAGGGTGGTTAACCATGCTGAACACTTGCTCGCTTTCCATACTCGCCTCAACGATTTCAATCTTCCTTGGTACTTTAATCAGTGAGATCGGTGGGCAATGGAGTCGATCGTGGGCTCACGCGCCATTCCCAGGTTTCTTGGCCTCTGGGCCACACGCTTTGCTTGCAGCCTCGTGGATCATTCTCAGGCACAGAGAAGTGTCAGATCACTCAGTTGGCCCAAAAACACAAGAACAAAATGTGGATCACAGGTGCTGAACAGTAGACAGAACCACATTTGAAAGAAAAAGAAGACATAAAAGAAGTGAAAGAAGTAACTTTGTAAACCATCTGGACAATGTCACCCTTGGTAGCATTTCTGGTGTTTTGGGTCAAGATTCTTTATTAGGACTGGAAAGACAGAGGGGAGAAACTAGTATAAAAAAGCTGGCGGGAGGCGGGGAAGAAAAAGCTGATAGGCAATAGGTAAATCCAGGTGAGCAGTAAGAAGATGGGCTGATGTGGGGGCAAGTGGGATTGATGCAAAAAGCTGGGAAGTGATAGGTGGAAGTGACACAAGGGGCTGAAGAAGATGAAATCTAATAGGAGAGGACAGTGGATAATGGAATAAAGGGACAGAGATAAGGAGGGAGGAATATGTGGGTGATGGGCCGATCGAGACGCATGAAAGGGGAAAGAGTAGGAATGATGAGGCTGGTGGGGAAAGGGAAAACTGAGGAGAGACGAGTGGTTACCGGACATTTGGGAAATTGACGTTCATGCCATCATGAAGGAGATTACCAATATGAAGTGCTAATCCTCTAATCTGCATCGAGCTTCATTTTGGCAGTAGAAAGAGCCTAGACAGACGTATTGGTGTGGGAATTGAAGTGGGATTAAAATAACTGGCTACCAGAGGATCCTGGCTGTTATGGCCGACGGAATGAAGGAGTTTAACGAAACATACCCCAATTTGCATTGGGTCTCACTCCTGTAAAGAAAGCATCTGAAAGACTCAATAAATGACACTAATGGACTGCCTGAAATGGAAGGATCGTTTAGGTCCTTGTGTCCATCATTGAAGATTTTTATTTGATATTTCCACATTTCCTGACCTGCATTAGAAAAAGTATGATTGATGTTTGTAATATTTTAAAGTAGTGGTCACCAACCTTTTTAAACCCAAGATCCCCTACCTCGACCTTAGTGAAAGGCTAGATCTACCTACTAAATCGTTTAGATTTAGCTCAGATTGTACTTCCAATTTGAGACCTCTTATTTGGGCTAATTGTATTTGAATTACACAAAATACTTTTGTCAAACTTTCAAATTAATTCAAACAAGAAAACGCTGTAACTAGCATATCAAACAGACCATAGCTGTCTTTCTTTAAGAATATTACAATACTTCACACCTTTAATTCTAAGTTTCATTATTTAATTTTATTTCAACACGAAAAATAAATGAATAAAAATTGATTGTTGCACTCAGTGTGATGACTGGGCTGAATACTTTCTGCTAGTTCCCTGAAATTTGGCTCATAACTACAGACAGCCAGTCTGAGATAGTCTGTGAGGTGTCTGTCAGTAAGACAGCTCCTGTACTTAGATTTAATAATTTTCATCTGTGAAAATGCAATTTCATGTAGATAAGTTGACCTGAAGTAGGCACTGACTTTTAGTTCTATAAAACCAACGCGTACACCGCGCATGGCTGGGGCCCCCATCAGTAGTAATTGCCACCAGTTTATGAATGGGGATGTCATTTTCACGGACATATCTTTTAAACTCATTGTAAATACCCTCACCTCTCGTTCTCTCCTTTAATTGCAAAAGAGCGAGGAAGTCCTCCTTTGTTGTAAAATCCTGGAAGGTCATTCTGACAAATACAAAAAGCTGAGCTGTTTGCATTACCTCCAGGGATTTATCAAACTGTAGTGAAAAATATTCACAGAGTGACAAGTCCTTTAACACTTGTCGATCCACGTCCTCTGACAGTGACTCTACCTTCCTTGTCACTGTTGCAGGGCCAAGCAGTATATTACGTATTGCAGCTGCGTTGTTTTTAAGTCATTAAAAACAGTCTCTGCGGTAATGGCCATTGCTTCCTTGAATAAATCACGATCTGTAAAAGGCTTCTTGTGTTTAGCCAAAAGGTGACTTACACGAAACGATGCTTCAATAGCAGCCTTATTTTGCGCAGCATGTTTTGTGAAAAACGATTGCTGGGCCTTCAACCCCGATTTCAGGTCCTCAACTTTCCTGGCACGAATTGCGCTCTTTGGGGGGTAGGTGTCTTTAAATTTCTGGTGGTTGGTGTTGTGGTGCCTCTCCAGAATCCCTCTTTTAGTTAGTCCTTATGTTTGGTGGCACAACATACATACACACAGTCTTTCACCAAGGTAAATAGAAATTCCTCTTCCCATTCTGGATGGAAGTTGTATGTTTTCGCCTTCTTTCATGGAGCCTCCGCCATGCTATCAGGATACCACCAGCGAGTGTCATATATTATCCAGTGGTCCCCAACCTCCGGATCGCAGACCGATACATTGCCGAAAAGAATGCAGGGGTGCAGCGGTAGTCGGAATGCACCCAGCACATCTTTAAGAAAAAAGCCGAAATAAACAAGCTAATTAATTAGGTGCCACCCAGTACGTAATTATTGGCCCAGATCAGAGGCGACGCAATCGGCAATCGCCTCTGATCTGGGCTGACATTTACGCGCCGGGCAGCACCTAATTAATTAGCTTGTTTATTTCGGCTTTTTTCTTAAAGGTATGCTGGCTGCATTCCGACTACCGTTGCACCCCTGCATTCTTCGCGGATCGGTATCGGTCTGCGGCCCGGAGGTTGGGGACCACTGCTCTTTTCTAATCTAATTGGTCACTTTGATGCAGCGCAAGCTATGCTAAAACCGCAATGCATGGTGGGGGTGCTACACACATGCGCACTTGGCAGAAAGAACAGAACTAAAACCCCGCAACCCAGAAACAATCTCTCTTTACAAACAGCTTTGTATCGAAAGTATTGCTATATTACCATTATCCTAATTAGTATTACTTATTTTTATAATGCTCACATTACAACAGTATTTGTGTATTTATTTTGATTTTTGTCGGGACCTACTGGGGAAGTTTCAAAGATCGAGCAGTCGATCGCGATCGATGGGTTGGCGACCACTACTTTAAAGGGACTACGTAACATAGATCATAACAAACTACTTTTTTTTCAGGTCCTGAACAGTCAAAGCAGGCAATATTTGGATATAAAAGTTAAAAATGGAGAATAAGAATCAGCAGCTCAGGCAGCATCTGTGAAGGGAGAAACATGGACAGAAAGGTTGATGTCCTTTCATCAGAACTGCAAAAATAATATAGAAATAAAATTAGATTATGGCTGCAGAGAAAGCAAGGAGGGGTTGTAAAAACATAAGAGATGGGAGAGGTAAGACAGATTGAATGATGGAAGTGGTGTGCAGCTGGCTGAACAAGGGCATTGAAAACTGTTGGATCCTAACATCCCTGTGATCCAAAGGTTCTTCAGAAGTCAAGAAAGAGGCTGTTTTATTCAGTATCACAAGAGTGGAAAATGAGTAAGAAAGAGGAGCCAAGAGAGCAAATAAAAAGCCAAAGCTGTTGCGCTTGTCTCCTACTCAGATGGGAGAAAATAAAATTCCAGTGATAACATTTAACCTACTAAAAGTCAGATTCAAGTGGTGTTAAACATTTGCTATAGAAAACTAAGACATTTTAGATTAATACAGAAGCAACTATACTGTAATTACTGGACATTTCACTGAAAAATTACATGTATATAGGCAATTGTATAAAAATAAAAGCAAGCATAGGAACTACAAACTACATGATAAATAACAATTCTCCAACCCAATCCAACAAGGCCAATGAGTCGCAAAGACAGATATAAAAGGGAGACAACTAAAATGTAAAAATGCCAGAAGAGGAGAAGAGAAATTAGGAATTACCACATAACATAGAATTTAAACTTTTTTTCACATGGTCCCAACCATTGGATTTCTTTCTTTTGCCTTCTTCCTGTAATCCTCAAACACTTAAAACCCTGCACAATGTCATTGAATAACTTCTTCTCCTGATTGAAAATGAACCATTAGAGATTGCTGTGATCAGTTAACAACTCTATTATTGTTACCTCATGTGACTATTGAATGGTAGAAGACGAACCAGCTGGAAACATGTCCTTTCCTGCTTCGCAATTCCCACAATGCAAATAAAAGTCTTCTGCCTTTTAATTATTCAGTCCATTTACTACTGAATGTAGTATCCAATTAGAAATATTCTATTTAGACAGCCTTGCATTTTCTTTTCTTTTCTTTTGCAAGTATTTTTTGTCCCTTATTTTTGGGAATGTAGGAGAAGCTAGCATTCATTGCTCAACCCAAACTTCTCTGGCAAAAACAATGCTGACCCACCAACAGCAATCCTTCTAGTGGCTCACAATGTTCTTGATTGGGAGTTCCAGGGATTAGACCCAGTGATACACTTCCAAATCATGATGAGAGGAACTGGCAGGTGATCCTGTTCTCAAACAAGGGAAAACCTGCAGATGCTGGGAATCTGAGCAACACACACAAAAATCAGGCCAGGCGGCACCTATGGGAAAATGTACAGTCGATGTTTTGGGCCGAGACCCTTCGGCAGGACTGGAGGAAAAAAAAAAGATGAGGAGTAGATTTAAAAGGTGGGGGAGGGGAGAGAGAAACACAAGGTGACAGGTGAAACCGGGGAGGGATGAAATAAAGAGCTGAGAAGTTGATTGGTGAAAGAGATACAGGGCTGGAGAAGGGGGAGTGTGATAGGAGAGGACAGAAGGCCATGGAAGAAAGAAAAGGGGGGGGAGGAGCACCAGAGGGAGGTGATGGGCAGGCAAGGAGATAAGGTGAGAGAGGGAAAAGTGGATGGGAAATGGTGAAGGGGCAGGGGCATTACTGGAAGTTCGAGAAATTGATGTTCATGCCATCAGGTTGGTCCCCTAACCCTAACCTGAATGTGACCTCATCTCGATAGTAGAGCAGGCCATGAATTCACATATCAGAATGGGAATGGGAAGCAGGAATAAAATGGGTAGCCTCTGGGATATTCAGTTCTGATGTGTCTAGAGCCCTTCACTTGTTTGGTGGTGTATGTAGTGGATCAGCAAGTGGTTATCAGGAAACTGAGGTGAGCAGCTGCAGCTTCTTCTGTCAATTGCAAGCATAGGCCACTAATGACGAAGGGAGAGAATGCTTAGGTTGGTGAGCTGGATGCAATGAAACAGACAGCCTTGCCCTGTCACCGAGCTTCAGCTGTGTTGTTATAGCTGCTCTCATCCAGGCAAGTGGTGACTTTTCCATCACATTCCTCAACATGTCTCATTGACCTGAAGATCCTTTGGGATATCTGGAGATAAAGCACTTGATTCAAGATTGTTTAAAGTCATTTCCAGTAAAGGAGAATTAAATAATTATTACTCAGGCTTCAATGCAACATGAAAAACACAATAAGATAAAAACACATACATATAAAAACACAATAAACATAAATGCATAAAATAGCTTACATAGATTGATTGATTGTATGCCCAGAAAGTGACACTTAATCTTTTCATTGGAAAAGGTTTAAAAAGTGAACAATAATAAAGGAACTTTAACCAATGGACTTTTCTACGTAATGTTTTCATCATGAGGTATATGAGTAGATATTCATCAAGTTGCATGGGAACAACCCTGTGGTCCAGTGGATCTCTGATGGTGTTTATGTCCAATATCAGGAGTGCCTGTACATAAGTTGACTGACAGGAAATAATAAAGTAGTGGTGGTTGGGGTTGTGATGGGATGGGTTAGTGGGTGGAGATGTTGATCACCTTGGTGACTGTAACTGTTTTTGAGTCTAGTGGTCCAGCATTGGATACTGTAGATGTCTGGCTGCCGAGGAGCTCTCGTAGCCATAGTATTAAATTGACTAATATAGATGAATTTCTGATCAATGGTGCTACCCTCACATCTCCTCAGGATGTTATGGACGGGGACTTAGTGATGGCATCGCCATTTAATTTCAAGTTGAAGTCGTTTCAGGAGAAGAACATTGTCTGATGGCGTGTTACTACTACCTCCTGCCTGAAAGATGTCAAGGTGTTGCTGAATGAAGGCTTGCATTGCTTCATTTTCTGATGAGTCATGAATTAAACTGAACGTTTGTATAATTACTGGCAAGCGTCCCAATTCTTAACTTTAGACAGAGAGCAAGTCATCGGTGAAGTTAATCCTAGAACCCTGTCCAGATAAGATCCTGAAGTTATATTTCCTTTACCAACTCTTTGTTCAACTTGTTTTTGAAAGTTATGATTATATCTACTTCCAGCATGTCCATATGTTGGAAATGATTAAAGGAGGACTGAAGGAAATCCATGCACATCAATCATCATACGTTGTCAGTGTATACTTTGCATTGCTGTTTGTGCTTTCTTGATATTTCTGTCTCATGGACGTATTTTACAAATTAAAGATGTATTTTGAGATGGTTTGTGACATAGGAGTGTATCATTTCTGATCAGCAAGTTATTTTTAGATTCAATATTTGAAGTAGTCTAGATGGATAAAACTCATAAAATCTTGGTCAGAGCCATGGACCATTGACCTGATGGACATTGAAAGTCCAACATAATTCTATTAAAAGGTCTGTTTATAGCTCTTAATTCATTGGAAAGGTTAAAAAGTGAAAAATACTGAAGAAAATCTAGCCAATGGACTTTTCTGGTTAATGCTTTCATCATTAGATATACATACAGATATTCAGCAAAAAAGCAGGGCAACATCAGGCTCCACAAGTAAGCATATTATTTTGAGCTCTGTCACAGGAAAAGATATCAGGTGGACAGACGGAACCATTCAAGGATATGTTAAAGCCTTGTTGAAGAAATGCAATATCCCCACTGGCTCCCGAGATCTCCAGCACGTGGCTGCTCAAAGCTGAAAGAGAGTAATTTGGTCTTGAAAGTCTTGAGTCCATGCATCAGGTGCACACAAAAGCCCTATATAACCAGTAGAAGGAGCACTCCACCTTGCAAACCACCCACACCTCTGCCCGGTTAGGCACTTTGTTGGCATGGATACAATAGACTGAGTTGTCTACTTCTGTGTCATTATAAGTTAAGCGTCAGATCAATGTTCCATGGCTCTGACCAAGATTTTATGAGTTTAATCCATCCAGGCTACTTCTAACATTATTCCTCTAAACGTAAACTACAGAAACTAATTTAGGTAAATTCTAAATCTATGCCATCTCTTTATAGTGACTTATCTTCCTTCACCTGAAGGACCCAATACTTTCATGCTGCTGTTCTTTAGATAAATATTTGATTGGTTTTACCTTCAATTTATTCAATTCACTTTGAAAAGTTACTATTTCACGCCGTGTACTCCAGATAATCAAATCTCATTGCACTTAAGCAATCTTACCACATTACCTCTGCTGGCTTCTTTGCCAATTATTTAAAATCCATCTCAATGTTACCAACCTCACCTAATTCTCCCTGTCTTTTGTCCAAATCCTACATAATCTCAAAAACATTTGTGAAATCTCCCTTAAAATTCTCTGCTCTTAAGTGTCCCACATCATGCAATATAGCCAAAGTCCTGTGAACTGAGATGTCTTCAAGTGACTCAACTTTGCTCTCACACCTAAAACTTTGACTATTTTTCCTCTGCTATCAGTGACATCAGGACACTTACTAGAATTTAGTTTCATTGGTGTCTTGTATAATCACTATAATTTCAAGTTCATCGTGCCAATATCTCTGAGGAACTAACCTGGTTGCAACGTATTGATATAGCTATAAAGAAGGCAAGATGGCAGCTTTATTTCATTTGGAGTTTGAGGAGATTTGGTTTGTCAACTGAAACATTCAAAAACTTCTACAAATATACCGTGGAGAGCGTTCTGACTGGCTGCATCACCGTTTGGTATGGGGGGGAGGGTGGGTGTGGGGGAAGGGTTACTGCACAAGATCAAAGTAAGTTGCAGAAGCTTGTAAAATTAGTCAGCTCCATCACAGGTACTACTAGCCTCGTAATATCCAAGGCATCTTCAAGGAGTGGTGTCTTAGGAAGGCGGCGTCCATCATTAGGGATTCCCACCACCCAGGACATGCCCCCTTCTCATTGTTACCATCAGGAAGGAGGTACAGAAGCCTGAAGGCACACACTCAGCGATTCAGGAACAGCTTCTTCCCCTCTGCCATCCGATTTCTAAATGGACATTGAACCCGTGAACACTACCTCACTACTTTTTTTATTTCTGTTTTTTGTTTGAACTACTTATTTTAACTTAACTATTAAATAGACATCTATATACTTACTGTAATTCAGTTTTCCCCTCTATATTTATTTATCATGTATTTCATCGTACTGCTGCCGTAAATTTAACAATTTTCATGACATATGCCGGTGATATTAAACCTGATTCTGATTGTAACAGAGATTAACTCATGATTTGTTCCCCCATGAAGTTCTTGCCATGGAGCAGGTTCCATATTGCCACTCATTGTCTTAGTTTGGTAACTTGCCAGTAACATATCTTAGATCTATGGTCAAGCAAGCAATAAATGACTAGGTAGCAAGGTATTTTTTTTAAATATAAAGCTGCATTTTGTAATTTGTTTCTCCTATTATTGCTAACAGTAATCTTTACTCGTGTCATTGGGTAGTACTTTCAATTTCAAAGCTCAGAAGGTCAAGGATCTGAGCTCCACTCTGGGGAATTGAACCCATAACCCAAAGTGACAGTCCTAGTTCAGTGACAGATTGTGAGATCTTAATGCATCAAAAAATTCTTTAAGCAATCCCTATAGAAGAGGAGAGGTGTTTTTTTACCCTGTGTCTTGGGCAGTATTTATCCATCAACCAAGCGTGATCATTAAAAAAGCCTTTGATGCTGGAATTCTAAAATAGAAGTAGAAAATGCTGGAAATAGTCAACAGGTTATAAACATAAGAGATTCTGCAGATGCTTGAAATCTTAGCAACACAAACAAAATGATGGAGGAACTCAGCAGGTCAGGCACCATCTATGCAGGGGAATAAAGACCATAAGATATAGGATCAGAATTGGGCTATTTGGCCCATTGAGTCCACTCCACCATTTCATCATAACTGATCTAATTTTCCTCTCAGCCCTAATCACCTGACTTCTCCCCATATCCCTTCAAGAATCTATCAACCTCTGTCTTAATTATACATAAGACTTGGCCTCCACAGCTGCCTGTAGCAAAGAATTCCGCAAATTCACCTTTCTATGACAAAAGCAATTCCTCCTCATATCCATTTTAAAAGGACACCCCTTTATCCTGAGGCTGTGTCCTCTAGTCTAGGGCTCTCCTACCATAGCAAACAACCTCTCCACATCTACTCTAACAAGGCCTTTCACCATTCAATAGGTTCACATGAGGTCACCCTCAATCTTCTGAATTCCAATGAATACTGGCCCAGAGCCATCAAACGCTCTTTATATGACAAGCTGTTCAACTCTGGAATCATTTTCGTGAACCTCCTTTGAACTCTCTCCAGTTTTATCACATCCTTTCTAAGATACGAGGCCCAAAACTGCTCACAGTACTCCAAGTGAGGGCTCACCAGTGCTTTATAAAGTTTCAACATTACATCCTAGCTTTCATATTCCAGTCCTCTTGAAATGAATGCTAACATTGAATTTGCCTTCCTAACCACAGACTCAACCTGCAAATTAACCTTTAGTGAATCCTAACACAAGGACTCCCAAGTTCATTTGCACCTCCAGATTTTGTTTTGTATTTTCTCTCCATTTAGAAGATAGTCAACCATTTCATTTCTTCTCCCAAAGTGCATTACCATACACTTCCTGACACAATATTCATCAGGACTGGTCTGAATGAAACGTAAACTCTTTACTCTTTTCCAATAGATGTTGCCTGACCTGCTGAGTTCCTCCAGATTTTCTGTGTGTTGCTTTGGATTTCCAGCATCTGCAGACTTTCTTGTGTTTGACATTTTTCTTTTATGCCTAACTTAAGGACACCTATTCCTAAGAATTAGCTCCTATAATATTATTTAGTTTTAAAATCATACTTTCGTTCCGAATAATGGTAGGACTAGTTTCCCCTTTCTCACTCCACTTTTAATAACTGTTCTTTCTTATCAGTCTCATGTGTTTTTTGTACAATTCATTCTAATTTTGTGAAGGTTTGCTTACATATTAAGTAAATTTTATGAATTTTCTGATTCATGGACAATAACGACTTGTAGATGTCTGTAAAAACAAAGTCTGTTCATTGCCTGTTAATGGGCTGTATTGTTTCACTCAGCTCTAAGCAATAAAAGGAGATGTTTTTTCCTTAGAACTTATTTCTTAATGTGTTTTTTACCCTGTTGCTGCATTGCTTTCTTTCAGCCAGTTTAACTCAACAACTGTTGCAAATCATGGGGAAGGCTGTCTTTGCTGAATTCTAAATGAAGCTGTCCAAGCTATTTGTGCTATAAATAAGTTGAGCAATCTGTAGATCAGATACGACACTGCAGACAGGCAGTAATTTCACACAGTCCATGGTTCTTAATTAATCTCTTGACAGACTAGCAGCTTGACCAATGACCAGCAGGTGGCATGGTGAGCATTCACAAACTCTCCCATTGATTTTATTATCAGGGCTGGACCCAGTTCATTTCTTTAAAATAAATTATCCATTTCCTTTAAAATGCTGGACTCTTGGAGTGTTGCAGTGTTGACCTAACTCACAGATGCTGGGAAAAGATGAGGTTTCCAGAATCAAACTTGACATTCAACCTTGGCTTATATTTGGAACTAAAGTAACAACTTGAATTTATGCAATGCTTTTAACATACGTTCTCAAAGGTGCAAGTATCAGATTAAATTTGACTTGGTCACTATCGAGGTATTAAGTCAGATGAGTTAGCAGAACAGTACAGCACAGGAACATGCCCTTCTGAGCTGCTCTACTCATGTTCCGAATATGAAGTCTGGGCTGAGCATGATGCCAAATTAAACTAATCCCTTCTCTCTGTGCCCAGTGCCTATCTATCCATCCCTGCATATTCAAATATGAATGTAAAAGCCTCTTAAATGCCACCATTGTATTAAAGATGTAGATTAGGGGGAAGTGACTTAGAAAGATAAAGAGGATCAGTGAGGGATGTAATTTAAGAAGTTTTGAAGGCAGGTTTACGAGTGGCGGAACAATTAATCACTCCTTGAAATCAGAAATGGAGTGAAAACAAATCATCTTCATTTCTGAGGAACTGTGTAGGCAGAGCAGAAGTTAGGATTGACAGGTCAGATTTGGAGGAATGCACAGGTAGAGATTCCACCATCCAGGCCCTACTCTCTTCTCACTGCTGCCATCAGAAAGGAGGTACAGAGTCCTTAGGTCCTACACTACCAAGTTCAGGGACAGTTATTACCCTTCAACCATCAGGAGCCTGTACCAGCATAGATAACTTCATTCACCACAACCCTGAACTGATTCCACAACCTATAGATTCACTTTCAAGGACTCTACAATTCATATTCATAATATTATTATTATTTGTTTATTTTATATGTACAGTTTGTCTTTTTCACATTGGTTGTTTGTCCATCTTCATAGGTTTTCATTGATTCTACTGTTTCTTTGCACCTACTTTGAATGCCTGCAAGAAAATGAATCTCAGGGTAGTATATGGTGACATATGCTGGTTGTCCACTGCCTCTAACAGCGACAGGAGACCTGTGTATGAGAGTTTTTAAACTGAAAAAGCTCTCTCGATCTCAGAAGCCCGGGTTCTATGGTACAGGTAGTCATCACAAACTGGGGTCCTCATTGGTTGTGGTGGATAATCATGACTTCTTCAGTCCATATCATGCCCTCTGATCTCCACAGAGCATTGCAGAACCACCTTCCATCGGACCTCACTGTTGATCTCATCCACCCAGTCAGCCAGAGCTAGGACAGGCATATCCTCATCACATCAGGGTATGAGGCCCCTCGCCTCCCCTTGCCTGGTTTAGCCCGCCTGTTGAAGTGGTGTATCAGGGTGTGGCCGTTGTCACATTCAAACAGCTGCTTGGAGCCAAGGGTGAGAGCTGAGTGTCCAGTAGGAACCAAAGGTAGGTGAGCTGCCCCAGAATGGACATGACAAGCCCTTCACCAGAGGTGCTACCCTTCCCTGGATGCCCCATACACCCTGGTGATATATAAGTACTTTGATGATAAATCAAAGTTTATTATCAAAGTAAGTTACCTTACTTTACTTTATTGGTCACATGTACATTGAAACATTCAGTGAAACGTTGAGTGAACTTCACTTGGTTGAGTGAACTTGGCCTTTTCTCCTTGGAGCAATGGGGGATGAGAGGTGACCTGATCGAGGTGTATAAGATGACAAGAGGCATTGGTCGTGTGGATAGCTAGAGGCTTTTTCCCAGGACTGAAATGGCTAACATGAGGGTGCATAGTTTTAAGGTGCTTGGAAGTCGGTACAAGGGGGATGTCAGAGGTAACTTATTTTATACACAGAAAGTGATGGGTGAGTGGAATGCACTGCCAGCAACAGTGGTAGAGGCAGATACAATAGGCTCTTTTGAGAGACTCTTAGGTGCATGGAGCTTAGAAAAATAAAGGGCTATGCAGTAGAGAAATTCTAGGCAGTTTCTAGAGTAGGTTACATGGTCAGCACAACATTGTGGGCCAAAGGGCCTGTAATGTGCTGTGGATTTCTATGTTCTATGTGTTGTTTGCATCAAATCAAATCAGTGAGGATTGTACTGGGCAGCCTGCAAATGTCGCCATACTTCTGGTGCCAACATAGCATGCCCACAACTCACCAATCGTAACCGTACATCTTTGCATTGTGGGAGGAAACCAGAGCACCCGGAGGAAACCCACGCAGTTAAGGGAGATTGTGCAAACTCCTTACAGACATCGGCAAGGATTGAACCCCAGTCGATAATCACTGGGACTGTATGGTGATACACTAACTGCTATGCTACTGTGCTACCCCTTATCTCAGTGTGCTAGGGCTGGAAAATGTTACAGAGATATTACAGAGATCTCAATAGGAAAAGAACATTTCAAAGCGGTCACTGTTGAAGCAGGCAGCAATATGGGTTAGCAGGCATTGAAGTACTGGAGGTGAAAACATTCCAAATTCGGATATAGCATTAGAAGGGCGTTATGGTCTCTGCTCCGGTATGTTCATGTCTGTGTGGACAGGTTCACCTCTACTCCATCCACATTCTTACAAATGATACCAGCGCAGTGAGCACACCTCAAATAATGATGAGTCAGAGTACTGGAAGGAGAAGGACATAGGGTTACGAAACAACCTTTCCCTCGATATCAGAAAAAGAACTGGTCATTGACTTCAGGAAGCAGGGCAGCGTGTATGCTCCTGTTCACATCAACAGTGCCGAGATCGAGAGGGCCGTGAACTTCAAGTTGAGGGGTGGAGAGTTTTTGTTTCCTCGGAGTGAACGTCACCAATAGCTGGCCGAACCACAGAGATGCCACTGCCAGGAAAGCTCACCAGCACCTTTACTTCCTCAGGAGGTTAAACAAATTTGGCATGTCCCTGTCAATGCTGTGTAATGATTTGATCTGCATGAATAGTAAACAAGACAGGCGTTTCAGTGTGCCACTGTACGTGACAATAATAAACTAGTTCCAAAACCGTTCCCATTTCCTGCAGAGGCTGAAGAAGTTTGGCAAGCCCCCACAAACCCTTACCAAATTTTATCAATGCACCATAGAAAGCATCCCGTCTGGGTGCTTTATGTCTGAGTATGGCAACTGCTCTGCCCATGAGCACAAGAAACAGCAAAACTTTGTCTACATAGCTCAGCACTTCATGGAAACCAGCTTCCCCTCCATGGACTCCGTCTATACTTCTTGCTGTCTCAGTAAATCAGCCAGCGTAATCAAAGACTCACCCCACCCCCACACCGGGGATTCTCTCTTCTCCCACTCCCCCTCAATCAGGCAGATGATATAAATGCCTGAACTCACAGACCACCGGTCTCAAGAGTAGTTTCTACCCCAGTGTTGTGAGTCTATGGAATGGTTCCCTAGTATGATGAGATGGATTCTTGGCCTCACAATCAACTAGGTGATGACCTTGCACCTAACTGTTTGCCTGCACTATGATTTCTCTGTAGCTGCTATGCTTTATTAGGCATTGCCATTGTTTTACCTTGTTCTAGCACAATACACTGTGTCCTGTACGAACAGTATGCAAGACAAGCTTTTCACTGCACCTCAGTATATGTGACTGTAATAAATCAATTCCAACTCTAAGGAATTATGTTAAATTCATTCAAAGTAATTGAGAAGGTTTGAAGTTCAAAGTAAATGTATTATCAAAATACATACTGTATATGTCACTATACACAACTTCGAGGTTCATTTTCTTGTGGGCATACTCAATAAATCCATAATAGAATAATAACCATAACAGAATCAATGAAGACTGCCTCAACTTGGATATTCAACTAGTGTGCAAAAGACAAAAAGAAGGAAATAATAATAATAATTAATAAATAAACAATAGATATTGAGAAAACAAAATGATGAGTGCTTAAAAGTGAGTCCACAGCTGGTGCTGAGGTGCCTACCTATTGCAGTCTGAAAGGTGTGGGTATACCCACTACTCTGTTAGGGAGGAAGCTCCGGGATTTGGACACGGAGACAGTAAAGGAACTGCAATATATTTCCAAGTCAGAACAGTGTGCGGCTTGGAGGACAGCTTCTAGGCAGTGAAGTTCTCAAGTTCTTGCTCCCTTTGTCGTAGCTGCTGGAGGTCATGGGTTTGGAAGGTGCTGTCCACGCACTCCCGTTGAGTTTCTGCAAGGCGTCGTGCGGATGGCACGAGCTGCCGTTATTGCGGGTTGGAGGTGGGTTGTGGGTGGAGTGCTGCTCTGTCTAGTGTTGTTGAAGCTTCACTCATCCAGGGAAGTGGGGAGTATTCCAGCTCAGTCCTGATAAGTCCACTGGGGGGGGGGGGCGGGCGGGTGGTGGTGGAGTTAGGAGACCAGTTACTAACTGCAGGATTCCTAGACTCCTGAGCAAGCTTTTATATAGTCGAACACAAAGGAATCAATTTCAGGTTAGAATCTAATTAAAGTGTTTGGAGGGGGTAGGGATTATATATAAACTACAAAAACCTAGAAAGGTCTTGCAGTCTGGAATGTAATCGAAGGGCTTGAATGATTTATGTATAGAATTACAAATATCCTGAGGTTACAGGCTGGAATGTAATCAAGGGGCCTCACTGGTTTACATTCAGAGTTACAGATGCTTGGGTACAAGTTACAGGCAGGAATGTAATTATCAGGCCCCAGTAGCTTACTAGTTATGGATATCTGGGTTTTACTTACAGTCTGGAATAGAGTCAAGGATCCTGAATGTTTCATATATATATTACCAACACCCTGGCATATGTTGCAGGCCTGATTACTATTGAGGAGGGTTGGGTGGTGGGTATGAGAGTGCATTGAATTTTGTATGTAGGCTAATATATATTTAGGAGGTAAGTTCCAGACAAGAATTAAATCAAGATGAACCTGTCTGAATTGCAAAGTAAATCTAGTACTATCTTAATAATTATTCATTTCAAGTTTGACGTTCTTTATTCTTTCTACAGTGGCAAACTGAGTGTGAAGGGCTGGCAGTAACAGTGATGGGGCCTCTTTGATAAGAAGCTGTCAGTGTCTGTCTGTACATCGGCAGCCAGTGTGATACAAGTGATTTGTATGAGTGACGTCAATCACAGCATTACCTCTGATACATTGACCAGAGTGAATATCCCCCGGCAGCGGGATTAGAGAAATTCTCTGCATTTTTTTCCATTTCCCTCCATGCTCCTCAGAGAGTTGACCCAGAATGGACTATGGTCTGAAGAGTTCAACATCCATGATTCCACAACATCCCACGCATTCATTATTATCTTCCAATGTGATCCTGGACAGAGAGAGCCAACAAATCGTTTATTGCTGCACCAGTCGCATCCACTCACGCAGCTTCCATTTGGAGTTTACTGAATTGCGATCAGGAGCAGGAACCTGAGCTGCTTTTCTTCCTCCTGCAGCCAAGTGTGGTCATCTTTTCCCTTTCTGACCACCTCAGGCTTTCTCAGAGATTTACCACAGAGAATGGAGAATGACTTTGACACAGTCTGCAACACATGAAACCCGCAGGGTTCATGAATCGGTGAGACCGCAGGTCGAGGCCTAGTGCCTGGGGTCCCGTTATGGGCAAGTCTGGTGTTAGAACTCTAATGTTCGGTGATCGAGGATTGAGGCCTGAGGGTCAAATAGTAAGTCTTGAAGCTGACTCCCGTTGGCTGGAGCCCCGAGCCCGCGAATCTCTGCGAGTCCACTAGGAAAGTTGGATCCCGAGTCCGAAGCTGAGTCCACTAAAGGCTGGAAACCAAAGAAGACAGCTTTGTCCTGCGGTTGGAAGTCAGTGTCTGTGCGTGGGTGGGAGGAGGAATGGGGCTTGTTTTGCTGTTGTTGTTTTGTTGCTTTTTGTGTCACGTGTTGTACTGCTGAGCAGTTTGGGCGTGCTATATTGTCATGGGAACATGTGGCAACACTTACACAATAAGACCATAAGACATAGGAGCAGAATTAGGTCATTCAGCCCATCAAGTCTGTCCCACCATTCCATCATGGCTGATCCCAGATCCGACTTAATCCCATACACCTGCCTTCTCGCCATATCCTTTGATGACCTGACCAATCAGGAAACAATCCAATTCCACCTTAAATCTATGCACGGACTTGGCCTCCACCACAGTCTGTGGCAGAGCATTCCACAGATTCACTACTCTTTGGCAAAAAAAATTCTTCCTTACTTCTGTTCTAAAGGGTTGCCCCTCAATTTTCTAAGAAGGATAAGATTATCTGAGTAACTCTTTAATCAATGAGACCCAAGCATTATGAGAGAAGAGTGATGGAGATGAAATTAGGTGAAGAAACAAAACCAGCGACAGGAGAAGAAATCACGGAAAGGAAAATTAGAAACAGGAGAAAATCTACAAATGCTGGAAATCTAAAGCAGCACACAAAAAATGCTGGAAGAACTCAGCAGGCCAGACCGCATTGATGGAAACGCGTAAACTGATGGACGGTCTCGGCCCGAAATGTCGACTGTACTCTTTTCTATAGATGCTGCCTGGCCTGCTGAGTTCCTCCAGCACTTTGTGTGTGTTACCAATGAGAAATTAGCATGAGAGTGTGAGAGAAAATGGAGAAGGAAAGTTAACATTATAACATTTAAACTGTGATCTTTTGAGAAAGATTACCAATTTATTATGTGTCAGAATGAGACTGAGCAAGTTAAATATTTCCCCTCTGTGCTTAAAAGGCTGTACATATAATTATCACATCATTAATATGCACTTAATTACATACCAATTTCTGCTATTAGCTTGCAAATGCTGCAAATTCTTGGAAATGCAGGAGTAATTAAGGGTTAGGCATATGAAGTAAAATGAAAAGCACCATGTCACTCAACAAGTTCTGGAGATTCACGACTTGCACCACATCCGTTCACTGAATGTGCAGATCTATTTGCACATTAACAACATCCCTAATATAGAGTTAGTATCCATTAGACAGAGCCCAAGGTAATTCTCCATCTCTCTTCAGTCATCAACAGCTGTGGAACAATGGAAATCCTCATAAGACATATACATATTCATTTTGACTCTTGGCACAGAGACGCTCATCAGTGATGGTGGGGCGATCTTCTCAATGTGTAATTAGGAAAATAGTTGCAGTGTGAAACAATCAGCGAATTAGATTCAACAGATCCCAGTTAAGTAGGTCAGGAAGGCCTCTAGAGATTTGCACAAACTGTCAGATTGCACCAGAAATTGTCAGATCCACAACGCTGACAGCCTGCCTAGTTCCTTTTAAGACTTTGTTCTGAACAAGATATGAATGTCAGCATTAGGAAATCAGGAATGTTTCCATTTAAGGCACACAACCCTGGTATGAAGGCTAGATGTAGAATAAGTCCTTTTCCACACCAAATGTACTTAAATCTATTGTACATTCTTTTAGAGTCTGTGCAATAAGTTCAAGAGCTGCAAGGCTGACATAATTTTTCTATGTACTTTTTTAACTTATCATTTTATCTTATAAAGTTTATGGGAAAACATTACACAGGATTCCAAACAAGACATGGCAAACGTTTTAGTGAGCTGCTCCTAGGCATCACCTGACACATACCTTGAGTGCAGCCAACTAAAGTGGTTCCCATGGTTCTGTATATGTTCTGCAGCCAAGCAATTTCCACTGACCTTGAGGCCATCTGCAAAGTGGCTCCTGTGTCGGAGACAACAGGATCAGAAATCTTGTCCTGATAATCTTTAGACAGCTTGTGTTGTCAGAAGTCTTTTTAATACCAATCTCTCTGATGACGAAAGACATTTAAAACCTAGTGGATTATATTCATACTTTTAAATTTTAAAAACTTTTTAAACATTTGAAAAATAAGAAATGTAGCTAAAGTACATTGATCTGCATTATATTGATATAAAACATTCATAGTAATCAAGTAAAGAAAAAATACTTAGCTTCATTTACGTTTTCTATAAAAATCAGTAATCATATTTGTATGACTAGGTATGCAGCTGAGTAGCCAGATGTGAAAATCATCCAGACCCCTCGTTCAGATCAATTAGGAACCACAGTTGGACTCAGTGGCAGATATAGAGGCATTGGCATCAGACCTCCAGTATGTTTTGCTGAGATACAGAACATGCTGACGATGAGGACCACCACAATAAAGGTCCTCTCCCAAATTGTTAGCAAAAAGGAGTAAGCATTGAACTACATATGCATTGCTCCATAATTAACCACTACAGGTGCTACAACCATTTTCAGAAATTGGAATTTGCTTTATTAATCTCTGACATTTTATACTAACCAGATTTAAAGTTGCAGCCTTTTGCAATATTCTTCTCAGCAAAGTTTTCCAGTAGAGAATAATCATTTTGCATGAGTGATATTCCATGAAATAATGACATTAACTACAGTATATTCGGTCTGTCAGTTTCTTCACTGTGTGCAGAAATTAGTGTATTGAGGTAGGTTGGGCATGAGATTACTTTGCCTTTCCATTATTATATCCAGCAGGAGATTGAGATGCAAAATTGTGTTTCATTTCAAGTCACTTATTTTATAATAAGTGAACAATATTTCATAGTTAAGAAGCAACAAACAAATTATTAGAGGAACAATGTGGGTCATCTGTCATGGGAAAGGAACTGTTGCCATTTCAGAATGAAACGCTTCTTCAGTCCTGTTGCTGGGTTTGAACCCAATGCATTGGCAATTTCCTTCCCCCCACATATGCTGTGTGACCTGCTGACTTCTAGCAGATTGTTTGTTGCTCCAGATTCCAGCATCTACAGTCTCTTGCGACTTCATAGGTGTAAGACCTAGTGATTTGTTATTTTTCATGCCAAATGCAATATCTTCTTCCTACTCTGGAATATTCCTTCTTCCTCCTTCATAACAGTTTTTCTTAGAACTTGATGACATCATTGAGGTCCACAGAATTAATGTAGGACTGCTAGCACTACATTCTGCAGACATCATAGTATCTGCAGATACTGGAAATCCAGGGCAACACACACAAAGTGCTGAAGAAACTCAGTAGGTCAGGTTGTATTTATGGGGAGAAATAAACAGATGAAGGGTCTCAGCCCAAAATATCGACTGTTTTTTCCTCTCCATAGATACTGCCTGACTTGCTGAGTTCCTCCAGAATTTTGTGTGTCATCCTGCAGAAGTGCTCTGCAGGAGAATCATAGGCACACCATGTGGAGTTCCACTCATAAGCTGAATGCTGACTGACTGAAGCCATCTGATTTCTTATGGTGCTGACGTCTTACACACGGTGCTGTAGGGCTGGTCCATCCAAACTAGTGGGCAAAATTAAATTATATGTTATTACCCCATTTCATGTGCCAGCTGAATTTATAAAGTTAGATTGTCAAAGAGCATGTTGCACATCACCGAAAGTTACACTTGAATTGTAGAAGAATCCCACGTGTCTCAAAAAGTGTGAACTGCCCATCCTTTATCGTGAATGTCTCATCAGGCACTCTACACAAAGTACTTTACAGGTTGGATACAGAGTCTAGCATTCTGTGTTATCCCATCAAACACTCTCGAGATAGAGTCAGCTCTGTCTAGATACAAGTTAATGTTCCCTCTGAACTATCCCATTGGACACCCAATACAGGGACAGCAGAGGCTGGGCTGAAGCTCACTCTACATTAACCATTCAAATACTCCTGGGGTTGGATTCAAAGCTCAGATCCTTCAGTTTTGTCACTATAAAGCATTTGTAGGACAGTTAGAGCTTAATTGAATTTTTGTTACTTAGAAAGGATTCTACTGTTTTATAAGAACTTGGTTATATCCTGATCTACCCTCCGCCCTGCCCCTACCCCTTCCCCTAGTAACAAGCTTGCAAGTAGAAACCAGCTTTATTTGGGAGAATGGGATGAATTGCAATTCTACAGTACTGTGAATGTAATGACAGAGGGTCTGTGGGAGACGGAGACAGGACTTTTGAAATCACAGTAAATATTATATTGCAAGTCCACCTTGAAGCATAGCTAATTCCTGAGTGTTATCACTTACCTAACAAAACCTGTATTCCTATTCCAGAAGTAAAATACGTGAGATGCTGGAAATTTGAAGTTAAAAAAATGGAAAGTGTTGGAAATACTCCATAGGCAAGGCAGCATCTGTAGAGAGTTAAAAAGAAAGGTAAAATGGCAGCAGCGAACAACGCAGCCAATGGCGATGTTCTGATGACAGTTCACAAAACTACTTCTTCTTTCAAATATGATTCTTCAACTAAGCTGTATGCGATTGGAACCTGTGACTTACATTTTGATGGTGTGTTTTAGTGATTGAGGAATCTGGCACTTTGCTGTGTCCGAGAGAGTTCGGTGAGGTTTGGAGTGGAGTGTGTGCCCTGGAGACTGGGCCCAAGGCCACAACTGATTCTGTTGCTGCTCTCGAGGGTGTGAGCCCATGACTGACTCCACTGATTCCCTCTGAGGTGTCGAGCAAGGTTGAAATCGATGAGGAAGAGAGCGGAAGACCTGCGGGTGTTTGGTGCAGTGTGCGTGGGTTTTAACACAAAATACTCTGCAGGTGCTGGGGTCAAAGCAACACTCACAACACGCTGGAGGAACTCAGCAGGTCGGGCAGCATTTGCGTGGGTTTGATTGGTCCTCTCTCTCTCTCTCTCTCTCTCTTCCTCTCTCTCTCTCTCTCTCTCTCTCTCTCTCTCTCTCGCTCGCTAGCTGCTGTCAGAGGAAGGTGCAGGAATCTTGGGATCCATGTTGCCTGGACTTGCTTTTGGGGGACTTTGATGTTGCATGTATACCTGGATTCTGGTCACCCATTTCTTTCCTGTTTTTGAACGACGTGATCGGAGTGATCAATACAGACTGGAGCACTTCAGTGAACAATGGCCACGTGGCCTGCATTGGCTAGAGGTGTGGCACTGAAATGAACAAAACTGAATACCACTGCTTTGATGTTTGACATTCTGTGTGTTGTTCATTCGCTTTTCGCCATTTGTGCAATTTGTTCTTTTCTTGCGCATTGGCTACTTGATGTTTACTTGAACGGGTTCCATGGTGTTTCGTTGTTTCATGGCTGCCTGTAGGAGAACGAATCTCAGAGATTTGTTCTGTAAATGTACATTGATAATAGATGTACTTTGAATCTTTGGCTCTTTGAATTAATGTTTCAAGTCAATGACCTTCCATCAGACTTAGGAAAAATAAAAAGATAATACAAGGTGAAGTGAAGGGAGGAGCAAAGGACAAAATACAGGAATGAGGAGAGCGTATGAGACATTAAATGAAAAGAGATAATAATTCTCTTATTTATAGGTAACAAAGTCAAGATAACAGGGCAGCATGGTAGTGACAGGGTGACACGGTACCGGTCAGGGTAATGCTAATACAGCACCAGGGACCTGGGTTCAATCCCACCACAGTCATAAGAAATTTCTGTGTTCTCCCCATGACCTCATAGGTTTTCTCCAGGTGCTCCGGTTTCCTCCCACTTTCCAAAGACCTACGGGTTAGGGTTAGGGTTAGGGACAAGTAGTCTTTGGCGTACTGCAAGTCTTGTGTCTTCATTGATGCTTTGTTGCACACTTGGGTGCTCGGTGGAAGGCGTAGATTCTTTTTTCTTGGTGGGGGGGGGCCATTGCCTTGCTGCTGCTTGTGCGTGGGAGGGGGGATCTGGGGTGGGGGGGAGATTTGGGGTTCTAACATTTAACTGTCATTCATTCTTTGGGGCACGTCTCTGTTTTTGTGGATGTTTGCAAAGAAAAAGAATTTCAGGATGTATATTGTATACATTTCTCTGACATTAAATATAACTATTGAACCTATTGAGTAAGTTATGGGGATGCTATTTTGGTGCCGGAAGCAGGGCCCATAGCACATCTCGTCCTTGGACTATGTTGGTTGTTGATACAAACGATGCATTTCATGGTTTCAATCACAGGTGACAAATAAAGCTCATTTCTAATTCAAGGAAAAGAGCACAGCAATGGGACAGGTAGAAGAACAAATCAGCAGTTGAGAGGAAAAGTAAATGTGAGAAGCTGAACATTATCTGAAATTCCATGAGGGAAATACAAACGGTGATGGAGATTTGAACTAAAAACAATAAATCCTCACAATGTTTTTTATCTGAAAGCTTTACATTCAGTTTTGAGACTAAAAGGTTGTAATAAGCCTAATCAAAAGCTGAAGCTTACACCAAGCTCTGATGGGATGTAGAGGAGGACAAGGACAGTAAGGTTATTTGGCCAACACACACAAAATGCTGGAGAAAATCAGCAGGTCAGGCGGCACCCATAGAAATGAATAAACAGTTGTCGGTTCGGGCCAGGACCTTTAATCAGTTTATTTTCATTGCTTATTTATTTCCATAGATGCTGCCTGACCTGCTGAGGATCCAGCACTTTGTGTGTGTTGCTCTGGATTTCCAACGTATGCAGAATCTCTTGTCTTTAAGGTTATTTGGTCTCGGTGTAGAGAGCAGAAGAGTAAACGTACAAATCAACCAGTGTTTCACTTGAAAGAGTGATTGGAGACCTAGAGGTTGGAAGGATGGAGTAAGATTGTGAGTGTTGCATTATCGACATCAGGTTCCTGGTTACGGCTTGCTGAAAGGAAAGCATGAAGTAACTGTAGCCCTTCCGTATGTCACCTCATATCGAGAACTCTCATGGTGCAGTCTCCATGGAAGTGTGATCAACCTTCAATCTTTCACATGAGTCTGAGCTCCCTTCAGATCCACTAAATGAATACAAAAGATCTCAAGAGGAGAAGGGAAGCCGTGTCATGTCCTAGCTGATATGTATTGCTTATTCAAATAAAATTAATTATTTGGTCATTGTCATATTGCTATTTGTAGAATCCTACTGTAAACACATTATACATTACCAAATTGTCTGTAAGACACTACAGAAAGAATGAGAAAGCCCTATTTAAAGCTCATCCCTTATTCAAACTGACACTGGGTCTTGCTTATCTCTTATCCCTGTAGGTGTCAATCGATATTGGCTCCTGATCTGGCAATGCTTCAGTTTGAGATTATTGATCTGACTTTCAGATTCCTGTTAGGCACTGTCCTTTTATTACTTTTTCTTCTTCCTAGGCATTCCCTTAGGATTGAGAACAGTATGCTTCCACTCCTGTTTTGCAGGTCATGAGTGATCATTGTGGGAATAACCAAATTTTCCACATCTTTATATTCACCCCACTCCCCCACTCTCAGCTTTTGGTAGGGATCGCTCTCTCTGTGATTCCCTTGTCCATTTGTCCTTCCTCACTAATCTCCCTCCTGTCACATTATCTCTGAAAGTGACGGAAGTTCAATACCTGCCCATTCACCTTCTCCCTTACCTCCTGTTAGAACCCCAAATGGTCCTACAAACACGTCACCTGTGAACCTGTTGGGGTCATCTATTGTATCCGGTGCTCCCAATGCGGCCTCCTCTACATTGGTGAGGCCCAGCGTAAGTTGGGGGACTGTTTTGTTCAGCTCCTCTGCTCCTTCTACCAAGAGCGGAATTTCACGGTGGCCAACCATTTCAATTCCTATCCCCATTCCCATTCTGACATGTCGGTCCATGGCCTCCTCTTCTTATGCCAAGATGAGGTCACTCTTGGGGTCAGGAGCAGCATCTCATATTCTGTCTGAGTAGCCTCCAACCTAATAGCATGAATGTCGATCTCTCCTTCTAGTATTCTTTCCCTCTTCTTCTACTCCCCACTCTGGCCTCCTGCCTCTTCTCGTCACCTGCCTATCACATTCCCCTAGTGACCTTCCTTCTTCCCTTTCCCCCTTGGTCCACTCTCCTCCCCCATCAGATACCTTCTTCTCCAGCCTTTTATCTTTCCTACCCACCTGGCTTCACCTATCACACCCTTCCCCTAATCGGGCATCTTCCCCCTCCATTTCCAGTCCTGAAGGAGGGTCTCAGCTCTAAACATTGACTGTTTATTCATTTCCACAGATGCTGCCTGAACTGCTGAGTTCATCCAGAGTAACGTGTGTGCAACTCCTTCACAGATGGGTATGGCGAGATAATAGATTGTGAGATGGTGTGCTCCTGATCCCTGGATTCGAGGTTTTCAGTATCTCCTTCTCCACTCTGAACACTTGATAGCCAGAGATTCATGGGATGTTGCAACCTCCTCAAGGGAACTTTGAGACCTCAGCATCCTGACCCTTTGAGCATTCCTGATGCTTTATCTGTCATCACTTGCACACCGTGTCAGCAGTGTGTCCCGTCTACAAAGTAGAATGAGACTACCCCAACAGCACCCACCGAGCCCCAATTCTCCACCACCATAAAGAACCAAGGCAGCAAGTACATGGAGCATTGGGACTTGCAGAGATGCCCTCAATCTGCAACTTCCTGCCCAACAACACTGTGAGGGCATCTTCACCAGAAACACAGCAATGGTTCAAAATAACACACACAAAATGCTGGAGGAACTCAGCAGGCCAGGAAGTATCTATGGAAAAAAAAGTACAGTCGACATTTTTGGCCAAGACCCTTCATCAGGACTGGAAAAAAAGACGAGGAGTCAGAGTAAGAAGATGGGGGAGGGGAGGAAGAAACAGAAGGTGTCAGATGAAACTGGGAGGGGTGGAGGGGTGAGGTAAGGAGCTGGGAAGTTGATTGGTGAAAGAGATACAGGGATGGAGAAGCAAGAGTCTGATAGAAGAGGAGAGAAGGCCATGGAAGAAAGAAAAGAGGGAAGGAACACCAGAGGGAGGTGATGGGCGCTACAATAGGGTGTTGGGGAGCAGACCCAAGTGAAGGACACAGACACATAAATAGCATTAACAGAAGTGTGTTTATTAATAGTTGCCAGGAAAGCCGGGGAGTGAGGAGAGAATGCTTACATAGACGAGGATGCAGGACAACAAACAGGAGGAGCTCAGACACGAAGCCTGGACTTGGACTTGGATTCGGAGCGTGGACTTGGACTTGGACTTGGACACAGAGCCTGGACTTGGACCTGGAGCCTTGACTTGGACCTGGACTTGGACACTGAACCTGGACTTGGACTCGGACTTGGACACAGAGCCTGGACTTGGACTTGTACATGGGATGACAAAACCAAACAAAGTCAGACAATTCGTATCTTGGCTCAGATGAGTGGCAGATGGCCAGCAATCTCTTAGCTGGACACGAAGAAACAGAATTCCCAACTCGGAGTAGCTGCAAACGGCCGGACAACTCAGCTGGAAATGAGACGACTAAACCAAACAACAACAGACAATCCATATCTTGACACAGAGTAGCTCATGAAGCAGCAAACAGCCAGAAACCACTCAGCTGGACACGAAGAGACAGAATTCTGAACTCAGAGTAGCGGCAAACGGCTGGAACTACTCAGCTGGAAACGAGACAACTAAACCAACCAATGACAGACAATATGAATCTTGACACGGAGTAGCTCATGAAGTTCCCAATGGGCCAAAAGGCCTGTATTCTTTGTGGGCCAAAGGGCCTGTATTGTGCTGTAGGTTTTCTATGTTTTTCTAAGCAGCAATCAGCTGGCAATCCCTTAATTGGACATGAAGAGACAGAATTCCCAACTCGGAGTAGCGGCAAACAGCTGGACCTGCTCAGCTGGAAACGAGACGACAAAAACCAAACAATGACAGTCCATTTGTATCTTGGCTCGGAGTGGAGGCAATCGGTCAGCAAATCTCAGCTGGACATGAAAACGACAGAATTCGCATCTTGACTTGGAGTAGCGGCAAATCGGAGGGCAACTCAGCTGGATACGAAAACGACTAAATTCAATAAGCAGCCACAGGCACCGAAGCAACTTAGAGTCCACGGTTCTCGGCGGCTCCGGGACGAGCATAGCTGCACTGGCTACGGTGACGAACCAGTCGCGAGTAGATGTAAGCGGGAGTCTTTATACTGCCGGTTCGAATGAGGATCAGGTGCCCTAATCAAGGAGCCCAGTGGAACATGGGGAAAAGGAAATTAACTGAAATGAGGAGTCAACAGACCGGACCGTGACAATGGGTGGGCAAGGTGATAAGGTGAGAAAGGGAAAAGGGGATGGGGAATGGTGAAGGAGGTGGGGGTGAAAGTATTACTGGAAGTTCAAGAAATTGAAGTTCATGCCATCAGGTTGGAGGCTACCAAGATGAAACAGAAGGTTCCTCCAACATGAGTGTGGCCTTATCATGACAGTGGATGAAGCCATGGAGTGACATATTTGAATGGAAATAGAAAGTGGTATTAAAATGGATGGCCACTGGGAGATCCCGCCATTTTTGGCAGACGAAGCATGGGTGCTCAGCGAAGCGTTCTCCAAATCTATGTCGGGTCTCACCAATATACAAGAGACCACACCAGGAGCACCAAACACAGCATATGACCCCAACAGACTCACAGATAAAGTGTTGCCTCACCTGGAAGGACTGTTTGAGACCCTGGATGGTAGTGACGGAGGAGGTGTAGGGGCAGGTATAGCACTTGTTCTGCTTGCAAGGGTAAGTGACAGGAGAGGGATCAATGGGGAAAGATGAATAGACAATGGAGTTGCTTTGCCAGAACCCAAAGGTAATAAATGCTGACATGAGAAAATCTGCAGATGCTGGAAATTCAAGCAATGCACACACAAAATGCTGGTGGAACGCAGCAGGCCAGGCAGCATCTATAGGAAGAAGTACAGTCGACGGTTCGGGTCCAGACCCTTCGTTAGGTAATAAATGCTGGTCTTGTCTGTGATGTCCACATCCTAAAAATATATATGTCATAGGACTTGTGCTGTCTTTAGCTTCAACTCGCTTTGAGTCATTTAGTACAGAAACAGACATTCTGTATTAATGGAGACACAAGAGACTGCAAGTGCTGGAATCAAGATTAAAATTAGCTTTATTTGTCACATGTATAGTGAAGCATCAAAGCATTCACTGAGGTGCGTTGCTTGTGTCAATAACCAATATGGTCCGAGGATGTGCTGGAGCCAGTCAGCAAGTGTCTCCATGCTTCTGGCACCTACATAGTATGCCCACAACTTGCTAGCCCTGATCTGCATGTCTTTGGAAGGTAGGACAAATCTGGAGCCCCGGAGGAAACTCGCATGGTCACGGGAAGAACATACAAGCTCCTTGCAGACAGAGGCAGGAATTGAAAGCTCATCTTCTGATACCTGCTGCTTTAAAGCATTAAGCTAGCTGCTACATGGCCCAGCTCCTCCTGAAGCAAAAGACAAACTGCTGGAGGAACTTGAGGGATGAGTGGCAATGGAGGGGGATAAGGATTTATCGATATTTTAGGTCAGAACTGTTTCAGGATCTTACATTAATCCCATTTTATTGTCCTCACGTTCCCACCAACATTGCCAGATTCTACCACTAACCTACTAATCTGCACACCTTTGAAAGGTGGGCTGAAATCAGGGCATTCGGAGGAAACTCACGCAGTTACATCCGAAACATGCGAACTCCACACAGACAGTACTGGAGATTAGGACTGAAAACAATCCACTGGAACTGTGAAGCAGCTATTGTATTGGCTGCATACTGTTTTCATCCATTTTATAACTTGTTATATAGCTTGCTATCAAACATTGTCTGTTTACATTTTTTGTAAAATACTTGGGGGTCTTCCGCTGCATTAAGGATACCATATGTTCTCCCCATGACTGCATGGGTTTCCTCCAGGTGCTCTGGTTTCCTCCCACATTCCAAAGACATACGATTCCTTGAACATAAGTCCACAATCTATGGACTCACTTTCAAGGACTCTTCGTCTAATGTACTTAATATTTATCATCATTATTATTATCTTTCTTTTTATATTTGCACCATTAGTTGTCTTTTGCACACTGGTTGAATGCCCAAGTTGGAGCAGTCTCTCATTGATTCTATTATGGTTATTATTCAATTATGGATTTTTTGAGTATGCCCTCATGAAAATGAATCTCTGGGTTGTATATGGTGACATATATGTACTTTGATAATAAATTTACTTTGAACTTTGATCTTTGATTAGGGTTAGTAAGTTGCAGGCTTGCTATGTTGGCATTGGAAGTGTGTCTGCTCCCAGCGCATCTCAAATGATGATGCTAACATCACATTTCACTGTATATTTCAATGTATAAGTGACAAATAAAGTTAATTTTTAAAAAAATTTGCTGCAGAAGAGAATTGATGCAAATTTCACAATCTCGCTGCGAAAATGAAATTCACTTTTGATGCAAAATTGTGAGCTCAGGGTTATGCCTTTCTGAACTGAAACAGCCATTTGTTCCTCTTGTTTGTGTCCCATGCAGATGGTTAGCAATTTGGCTGATTACTGCTGAAGTAAAGGGTTTAATTTATAAAGTGCTAATCAAACAGCTTGTTAATTGAAGCACCAACAGGGTAACAAGCAAAGGATGTAAATATACTTGACCTCTTCTTTCTTATTATTTATGGCTTTCGCCTTGCAATCACATTTCATGGATTCTGCATGAAGTTAGGATTATGCTCCACATTCCTTCTATTGATGAATCAACTATAATTTCTGTCCATGCCCAACTGCAACAACACATTGATTGCCTGAGTGATCTAGCACTCTACTGTCTCTGAGAACATTCCAGGAGATGAGATTGGGCCTCGTGGTGAAGCTTAGAGACAGGGCATGAGCCTGTGATCAACTCCATTTTGTTAATGAAAAGTGTCCATTAATTGCCAATTGAAGTGTCAAAGAAGATTGAAACATCGAGGCGAATACAGAAGGTGAGCGAAGATTCAATGTCGACTATCTTCATCTTGCTGTACTGTGACGGATCTCTGCCAGAAAAGGTGTCTGTATGTGTCCACCTATCTCCTCGCTTTTGTTGGATAAGGTGTCAGTGTGTGACCACCTATTTCCTTGCTATTCTGCCTCTGCGTTTGAGTTGTCCTCCTCTCCTTCGATGCCGTCGAAAGATGTTACCAAAGTTCTGCGATTCATGGACTCTTTCGGTTTTGTGTCTTTCATATTCTGTGTTTTCGCCCGTTCTTTCATATTGCTGTCTGAGCGATTTAATTCGGGGGGGGGTGTTGAGTTGGGGTTTATCACTCTTAGTACTATTGCAATTTAATTTTGGCATGTCTTGTGATTTTTTTTGTGCAGGGGTGGGGTTTGAAATTCTTGAGGTTTGACGATTGTTTTTCTGCATGGGGTTGGTGTTTAATGCTCTTGCTGCCATTGTGATTTAAATTTGGGGCAATTTGTAAGTTTTTTTTTGTGCGGGGTAGGGGTTTGAACGACTTCCATGGTTTTCTTTGCTTTGTGGCTATCTGCAGAAGGCGAATCTTAGAGACGTATACTGCACACTACTTTGATAATAAATGAATCTTTGAACTTCGAACATTACATTATGTAGCACTTTAAATGTCATTATGTATCCCAAGGTGCTTCACCGAAGCGTTGCAAAATGCTGACCCAAATACGGAGCTAAAAGATGATAAAAAGTTTGGCCAAAAAGTAGGTCAAAGTCAAAGCAGAGTTTACTGTCATATGCATGATTACATGTAAGCCCAGATGCAATGAAAAACTGACTAGTATTAGCATCACAGGAGCATAGCATCCGATATGCTGTATTTGCAAGAAAAACAGAAGTGGAACAAGGAGGTTTAGGGAGAAAAATATAGATGGTTCTAAGTTCGAATCCAGTGGGATCCCAACCTGGGCAGCAGCAGTATCTGTGCGGTAGGAAGGCCTGGCAATCGACTTCCATATCTTACCACGAAAACCCAGTGGACAACTACACTATCTATAGGTCCACCATGAGTCAACAACAACTCGATGGCAGTCAACAACAACAACATATATATGTATATGCCATATATACTGTTAAAAATATATCTGCTTTGCAGAAGTGGGGAAAATCACCAATGGAAAGAAAAGGGGAGGACTGAAGGTGAGGGGGTCATATTGAGGGTAAATTGATTGGAGGAAAAGTAAGGATAAGGTGTTAGGCTTGCTTATCCATGTCTGAGCCCAGCTGTGTCTGCAGCAGCAGAGTATAATTGCCATTTGATATAATTCAGACAGCTTTCATTAAAATAATGGACATAATGGAAATTAGTAAAATATGCAATTCATAGATTTGAAAATGGGGATTGAAATTTGTGATGTGCATTTCTTCAATCAGCTCCAGTTATTCATGTTGGCTTCATATATTACCCAAGAAAAAGCTTATACTCTGCATTGTTTAGACATGCCAATTCCATTCTGCTGATAATTTTTGTGTGGAAATTCTCAGAGGGTGCATGATTAGTGAGATCTCCGTGAGCGGAAAGTGAGAGTAATTTAGCTCTGTGAATTCAATGGAAATTGGAAATTGGCAGAATATAATTAATATCACTGGTGTGTGTGTGTGAAATATGCTGTTCTGTGGCAGCAGTACATTGTAATACATATTAAAAGCCTATAGATTACAATAAAACATAATTACAAATTAAAATAAATTACAAAAGTAATATATATATTTCTTACTGTAATTTATAGATTTCATTGTAATTTATAGCCATAAAACAGCAAATTTCACAACATATGCCAGTGATAGTAAACCTTATTCTGATTCACTGGTGTCATAGCAGTTAGCGTGACGCTATTACAGTTTGGGGCGTACTGGAGTTGGGAGTTCGGTTACAGTGCTGTCCTGTAAGAAGTCTCTGTACGTCCTCCCCCCATGGAATGCATGGGTTTCCTCTGGGTCCTCTGGTTCCTTCACATAGTCAAAGCTGTGTCAGGTATGTTAAATGGTCATTGTAAATTGTCCTGTGATTAGGTTAGGGTTAACTAGGGTTGTGGGGTTGACAAGGCAGTGTGGCTCGACGGGCCCAAAGGACCTACTCCACACTGCATCCTAATAAATAAATAAACAAACCGACAAATAAATAAATAAGAATAAAGAGTAAAACAGTAAAAGAAGAGCACTCATCAGCAATTTCTCACGGCTTCTGTGGGTGGGCAGTAAACCCACAGAAGCCCTTACCACAATGTGAAGATTAATTTTAGAAATATAACTGTTCTGTTAGTATGGCCTTCTCTACTTGGAGCAACAGAGGATGAGCAGTGACCTGATAGAGGTGTATAAGATGGTGAGAGGCATTGTTTGTGTGGATAGCCAGAGGCTTTTTCCCAGGGCTGAAATGGCTAACGCTGAGGGGCTTAGTTTTAAGGTGCTTGGAAGGAGGTACAAGGGGGATGTCAGAGGTAACTTAAAGTGGTGGGTGTGTGGAATGCACTGCCAGTAACAGTGGTAGAGGCAGATACAATAGGCTCTTTTGAGGGACTCTTAGATAGGTACCTGGAGTTTAGAAAAATAGAGGGCTATGCGGTAGGTAATTTCTTGGCAGTTTCTAGAGTAGGTTACATGGTCGGCACAACATTGTGGGCTGAAGGGCCTGTAATGTGCTGTAGATTTCTGTGATTCTATGATTTTATGATTCTATGTTCGGCAGACTGATCCCATGGACACAAATGGGAGAAGCTATAAAATCTCGAGTTCCATTCTTCTGTGTTTTTTGAGAAAGAGTTAAAGCAGTCTGTGTTAATTCGTTGCAACAGACAATCCAGTGGAAGAACACAAAAAGCAAGTTTGCCTCTGTGGAAGGAAAGGAACTGTCAATGCTTGGGTCTGTACCTTGCACCAGGACTGCAGCGATGTTGTTCAAACTGCTAAATTCTTCCAACAGTTTTCTTTTGTTGCTCTAGATTACTCCATCAGTCTCTTGTATCTCCAGAGACAATTCACCTCCTGCCTCTGCAACCCTGCAATTTTTTGACAGTGAGATTTATTTGAAATCTCCCAGTGAAATCCTCTAATGAGACAGAAAATTAGAAACCAGATGAAATAAGGACACATGGTAAATGAATTTCCACTCAAGTGTAACTGTGACGCATTCTGAATATGAATGCAAAGCAAAGGTAAATGGTAGAGTTTTGGAAATGAAAGGTTAGACACATCACAGTCGGAACTAGGTATGGAAAGTAGCAATATACTGTAAGTGGAACCATTTGGAAAGATAAAGTAATGCATCATACCCTGTCTGGTACACGACTGTTTGCGGAAGATAGCATTTATAATTTGCACAGGTCAATGTATTTCCATCATCAAATGCATGGAATTAATCCAATTTCACAGAGCTAACTTACTCTCACTTTCCATTCACAGAGATCTCACTTATGAGGATTTCCATACAAAATCTAACTGCAGAATGGAATTCTTGTATCTAAGAACATTATTTAAGGTTTTTCTTGGGGAAGATATGGGGCCAACATGTCATAATCACAGATTCTGCTGCAGGGTCTATGTGCCCACACAGGTGGGCTGCACAACAGGTTTGACAATCACACTTGTGAGTATGCACATTCTAGCTAATTAGTATTCCATTATGGTGGTATTTAACTCCCTTCTTCTTGTTCGAGTCTTGATAAGACTTGACCAAAGGCTCAGAAATGTTTACACCCCCGACTTATCCTTGCCCTTGTCTAGGGAAGAGGACTATTATTTCGACTGGCGCTATCAAGGACAGTATTCATTTGGTATTAGTTATTGCTTCCAGCCACGGTGTTGGCATTGATTTTCAGTTTGAGAGTTTTAGTTAATGAAGGTATTGGCTTAGCATTAATTGTTTTTCTTTTCCTTTAAATCCTGCAACAGTTCTCATTAAAGTCAGTGAACTGTTGACCTGGTTCTGTATCTCTCGCTCTCTCTGCAATTGGGCCATATCCAAAGGTTTTGACACAATATGGATAACTGGAGCTGAATAAAGAACCGCACATCAAAAATTTCAATAACCATTTCAAATCTATGAAATGTATATTTTATTAACTTCTTCTTACAAATCCCTATGTTCCTTATTTTAATGAAAACTGTCTGTATCATATCAAATGGCAATTATACTCTGTTGCTGCAAATGCAGCTGGACTCAGACGTAGAAATCAAGCCCAATACATTCTCCTTACTTTTCTTTCAACCTACCTGCCTTCAACATGATCCCCTCACCTTCAGTCCTCTCTCGCTTTCTTCCTTTTGGTTTTTGTCTCCACTTCCACACCATGCTCTGACCTCCTCTGACTTGTCTTACATTGGCCTCTTCCCACAGGATCAAGGATAAACTTTATTCACCATATACGTGCATTTACATGTATTAGGAACTTGCTGTGGTCTGTTGTCACGACATGCAACAAAAGCAAAGATGTTCAACAATTATAAGGAATAAAGATTATACAAAATGTAAAGTTAGAGGTTAAAAGAACACATAATGTGAATATGCAACCCGGAGAGGATACCCAGACACTATTATTGAACAAAACATCATACACAAGATAAGAAATGTTATATCTTTATACATGCCTCCCTCTCTGGGCAGACTCCTTCACACTCCAGGTTACATGCTTGCCTCTATTCTACCCCATGTCTTTCGCCCAAAGAACAGATAGAAAGAGGACAGGAGGTTCAGATACTTTTACAAGTAAGGGTGCCTAAATACTGCGAAGGTCATCTATGAACCGATCACTTCATCCCCCCCCATTGTCAAGAGAGATGAACTAGCTGTGGATAGGGAAATAATCAGTGTCTGCTGGGAAAAAAGAACTTCAAGGATCACCTCAACTGTGATTCTGCCCTTGACATTAGTGTCCCTAACTTCATCCTACCACAGCCTACCAAGTGCAGTCTTACTTCCACTCCGTCAAATTTCCTGCTGGCGTAGGGCAAATCTACAGGAGTAATGGGAAACTTATGTTACTTCCATTTCAGAATCAAGATCAGCCCAACCTCAGAAGTTAAGCTATACATTGCAAACTATGCTTGTGTTTGTGCTGGCTCAGAGACTGAAATCTAGTCATTGTTAACCCATTCACTGGAGTTTATAATCCTTGCATTCTTCTTTCAAAATAATGATGCTTATTATACGCTATCCTCCAATAACAAAGGCACACTGTGAAACATGATCTCAGAAGCTCCCCACAGGAGCTCTAACAGTGCAGGTGAAATTCATCATTACCTTTGTTTCAAGAATCACTCCTTAGTGTTAATGAGCAAAGAGAATCTATGATTATTGACAAGTAGCTTTATTGTCTAAACTAACCAGCACGTGAATTCATACACTTAGTACCTGTGTGCACACCCACTAGATTTCCCTGACTCTCCTGAGTAGTCAAAGAATAGAAAAGGTAATACCTGGACCAATGGGTCTACACTGTCCAGGTGTTCCTTGTAGTCCCAATGTACTCTCTATGTGTTCCACATAGCGTCGCATGCACTTGTATCTGCGATGGTTAATTTTCAAAGGTGTCGCTTCCTTGTATTTGAAATCCCTGCTTTTATATTCATTCCTTAACAGTTCAAATGTTGCACTTCAGTGTCATTGGCTGTAGTTGATCTGACTAACCTATAACAGCCTCTTATTGGCTCTGGTCCCAGCCAGCATCCATGCATTGCCCTTCTTCCTAAAGTGAAAACCGATAATTTTATGGCTCTTTCTTCCAAGTAACTAGGAACTAGTTTGAATCACTCAGGCAGACACTATTCACAAACCTGCATATTATATCTCACCAAAGAACACCTCACAAATAACTTATTTGGAAATTATCTCTTTTCCAGCAGATTACCTGGAGAATCATGTGTTTATTTTAAAACACTGATCAAGCCAAGCAGCCCATATTCACAAAATAGAGGATGCAGAGCAGCTTCACAAAATGGCAACCTCCATCCCTTCAGCCTCATGGCAAGAAAAAAGAGAATTGGTCTGTTTGCTTCCACTGTCCTTGATTCATTCGAATTCACTGATTTGTAGATTGTAGTTCTTTCTGGCCATCACCTTGAATCTACCAAAGGGCAAGTGTGAGCATCGTCAACTCAAAGCTCTCCTCCCACTTGTTCAACTATACTAACTTGATCATGTATTTGCCAATACCGGATATGATACTCATGAACTCTGACCTATCAGTCTAAGTTGCTATTTTACACGTGATGTACCAGATGTCATGGGTAGCACAGTTGCTTAATGGTCCTCACAATGCTTTACAGCACCAGCGTTCGCTGATCAGGGTTCAATTCCAGCTGCTGTCTGTAACGAGTACGTATGTTCTCTCCTTGACTGTGTGGTTTCCTTCAGGTACTCCAGTTTGCTCCCAATTTCCAAAGCTGTGTTAGTTATGGTTAGTGAGCTGTAGCCATGCTATATTGGCGCAGGAGGCTTGGCGACACTTGTGGGCTGTCCCCAGCACAACTTTGGACTATGTCGATCCAAATGACCCATTTCACTGTGTTTCGATGCTTTGATGTACATGTGACAAATAGAGTTCATCTTTGCAATGTACTGTATTTTAGGTAGCAACTCTTTGTGACCATTCCTTCTTTAAGCCTAGAAGTGTTTTTGTGAAGAACTTTGGACAATGGGTGATGCATTGAAAATAAATTTCCTCACTGCAACCAGAGTTATGAATGATACAAAGGGAGGTGGGAAAGCATGCTGTGTGGAGGCTGCAAAGAGTTTTCAGAACGATATTGATAGTTTGTGAGTGGGCAAAATGTTGGCACATGCTGTAATGTGGGAAAATGTGAGGCTGCTCATTTATAAAGAAACATGATGAAGCAGATTATGATCTAAATGGATACTGACTGAAGCAATCAGCAGTATAAAGGAACTTGGGGACCATCATAAACAACACGAAAAAAGAATTGGCACACAGGTGCACCAGGTAAGCAGGAAAGCTAATGAAATACGCAAACACGAGGAAATCTACAGATGCTGGAAATTCAAGCAACACACACAGAATGCTGGTGGGACGCAGCAGACCAGACAGCATCCATAGGAAGAAACATGGTTGATGTTTCAGGCCGAGACCCTTGGTCAGGTCTCGGCCTGAAACGTCGACTGTGCTTCTCCCTATGGGTGCTGTCTGGCCTGCTGCGTTCCACCAGCATTTTGTGTATGAAGCTAATGAAATACTAGCATTTATTTTAAGATGGCTGGACTATCCAAGGGGGGAAGCCTGACTCTAACTCTAAATGTCACCAGTGAAATTAGAGCTGGAATGTGGTGACATTTTTTTTCCCTTACTTACACCATCACTGGTGCCAGTTCAGAAAATCACCAGGATGATTCTGAGAATGGAAGGATCTTTTATAACAAGAAAATGTTGAACAGATTGAATCTGTACTCACTGGGGTTTAGAGTAGGGAGAGGCTTATTGAAACGGCTAAGATTCCTGGGGGTGGCGTTTCTAGAAGAGGTAAATATTCGAAGAATGTTTTCCTTCATGGGAGAGTCTCAGACCAGAAAGGCATAGGGCGAGATGTGGGCTTGAGGCAAATTGGATTAGCCATGAATCTTAAAAGATTCTCAAAGTATATCAAGCGAAAGAAGTTAGCTAGGGAGAGAAAAGGTCAATGCATCAATGCCCTGTGAAATGGAAAAGTCTCAACTGTATTTATTGCGGATAACGATATGGAAACTAATGGATTCAGGGGAGTGAGTGATGACATTCTGGAGCATTTCAACATTACAAAGGAGGAAGTGTTGGAAGCACTAAAACACATCAAGATGGATGAATCCCCAGGTCCTGATCATGTATCCTTGTATGTACATTGGAAGTAGCTGGGTGGAAACAAAGAAATCTTGGAAATAAATGAACTTCTCTTTAAACCTTTGTAACCTATGGATTCAGTGTTCCAATGCACTGCCTTTGTGTGCCTCCTTCCACTACTGAGCTCAGTTTTGGGAGTAACTGCAGCATCTGTCTAACCCATTCACTTGATACTTCTCAACTGAACACGCTCCACTTTTCCTGTGATTCCATGCTTTCTAAACCCAGCTGAGTTCTTCATGGGGGTTCAATTATCCACATTGAGCTTTACAATAATCAGCTTAATATTTATAGATAAATGGTGAAAAGTATATCAGCTATGCATGTTGTTTCTGCAACATGCTGATAGAAGCAGCATGCACACCGGATGCACTTCTTGTATCATTCATAGGGAAACCAATCAAACATCATGGTTGGAACTTTACGTTGATATCACCAGATGAAGAGGGACAGGGGACACTATATTCACATTCTCTTATGAGATAGAATGAGTCAGTCTATTGAGCCTTTGCCAGGTCTCAGAGAAATCCCATTTCACCCTCCACCCCAGTTTATTGCCCTGAACTTGTTCTCTATCACGTGTCCATCCAATGTCAAGCTAAATCTCCCAAGTTCTACAAGGAGCAATTTGCTGTGGGAAATGAATCTATCAACCAGCATGTATTTGGAAGGTAGGAGGAAACAGGGGAACCTAGAGAAAGTCCATGCAGTTACAAGGAGAAGGTGCAAAACTGCACACAGACAGCATCAGAAGGCACAACCAAACCTGAGCTGGCTGGAGAGGTGCGGCAGTGGAACTATCTGCATCACCACTGCACTACAGGCAAGAAGCGCTAAGCAGTGGGTATTCTGAAGATCCTATCAAGAATCAGAATCAGTTTTAGTATCACCGGCATATGTCTTTGCAGTAGCAGTACAACGCAATACATAATAACAAAGAAAAAAATCTGTGGATGATATTAATATATATGTCAAAGAGTTAAATTAAATGGGAAGTACATAGAAAAGAAATAATAAAGTAGTGAGGTAGTGTTCATGGGTTCAATGTCCATTAAGAAATAAGATGGCAGAGGAAAAGGAGCTGTTCCTGAATCATTGAGTGTGTGCCTTCGGGGTTCTGTACCTCCTTACTGATGGTAGCAATGAGAAGAGGGCATGTCCTGGGTGATAGGGGTCCTTAATGACGGATGCTGTCTTTTTGAGGCAACACTCCTTGAAGATGCAAGGAATGATGCAATGTGAAGTAATGCAAGATAAAGACAAAATGCAAAGGAAGATCTTTGTAGATATGATGAATGAGGTCTGCAGGAGCTTAGCGGATAAAGCCGATGCCAGTGAAATACATGCCTGGAGGTGGAGAGGTGACATCAATCAAATAGTTCAGTGATTGCTTTTCAATCCATTCAAGGGCTGTGGACTTCAGAGATTGAGCCAGAATTTAATTGCTCATCCCTAGTTACCCTTCAGAAGGCAATGATGAGTTGTCTTCTTGAAATGTTATAGTCCCTGAGATGTGGATATATCCTCAATGGTGTTGGGCAGGGAGTTCCAGAATTTTGACCCAGTGATGCTGAAGGTAGTACACTACACTTCCAAGTCAGAATAGAGTGTGCCTTGGAGAGCAACTTACAGGTAGATTTGTTCCCATGTATTAGCTGTCCTTCTCCTTATAGGTGGTAGAGGTTATGGGTTTGGATGTTGCTATTTAAGGAGTATAGGTGAGCTGCTGCAGTAAATCCTGTAGGTGGTGCAAAGTGTTGTTATTGTACATCAGTGCTGGAGTAAGGGAATGGTTGTGATTGGGGTGTCTATCAAGTTGGGTGGTAGGTTCTGTATGGTGCTGAGTGTCACTGAAGCTGCTGTCATCCAGGCAAGTGGAGAGTATTCCATTACACCACCAACTTAATCCTTGTAGAAAGTGGACAGGCTCTGGGCAGTTAGAGGTAAATTACTGATGTCAAGACTTCAAACAGGACAGGATCTCTGCAGAAAAACATACGTTAGAACATAAGACATAGGAGCAGAATTAGGCCATTCAGACTAATGTTGTGGTTAAGTGCTCAGCAAAGAGTCCAGACAACACAAAATGCATCTCAGGATTTCAGTAGTTTGTGAGTTGAGCAAAATTAAATTTTAATTCATTTGAAACACTCTGAACAGATTAACATGCAAATTGAACCACTGCTTGAAGCCAGAAACAACTACATGTAAGTACTTGAAGACCAAAAGCATACATAACATTGGAAACGAAGAAAGTGCGTAAACTGGTACAACATTACAACTACTTCTGGCTAAGAATTCTGAAACACTCCACATCACTGTGGGAGTAGCTTTTCAACAAGGACTGAGGCGATTCATAAAGGCAACTCCCCCATATCTTTTTAAGAGCAATTTCAATGTGCAATTAATGTTGGTCTTGTTTCTGATTCCTACAACTCCAGGATGAATAAATCTCTCCTTGATCTTTAACAATACAACCAAAAGTTTAAAAACATTCTCCAGAAGGCAGCTAATTGCATTAATGAGCAGGGATTAATTAATTGAGAAGTTTTTTTTTTGACTGCCTGAAACTGCTATAAGCTTGAAAGTAGCAGTTAAAAAAAGGCAGGGAGCTACTGAATTATTTGATGTTTAATTATTGTAGAAGCCAAATACTTCACGCCTGCTCTTTCCCCTCAGGGTCTGAGAGCTCCAGCGTTCTACACACTCCAGCTGCTTTCTTCATGGGTCTGATTTTACGGGGTTTTACCATAATTAGTGCGGTTCTGTGAGATCTGGTTAGCTCTGCTTGAAAGAATGATGGATGCAGGTTCCATTGTAAGAATTAAAATGGGACCGGATTAAAAATTGAAGAAGGTAGATGGAAAGAGCAATGGGAACGGGAATATTTAGATAGCTCTTTTAAAGAGGCTTTTCCCTTTGGTTGGATGAGACAAAAACGGTAAAGTATTTATGGGGGATCTGAAGGGAAACTACTTTACTGAGGTGTGGTCTCAATTATAATATTGAAGAGAAGTTTGGATGGGTACATGGGTGAAAAAGGTATGAGGGCCACGATCTAGGTGCGGGTAATTGGGACTAACTAAAAAAGCCAGACTGGCACAACAAGGCGGGCCAGATTTGTTGCAGGCATGATGGAGAGAATGGTCTCCTTTCTTCTATGATTCAAAGGCTCAAGTAAATGTGTTGGTTATTTAGAACTTTACATAGAATTACAGAGCACAGAAATAACTGGTAAAACTTTGATGTTTATGCTGCACATAAATCTGACATCATGCTTGGCCTGATTTGCTGGTGTTTCCAGTAGTTCCCGTTTTTATTTCAAATTTCCTGCATCTGCAGCTTTTTTTGCTTTTCATCAACAGGAGTAATGCATTTCATTAGCAAAATCAAAGTTCAAACTTCAAAATAAATTTGTTACCGAATGACTTTTTGGGGGGCATTTACAGTAGATACAAATAAACATAAAGGAATCAATGAAAAAACTAGTCACAAACAAAGTTGGATAAACAACCAGCGTGCAAAAGTTGACAAACTGCAAATACAAAAATAAAAACAATAATAGTAATACAAATAAGGCATAATGTTACTTAAAATTATAATATATATTAATATATGTATAATATATATTCAGTTATATTATAAATAATATACTTAGTCCATTATGCCACTGGTGTTTAGGGCAGCAATGAAGGTCCTCGATCTCTGGCGGTGTTCAGGGCTTACTTCACCATGTCAGTAGCTCCCTCTCAGTTTTCACTACTGTTACTCATGAAAATCCTGGGTGGAGACTCAGGAATACTGTCGCACTCAGATGTAGAAGGATTCTTCATTACTGTTTCTGTAACAATTCCGCTTTACCGGTCAGGGTTGCTAGACATGAGCTGAACCCCCAAACCTGGAGGACTGGTGGACACTCTTAGTCTGGACTCTACTCTTTGACCTGTTGGCACGGGTGACCCTACCAGCAGTCAAAGCATAAAGCCTTGACTCCAACCAACATAGCTCTCCAGGTCATTGAGGCATGCAAGCCTCCAAACCACAACAAAATTGTGGTCCTCTTGGAGAATAAATAATATAATTGAATAAATAATATTAAATCAGTATGAGTTGAAGCACCCTGATCAGTTAGGGGCATAGAAATTGCCAGGCTAAACAGGGATTACTAAGCATTCTTTCAGGATAGTATATAGGTTACAGATGCTCAGTGACTGGACCATTAACTCTGAGCGCAGATGATCAAGTCCTGCACTAAGGACTAAAAGCCAAATGTCAAACTGTCAACGTCATCCCTGTGACAGATCTTTAAAAGATCCAAAAGCTCAACATCAACAAAATGAAAGAGCTGCTCATTGACCTCAGAAGCAGGGTGGTGCACATGCTCCTGCCTACATCAATGGTGTTCAGGCTGAGGGGGTTGATAGCTTCGGGTTTCTAGGAGTGAATATCACCTAATGCCTGTCCTGGTCCTACCATGTCAACGTCATGACCAAGAAAGATCACCAATGCCTCTACTCCCTCAGGAGGCTAAAGAAATTTAGCATGATCAAGTTGACTGTGACCAATTTTTATTGATTCTGTGTCCTTTTTTATTGATTCTGTTTTGAGCATTCTATCAAAGCTTGGCTTTGCAACTGCTTTGCACATGACTGCAAGAAGCTTCAGAGGGTTGTGAAGGCAGCTCAGCACACCATGGGAACCATCTTCCTCTCCATGGACTCCATCTATACTTCTCAGTAAAGCAACCAACGTAATCAAAGAACTCACCCACCCTAGACATTGTCTCTTCTGCTCTCTCCCATCAGGTAGAAGATAAGCAGTACCACCCGGCACAAGAACAGTTTCTGTCCCACTATTATCAGTCTCTTGAATGCACCACTTGCCAAGAAAATTGAGTCTTGACTTCACAATCTATGTTGTTATGATCTTGCACCTTATTGTTTACCTGCACTGCACTTTCTCTTTAGCTGTTACAATTTGTTCTGCATTGTTGTTTAACCTTGTTCTACTTCAATGCACTGTGTAGTGATTCGATCTGCATGAACAGTATGCAAGGGAAGCTTTTCACTTTATCTTGGTACGTGTGTGAAGAATAAACCAGTACAAGTGTAGCCCCCCAGCCAGCCTCCGGGTCGCTCAGCTTGCTGTTGTCTAGGGAAGCAGCCCTCAGCCCCGCCAAACTGGGTAATAGTTTGTGTGGATGCTGTGTGATGTACCCCAGCCCGCCCAAATAACAGACAATACACCAGATACGATTAAATGAATTACAGTTTATAGGTATTTCTGGAACTATATGATTAATAGAGAATAGAATATAAAAGGAAAATAAAAGGAGCCACACTTATCAAAGTTCAATCTCTTCGTGCACAAACAGTTGGAGCTCAGGACTCTCCTTCTTCACCCTGCGATCCCCTCGGACCACCTCAATCTGCTGCCTGGGTCCAACAACGGTGGTCAACCAGTTGCTCCACACGAGTCCATCTCCGTCTCCTCTCCTTATCGAACACCCTGGACCTCAAACTCCTGCTCGGGGTCCAACCCCGTTAGCGGACTCACAGCACCTGGTCCATCCTCTGTCTCTCTCTCCCGCCTTCTGCCAAAAACCCGCGCATCACAATATCTTACAGACACACAGAAAAAATAACATCTATCCCAATTGGTTCGTAACATCTTCTTATGAATAACATAATCCAAACAAACTGCTAGCAGGAGGACTTTCTCAGCAGTTAACATAACAAAGAAGCCATTTTAATTAGACTATGCAGTAACATAAAAGAAGAAACCCCTTACACAAGTACCAATAATATTAGACTGATGCTACATGGAGTTTTGTCTGAGCTATCAAACTAAGGTTTTGTCTACACTGTCCACTGTGTGTGACCTTGTTACTTACATATTTTTTATCTTCATTCCAACAATGACTTCTCTTCAAAACAAAGAACTTAAGTGCTTTGCGGTAACCCAAGGCTGGGGAAGGCTTACATAAAATGCAAGTTCTTTTTTTGATTGGGTGCTTCTGTTTTGCATGTGAGCAACAGGAGGCTGTTGAGACCTGGTACGTTTCACATCTGGGCCTGGCATAACATGTTCACCACCAGAGGTCAGTGAGCTGTGATGAAGAAACGAAAACCGTGGGCTTGATGGTTCAAGACAGAGCTGGATCACCCACTTAAGGCAAAAGAGCTACATGGCGGGTCGTTTAGTTGCATGACCTGCTAGAGAAAGCAATGTAGCAATGCTAAATTGCATTTCTGCTGGGTTAACTTAAAAAATTAAATCTCCACATTCTGAATATATTTACCAGAAATGCATTTGGGATTGGAATTGGAACTGGATTCGGTTTATTATGCACATATGCACCCAGGTATAGTGGCAAACTTGTTCAAAGTAAATTTATTATGAAAGTACATATGTGTTCGTCCATCGTCGACAGCGATGAGGACCTCAACACCATTATGATGGTGTCGAGACTAGCACGTGATTTCAATTTAAATGAGGGAGAGTTGCGCAGCATCAGCCTCACTCTCTCTTCCCAATTTCCATCTGGGTCCAGTGGCAAGACAGAGTCGAGACGGCTGGAGATGGGACTAGGCGCAGTGGATGGCCAGGACGTCTTCTGTGTCTTGTCCTGCTCTACACATTCCACGACGCTTGCAGAGACCGCCTTCTTGACCGTTGGACCATCCATTGGTCTCGTCCACTCAAAGTACATATATGTCACCATAAACAGATATGCCTTGTGTACTTTACATGCTGATTAATTCATGACACAGTGTATTGAGGCAGTACTAGATTCGACAATACCAAAGTGCAGAATGAAGTGTTACAGCTAAAGAGAAAGTGCAGTGCAGGTAGACAGTAAGGGTAATGAGGTAGATTGTGAGGTCAAGAGCCCATCTTATATAAGGAATGGCTAAGAGCAATCAATCAGGAGCATGTGAAGGAAGGAAGGGGGTAGGCAAGGCATGTTCTGCTTCCACCAATTAAGCATGGATGCAAGTATTTGTGTGTCAGATTAGTGTTTCTCCAAAATGGGTTCAATTCAAATACATGTGCAAGGCCCTGCAATCAATCCAACAGACTTCCAAAAAACAAATAACAATTTGCATTTATACGCCAGCTCTAAAATAAACAAGTGCTCTTTGATGCTTCAGGGAAAAAAAACTGACAGCAAGGCTCAGGGTGAAATACTAAGCTTGAAGCTTGGTCACAGTGAGAAATTTTAAGAAGCGTATTCAGGAGGAGAAAGAGGTTGATGTGGTTGGGGTTGAATAAGGTTTCAGAGTTCATGGGTGACGTTGATGGAGGAATAAAAACTTGAGGTGTGCAAAAGCCCAGGAACGGAAGAATACCGAACTGTCAGAGCAAAGGAGTGGGGTGTGTCGGCAGTGAGATGGCGGGCTGGAGAGACAGTGGGGAGAAGTGAGGTTGAGGGCAGGTTTGAAAATAAGGAGCAGTTTTAAAATCAAGATCTCATTGGAATGGGATCTAACGTAAGTCAATTATTCAAACAGTGGCCCCACCGAGTGGCAACGGGGAGGAGGTGGACCCCATCTGAAGACATTCAGAATGCTAAGTCTGCTCTTCGCTTCAGGGATGTGGTTGGCCAAGTCCAACATGGGAGAGCTGGTCTCAAGCTCGTCCCAAAAGCTCCTCAGTGGCACAAGGCAACATCAGTGCAGAAGAGACGGCTCATGGTGGAGGAGGCGAGAAGACAGGAGGAGGCAGAGTGACATGCCAGGGCCATCTCAATGGCCAATGGACTAATTGGGAGAGCCTGGAAAAAGAGAAACTTAGCTGGTGTGACATCTGGCAGATGGAGGGATCTCAGCTAAGTTTTGTCATCAGAGTCACTTATGACCTCCTACCCACACGCCAGAACCTGAACCAGTGGTGGGGAGAAGACCCCGCTTGCTTTCTTTGTCAAGCACCTGGATCACTAAGGCACATTTTAACAGGATGCACCACGAGCCTCAGCCAGGGGCGGTACACTTGGTGGCATAACCCAGTTCTCAGACAGCTGGCACCAATCTTGGAACAGAGGCGAATCACCACAAATGCTCTCCCACAGACATTGGCAGGAAATGTCCACATCACACGATTTGTACCACAAGGCCAACCTCCAGAGCACCATATAACATCAAAAGATGTAAGCATTCTGCAGGTTGCTCGGGATTGGAAAATGGACATGGACTTGGAAAAAAAGCTTGTGTTTCCCCCAGACATTGCAGCTACAACACTCCGGCCAGACATGGTCCTGTCGTCCACAACAGCCAAGCTGGCATATGTTGTGGAATTGACAGTACCGTGGGAAGATGGTGTCGAAGAAGCTTATGAAAGGAAAAAGACCATGTACTATGAACTGGCAGCTGAAGCTGCCCAGAATGGCTGGAAGACCAAGATTTTCCCTGTAGAAGTAGGATGCAGGGGATTCGTTGCTGCATCTACGACCAGTCTATTGAGGAAGGTGGGGGTGAGGGGTCACTCCCTCCAACAAGCAATCAAGTCCTTGTCAAATGCAGCAGAAGAAAACAGCAATTGGATTTGGATTAAAAGGAAAGACAACAACTGGGCTGCAAGATGAAGACAAGAGGGTATGGAACTGAGGGGGGTGTATCTGGGACGCCAAGTAGCACTGTTGAGCCCTCCGGAGACGTCATGGGCTTATCAACGAAATGTCAAAGAAGGAAGGTGTCCACCTGATGGCCCCAATGACGTACCTACCCTCCCTCCTTGTCACCACTCCAAACCCATTGCCAACATCAAGAGTGTCAACTTATCATAGGGATTGAAACATCAAGTCCTAGTAGCTCTATTACTAATGAATACAGAGGTGCTGGATGACCAGAATGAGGTATGAGTTAGGATGTGGGCAGCAGAGCTTTGGATGAATTTGTTTATCACGGATTCTTGAAAAACTGAAGCATCCAAAAGATTTTGGACTTAGCTGGCAAGATTTCTTCTTTATAAAGAGGCAGTGGTTATACTGACATATATTTGGCATTGATGCTTGTATGAGTAATAAAGTATAAAACTTGGGTTGGCTTTCTCAGACAAGATTATGTTTAAACGTGTGTGGCAGGATATGATTTGAGAGGAATATTTTTTCCCGTATATGGCTATAGGCACTGCAGTCTGTCTTTAAACACTTCCAGTTGTGGGTTTGCTTCACCAGTGCAATGCACAACACCGAGAGCAACACACAACTGCTTCACCCATAAGTCACTGATGAAAGGTTAAAATGGTGGTCACTGTGAGATGGTTCAGGCAGCTGCGTAGCCTTGAAAGAGCATTTAGTGAATTGTGACTTGGTATTGAAATGTATTAAAGACATGTATTATACAAGTCTGATATGCCTATTGTCAGGCAGAAGGTTCAGAAGCCTGCAATCCCACACCACAACATTCAGGAAGAGTTACTTTGCCATAAACATTATTTTTTTAACTGAGCTTCACAACGCAAACTCTGCCTCAGCAACAGAACACAACAGACCATTCTTGCACTAGCATGGACTTGTCTCTGATTGTGTGTGAGTGTGTGTGTGTGTTTGCACTAAGGACTTTGTTTTTGCAAAGTCTACTTTTCTCTTTCTCCACTCTCTTGTATAATTTATGTCTAATTTATGCATAATTTATGTTCTCTATGTTGCTTCTAACTATGTGACGTGGCTACAAGCCAGTTTTTAATTGTACCTCACCATATTTGTGCTCAGGACAATAAACTCAACTTGACTCAATTTATTTATTCTTTGTTTCTGCCTACAATCCAGGAAGAGATAGCAACCAGTGACAACCAAGGGTTCAGAGTATAAGTGACACTGAATTAAATAAATTCTTCACATCTCCTGATTATGCTGTGTCAGCTTGAGGCTGTCCAGGAAACCAATTGGCCTTGTTATCTCTTGCAGAAGCCAGTCAGCCATCCTGCTTCCCAACTGTGGACCCAGTTCAGAACATCATGGGAGCCAGCCTCCCCTCTACGGACTCTGTCTGCATTCCTCGATGCCTCAGTAAGGCAGCTAGCATGATCAAAGACCTCGCCCACACCGGACATACAAAAGCCTGAAAGCACATACCACTAGTAATAAGGAGAGCTTTTATCCCACTCTCATCAAACTCTTGTACAATAAGATAGACTCTTGGCCTCACAATCTACCTTTTTATTATCTTGCACTTCTTCAGAGGCTTTTACATTTTATTCTGCATTGTTATTGTTTTACCTTACTCTAGCTCAATATAATGTGTAATGATTTGATCTGTATAAAAAGTATGCAAAAGAAGCTTTTTACTGAATCTTGGTATATGCTGTTACCAATATCAATACATCTACTTGAATTTGTGTGTGATCATTGTGTAAGGACAGGTTCACCATTGGCATGTGCATCCCTCTGTGATGCAATAACTCAAGGAATGTTGTCATGAAGAATGGACACTTGGGTAACTCTAATAGAGATGTCAGCATCTCCAGTTCTTCAGAAAAGAAAGAAAGAGATGAAAGAGAATTTAAGTTGGTCAAATAAAAGCAGGAAGCATAACCCCTAAACCTTAGGCAGTCCATGATCTCTGGCTTACTTAAATCAGCCCATTAATAATAAATTCAATAAGTCTTTAGAATAAAACTTAGAGTCACAAGAAAGACCGCCAATGCTGGTATGCTACAGCATTTCACGAAGTGCTGAAGGAACCCAGTGGGTCTTGCAGCATTTATGGACAGAAATGGATGGTCAAGATTGCAGTCTGAGGCCCTTCATCAGGACTGGAAAGAAAGAGGAGAGGAGCCTGATTAAAAGGGGAGGGGGAGGGGGAGAAGCACGGGCTGGCGGGTGAAAGGTGAGTCCAAGATTTTATTCGACAGTCCACAATTTTCTCTTATCCGATTCCATCTTCTTCAGTCCTTCATCACTTTCACCTATCACCTTCCAGCTTCTTATATCATTCCCATTCTTCCATCCCTGTTTAACTTGGATCTACATATCAGCGGCCAGCTTCTGTTCTACTTCTCCCTGCACCCTTTTATTCTGGCTTCTACCCTCGTTCTTTCCAGTCCTGAGGAAGTGTCTTGACATACAAAGTCGGCTGTCCACTTCCTCCATAAATACTACTTGACCTGCACTTTGTCTGAGAATAAAACATAGTAAATAGATCATAACTGCTAAAGTGTGTATGGGCAGAGGAGGGAGTTGAGGAATGGCAGAGTTCCTGAGGGAGGGTGAGGTGTGCACATTTCATAGAGGATTGGATTCCCAGCACCAAGACGAGCCCCTTTCAGACATACCGAAGTAGACTTCACAGACACCATGGAAGCTATTGAATAGCTGGTATTATCGTATCCAATCATTATTATTCTGGAAATGGATTCCAGATGGGTGTTGCAGACAGCTGGACTCCACTGTGCATGCCTGGGAACTTCAATACATTTTTGCAAGGGCCCATGAGTGTTTTGGAATGAAAACTATGCGCTTTCTGTGCCTCACCTAAAATTGCTGAGCTCTTCTATTTCATTCACATTTTAATTTTCACACAGGTTGTACCGTGCTGCATGCAGTTTCTGGGCAATAACCTTTATTAAAGTTTTGCTGCCTCCTAACAATCAGTTGTCTAGTTTTGTTAACATTTAATGAGATATTCAATGGTTAAAGTTCAAAGCAAATTTCTTAGCAATATATATATATGTGTGTGTGTGTGTGTGTGTGTGTGTGCGTATTACCATATATTACCTTGATTTCCATTTTCTTTCTGGCATTTATAGAAAAAATAAAGAAATACGACAAATGATGGTTGTCCATCGATGACAGGAAACCTGGTGGGAGAGTTTTTAAAGTGGAAAAGCCACTGCACTGGGAAAGTTCCACTCTCTCAGCCTCAGAAGTCTTGGTCCAGTGGTTCAAACAAGCGTCACAAACTGGGGTCTTCCTTGGTTGCAGTGGATGGCCATGACGTCTTCTATGCCTTGTCATGCCCTTCGCTCTCCACAGAGCGTTGCAGTACCACCTTCCTAGTCATCGGATCTCCCTGTAGATCTCATCTGCCCAGTTCAACAGAATAGTCTTCACATGCTACGGCAGGCATGCCCTATCTCACTGGGGTATGAGGCCCCTGGCTACCCTCAGCTGGTTTAGCCTGCCTGCTGAAGCAGTGTACTGGGTGTGGCCACTGTGCAATGCCAACAGCTACTTGGAGCCAGAGGTGAGAGCTGAGTGGCTGGTGGGGACCAAAGGTGAGAGAGCTGTCCCAGAATGGACACCTCAAGCCCCTTCACCAGAGGTACTACCCCTCCCTGGACACCCCATAGACCAGTGGTCCCCAACCACTGGGCCGTGGACCAGTACCAGGCCGCAAAGCATGTGCTACCGGGCTGCGAGGAAATGATATGATTTAGCGATATGAAACAATATGAGTCAGTTGCACCTTTCCTCATTCCCTGTCACCCACTGTTGAACTTGAGCACCCCCCCCCCCCCCCGCTGTTGGCTGGTCTGCAAGAATATTGTCAATATTAAACCGGTCGGTGGTGCAAAAAAGGTTGGGGACCCCTGTCATAGACCCTGGAAGAAATACAACAGAAAAAAAACGGACATAAACAAAGATTGACAAACAACCAATGTGCAAAAGAAGACAAACTGTACAATTAGAAATAATACTGAGACCATGGGTTGAAGAGTCCTTGAAAGTGAAAGTGCAGATTGTAGAATCAGTTCCAAGTTGTGGTGCGTTGTTATCCATGCCATTTCAGAGGCCTAATGGTTGCAGGGTAAGAACTGTCCTTGAACCTGGTAGTGTGTTACCAGCATAAATGAGGGAAATAACAATAGTTAGCCCTTATCCAAGTGCCTGCTAAATCATTTGATCAGTGAGTTAGTTTCAGTAAAAAAGCAAATAAAAACCATGGAGTTAACAAATTAATGACTGTAATGAGTCCAATGGATCCAGAGTAACTGGTATGTTCTTTGTGTGAGATGTGGGAAGTCTGGGAAGTCTGGGAGATCTGTATGAGATGAAAGACATCGAGCTGCAGCTCCTTAAAGACCGTGTTAAGGAATTGGAGCTACAGCTTGATGTCCTTCATCTCATACAGGAGAGTGAGGAGGAGATAGATAGGAGCTACAGGGAGGTAGTCACCCCTAAATTGCAGGAAGCAGGTACCTGGAAGACTGTCAGGAAAGGGAAAGGAAATAGGCAGCCCCTGCAGAGTAGGCCTGTGGCTGTTCCCCTCAATAAAAAGTACACCAATGTGGATACTGCTGGTGAGGGAGGAGGGCTGGATGACACAGCGACCAGGTTTCTGTCAGTAAGCCTGGCTCTGTGGCTCAGAAGGGAAGGCGGGGGGGAAGAAAAGGAGTGCCAGTAGTGTTAAGGGATTCCATTGTTAGAGGAGCAGACAAGAGATTCTGCGGATGTGAAAAAGAAGCTAGGATGGTATTTTGTCTCTCAGTTGCCAAGGTCAGGAGTGTCTTGGATCAGGTCTGCAACATTCTATAGGGGGAGGGTGAGCAGCCAGAAGTCATGTAAGTATTGTTACCAATATTGGTAACAATATGCACCAATTGGAGGAAAAGAGAGGAAGTCCTAAAGAGAGAATATAGGGAGTTAGGCAGAAAGCTGAAAAGCAGGACTGCCAGGATGGTAGTCTCCAGATTGCAGACCGTGCCGTACACCAGTGAAGGTAAGAACAGGATGATTTGATAGATAAATTTGTAGCTGAGGAATTGGTGCAGGGGGCTTGTTTTCAGATTTCTGAATCATTGCGATCTCTTCTTAGTACGATCTGTACAAAAAGGACTGGTCACACTTGTACCTGAGGGGTACCAATATCTTTGCAGGCAGGTTTGCTAGAGCTGTTAAGGAGGGTTTAAACTAATTTGGTAAGGGGATGGGAATCAGAGTGTTAGCGCTGAGGATGGAGCAGTTGATATACAACTAGATGCATTGTGTAAGAGACAGTGAGGAAGGACAGGCAGATGATAGGGCAAAATAGCAGTCGGTGGGATGAGCTGAAGTTTAGCGTGGGAGCAAAATCCAAAAGAGAGGTGAATACAGGACTAAAAGTGTTATATTTGAATGCACACAGTATACGAATAGAGCAGATAGAGATTGGCAGGTATGACATTGAGGGGTATCACTGAATTGTAGCTGAAAGAAAATCATATTTGGGAGCTTAACATCCAAGGGTACACATTGCATCAAAAGGACTAGCAAGCAGGTCGAGGGGTTGGGTGACTTTGTTGGTATAAAATGAAATCAATTCTTTAAGAGGTGATGACATAGGATCAGAAGGTGTAGAATCCTTGTGGGTAGAGTTAAGAAAATGTGTGGGTAAAAAGACTCCGATGGGAGATATATACAGGCCTCCAAATAGTACCCAGGATATGGGATACAAATGACAATGGGAGATAGAAAAAGCATGTAAAAACGGCAATGTTACTGTAGTGATGGGGTATTTCAATATGCCAGTAGATTAGGAAAATCAGATTGGTGATGGATCCCAAGAGAGGGAATTTGTAGAATACCTACGAGATGGTTCTTTAGAACAGCTTGTGGTTGAGCCCACTTAAGGAAAGGCAATTCTGGTTTAGTTGTACTGTAATGAACCAGATTTGATTAGGGAGCTTATGGTAAAGAGGGTCTGAGGAGACAGTGATCATAATATGATAGAGTCCACTCTGCCTTTGAGATTGAGAAGATAAAGTCAGACATATTAGTATTGCAGTGGTGTAAGTGGAATTACAGAGGCATGAGAGGAGAGCAGGCCAGAATTGATTGGAAGGGGACATTAGCAGGATTGACAGCAGAACAGCAATGGCTGGAGTTTCTGGGTCAATTCAGAAGGTGCAGAATAGACACATCCCAAAAATGAAAAAGTATTCTAAAGAGAGGGTGAGGCAACCATGACAACATAAAAGCAAAAAGGAGTGCATACAATATATCTAAAATTAGTGGGAAGTTAGAAGATTGGGAAGCTTTTAAAAACCAACAGAAGCTAAAAAAAAGAAAACCATAAGGAGTGAAAAGATGAAATATGAAGCTAAGCTAGCCAATAGTATAAAAGAGGATACTAGAATAAAAGAGAGGTGAGAATTGATATTCGATTGCAGGAAAATGATGCTGGTGGGGTAGTAATGGTAGACAAAGAAGTAGCAAATTTAATAAGTATTTTATGTTGATCTTCACTGTGGAAGACACTAGAAGTATGCCAAAAATTTGACAGTAGCAGTGAATGTAATTGCTATTACTAAGGAGAAGGTGCTTGAGAATCTGAAAGGTCTGAAGTAATCTGGACCAGATGGACTACACCCCCAGGTTCTGAAAGAAGTAGCCAAAGAGATTGTGAAAGCATTAGTAATGATCCTTCAAGAATCACTAGATTATGAAATCTCATTAAAAATTATATTTAAAAAAAGAATCACGAGATTTTGGAATGGTTCCGGAGGACTGGAAAATTGCAGATGTCACTCCACTCTTTAAGAAGATAGGGAGGCAGAAGACAGGAAATTATAGGCCAGTTAGTCTGAGCTCAGTGGTTGGGAAAATGTTGAAGTCCATTATTAAGGATGAGGTTTCAGGTACTTGGAGGAACATGATAAAATAGGCCAAAGTCAGCATAGTTTCCTTAAGGGGAAATCTAGCCTAACAAATCTGTTGGAATTATTTGAGAAAATAACAGGCAGGATAGACATAGGGAGAATCAGTGGATGTTGATACTAGCATGGATAGGAGATTGGCTGATTGGCAGGAGGCAAAAGGTGAGAATAAACGGAGCCTTTTCTGGTTGGCTGCCAATTCCACAGAGGTTGATATTGGGACCACTTCTTTTCACGTTATATGTCAAATATTTGGATGACAGTTGGCTTTGTCGTCAAGTTTGCAAACAATTTGAAGATAGGTGGAAGGGCATGGAGTCTGCAGAAGGACTTAGATAGATTGGGAGAATGGGCAAAGGAGTGGCAGATGGAATATGGTGTAGGGAAGTGTGTGGTCATGCACTTTGGTTGAGAGAATAAAGGCAGACTATTTTCTAAATGGGGAGAAAATTTAAAAAAATCAGAGGTGCAAAGGGACTTGGGAGTCCTCATGAAGGATTCCCTAAAGGTTAATTTACAGATTAAGTCAGTGCTAAGGATGTTTCCTATAGTGGATAAATCTAGGATCAGAGGGCACAGCCTAAGAATAGAGGGACATACATCTAGAACAGAGAATAGTGAATTTGAATTTACCAGAGGGTAGTGAATCTGTTGCATTCATTTCCACAGACGGCTGAGGAGGACAAGTCGTTGAGTGTATTTAAAGCAGAGGTCGGTAGGTTCTTGACTAGTCAGGGGGTCAAAGGTTACAGGGAGAAAGCAAGGGAATGGGATTGAGAGGAGTAATAAATCAGGCATGAGGGAATGGTACAGCAGAATTGATGAGCTGAATGGCCTAATTCTGCTCCTATGTTTTATGCTCTTAAAGTCTTATAATCTGAACTGCTTAAAATCACATATGGCAAGGTACTGCTGCGAGTTTGAATGTAATTGGGAAATATTTCAGTCTGACATTCAGCTTGTTATATTTAGAAAGGATGAACTTGCATTTATTTCACACTTCATACATCCCTGGAATGCAAAGCAATTCACAGTCAATAAAATTCATTCACTGTTGTAAGAAGCACAACAGTCAATTTACATACAGCAAGGTCGCAAACACACTAATGTGGAAATTACAAGATCTTCTGTTTGTTTTTTGTGTATGTTGTGCAGAAGGATAATTATAGAGAAAACACTCTCTTCTTCAGAATGAACATAGAACATTAGAACATAGAACAGTACATCACAGTACAGGTTCTTCGGCCCACGATGTTGTGCCAACCTTTTAAACTACTCAAAGATCAATTTAACACTTCTCTTCTGCAGAAACCTCCATTTTTCTTTCATCTACTTTTTCGTAAGATCTATTCAAAAGATTCTGGCTGAAAGGCCATGCAAGTGCTAAGTTTCATGATTCATTCAAGGTGAAACCTCCAAGAATATAGAGTCGCTTATTACTACATTGGCATTTCAGACAAGAACATTATGTTCAAGCCTCCAGTGTAAAAATCTACAAGCATTTCAAAGGTTCAAGGGTTCATTTATTAGCAAAGTATACAGTTCTGAATTTTTTTTCTTCTCCAGATAGCCACAAAACCAAGAAAGAAAAGAACAACAGCACAATCATCTACCCTCAAATCCCTCCTCCCCACACAAAAAATTATCAAAAATGGAACAGGCACATCGACCCTCAAATTTCCCTCCCCCGCACACAAAATAATGAGAAAGAATGGGTGAAAAACATAGAATACAAAAAAAAACTAGAAAAAGTCCACAGACCAGGTCCACATCCAAAGCACAGAAAACCTGAGCAACGTTCTCCCTCTCCATAGCAGAGCTCACCAGCGATAAAAGCAAGTGCCCCCCCTGATAGCAGAGTGACTTCACCAGCAATAAAAGCAAGTCTCTCCTCTCCATAGCGGAAAGTTCCCCCAGTGATAAATAGGCAGGCAATCGGTGTTTCAATCTTCCTTATCTCTTTAATCGGCGAACAATGGAAGTCTTAATTGGTGAAATGGAGTTGAACATTGGCTTTCGTCCTCTTGCCACACGGTTCCCATATGCAGCTTCTGCCTCTTGGAATCCCCTCAGAAACTGCAGAGCGATGAAACATCCAATCGATCTCCAAGCTACAAATCACAGGCTCCAACATTTCCAGAATCACATTCAAGATGAAAAACAAACAAAAAAGACATAAAAGAAGTGAAATATATGGTTTCATGATCTACCTAGAAAATGTCGACCGAAGGAGCATTGTACACAGGCGCCATCTTGACCAGAAGGGGCCACCTTGATTCAGTTAACTTAGAAATGAGTGAACTACTATCACAGCTAACACCTCCGCCGCAGAACATCTTTTTATTCTGATGTAGAATTACTTCTCACATTAAGCTCTTTATTTGTTTGTATAGCTGAGAGGCGGATACAAATTAAATCTCATTTATAAAATCAATTATGGACAAAAGGTGAAAGAGCCAAGATGCTGATTTATTTTAAGCATTCTACACAATGGGAGTGAAGAGGTGTGCGATTTTATATACATGAGTGATTGAGAAAGTGGTGTGATTGTGAGGATGGAAACCATCTAGTCCCGGGGGTTCCCAGCCTTTTTTATTGTTGTTGTTGTCCCTTTCCTCACCTTGTGGCGCATCGGGCAGCAACCTTGTCATTTCTTTAGCATTTTTCTTTGTTTTATGAGGCTGAGTTGCTGGCTCAACATGTACAAGGAGCTGGCCGGACTCGAACCAGGGACCACTCACCTCATAGTCCGGTGTGGATGCTGCTACACCACTGACCGGCTAAACTTTTCTTATGCTATGGCCCAATACCATTAAGTCTATGGACTCCAGGTTGGGAACCTCTGATCTAGTCTTAGCAGAAAGTTGAAAATGCTGGTGGGTGACAGCAGGAAGGTCTAGGATTAGTAATGGGACAATGATTTTAAGCATCGTCCTCTAAGGCAACCAGTCTAAGCTCATTTCGAGAACACTAAAAGGGGAAGAAGCACTGGCAGACTAACTCACCATTTCCAGTTTACAATACCAATATTTCAGGTAACAGCAACCAAAGTCAGAGTAAATCTGCCATTCTTCATCCTCTCAACCATGTGCAAATTCAATATTGCTAACTCCTCTATCTTCTTCCAGCGCCTCTTCACCATATCCAAGCTCTTTGTAATCATTTCCAGCCTGACAAACCTTTCATAAGTCCTGGACTTATTTTCCATCTGGCATAGTTTGCATTTTGTTGTTTGATTGTTTGTGGTTTTTGTATTGCTATATTTATGCTCTATTCTTGGTTGGTGCGGCTGTAACGAAACCCAGTTTCCCTCGGGATCAATAAAGTATATCTATCTATCTATCTATATTCCTGTACTTCCAATTCTGTGCTCACAGGTACCCTCGATTTTAATTGCCTCGTCACTGACCACTGAGACAAACAAAACACAAATCAAAAAGGGAGACAGATAGGCCACCTGCCTCAGCATTCAATATGATCAAGCCTAATCATCCCCAGCCTTCAACTCCTCTTTTATACCAGTTCTATATGGTCCTGAACTGCTGTTAATTTTCATGAACTATCTCCCCCTGTTTAAAATACCTCTACACCCTCTTGAGTTGGCAATTCCAGAGATTTATCACCAGCTGAATTTAGCTGCCAATGCTACACCCACCCTCAAGTCTGAAACACTTTCCCTAAGTCCTCCACCTCTAAAATTTACCTCTTTGCCACAGCATCTTCCCCGTGTCTTAGTCTCATGTTTTATTCCAATTTTGGATGGTTATTTTGGTTGTGCTGGGATCTAATTACCGAGGAGTCATGATTGTATAGGGATTAGCATAACACTAATCACGCCAGCGACTGGAAGGTTGCGGGTCAATTCCCCTCCACTGTCTGAAAGGACCTTTTAAGTTCTCACTGTGATCAGTGGGTTTCTTCTGGGTGCTCCGGTTTCCTCCCACATTCCAAAGACATAGGTATTTGTGTTAGCAAGTTGTGGGCATGCTAAGTTGGCACTGGAAACTTGGTGACAATTCTGGGCTGCCCACAACACATCCATGGACACTGAAGGCTGTTGACCAAACACCACATTTCACTGTATGCTTTGATGTTTCAATGTACAAGTGAAAAATAAAGCTATTCTTAATCCTAACTATATAAATACAAGCTTCTGTTACTTACTGAATGTTTAAACATCTGCTGCCAAATATTCTGGGACATTATCAGATTGCCAAGCGTAGTGACTCTTGGAGCTTCAAGTGATAACTAAAACTATTTAGATCTTCAGGCATGCATTTAAATGATGTCACTGTCACCAGGAAAATTGATGTAGTATGACTAAAATTCAAATCTGGTCCTGTTTTCTGCAGGGATATCCTTAAGTGCGATCGCTGAAAACTGTCAGGATGAGCGTTGACAATGACTCGACACAGATACGAAGGGACAGCTGACCCTATCACCGTGAGCGCTGGCGACAACTAAACCCAGGTGCGGAGGAACAGAAGACTCCCACATGGAGATGAAACAAGAGGCTATATAGAGGAATATCAACAAAGCATCAGTGGCACTCTTGGGCGACACTGCCAGGCAAATCGTTCTAAACACAAGAGCTCCGCGATCCCTGCGAAACTGAAGTCCACATTAACCAATCATAGAAAACGGAAAACCCATGCCAGTCACAAGTATTTGACAAGGTTTAACTGAAAGTACAAGGGCTTGGCAATTCTCATTAAGACAACAGGTGCTCGAAAAACTTAGAAGCCCAATACTCTATAGCAAGACGCAGGGGACCACAGAGCTCATGACAGTATTGCCTTCCCAGGGAGCACTGGGGAACTCAGGACAGGTCAAGTAAAAGCTAAGACAGACCTATTGCTCTTGAGACTGGGCTGAAAAATTCAAACAGACCTGGCCCTCTCAAGACAGGGCGAGAAAATTCAAAACAGAGCATATAACTCAGGAGTATTGCTATATAACTCAGAAACAATGCATACAATCCAGATCTGGGCTGTACCCTCCAAATATCCGGACTTGCCTCTCAGTTTTTTTTTGCACTACCTTACTTCCTATTTTTCTATTTTCTGTTTATGATTTATAATTTAAATTTTTAATATTTACTAATTTTAACTATTTTTAGTATCTTTAATATTTAATATCTGTAATCCAGGGAGTGTGAAGCGCAGAATCAAATATCGCTGTGATGATTGTATGTTCTAGTACCAATTGTTTGGTGACAATAAAGTGTAAAGTAAAGTATGAAGTATAAAACTCAGTAACAATGTATATGGCTTGCAAACGTTGCATATACAGGTAGCTTGGAAATACCATGGGAGACCTCACAAACCTTGTGAACATAGAAGCTTGAAAAAAGTCTTGAATATATACTGGAGAAGCTCGAAATGTAGACTAGGGGCACTCGGAACAAAAATAGTCTGGCTGGGGCTGATTGGAATGGTCCCATGGCAATACATGCTGTACTTATTTTCCTGCCGATGTCTGTTAAGAAGCTTGTGTGTTCTCCTTGGGACCATGTGGGTTTCCTCCAGGTACTCTGGTTCCATCCCACATTGCAAGGGTTAGTAGGTTAGTTGGTCATACGGGTGTAATTGGGTGGTGAGAGTTCGTTGAGCCAGATGGACCTGCTACTTTGCTATATCTCTAAATAAAATAAAATATTTTGTGACCAAGGTTAGAGAGCGATATGCTAGATATCATTGCACCAGCCCATTTCCCTCACTCCTCTCCACATCACAATATGTATCTGTAAGTTTACAGCATTTACTTGATAACATAGTACTCCTTGTTTCAGTACACATCTGCTGAGATAAGAGGATATCATGCTTTGTACAGTATAATGTAGGCCTATTGACTAGTGCTCGGCTTGCTCAAATTGCATCATAGGTCTCCTGTCAGGGTTATGATGTTAGACCAGAAGCGGATTCTCTACCATGAATTTCAGACCGCACCTGAACTGCAAAATGTAAAAGTAAAATGCAGCTCACAATTCCTGTTTTGCCCCACCCCTGATACACTGCATATGCAAACTGATGCTTTTGACAAGTGAGATGTGTATGAGGATCTTATTTAGTTACCTCAGTGCCTCTGATATGCTGGAATGTATCAAAGCTCGGTGAGGAAGCTAGGCTTCAAAATGTATCTTAGGGGAGAAGAGTGTGGTCGAGAGGTGGGAATATATAGAATTCACATTTGTGAATTTTAATAATTATTTATTTCTCCCCTAGCATTTTGGACTTCTGCTGGTTTGAGACAGAGCTTGCGCTGAATTTCTGAAGGTCAGTAGTGGTTAGTGCAATGTATTACATCGCCAGTGATCTGCATTCAATTATGCCAATGTCTGTAAGGAGTTTGTATATACATGATCGCATGGGTATGTTCCGGGTGCTCTGGTTTTCTCCCTGTTAGGTTTTATAAGTCCAAAACATAAAACTAATTAAAGTAAAATCTGGAAATAACGTGTGTTAGTTTCGGTTTACTGAAAGTGAGGCGCGCGCATATGATGTGGTGGCGTGATGATGTATGCCATTCACATACTTTTACATGTCACCTGTAATGCACTATGTAAACAACAATGAAAGCTTAATAGAACAATATATTTGCAAATTATTCAGATATTACTGAAATGTAACAGTCCTCCCTGATTAGCTATAAACTCCAACTCAATATAGAATGCAATTCAACTCTATTATTTAATGTGTTGCTCTCTAGTCAACTATAAACATACAGTATACTATATAATACAACTATTATATACATATCCACAGCTGAGTAAATCTTAAATTGTCCCATTCAGGTCTAATGATTTAATCGCTGAGAGGATTTCTTACTCTTATGGGATAACATCTTCCTTGACAAGAAGGGGAGGGAGGGAAGTAGGTCACTCTGCTTGGCATTTGAGACTTGTGGCTGTGAAACAGTCTCGGGTCCTGGGGCCTCCTCCGTGGTGGTTGTATGAGTTGACTCTGGGACTGCAGGAGGTAGTTCTGACAGCTGTGGATACCTTTCTTTCAGAAACATTGGCATCCCGAACAGTGCATGGCAAGTTTCACTGGACGATGTGGACCATAATGTGCGAATACAGTCTCTGATGTCACCATTTACTTTATCCTTAGGAAAGCCGCCTCACGCTGCTTTGTACATTGCCAATTCTTTCTGATCTGTAGTAATGAGTACAGTATCAGATTTGGCAGGAACCTGTCATCATAATTGTCAAATCATATAACCATATAACCATATAACAATTACAGCACGGAAACAGGCCATCTCGGCCCTTCTAGTCCGTGCTGAATGCTTTCTCTCACCTAGTCCCACTGACCTGCACTCAGCCCATAACCCTCCATTCCTTTCCTGTCCATATAGCTATCCAATTTTACTTTAAATGACAATATCAAACCTGCCTCTACTACTTCTACTGAAAGCTCATTCCACACAGCTACCACTCTCGGAGTAAAGAAGTTCCCCCTCGTGTTACTCCTAAACTTTTGCCCCTTAACTCTCAACTCATGTCCTCTTGTTTGAATCTCCCCTCTCAATGGAAAAAGCCTATCCACGTCAACTCTATCTATCCCCCTCATAATTTTAAATATCTCTATCAAGTACCCACTCAGCCTTCTACGCTCCAAAGAATAAAGACCTAACTTGTTCAACCTTTCTCTGTAACTTAGGTTCTGAAACCTAGGTAATATTCTAGTAAATCTTGTCTGTACTTTCTCTATTTTGTTGACATTTTTCCTATAATTCGGTGACCAGAACTGTACACAATACTCCAAATTTGGCCTTACCAATGCCCTATCCAATTTCAACATTACATCCCAACTCCTATACTCAATGGTCTGATTAATAAAGGCCAGCATACCAAAAGCTTTCTTCACCACCCTATCCACATGAGATTCCACCTTCAGGGAACTATGCACCATAATTCCTAGATCCCTCTGTTCTACTACATTCTTCAATGCCCTACCACTTACCATGTATGTCGTAAAAGGGACTGCAACTGTGTCACATTCTTTGGCTTTGGGGCATCTACCATGGCTTCAATTTTCTCAGCATGCTTGTGTAAATTCTTAAGCGTCAATTGTGTGACCACAATAAGTGATGTTTGGTTGAAAGAATTGACATTTGTTACATCATGCTCTGAACCCATAATCTTCTAATTTTTTTAACAATGTCTTGAGATTTTAGAGATGTTCCCTGTCAACCTTACCAGTAACAATGTCATCCAGATAACACTGAGTCTCCAATCAACCTTGCAACACCTAGTCCAAAGCTTGCTGCCAGAGTGCAGGTGCAGATGCTACACCAAAAATAAGTCTATATTATAATGATAAAGACCTTTGTGAATGTTTATGATGAGAAATACTTTGGACTCTTTTTCCACCTCAATCCGTAGGTGGGCCACAGCTAAGTCCACTGTGCTGACGTGTTGTCTTCCAGAAAGGTTTGCAAATATAACCTCTATCCCGGGCAGAGGGTATTGATATACTTACAATACAGGGTTGATGGTGACTTTAAAATCACTACAGAGCCTGACTAGCCCATCCTTCTTGGCTTCTGGGACAATTAGCATTGCCCATGGGCTCCACTCAGCCTTGGAAAGAATTCTTTCAGCCTCAGTGGATACTTTATCACAGATGGTATAGGGAACCTGACACGTTTTGTAAAACTTGGGTGTCACATTTTCATTTAACTCTACTTTACCCTTGATATGTTTGAGTTTCCCAATACCATCCTGGAACATTGTTGTGGCATCATCCAGTATCTTTCTTAATTTACTTTCAGTTGACTCTATTTCAGGGGATGTGGCATGCAAATGCTGGATGGATTTCCAGTCAAGTTAAGTAGTCTCAGCCAATCATGGCCCCACAACGCTGGCACTCCAATTTTTACTGCATATAGGCCCAATGTGGCTTGTTGGTTGTTGCATTTCACTGTTACGAAAGTCATTCCCACTTGAGTTATATTTCCTCCAGTATGTTCATAGTTGCATATCTGCAGGCTTCAGTTCAGTATCTTTGAAATGCTGTTCAAACTCATTTTGTGGAATGACTGAAGCAGCCAAGCCAGTGTCCAATTTGATTTTTATTAAGTTCCTTTCACTTCTGGTGTAAGCCATATCACTTGTCTATTGTTAGATTTCACATTGTAAATCTCAGGGCTATTCAGTCCTATGTCACTCTCATCATTATCAGATTGTTCACTAACAACTTGATTTTTTATCTTTTTCTCTTCCCCGTGATCCGTTTATTTTTGTCTGCTGACATGCTCTTTCTATGTGTCCTATTTTGTTACATTTTCTGCAAGTTTTGCCTTTAAACCTATATTGGTCTGGTGTATACAGTACTATGTGAACCCTTACCAGATAACACAAGTTGTTCGGCCAGGTCGGTTTCTGTTTAGATGTCGTAATTTTTCTCATGTTCACATTCATTCCTTACTGCATCTCAATTCTGTCTCTGTTTGGTTATTCCATTGATACAGCTATTTCAACTGCTCTTTTAAATGTAAATTGTGCTCCAGTAAGGAGCCATTTTTGAATGCTTTGTTGTAAGATTCTTCAAACTGAACAAACACTCAGTGCATCATTACACCCATTATTAAACTGTCAATGCTCAGACAACTTCTTCAACTCAGCCACATACACTGAAATACCCTTTCCTTTTGATTCCACTTATGAAATCTAAAGTGTTCTGCAATCAGAAGTGGTTTTGTTCTAAATTCTCCTGCATTACTTTCACGATATTAGCAAAGCTAATATTGGCTAGTCTGGTTGGATCACTTCTAATCAAACTGTGTGTCTTTAAATCTAATACGCTCAGCAAAACTGGCACTTGCTTCTCAACATCTCTTCCATTTGCTTTAAAATATTGCTCAAATTGCCTAGTATACATATTCCAGTTATCTGTGGTACAATTGAACACATCTATCTTACTGATGTAGCCATCCATTTCTACTTTTCTTTAATGATTATTTTCACCTGGTACTTACCACTTATGAATCTGTGGATTTGTCTGTTCCCTGTCTTTTTTTTTAATCGATCATGTCCGTCCCTTCCTGAAGAAGCACGTGTTGCACTCTTTTTGCACTTGACAATTTGTTTGCAGCACTTTAAAAAAAACTCGAATGTTTTGTGCACTTTTTTTAACTCGAATGACTCACTGTGCTTCTGCAGGTAGGTGGCTGTCTTGGGTTTGGTTAAAACTTCCACAATGCTATTATTATGTTTTGTAATGCAAAAAACATAAAATTAATTGAAATAAAAACATGGAGCCAGGAATAACGTGTCTTAGCTTTGTTTTTACTTTAAGTAAGGTGCGCATGTATGATGTGGTGGTGTGATGATGTATGCCATTCATGTACTTTTACATATAATCCACAATGCATGATGTAAACAATGAAGAATGCTTAATCGAGCAATATATTTACAATATTATTCAAATATTTCTGAAATATTAAATATCAACACTACCACATTCCAAAAGCATATGGATCAGTAGGTTAATGGGTCACATGGATGTAACTGGGCACTATAGGCCTTTTGAGCTAGAAGGGCCTATTACCATGCTGTATCTCTAAATGAAACAAAATATTTCAGCACTAATCATCTGAAAACTCACCGTTACATTTAATTCAGTTAAATAATATATGTTTAAAGTCTGTGCTTCATTGAGTATTTTCATGGTTCACTGTATCTGACTTACTTTTACTACCAACCCGCTGCCCAATTAATGAAATAAAAGCAGTGATGCCAGAAATAAATAAGGTGATGTTTCTATTTTAATGTTTTCAGCAGAACTGGATGCTCAATTAATGATCTGTTGTACATGCTATCAAACTCTTGTACTGAATTGTGTTTCTGTCTTTGTAATTCCACATTAAATGAAAAACACTAATTTTATTTTATGTCAAGAGAAATTGTGATAGAAAAACAAAAGAAGTTCTTTTTTATCAGCTTTAATAGAAAAATGCATTCTGAAACTTCTTGGTCAATATGAAGCACATTTTCAGTCACAAGGAAGGAAATGCAGGCTCCAGTTTCTGTGAAACAAGGTCCCAAAACAGCAATGTGGTAAGATTAGATCATCTGATATTTTGTTAAGTTTTGATTAAGGAGTTTATATTGACTGGAGTAACAGGAAAAATTCCAGTGCTTTTTGTTAAAGTAGAACTATTAGATTTTTTAATGTTCATGTAAGAGTGACTAGAGACGTGATTTAACTGTGCAGCTGAAAGAAGTCAAAAGAACAATACTTCCTCAAGTACAACACCATTACTGGACTCTCTTTGGCCTTCCACTTCTTACTATAGCACTTGAGTACCCATCATTGAAAAAGGAAAAGGCTTGGGTGTGATGTAGGAACTGGGGTAAGTAGGGGTTGATGGGAGCACAAAATATGGAAAAATCCTTGAAAGTCTATCAATCAAAACTGAAATATATAAACATATAACCATATAACAATTACAGCATGGAAACAGGCTATCTCAGCCCTTCTAGTCCATGCTGAACGCTTACTCTCACCTATTCCCATCTACCTGCACTCAGCCCATAACCCTCCATTCCTTTCCTGTCCATATACCTATCCAATTTTTTTTTAAATGACAAAATCAAACCTGCCTCTACCACTTCTATTGGAAGCTCGTTCCACACAGCTACCACTCTCTGAGTAAAGAAGTTCCCCCTTATGTTACCCATAAACTTTTGCCCCTTACCTCTCAACTAATGTCCTCTTGTTTGAATCTCCCCTACTCTCAATGGGAAAAGCCTATCCATGTCAACTCTATCTATCCCCCTCATAATTTTAAATACCTCTATCAAGTTGCCCCTCAACCTTCTACGCTCCAAAGAATAAAGACCTAACCTGTTCAACCTTCCTCTGTAACTTAGGTGCTGAAACCCAGGTAACATTCTAGTAAATCTCCTCTGCACTCTCTCTATTTTGTTGACATCTTTCCTCTAAGTCGGTGACCAGAACTGTACACAATACTCCAAATTTGGCCTCACCAATGCCTTGTACAATTTTAACATTACATCCCAAATCCTATACTCAATGCTCTGATTTATAAAGCCCAGCATACCAAAAGCTTTCTTCACCACCCTATCCACATGAGATTCCACCTTCAGGGAATTATGCACAATTATTCCTAGATCCCTCTGTTCTACTGCATTCCTCAATGCCCTGCCATTTACCATGTATGTCCTATTTTGATTAGTCCTACCAAAATGTAGCACTTCACACTTATCAGCATTAAACCCCATCTGCCATCTTTCAGCCCACTCTTCTAACTGGCCCAAGTCTCTCTGCAAGCCTTGAAAACCTACTTCATTATCCACAACGCCACCTATCTTAGTATCATCTGCATACTTACTAATCCAATTTACCCCCCCCCCCATCATCCAGATCATTAATGTATATGACAAACAACATTGGGCCCAGTACAGATCCCTGAGGTACACCACTAGTCACCGGCCTCCAACCTGACAAACAGTTATCCACCACTACTCTCTGGCATCGCCCATCCAGCTACTGTTGAATCCATTTTACTACTTCAATATTAATACCTAATGATTGAACCTTCCTAACTAACCTTCTGTGTGGAACCTTGTCAAAGGCCTTACTGAAGTCCATATAGACAACATCTACCGCTTTACCCTCATCAATTTTCCTAGTAACCTCTTCAAAAAATTCAATAAGATTTGTCAAACATGACCTTCTATGCACAAATCCATGTTGACTGTTCCCAATCAGACCCTGTCTATCCAGATAATTATATATACCATCTCTAAGAATACTTTCCATTAATTTACCCACCACTGACATCAAACCTACAGGCCGATAATTGCCAGGTTTATTCTTAGAACTCTTTTTAAACAATGGAACCACATGAGCAATACGCCAATCCTCCGGCACCATCCCCGTTTCTAACGACTTTTGAAATATTTCTGTCAGAGCCCCTGCTATTTCTACGCTAACTTCCCTCAAGGTCCTAGGGAATATCCTGTCAGGACCTGGTGACTTATCCACTTTTATATTCTTTAAAAGCGCCAGCACTTCCTCTTCTTAAATCATCATAGTTTTCATAACTACCCTACTTGTTTCCCTTACCTTACACAATTCAATATCCTTCTCCTTAGTGAATACCAAAGAAAAGAAATTGTTCAAAATCTCCCCTATCGCTTTTGGCTCCGCACATAGCCATCCACTCTGATTCTCTAAGGATTTTACAAAAAGCCGTACATACACGAAGACAGACAGCCACCCAATGTGCGAAGGAAGACAAGCTGTGCAAATACAAACAATACTGAAAACACGAGTTGCAAACTGTCCTTGAAAGTCAGTCCTTATGTTGTAGAATCAGTTCAGATTATGGGTGAATAAAGTTCTCGATGCCAGCTCAGGAGATAGGATAATAACTGTTCCTGAAACTGGTGGTGTGTGACCTAAGGCTTCTGTAGCAAAAAATAGCATGATCTGGATGATGGGGGTCTTTAATGATGGATGTTGCTTTGTTGTAACAGTGCTCCATATAAACATACACAATGTGGTTTTTGCCTATGATGGGTTACGCTGTATCCACCACTTTCTGTATCCGTTTCTGTTACTGAGCCTGGGTGTATCCATAACAGGCCATGATGCAAACAGTCAGGATACTCCCCACTCTGCAACTATAGATGTTTGTCAAGGGTTTTTTTTTGATGATGTACTGAATCTAGGCAAACTTCTAAGAAAATAGAGGCACAGGCATGCTTCCTCATTATCACAAAAAGACAATGTTATGATAACCATGGGAGATTTCAGCATACACGTGCACTGGGAAAATCAGGTTGGTAATAGATCTCAAGACAATTGAATGCCTACAAGATGGCTTTTTAGAGCAGTTTGTCGTTGAGCCTACTAGGGGATAAGTTATATTGAATTGGGTGTTACGTAATGAACTGGAGGTGATTAGGGAGCTTACGGTAAAAGAACCCGTAGAAGACAGTGATCACAATATGGCTGAGTTCAACTTGAAGTTTAATAGGGAGAAAATAAAGTCTGACATAGCAGTATTTCAGTGGAGTAGAGAAAATTAGTGGTATGAGAGAGGAGTTGGCCAAAGTAAATTGGAAGGAGATGCCGGCAGCGATGACAGCAGAGCAGCAATGGCGTGAGTTTCTGGGAAAAATAAGGAAGATATAGAATAGCTGCATTCCAAAATCAAAGAAATACTCAAATGGCAAAATAGTACAACCGTAGCTGACAAGGGAAGTCAAAGTTAATGGAAAAGCAAAACAAAGGGCATACAACAAAGCAAATATTAGTGGGAAGAGAGAAAGGTGGGAAGCTTTCAAACACGTATAAAGAGTAACTAAAAGATTCATTAGGAAGGAAAACATAAATATGAAAGCATGCTAACAATGAGTATCAAAGTTGATAGTAAAAGTTTTTTCAATTACATAAAAAATAAAAGAGAGATGAGTGTGGATAGAGGCCCACTAGAAAATGAGGCTGGAGAAATAATAATGGGAGACAGGGAGATGGCAGATGAACTAAATGAGTATTTTATATCAGTCTTCACTGTGGAATACACTGGCAGTGTGCCAGATGTTGAAGGGTATGAGGGAACAGAATGAGGAGGCATTAGTAATAATGTTTCAAAAATCATTGGACTCTGGCATGGTGCCACCGGACTGAAAAACTGCAAATGTCACTCCACTCTTTAAGAAAGGAAGAAGGCAGCAGAAAGGAAATTATAAATCAGTTAGCCTGACCTCAGTGGTTGGGAAAATATTGGAGTCAATTGTTAAGGATAAGGTTATGGATTTCTTGGTGACACAGGACAAGATAGGACAAATTCAGCATGCTTTTCTTAAGAGGAAATCTTGCCTGATGAACCTGTTGGAATTCTTTGGGAAGATTACAAGTAGGATAGATAAAGGGAATGCAATGGATGTTGTATATTTGGACTTTCAGAAGTCCTTTGACAAGGTGCCACACATGAGGCCACTTACCAAGTTAAGACCCCAGGGCATTACATGGCTGATTGGTAGGAGGCATCAAGTAGGAATAAAAGGGTCCTTTTCTTGTTGGCTGTCAGTGACTAGTGGTGTTACACAGGGGTTGGTGTTCGGATTGCTTCTATTTATGCTGTGTATCAATGATTTAGATGATGGAACAGATGGCTTGTTGCCAAGTTGACAAATGATACAAAGATTGGTGGAGGGCCAGGTAGTGTTGAGGAAACAAGATAGCTGCAGAAGGACTTAGACAGATTAGGAGAATAGGCAAGAACGTGACAAATGAAATATGATGTTGGAAAATGCATGGTCATGCACTTTGGTAGAAGAAGTAAATGGGGCAGACTATTTTCTCAATGGGGAGAAAATCCAAAAATCTGAGATGCAAAGGGATTTGGGAGTCCTTGTGCAGAACACCGTAAAGGTTAACTTGGTGGTGAGGAAGGCAAATGCAATGTTAGCATTCATTTCAAGAGAACTAGAATACAAGAGCAGGGATATGATGCAGAGGCTTTATAAGGCACTGGTGAGGTCTCACCTTGAGTATTGTGAACAGTTTTGGGCTCCTCATGGAAGAAAAAATGTGCTGGTGTTGGAGAAGGTTCAGAAGAGGTTCACAAGGATGATTCCAGGAATGAAAGGGTTATCACATGAGGAACATTCGATAGCTCTGGATCTGTATATGCTGGAATCTAGAAGGATGAGGGGAGAACTCATTGAAGCTTTTCGAATGTTGAAAGGCCTAGACCTGGTAGGTGTGGAAAGGTGGGGGAGTCCAGGACAAGAGGGCACAGCCCCAGGATAGAGGGGCATCTATTTAAAACAGAGATGTGGAGAATTTTCTTAAGCCACAGGGTGGTGAATTTGCAGTATTTATTACCACAGGGAATGTGGAGGCCAGGTCGTTGGCTGTATTTAAGGCAGAGATTGATAGGTTCTTGATTGGACATGGCATCACAGGTTACAGGGAGAAGCTCAGGGAGTAGGGCTGAGGAGGGGGAAAAAAAAGTATGGAATAGTGGAGCAGACTCGAATTGGCCAAATCCTGCTCCTACGTCTTATGTCTTATGACACTTATTTGCCTATCCCAGGACAGATGCCCTGATATGTTAAAGCCAAGAAATTTGAAACTACTGACCCTCTCTGCCTCAGTTCCCCTAATGAGGACGTTGTTATTGTGGGACTACTCAAGCCAGATTTTCAATCTCTTTCCTGTATGCGGGTTTGTTACCACCTTTGATTCACACAACATTATTGTCAACAGACAAATCCAGCATTCGAGTTGTACTTAGCCAAACGGTCATATGTGTAAAAACGATCATCATGAGCACACAACTCAGCGGTGTTCTTCTCTGCTGATGATGAGTGTGGAGGAGAGAGCGCTGCCTGTCAGTATTGGTCAGTGAGGAAATGAAGGATCTACCTAGTTTAATATTGCTGATAATATTGGCTGCATGCTGATGTGACTTCAGTCATCAGACAGTGCAGCTTTCCCTACCCAAGCATTCGGATCATTATAACAAGTTGAGAAGATGAAGCCACCGCTCTTCCTGCATTGTGAACTTGTTATGATCTTGTTTCATGTTTTCAGTGGCTGTTGAATTTAGCTTTCACCCTCTGTTTCAAGTTGGCTGTCCGATCTGTTTTACTAATAGTACCTTCAGCATGTCCTGCCACTTTCAATGACTTGTGTAAATACACCTCCAGCTGCCTGTGCTCCTGTAGCTTTGTTGATTAAACCTGACGTTTTCTAATGAGGAACATTTCTGACTCATCTTTAACCCTAAAACGGTATGACGTGTTCATATAAATTTAAGAATACAATAAACCCCAAAGTAAGAAGCGCATGTGGAAATTCAGTGGGAGTTGGAAAGCTGCAAGCAATTGAAGTCGTGTCTTTGCACGGATGAAAAAGACTGTTGACAGCTGCTCCTGGGAAAGAGTAAATTCACCAGAGAATCGATTCAGTATTCCAGCAACAACAGAGAAAAAGACAGAATCTAAGGGCAATGGTTCATTAACTTGACAATCTGTGAACAAATTATCTTCCCTGTTTTGCATAAAATACTCACAGCATAATGGGGCACGTTAGGAAACACGAGCTCTTGAAAAGGGTCAGAAAACATGGTGCTTCAGAAGAAGCCAGATTGCAGAAAAACATCTTGTTTTTTCACTTTCTTTCTTTCTTGTCAGGGATGAAAAGCATAAGGGAACACAGCTGACCTTCAACACGCTGCCCAAATGCTACACTTCAGGCCTGAGCCAAGATGTTATTATATGGAATAACACTGAAATGATAGCACAAAAATAAGCTAGTTGACACACAAGTTATTCATGACCTCTGCACTTCATTACATCATATTGTATTAGCATCAATCTTTGCTGTGTTTTTATTTGGCCTCACTTTATATGCTTCAGCATTGCATACTGCAGCTAATCCTTTCTCCTTAATTTCCAATGGGATTTATTGATGATTATCTGTTACCTATGAATATTAATTTTGCTCTTTTGCAGTATTCAAACATCTTAATAATTTTAAAGAGCTCTAAGGGTCACCATTTTTGGCTTCTCTTTTCCATAGAAAGTAGCCCCATGTTGTTACCCTTTCCTGACTATTATAAATCTGTTTTGGTACCATCTCTGTAAATCTTTAATGCGACTCTGCTTTGCACTATCTTCTCTGTTGGGTTGGTTATTGGAAGCTAGGACATTGCACTCTCAGTGGTCTAACCGTGGATCGGTATTACACAAGCAATGCATCGTAGAGACTGAAAGTCAGGGAAATACTCAGAAGGGTGGGCAGCATCTGTGGAGAGAGAAACATATGTAATGGAGAAGATCTTACTGATGGCTACTTAATGGATCTATGTGGAAGTTCAGACTTGCTGCAATGTGCATCTTAGTGGACCTAAGCGTAGGGCTAAATTGTGGCATGGCTAGAGGTCAGAAGTGAGTGGGTTTCACAGCTCCAGAGACCCAGGATCAATGCTGTCCATGGGTACTGGCTCTGTGGAGTTTGCTTGTTCTTCCTGTGGCTGTGGGTGTTCCAGTTTCCTCCCATTTCTGTAAGGTGTGAGGGTTGGTGGATTCATTGGCCTCCATAAGTAGCTCCTTCGTTGCAAGGTGGAGATACATCTCTACCAAAGGAGGAGTAAAACACTTCTTCTCTCTGCTAGCCTACAGGTCACCCTTGGGCAAGGTCTAGCATCTGCTTTGCCCCCTGATCAAGATTACATGAAACCATGGGAGCAGGTTGTGGATGGTCATATGAGTAGTCGGTACCTATCACAAGTCCTGGTTATGCGACCGTTGACACCAAGCAGATGATCTCTGAAGACTATTGATAATGCCTGGGGTCACCCGTCTTGTAAAGATACTGCCCAGAAGAAGGAAATGGCAAACCATTTCTGCAGAAGAAAATTGCCAAAAGCAATCATGCTCAAAGACTATGATCCCCCACGTCTTATGTCATGGCACATAATGATGATGATGGTGAAGTATCCTCAGATTCTGTGATAGAAACCGGGGTTGGGGTTTGGGGTATCTAATGGGTTTGTGAGATGAACAAAAAAATAGGATTAATGTAAATAGATGGTTGATTGTCAGCATAGACTCAGTGGGCTGAAAAGCCTGCTTTTGGTATTGATTTTCTCCAGGAGACTCATTAGAATGGGGTTGTACACCTTTACTAAAAGATATGAAGGTTGATAGCTCACACTTTCTTACTTTATTTTAGTTAGCATTTTTTTACTCCATTAACATACTGTAAGTTAAATATATTCTGCAGTGAATATAGTGTTTATCATGATTAAAGAATTTTATATTTTTTAATCATTGAAAAGTTTTTAAACATTATTTTTAAGTGCCTCTAATCTTCAGAGGCATCTCCACAGGCCTGCTATGCTAGGTGGGGTGATGAGAGAGCCTCATAGATTGGCTGTAGCAGTGTGGCCAATGAAGAGTATGTCAGAGAGTTATAGAGTCCTGGAGTACTACAGCCCCTATCTCTATCTCATACTGACAATGATGAGCTCCTTTTATGAGCACTAGGTACAGGAGTTCTCAACTGGTGTCCACAACCCCTTGCTTAATGGTATTGACTCACAGCATAAAAAAGGTTGGGAATGCCTGCATTTGGACATACCATCTTTAACTACCAACAAAGTTAACTTAAGACTGCACGTGAATTAGAATTTGATGCACCCCACATTGTAGTTACAATCATATTACAAAATGAACAGCAGTGTCTACCTTAGATACAGCATAGAAGCAATACATACACATCCCCATTACTAAAGAAGTGGAAAGGGAAAGTTTGGCCAGGCTTGGATTTTTTTTTAATTTCTTGGGGATAAGAGGGGAGAGAGTTACAAGAGACCTGAGAGGTAACAGCACAGAGAGTAAGGAGTATCTCGAACGAACTACCAGAGGGAGTGGTCGAGATGGATACAACTGCAACATTTGAGGCACTCGGCCTGGTACATGGAAGTGGGAGGTGGCTTGAAAAATTATGAGCTGAACATGGGCAATTGGAATTAGTAGGGAGGATGCTGTGGTCAGAATCGACCCGTTGGGCAGAAGGGCCTGTTTCTGTGCCGTATTACTCTGATAGCACTGAAATAAGCCCTTCAGCCTATCTAGGGTGACTGCAGGCATCCAGTGAGAGGTGAAATGCAAACACTAGCTAGCCATCGGAAGACTTAAGTTCTTCGGAGAACTGCGCACTGCCTAAGAACTCATTTAAGGCAACCCACTCTTTACACTACTCATATCCCAGTAGCAAAGAACACTCATTCATATTGAATTGATGCCAGCATCACATAACACAATTAAAAGATAAAATGTTCCGACTTTGACAGTTCAAATTTAGTGATTTAATATTGCAAAGGGCCAAACATCCTGCAGGAAGGACAGTGCTGATCCTTCACAGGAAGCTATCCACTGTCAATGCACACCATCGCTTGGACACTGAAAAATGAAGTTGAGCTTAATGTCACGTGCACAAGTGCTGTGAGCTACAGGTAAAATGAAAAACCTACGTGCGGCAGTGTTACAGGGCCCTAAATTCAGACAACACACGAGGCATAAATTATACAAGAGAATGAAAAGAAAAAAAAAGGACTGTACGAAGCAAGACTTCAGTGCAAAATAAATACAATCAGTGTCAAGTTCATGGTAGTGCAAAAGGTGTTCTGTAGTGTTCCCCTGCTGAAAGAGGATTAGGGTTGTGCAGGTCAATTCAGTTACCTGATAGTTGTAGGAAATTAGCTGTTCCTGACGTGTGTGTACGGTCAGATTCTCTCTCTTTGGTGGGAGTGGTAAAAGGAACATTGAGCCACTGAGCACAAGGTCAGGGACATCTGTGCTGGAAGAAGATCTGCTCAGCAGGACACAGATGCTACGCTTCAGGAGCAGGGGATGCTTCTGAAGTAGCAACAAAGAATGTGTGACATACAGGCGAACGTTAAGAGAGTGGAAGCCCACTGCAGTTACAGGATACACCTGTGTGTTCTGGATGCCGTTCCGATCCATATCTATGAAGTTCGTGTGCCTCTGAACTCAGCCAGTGCCACAAACCCCAGCCCCCTTGCATTTGGATGGTCTAATTATTGAGAAAATAAACGTGATGGCTCCAGCCTTTTACAAACAAGGTAGTAACTTGCTGGTTATTTGAATGCATCTAGAGACCACAGCTTGTGAGGTCACACAATTCTGTCTTGGAGTTTTGGGATAATCCGGAGGTAAATAAGATGAGGGCCCAGTGGCAAGGCTTGCCCCTCTGCTCCACCTGGTGGCAGGTCTTGTTCCAGCAAGGTGCAAGTGCTTCCATCAGACAGGGAACATCCTGACACTCAGCCCCTTCCTCAGGCCGTGGCCCTGTGAGATGTACCTTCGTGCAGATCCCCTCACTCTAGTGGAGCCGTAGGTCTGTGAGGAGCAAACTGTTGCTATCCCTATAGCTCTCGCAGTCCATCACTTTGGTCCTTGCTTAAGACCTAAGCCAACAAATATACTTTGCCAGGGACGGTTATTTATTTAATTTAATTTTTACATAGAGATACAGCATGGTAACTGGTCCTTCTGGCCATGAGCCCTGACTACCCAAATACGCCCATGTGACCAATTAAACTCCTAATCCGAATGTTATTAGAATGTTGGGGGGGGGGACTGGAGCACCCGGAGGAAACACATACTGTCACAGGAAAGATGTACGAACTTTTTTAAGAGATAGCAGTGGAATTGAATCCAAGTGACTGGCCCTGTAATAGCATTATGCTAACTGCTAAGCTTACTGCGATAAAGTAGCGCAGAAAGAAACGATCAAGTTGAAATAATGGAGGAGGTAGGAATAGGGTTTGAGAACGTGGCAGCACCACTGGGATGGGGATAAAAGTTCCCTGTCACTGATTAGAGAGGGCGAGGGAAGGAAGGTTTGGTGGAATGATGGCAAAAGAGGAATGTTTAGGTCCTGGGGAATGGGGAGGTGTAGTTAGGAGTAAGCAAAATTTTACCCACTGTATGGTACCTTCAACATCAAGCAGTTGTGCGGGGTTAATTTTGGAGGTGCGGGGGTGGTGGTCACTGCTCTCACCTCTCCCATTGGCTCTGCTTGTAAACACAGCCAATGATAAACATCTATTGACCTTATAAATCTATAATGATCAAAGGCACAATCTTCCAAAGCTGTCAAATTAACCTCTGAAGTTCTCAAAGTGAACTTGGCATACATATTGTGAACATCCAAAAACAATAACTGAAATGTTTCACTGTGTCCTCTTGACTTTTAATCCCTTCAATTGTCACCATGCTCTGGCCTTACTTTCACTGGCACCAGAAAACATCTTGACCCACATTGGCACTGGAAACCTTTTAATGTAGCTCTGAAACCATGATGAAGTTGACAACCTTCATTTTCTAGGAAGGATTGCATGCATTCAGCCTAATGTACTAGAGTTAAATGTAAGTAGTCAAGTTATATATGAACGTTTGAGCATATAAATCAGGAACAAGAGTAGGCTACCTCATCCTCCCCATTCAATCAAAATTGTTTATAATCTCAGCTCTGCATTCCTGACTACCGTCAATAACCTTTCACCCCTTTGCTTATCAATAACCTGTCTCCCTGTATATTAAAGATATTCAAAGATGTAATTTCCACTGCTCTTTTGGGAAGAGAGTTAGTGAGATTCATGACTCTGACAGAAAAAAGGTTGCCCCATTTCTAAATGGGTGAACCCTTAAATTTAAACCCCTAGTATCTGATTCTGCCTTCTCTACATCCATTTTATGAAGGCCTTTTTGGATCTTAGCTAATGACTTTTTCTGCAATATCTGTTGTTTCACTGGATTTTACCCCCCAATACCCATGTACTCCTGGACAATGTAACACACACACAAAATGCTGGAGGAACTCAGCAGGCCAGGCAGCATCTATGGAAGAGAATACAGCCAACGTTTCAGGCCGAGACCTTCATCAGGTTTGAAGAAGAAAAAAGACGAGGTATCAGAGTAAGAAGTTGGGGGAGTGGGAGGAAGAAACACACGGTGACAGTGAAACGGGGGTGGGGAGGAGGCGTGAAGTAAAGAGCTGGGAAGTTGTTTGGTGAAAGAGATATAGGGCTGGAGATGGGGGAATCTGAGAGAAGAGGACAGAAGGCCATGGAAGAAAGAAAAGGATGGGGGGAGAACCAGAGAGAGGTGACGGGCAGTCAGGAGATAAGCTGACAGAGAGAAATAGGAATGGGGAATGGTGAAGGGGAGTGACATTACCGGAAGTTCAAGAAATTGATGTTCATGCCATCAGGTTGGAGGCTACCCAGACAGAATATGAAGTGTTGCTCCTCCAACTTGAGTGTAGCCTTATTGCGACGGTAGAGGGGGCCATGGACTAACATTTTGGAATAGGAACGAAAAGTGAAATTAAAATGGGTGGCCACTGGGAGATCCTGCTTTTTCTGGTAGACAGAGCATGGGGTGCTCGGCAAAGCAGTCTCCCAATCTATGTCGGGTCTCACCGATAAACAGGGGGCCACACCAGGAGTACCAGATACAGCAGATGACCTCAACAGATTCGCAGGCGAAGTTTTGCCTCATCCGGAAGGACTGTTTGGGGGCCTGAATGGTAGTGAGGGAGGAGGTGTAGGGGCAGGTGTGACACTTGTTCCGTGTGCAAGGGTAAGTGCCAGGAGGGAGATCACTGGGGAGGAATGAATGGACAAGGGGGTCGTGAAGGGAGCAATCCCTGTGGAAAGCAGAAAGTGAGGAGGATGGAAAGACATGCTTCGTGGTGGGATCCCTTTGGAGATGGCAGAAGGTACAGAGAATTATGTGCTGGACATGGAGGCTGGTGGGGTGGACACTTCCTATTCCCATACAGATCTGTCAGTCCATGGCCTCCTCCACTGTTGCAATGAGACTACACCATATATTCCGTCTGGGTAGCCTCCAATCTGATGGCAAGAACTCCACCCCACCCCCCTGGTTTTACCTATCACCTTGTGTTTTATGTTTCTTCCTCCCCTTCCATCCCCCCCAGCTTCTTACTCTGACTCCTCATCCTTTTTTCTCCAGTCCTGATGAAGGGTCTCAGCCTGAAACGTCGACTGTACTCTTTTCCATAGATGCTGCCTGACCTGCTGAGTTCCTCCAGCACTGTGTGTGTTGCCTGGATTTCCAGCATCTGCAGATTTTCTCATGTTTGCTCCTGGACAACAAATGTTGTGACTCTAATGCCTCCTACCAAAGCGTGCCAGCTTTCATTTGCCTGTATTGGAGTTCGTTGGCCAGTTTTACAACTAATCTCCTGGAAGTACTGGCCCTGTGGGGGCGTGGCTTATTCTGCTCATTGAAAGCTGCTTCCATCGTGATTGGTCAGTTTAGGAACTGCAGCTGCTTTTCCAATTGGTTAGCCATCTGATGTCCAGTTTCAAATATCCCAGGCATAAATGAGCATGTGGAAGAGGTTTGCCCTCTCTTCCTTTGTTTAAGGCAAGTGGTGCACATGGTCATTGGGAAGGTATGCTCTGCGTGCGCTTTTAGCAAAGTATGATTGTTGAATGTATGTTTGTTGAATATTCAACTTTGTAGTTTCTGTAACTTGGGGAACATGAATGCATGGTTGAATGTTTACTGTTTGTAAATAAATTATTAATATACTTATTCACAGCCAGTGTTTTCTGTCTCATTCACCAGACCCGTGAACCTGATTCAATGTTGCAGTACTCTATGGTTTTGATTAAGCAGTTCTTTTCCTCCCACAAAATGCTGCTTGACCTGCTGATTTCTTTTAGCAGATTATGTGTTGGGGCAGATTCCAACATCTTGTATCTTCACTTTACAGCTAATCTACTAGATCAGTAAAGTTTTCTCACAGTTTCTTGTCCAGAGTTTCTGATCAGAAGGAAAATGAATTAGAATTTACATTGCTCTTTGGTAAAGATGTTTATCACTTCCTTTGATGGACTTGATCTAGTTGGCATGTGTATGCCCATGGCAGCTAATTTTATAATACTATTGCATTTTTGGGGTGGCGGAGTGGTGATACGTCTCTATCAAAGGAGGTGTAAGGTGCTTCATCCCTCCGCTATCCTGCAGGTCACCCTTGGGCAAGGTGTATCACCTACTTAGCCTGTACCCCCATCGATCATGTGAGGCCATGGGAGCAGATGGTGGATGGTTGTATGAGCAGCTGGTGCATATCACAAGTCCTGGTTATGTGACCACAGATGCCAGGCTGACAGTCTCTGAAGAGTATTGATAATGTGTGAGGTCTCCCGTCTTGTAAAGACACTGCCCAGAGGAAGGCAATGACAAGCCACTTCTGTAGAACAACTATGGTCATGAAAAGACCACAATCGTTCCATTAAATGATATGGCACATAACGAACGAATTGCCTTTTTAGATCTTGGGCAAAAAACAAATTGCTGGAGGACCACAGCAGGTCAATCAGCATCTGTGGAGGCAAATGGATGGTCAATGTTGTATCAGGACAGGAATCTAGTGGAAGGAACCAAGGCTGGAGGTGCCTTAAGCAAATAATGGGCAGAAAAAGATTTGCAACACTTATAATGTAATCCACAATGGAGAGGCAAGGAAAAAACCTACAAGGCCAAAAAAGAGAAAAAATAAGCATTGGAAAATTTCTCTCCGACAGCCCTCAGTTAATCAGGACCATTCCTGGAGATTTCAAAGACAGAGAATTTCACCTTTAATGCAATGTGATTCTCCACCTCAATGAGGAAAAATCCACTGCTTCTCGAAGTCAATATGGAAAGTCAGCACAACGTATGACGACCCTTTGGAAGTCCTTCAAATGAAATGTTACACCAATGTTCTGTTTAACAACATGTTAATCTCGATAGGGCAAAAGAGCTGTCCCGTCAAACTTTGACCCCCAGCTAAATCATTCTAAACAAGTTAACAAATAAGTCATCACACATGTGGGAGTCACGCAGTCACAGTGCACTATAGCACAGAAACAGATCCTTCGGCCTACCTACTCCACGCCAAACTGTTATTCTGCCTAGTCCCATCAACCTGCACCTGGACCATCGCCCTCCATACCCTTCCCATCCATGTACTTATCCAAACTTTTCTTTAACGATGCAGTGGAATCCACATCCATCACTTTCACTGGTAGCTCATTCTGCATGCGCACAATCCTCGAAGTGAAGAAGTTCCCCTCAGGTTCCCCTTAAATATTGTATCTTTCACCCTTAACCTATGACCTCTAGTTCTAGTCGTCCCCAACCTCAGTGGAAAAGGCCTACTTGCCTTTACCCTATTTATACCCTCATAATTTTGAAATCCTTGATCAAATCTCCCTTTATACTCCGGCATTCCAATGTTTAAAGTCCTAAACTTTCCCCGTAACTCAAGTCCTCAATTCCCAACAATATCTGTGTAAATTTTCTCTATATTCCTTCAATCTTTGACTATGGTACAACAAGTGTCATGCTTCAAAGGAGTCCTGAATGACTGCAGGATGTTTCTGAGTGATACAATAATATAATGTCTTAATAACCACTTTATTTATGCTGAATCACTTCCCTCAATAGCTACCAGCAATGTAGAACAAATATTCCCTTGAAATATTTAATGACCTAATTTAATTTATTTGCAGCAACATACTCTCCAAAAGGAGCACAACCTTGCTGTGGTTTGGAGGTTTGCATGCCTGAATGACCCGGGGCACTAGTTGGCTGGAGTCAGGGCTTTCTGCTTTGGCTCTTGGTAGGGTGACCCATGACAAATAGGTCAAAGGGTAGAGGTCAGACTAGGAGTGGTCCACCGGTCCTTCAGGTTCAGAGGTTCAGCTCAGGGTTAACAACCCTGACTGATAAAGCAAAATCGTTACGGAAATGGCAATGAAGAATCCTCCTATATCTGAGTGTGACAATATTCCTGAGTTTTCACCCAGGAGCTGCATGACTGACAGTACTGAAAACCAAGAAGAAGCTACTGACACGATGAGGGAAGCCCTGCACACCACCAGAGATGGAGGACCTTCATTGCTGCCCTAAACACCAGTGGCGTAACAGGCAATAAGTAGGTACCAACATATCCACTGCGCATTGCAGCTTCTTTCTAAATGTTCTGATTATTGATATCTGCTCATTTTTAGCTAATAATCAAACATATTGCAAGGTTTATCTGACCTTGGTTGAAGTGACAATGAAATTATGAAGCTGGTTGACAATACTGTTACCCTGGCGACCCCAAAGCAAGGCCACGGAACAATCAGAATCATAATTACAAAAGGAAGACTGATTTTAATCTTCAAAATGTAAAAGGGCAAAGGGTTGAAACTTGACATTTCAGAAATTTAACAATATGACGCTAAAGGAAACGTGATGACAACATTCTAGAATTGCAGCAGTTTGAAGCCGTATTCACCTATTAAGGGCTGAGAGCAGCCTCACTTCCTTCAATTATTGGAGTAGTTAAGCATTGTTCTTTTTCAAAACTCCAGTAAAACTCCTGTAGGTCAGCATCCAATTGTTCAGAGAACCTGATGACTCTGGCTCACCCATAAATCTAGAATGAGAGCTGGGAGCCCAGAGTGACAATGAGACCGGAGTCTGAACTCTCAGCCAAGTACGTGACCCAGAGCCATGGTTGGGGTCTGGAATATCAGGGCTCGGGTGCATGGATATACGTGTGTGTGTCTTTGAAGTTGAGCTTGGGAGTATTTCCTATTCCCTTTAAACTCATAGGAAAACTTGTTGCACTACTATATAACATTTTAAATAAATGAAATAAAATTGTCTTTAGTTATTAATAGGAGTAACATCCAATGGTCTAGAGTGTCTGCTACTGCAGTACTATCAAAGTCCCAAGAGTGCTGGATTATCAGAGCTTTACTATAATAGTGTGTCTGACACAATAGAGGATTTAGTTTATTCTTACATAATTTCAGTAAGCATAGTGACTGTAACTCTTGAGTATAATGCCCTCAGACTTCTGCCCGTGTTTAAAAGGATCTGTTTCCTCATTTCCCTCTTTGAGAAGATCTGTCTGAGTGATAGAACGTAGAGAAAACATGGAACAGTACAGCACAGGAACAAGCCCCTCAACCCATGATGCTAATGCTGATAATTAAGCTAACGTAAACCAATCTCAACCCCCTCAATAGGGTGCATATCCCCTCCACTCTCTGCCTGTTCATGTGCCTATCTAAATCCCTCTTAAATATTGACATTGTATCTGCTTCCACCACTTCCTCCGGCAGCATGTTCCAGTCAACTACTGCTCTCAGTGTGAAACACTTCCTGATAAATCTCCTCTAAACATTCCCCGTCGCATCGTAAAGCCAAGTCGTCCAATATTTGACATTTCACCCTGGGAGCCAGACTTGGACGATCCACCCTGTCTATGCTTTACTTTACGTACTATCAGGTCACCCCTTAGACTGCACTGCTCCACAGAAAGCAATCTGGGTCTGTCTAACCTCTCATGATCATTCAATCCACACCTTTCTTTTCCCACCAGGGTTAAGCTGCCTGACTTGAAACCAGGAGTTTTTGAAACATACAAAGTCTGTCCTGTTTACTTTGCCACACCACTGATGTTTCTGGTTTCTCTTGGCCAGGCCGCAAGCTCTGGAATTCTAAAATTAAAACTCGCTCTTCACTTCTAAAAACAACTTGAACTTATGCAATGTCAATAAACTTAATACAAGATCCTAATGCATTCAAGGAAGTGTAGCAAAAAGAATTTGAACCAGGTCATACAAGAAGAGATGTAGACCTAATGAACAGCTCGATTGAAGTTAAGTTCCTAAGAAACAAGTTGCAGAAGAGAAATGGAAAGGACTTAAGGAAGGGGTCGTAGCTGAGGAACCGAATTGCATTGTATATATATATGCAGTTCCCAGGAGCCTGAGTTGGACGTGGAGGCAGTTTGATGTGGCAGAACCAAGGCAGCAGGCTCATTGCTGAGAGCGAGGAAGACCTGAGGTTTGATTGATTGAAGTGCCATGCTGGATTGGAAAGAGCGGGCACAAGCCAAACTGAGGCAGCAGAGTCCAGGTTCCAGATCGTAGCGAACCGATTGAACCCGATGGTTGGATTTAGGCACCAGGCCTGATTAAAAAGGTCAGGGTGTTGGGGCTGGAGGTGATGGATTGGTCAGTTCAGCTCGATGCTCCATGACGTTTTTTCAGCTCTGCACTGAACTATGGGCCTGGAACTCTTTTTGTGGACTTCAGTTTGGAACACGACTTGCTTGCATGGTTTGTTTTTTTTTTCTCTGCACATTCAATGGTTTCCTTTTTTTTTAATGGGTTCTTTTGGGCTTCTTTATTTCGTGGCAACCTGTAAGGAGACAAATCTTAATCTCACATACTTTGATAATAAATACACTTTGAACTTTGACCTTTGAGTTATGGAAAGAAGTAAAAACTATTTTCCATTCAGAACTTGTATCTGCGTGAGTGGACGTTACTGTTCTCAACTGAGCCAGCAATTGTTTGTCTCTTTATTTGTTCCAATGAGTTGTCTCCACATACTGTACGTCAAAGACCTGGCCTTTCCAAGCTGAAGCACAGTTTAAAAGTCAATAAGTTGTGCTAAAACTGTATGAAACAATATTTCAGTCCAAGGCAGAGTAATGTACTCATCTCTAGTCAGTGACCTTTAAAAAGGATGTGAAGGCCTTCAGGAGATTTGGTGAAATGGTTTCAGTGATAAGAGATGAAAATCAACTGGAAAGTCATGGGTTGTTCTCAGAGCATACTGACTGGAGTTTTTTTTTAATAGAGATGTTTAAAATATTGAAAGGCAAATGGCATAAATAATGAAAAACTTCTTCCATTAGCTGAAATGTTGATGACCAGAAGTCTAAGGTTTAAAGAGAATAGAGAAGGAATTATAGGCAATGTGAGGAAAAACCTGTTTACATAGCTTGGGATTCAATATTGAGATGTTCCGCTTGACAGGATGGTAAAAGTAGATTCAGCTGTGACATTCAAAAGGAGTCTGGACTAATACGGAACATGAAAAATACTGTTGTGATATTGGGAAAGAGTGAGGTAAATAAGACCAACAAAACTAAAAAGCTGGCAGGATGGCCTCTGACTTTACTGAATCTCGTGATTCTATAGTTAACGCAGAGTTGTAAAGAACACAATCTATGTGGAAAAACACTGGGCTCAGGGAGACTACAGTAAAGTTACTCGGAATATTTGTCCTGAGAACTGCAGATTTCAGAGCAAATAAGCTTTCAACTTCATCAGCTGATAACTCACAATGAAAGGAACGTTGTTTTGCTGAACTTCTTTAGATGCCTGATAAGGAAGAATCTACCAAGTCCTATCTGGCAGAGTGCCAATTTTACATTTTATAGAAAAACTAAGTGATTATGGCAGCATATGGCTTACATATCGAAAAAGAGACAGCTGCATTTGAAATAAACTGACATCTAACAGTGGCACAGGAAGCCTGAGTACTCCCTGAACATAGGCTAAAAATGTCCTTGCAACTACACGTTGTGCAGATATATTAACATAGGAATAATTGTTTTAAGTTCTGAACATCACAATTGGTGTATTTCCAAAAAACATGTACAGAGAATTTTACTTTCTTGCACAGATCTTAAGGTGTGAAATGCAACATCTAAATTGACATGGACTTTGTTGGGCTCAGTAGTTTTGTTCTGTTATTTTGTGAGCTTTATATAAACTCATTAAAGATTATGTTAAAATAATGGGAAGAGCTTCAGTCTGTGTGAGCTTGTGTGCTTGGAACAGGCAGGAGTTTAAGAAGAAAATCAGAAATTTCATATTATTGCCACATGCACCGAGATACAGTGAAAATCTTTGTTTTGAATGCCATTTTGTTACAACAGTGAATTGAGATGGTACAAGGGAAAGGGGCAACACAGGAAGGAATTCAAAATATAGTGTTACAGTTACAGAGAAAGTGCAGTGCAGGCAGACAATAAGTTGCAAGGCCATAACAGGGTAAATTGTGAGGTCAAGATTCCATCTTATACTAGGATACTGTTCAAGAGTCTCAAAAGAGCAGTACAGAAGTTTTTCTTGAGCTTGTTACAGGCTTCTGTCACTTCTGCCTCCTGATAGGGAGGGGCAGGGAAATGAGAGAATGAGTGAATGCTTGGGGTGGCTGGGGTCTTTGACTATGTTGATAGCTTTACCAAAACAAGGAAAAGACATGAAGGGGTGGCCGGTTTCCATAATGTGCTGAGATGTGTTCACAGCACCCTGCAGTTTCTTGCAGTCTCAGGAAGGGCAGTTGCCATACCAAACCATGATAAGATGCGTTCTATGTTGCATTGATGAAAAATTGAAGAGCTCAAAGTGGACATTCCAAATCTCTTCTGTCTCATGATGGTGTAGAGGCTCTAGTACACTTTCTAGCATGATGCCTACGTGACTGGACCAGGATAGGCTATCAGTAAATATGGTGTATTCAGTATCACAGTTACATCTGAGTAATATTGAAAATATATTGTTTGATCAAGCATTCTTTTCTTGTTTACATAATTCATATGCCTTGAGTCTGGTTTCAGGTGTAAAAAGTTTCAACCAGTATCTGAATGAGAGAGAGCTTACCTTCCTCACTGATCATCAATCACCGGTGTCCATTTTCAATCTACAGAATGGTGTTCCACTTACAACAGCAGCACCAATGCAGAGATGGGCTCTGTTTCTTGGAGGACACAATTACAAGATCATATTCATGGGGACAATCATGGAAATGTAGATGGATTTCCCCTAAACCATTGGAAAAGGAGATACCTGAACATTTACTCAGGAGGACACAGCTCTTGATGAATTCTCCCTAACGCAGATCAAAAGTCTCCCTTTTACAGCAGAGATGACCAGAAGGGAAACCTGAGAAGGCCCCACACTGTCTCGGGTCTACATGGCAACTCAAAGTGGCTAGAATGTGTAGCAGAAATTCCAGATCCCCCATTTTTACCAGTGCCAATATAACCTTGTCCTTGGTGGGGGTTTGCCTTATGTGGGGATTGTTGTACCATTCAAGCTGAGAGCTGAACTGTAGGAGGACTTACATGTTGATCATCTAGGCATGGTCAAAATGAACGTATTGGCTCAAACAGCATCTCTAGGAAGAGGTACAATCGACGTTTCGGGCCGAGACCCTTCATCAGGACTAACCGTTAGTCCTGACGAAGGGTCTCAGCCCGAAACATCGACTGTACCTCTTCCTAGAGATGCTGCCTGGACTGCCGCGTTCACCAGCAACTTTGATGTGTGTTGCTTGAATTTCCAGCATCTGCAGAATTCTTCGTACTGGCTCAAAACTCTGCTTAGTGGCCTGGAATAGATCAGCAGTTTGAGGAGCTTGTCATGCACTGCTTGGGATGTCAGCACGCCCAGAAGATGCCACAAGCAGAGCCTCTCCATCCCTGGGAATTACCTGCATTGCCCTGGCAGGGGTGATTGCCAGGTCATTCGTGGGCATAAATTTCTTGGTAGTAATGGATGCAGTTACAACTGGCCAGAGGTGTTCACAACAGCCTCCACTATAGCCTCACACACTGTTGATGTGTTGAGAAGCCTCTTCTCATGGACTGTTGTTCAAGAACACTTAGTCAGTGACAATGGACCACGTTTGTTGAGGAACAGTTTCAGTCATTCCTGAAGATGAATGGAATAAGACATATTGTGGTTGGAGTCACCCCAACCACAATCTATTCCAGCTGCTACCATCCGGGAAATGGTACCGCAGCATAAAAGCCAGGACCAACAGGCTCCGGGACAGCTTCTTCCACCAGACCATCAGACTAATTAACTCATGCTGATTTGAGTATATTTCTATTTTACAATGACTGTTCTATTTATTATAAATTATTATAGATTACTATGATTGCACATTGCATATTTAGACAGAGATGTAACGTAAAGATTTTTACTCCTTATGTATGTGAAGGATAATAAAGTCAATTCAATTCAATTCATTCATTCATTCAATTCATATGACATCTGCACCGTACCACCCAACTACAAATGGCTTGGTGGAAAGGTTTGTCCAGAATCTAAAGAATGCACTGTGAGCAATGTCAGCACTAACACTCAACCAGAGGCTCACCAGTTTCCTCGTTGCATATCGCAATGTGGCGCACTCCCCAACCAACAACTCACCAGCTATGCTGTTCCTGGGTAGTCCTTTGCACTCACACTTGGATCTCCTCAAACCCAGTCTCAGGAGGGGTATGCAGGACAAACAACTGAGGCAGATTGAGGGGTCCTCGAACAAGAGGGTTTGATCTTTCTGTCCTGGACAGGAGATCCTTACGAGAACCTGCAGAGGTGATCAAAAGTGGGTAGCTGGAAAGACTAAGGACAGAATTGGACACAGTGGAGATTGCGTCTGATGTCATGTGGAGACAACACTTCGATCAGTTGAGGACAGCTGAGTCAATTGTTAGAGAAGAAAGGTGTCCAGAGCTGTCAGAACCAATTCCTTCAGTCCCAGAGTCAACTCCTACAACCTTCATGGAGGAGGCCCCAGAACCTGAGATTGTTTCACAGCCACAAGTTTCACCTGCGAAGCAGAGTGACCTCCATCCCTTGCAGGAAAGGCATTATCCCACAACGGTAGGAAATCCTCTGCAGCGATTAAACCTTTAGACAATTTAAAATTTACTATGCTGTGGATGTCTATATAGTAGCTGTATTGTATGGTATTCTGTTAGCTTTCTGTGTGTGTATATACTGTCTCTATCTATCTCTATCTCTATCTCTATCTCTATCTATCTATCTATATCTATCTCTCTATCTATCTCTATCTCTATCTATCTATATCTATCTCTCTATCTCTATCTCTATCTCTCTATCTATCTCTATCTCTATCTCTATCTATCTATACACACACACATATATATGGTTAATTGGTCATTGTAAATTGTCCCATGATTAGGCTAGGATTAAATTGGGGGATTGCTGGGCAGTGCAGTTCGAAGGGCCGGAAGGACTTATTCTGCGCTGTATCTCAAATAAATAATATTTATACTGTATATATAATGACTAGAGAGCAATATGTTACATATTTAAGTTGAGATGCATTCTGTATTGAGCTGGAGTTGATAGCTAAGCTGGGAGGAGTGTTCTGTATTCAATATCTCAGTAATATTTTCGTAATACTGTAAAGATACTGTTTGATTAAGCATTCAATCACAATCACAAGACAAAGGAGCAGAAGTAGGCCATTCGGCCCATCGATTCTGCTCTGCAGCTCCCCCATGAGCTAAACTATTCACCCATCTAGTTTCAATGTCTGGCTTTTTCCCCATATCCCTTGATACCCTGACTAATTAGATACCTGTCAATCTCCTCCTTAAACACCCTCAATGATCGGGCTTCCACAGCCATATGTGGCAACGAATTCCACAAATCCACGACCCTCTGGATAAAAAAATTTCTCCTCATCTCTGTTTTAACTGGGTACCCTCTAATTCTGAGACTATGGCCTCTTGTCCTGGACTCACCCACCAAGGGAAACAACCTTTCCACATCTACTCTGTCCAACCCTTTCAACATCTGAAACGTTTCTATGAGATCCCCTCTCATTCTTCTATACTGTAATGAATACAATCCAAGAGCCGACAGACGCTGCTCATATGTTAGCCCCTGCATTCCAGGAATCATCCTCGTAAATCTTTGTTTAAATAATTCATTTTGGGTTTAGGTAAGAAGTACATGAATGACACATGTCATTGCACCACCACGTCATATGTGAGCAACTCACTAAAATAAAAAGAAAGGAAAAACTAGGTAGACAAAATATATCCCGGCTCTTGTGCTTTTCTTTTGATTAGTTTCTGGACTGAACAGTAATGCGCACTTCTAAAAACTTGAAATTCTCGACCCTTTCGAACCCTCTGGAACTTAGTACCATTGATGTAAATAGTTTACTATTCACAATTCATGAAGTCAATAGCCAGTTTTTTTGTTTTGCTCACATTGAGGGAAAGCTGTTGCATAACACCATGTCACTAGGCTCCCTGTCTACTTCCTGCACTCTGACTCATCAGCCCACTTTGATGCTGTCATCTGCAGATTTGTCAATGGAGTTAGAGTAGAAATTGGCCACACAGTTATGAGCATATAATGAGTAAAGTAGAGGGCTGTGGACACAGCAACGTGGGGCACCAGATGAGGCTAAACGTAGTGGAGGTGTTGCTGCCCCTTCTTACTAACTGTGGTCTGTTGGTCACAAAGTCATGGTTCCAGTTGCAAAGTTCCAGTCTCCAAGTTCGGAGAGGAGTTTGCTTGGAATTACCAGTACTGAAAGCAGACCTGTGGTCAATAAACAATAGCCAAGAAACAATCATTTATATGGAATCATTGATACCATTTTCTGAACATACAAAGGAGCTTTTCACAAAATAATTATTTTTAAGGAATAATTGTTTTTTAATGTGGGAGTCAGGATGATCAACTTGTACAGAGTGAATTTTCACAAATAGTAATAAGATAATAACTGGATAAGCTGTTTCTGTAATGTCATCTAAAGAATAAATACTGGCTGGGACATAAGAGATAATTCTCCTGCTTTCTTTTGAAATGGTGCCATTGATCTTTAGTTCTCGTGGGAGTGTAGTTGGGCCTTTGATTAATGACTCATCCAAAAGACAAATCTCTTTTCCACCTCAGCAGCCAAGGCATCCTGAAAATCAAACTGTACACTCGCGTGCGTAGCTTCCACTAAGTTTTCAGATCTATGTTGATGCATTGGGATCCCATTACCCTCTTATTAACTTCCACATTTAATCAAGGTACTTCTGAATTTAATTGGGAAACGCCCTTGGGAGAGGTGGGTTGGCAAATGAATAACTTATTAAGTAGTGGTAGCCAGAGTCTGGGGCATCCAAAACTAACTCACATTCCTTTACTCCTGCAGAGGATGCAAACAAACTCCAAGCTTAAAGATTTAAACATTAGCTTTATTTGTCATATGTACCTTGAAACCATCAAAACATACAGTGAAATGCATTGCTTTACGTCAACTCAAATCACTGAGGATTCTGCTGGATAGCCTGCAAGTGCGCCAGCAGAGCATGACTACAACTCACTAACTCTAACCATAAGTCTTTGGAAGAAAGTCACAGGGAGAAAGTACAAACTCCTTAAGACAGCGGTGGGCATTGAACCCCATTCTTAGAGCTGGCGCTGTAAAGTGCGGCACTAACCACTATACTACCGTCCCACTCTTACAATTCAGTTCAGCATCTAGACAGTGGAAATCAATGAAGAGTTTTGACCAGAAATGCTGACTGTTCACTTGCCTCCATAGGTGCTGCCTGACCCATTGATTTCCTCTAGTGCTTTGTGTGTTGACACAGATTCCAGCACCTGCAACTGTTTCATCACCTGTGGAAGTTGTTTGATGCTTTAATGCGCATCAACAGGATTCAGTCTTATGAGCAGCTGACACCAGATGAAGTTGGATGAGAATGACAGCCATCTGCTAAATGGGAGAAACCCATGCTACTTGTAAATAGTAGTGGAAATCCTTCCACAGATCACAGACAGTTGGAGAGATTTGTGGTAGGTCATACCGTAGCTGTGATCTTGCATCCTGATATACAGGCACGTTTCTGGACACATCAGTTGATCAGTAGAGGGATTTTCCCTCCCCTCGGAGGACAGAGGGTACAGTCAGGTGGTCAGGTGAGTAAGTTCTATGTCAGCCCCATGATTGACCCTATTGTGTTAGCAGAGTACCACTGTGAATTCCAATAACAGCTTCAGAAACAGCGGCAGTTTGCAGCTGCCTTGGAGAGCGGAGTTCTGTGAAGGGGGCCTCCAATTTGGAGGAGATCTTAGCTCACACATAAGATTTACCTAAAGATTCTAGTTTTCCTTGGACGTCACAGTGTGATAGCACGTGGTTGCAGATTTTTACACCATTTTTGAGCAAGGCCTACTGACAGCTGGATCAAATGAATATATATTTCTATATCCCCTTACAACATAAGAGGCCATTCAGCCCATCTGTGCTGGCTCACAGAGCATTCCTATTCACTCCAGCACCCCCATGTCCACCACCCATCGGTAATATCCTGTGTAACCTATTTTCCCCCAAGATTTTACGCACTAAGAGCAATTTACATTAGTCAGTCAACCTGCCAACATGTATGTCATTGGGATGTGGGAGGAAATGAATTGAATTGAATTGACTTTATTACTTTCATCCTTCATAAACCACTAGTCACCGACGGTCAACCAGAAAAGGCTTCCTTTATTCCCACTCTTTGCCTTCTGCTAATCAGCCACTGCTTTACCTATGCGGGTATCTTTCCTGTAACACCATGGGCTCCTACCTTGTTCAGCAGCCTTACGTGCAGCACCTTATTAAACTTCCAAGTACACAACATCCATTGATTCTCCGGCTCTCCAGCTCTGACTGCATGCTGGCAGCACGTTATGAATGAAACTGAATATTGTGCAATTATCAATGATCACCTTCACTGTTGACATCATGGCGAGAGAAGAAATTAGTCAAGAGCTCCGTCCTAAGGAACTGATGCTAACAATACATGCTGAACTTCCTGATTTGACTGTTGTATAGCCTTGCTTGTTATAGCCTCTTGCTCTGAACTGCTAATCCTGAGGAAAATTGTTTTATCCTCTTTATTCATCCTCTTAAATCCTTTAATCTTTTTTTTATGTAACAACTTAATTAGCTCATACGTATGACTTTGATTTCCAAGTGAATCCAGGCTTGGACCAGGCAAACTGTCATCACCCTGCATTGCTCCAAGGTGAACGTAGAAAGTTTCAGTTTTGAACACGTCTGCAGCTTGAAGATTTTATGGTTTAGACCGTAAGACCATAAAACACAGGAGCAGAATTAGGCCATTCAGCTAATCAAGTCCGCTCTGCCATTCGATTATGCCTGATTTATTTTCCCCCTCAACATTATTTTCTCCCTCCTTCTCCTTGTAACTTTAGATGCCCCTATGAATCAAGAACCTATCGTCCTCCACTTTAAATACACCCTAATGAACTGGCCTCATAAGTCATCTGTGGCAATGAATTCCACCCATCCATCCCTCTCTGGCAAAAGAAATTCTTCCTCACCTCTGATCAAATATATGGACAGGAAAGGAATGCAGGGTTATGGGCTGAGTGCAGGTCGGTGGGACTAGGATAGGGTAAGAGCTTGGCATGCACTAGAAGGGCCAAGATGGCCTGCTTCCATGCTGTAATTGTTATATGGTTATATACATGAGGAGTAAAAATCTTTGTGTTACGTCTCAGTCTAAATGTGTAATGTGCAATTTATAGTAATTTGTAATAGATAGTATGTACAATAGCATAGAAATACAATAGTATCAGCATGAACTAATCAGTCTGATGGCCTGGTGGAAGAAGCTGTCCTGGAGCCTGTTGGTCATGGTGTTTATGTTGTGCTACCATTTCCCAGATGGTAGCAGCTGGAACAGTTTATAGTTGGGGTGAATCAGGACCCCAATGATCCTTTGGGCCCTTTTTACACACCTGTCTTTGTACATGTTCTGAATAGTGGGAAGTAAACATCTACAGATGCACTGGGCTATCCACACCACTCTCTGCAGAGTCCTGTGATTGAGGGAAGCACCTAACACCTAGAAGACAAACAACTAGAAGAAACCCATCTGGTCACAGGAAAGCCACATAAACTCCACTGAACAACACAAATGCCAGGATTAACCCACACGTTCATGGGGAAGAGTGTACTGTATAAACTCCTTACAGACAGTGGGGGAATTGAACCCAGGTCATTGACAGTGCAATAGGATTACGTCAGCCATCAAGACCGTGTGTCCCCTATAACCCTATGTTCCTTGATGCTTAAGAGGAGTCTATCAGACCACTGAGTCTATCCTGGCTCTCAGAGCAATACCATTCACTCATTTATTTCTCTGTATCTCACATTGCCACACCCACCCCAAATGATCCTCCTGCTAGCCACAAACACTAAGGGTAAGTTACAACAACCAACGTTCCTTTGGGCTGTGGGAGGAAATCAGAGCACCCGTAGTAAATCCATACAGTCGTAGAAGGAGAGCACTCGCAGTGGTGTCACTCATGGCTGCCCATGGTGCATGCATGTCCTTCAGTCCACATGCAACTGGAGTAACCAATAGTACCAAGGTTAGAAATTCAATTAAAACCTCCTGATTGATCGACCATTAAAGTATGTATTAGCTCACTTTAAATGTTACTGTCTTCTCAGATGTTTTACAAATTGGCAGTTTACTTCTGCTGGCGCAGTATCATAGCAAGCTGCATAATGCTATTACTGCACCAGCTGTAGTAATTCTCGTCGCCGTCTTAAGGAGTTTGTACGTTCTCCCTGTTCTCCTGCAAAGGTTTCCTTTGGGTGCTCCGATTTTTGCTCACACTCCAAAGACGTACGTTTGGAATTAGCGAGTTATGGGCTTGCTATGTTGGCGATGGAAGCATGGTGACACTTGCGAGTTGCCCAGCACAATCCTTGCTGATTTGATTTGACAAAACGATGCATTTCACTGGTGTGTTTCGATGTACGTGTGATAAATAAAGCTATCTTTTTTTTAAAAAACCTGCTACCACTGAATCCACTGATTCAGTCTTTTCAAGATTTTCAATTAATCATCTTTACAGCCTCCTCCATTTCTTCAACAATAGGACAGTTCAACGTTATTTTTATTATGAAGTCAAGGCTGCTTTCACATTACACAGCAACTGAAAGAAAAGGAAGATATCTATTCCTAGCCTCTGGCCAACTATTCAGAAGCAAACAGCTCCATGGCATCAAACCAGCTTTTTCCAATGGTAGTCTGGCTGAAATCAATGCTGTGAAAGTAAGCACCCCTCAACCTCTTAGCTTTGGCATCCTTCCACGGTTCTGCTGTAGATATACTTAGCCTCTCACAGCTGATAAGTAAATTAAACCAGCAACTGATGCCTCATTTCCAAGGGCATCCAAATATTCCACTGTTGAAATGAATTTGGGTGATTGGAAACTTAGGTTTATGGCTCTCCAAAGATGCAATGAGTAGCTGGCTGCCTTAGTGTGTCTCTGAAGGAACCCCTATATTATATGGAGTATCCTTATGACCTGTATAAAACTTTGGTTATGCTGCATTAGAGGTATTGTCTGTAGTCTGGTCACCCATTACTGGAAGGATGGGAAACAACAAACATAAGAAAATCTGCAGATGCTGGAAATCCGAGCAACACACACACACAATATGCTGGAAAAACTGAGCAGGCCAGGCAGCACCTATGAAAAAGTCGACATTTTGGGTGAGACCCTTCATCAGGACTGGAATAAAAGATGAAAGGTCAGAGTAAGAAGATGGGGGAAGGGGAGGAAGAGGTGCAAGGTGGTAGGCGATAGGTGAAACTGGCCGAGGCGGGAGAGGTGAATTAAAGAGCTGGGAAGTTGATTGGTGAAAGGGCTGGAGAAGGGGAAATTAGATTGAAGAGGGTAGAAGACCTTGGAAGAAAGGAAAGAGGGAGGAGCTCCAGAGGGAGGTGAGATATGGTGAAAGAGGGAAACCAGAATGGAGAATTGTGATTGGGGGAGGGGGCAATTACAGGATGTTCGAGTAATCAGTTCATGCCATCAGGTTGGAGACTACCCAGATGGAGTATAAGGTGTTGCTCCTGCAACCTGAGTGTGGCCTCATCGCAGAAGTAGAGGACGCCATGGACTGACATGTTGGAATGGGAATGGGAAGTAGAATTAAAATGGGTGGCTACCGAGTGATCCTACTTTTTCTGGTGGATGGAGCATAGGTGGAAGGATAGGAATGTTATAGAGAGTGTGCAAAAGAGGTTCATCGGGGTGCTGCCTGGATTAGAGAGTATTAGCTATCAAAAGAAGTTGGACAAACTTGGGTTGTTTTCTCTGGAGCTAAAGAGTCTGAGTGGAGAGGGTGGTAATGTCTGGAATGCTTTGCCGGGGTGGTGGTGGAAGCAGGCACAATAATAGCATTTAAGAAGCATTTACACGAACATGCATGGAATTGAGGGATATCGATCACGTGCAGGCAGACTTAATTTAACAAGGCATCATACTTGACACTGTGACAAAAGAACCAGTTATCAGAAGATTGATGCCGATAAGAGGACAATGGAGGAACATGCAAGATGCTAATAAGAGAGAGATGAGAGGGATTAACGAAAAGGAGACACAGTTCCGAGTATTGTCAGAGACCGGTGGCTTTGAACCCTGAACTGTTTGAAGTTTGATGGACAGGCGATACCCCAGCAGGGGGATAAAAAGGGACAGGTTCGCTAAGGCAACAGACACACGACTCCACGAGGTAACCAGACCCTGGAAGCGGTGTGCCCCCACAAGTTGGTGGGAGTTTTGGAGGTCTGATCGTGGGACCAGCCATAGACGCACAGGGTAGAAAGGTACGGGTCGGCGGGAACCTGGTGTGTGTGTCCGCCCTTGCCTGGGTGCCGGGTTCACCGCAGAAGAACGATCGTATCTGGAACAGAGGGGTCACAGTTGGTGACCTCAGAAGACATTACAAAGGGCTTGCCCGAAAGCTAACTGCAAGGAATATCGAAGGTCTGTGTGGAATCCGTTTTGAATATTCATTCACTTTCGCTCTCTCTCTTCTCCCCGCCCCAACGGCACAACAGCGATTACTGCGAACTGAACTGAACTAAATTGAACTGAACTTTGCGTTACTTGAAGCTGATCATTTACCCCTAGACTGCGATAGAGCTTGATTGATCCTATTATCCTAGTTCTGTGTACATGTGTGTTTTATCACTGCTAAACTGTTGCATTTATATCCTTTTGATTAGAGTACTGTGTTGCTTATTTCTCTAATAAAACTTTCTTGGTTCCAGTAATCCAGACTCCAACTAAGTAGTCCATTTCTGCTGGTTTGGCAACCCAGTTACGGGGTACGTCACAACACAGACATCGAGGATCAAAGAGCCTGTTCCTGTAATGTGATGTTCTCTGTTCTAAAGCCTTCCACGTTGAGGAGAATGTTGATATAATTGGACGGTGTTAGACATAAATCATCAGACACTTTCTCGACTTACTTATGAGCTAGAGAATGTGATGTTTGTCTTTGGCAGAGCCTTGGAAGGATTCCAAGGCAGTGAAGTTGAGGGGTGATCATTGCATGGCCACTAAAATTCTGAAGGTGGCCTGTAATCCCAAGATCTTTGTGCAAGGACGTTCAAAATTCCCAAGCAGCCTTAATGATTCCTTCACCCTCACAGGACACACTTTCAAACCAGCTCATAGGCTTGGTGCTCATATTCAAGGGGTGACCTGACTGATAGCCCCAGTGATGAATCTAAGCAACGCACCATAAGAGTAGAGTAACCATGGCCACCAGTTTGCAGTAGATCTCACCGAGCAAGTTTCAGTGCAAATGGAGACACCATCAATCTGTACTGCAAAAATTTAAAAATTTGTCGCATGGAAAAGACCACTTGGCCCTTCGTGCTTATGATGAAACTGGTCAGCTGTACTGTGTACAATATTATGCAGTGACAAGGATTGGGAACACAAGTCAGCGATGACTGTTCCGATCTCCGGCATCTTCTCTTGTTCACTCCAGACCTGAGAACCAGTAAGCGCAAACCCAAAAATCTGTCCTTCCAGATCCAATGGAATCTAAAAGTCAGGCCTGACACACGATGGTTTCAAGTCCTCGCTGTGGGTAATACCCTTTCCATTGGGGGAGAAGGAAAAGAGGCAAAGACGCAGGGTCTGTGTGTCAGAGTCTGAATCTGCTGGAGGCTGGAGGCTGAAGATGGTCAGTCCTGCATTTGAAGGACTGAGTATATCCATGGGTGAGAGGGAGGAACAGGGCGTGTTTTGTTGCTTGTCGTCTTCCATTTTGTTGCACTCTATGTTGTTTCTGCCAAGCATTGCGGGCATGCTATGTCAGCAACACACACAAAATTCTGGAGGCGCCCAGCAGGTCAGGCAGCATCTGTGGAAAAGAGTAGACAGTCAGCGTTTCAGGCCAAGACCCTTCAGAACACTTAGTGCCGGAATGTACAGCAACACTTGTGGGCTTGGGTGTGCTGGCTGTTAACGCAAACAACGCATTTCTCTGTCAAAATAAATTTGAACCCTGAATATGCAAATATTTAATCTTTGAGAAGGAGATTTTTTTGACATCTTGTTGCAAGTCCAGATTAGAAGGCTGAGCTATGTGGAAGATTAAAGACATGATTTGAACCATCAAGCTAAGATTATCTCAGTTTGTCTGTGCATAATAGATCACTTGTCTCTCACCACTGAGTTCGCATGGATGAGTGTTGTTTGTAATGTGGCTACATAAGAAAGAATACTGTCACAGCGAGGCACAACTTCTGAGTTCCTTGTCTCTGTCATCCTGGTTTATTTTCCAAGGCCATTTTCTCAGCAGGAATGGGTTAAGATATAAACAAAGAGCAACTTCTGACTCTCTGCCTTCCCTTAAAATGTCTGTGACTTCTTCCGCTGCACAGTGAGTGAGAATAATACCAAACTGTAAAAGGATGGAGATTACTTGTTGATGGTGTCTATATAGGAGAGGTATGACATTACCTAATGAATTCTTAGTCAATGTTGTCCTCCAAGAGCCCACAACTTTGTCATAGTTTGGAGGTCTGAGTGCCTCAGTGACCCAGAGATCTTTGTTGGCAGGTATTATGGCTTTATGATTTGGTTCTTGGTAGGGTCACCCATACCAAACAGGACAAAGGGTAGAGGCCAGAGTAAGAGTGGTCCACTGGTCCTCCAGGTTTGGGAGTTCAGGTCAAGCCAACAACCTTAACTGGTAAAACCAAATTGTTACAGAAGCAACAATGAAGAATCCTTCTACATCTGAGTGGCAAAAGACAGACAGAGATGAAAGACCTTCATTGCTGAGTAGTCTGTACAGCTTTTTTCAATCCAATGTATTGCAGTCTCCATGGAATCTCTGTGACGAAACCAGTCAGAATGCTCTCCATGATGCATCTGTAGAAATTTTCTAGAATCTTTAGTGACATACCAAATCTCCTCAAAATTTTAATGGAGTATAGCTACTGGTGTGCCTTCTTTATGGTTGCATATTTTTATTAGACCCAGGAGAGATTCTCTGAGATGATGATGTCTAGGACCATGAAGATGCTCACCCTTTCCACTGCTGACCCCTCGGTGACCACTGGTGGATGTTCTCCAACCTTGCACTCCTTGAAGTCTACAATCAATTCCTTGGTCTTGCTGACACTGGGTGCAAGGATGTTGTTGTGACACCACTCAACCAGGTAATCTATCCGGTACTGGCATGGCTCCTCACTGCCTTCGAAGATTCTTCCAACATTTGTGTCGTCTGCAAATTTAGAGATGGCGTTTCAGCTGTGTTGGCCACACATTAATAAGATTAGAGAGAGTAGAGCAGCGAGACAAGCACTCATTCTTGGGTTGATGGTCAGCGACGAGATGTTACTTCTGAAACGCACTGACTATGGTCTCCCCATGAGGAAGCCAAGAATCCTGTGGCAGAGGTGGGAGAAGCACAGGTTTTGAAGTTTATTGATCAGTACTGAGGGGATAATACTGTTGAGTACCAAGCTGCAATCAATAATCAACAAGCTGATGCAGGTATTGCTGTCATCCAGGTGGTCCAAAGCAGAGTGGAGAGGCAGTGAGATTGCTTTGCAGTAGACCTGTTGTGACGGTAGAAAAGTGCAGAGGATCGAAGTCCGTACTCAAGCAGGAGTTAAGTCCAGCCATTGCAAACCTCTGAAAACACTTCATTACATTAGATTTCAGTGCTACTGGGCGATAGTCATTGAGGCAGCTCACCCTGCTCCTTTGGGCTCCAGTACGATTGATAGTTCATTGAAGCAGCACCAAACCAAAATAGCTTACAGTAATAGCAAATAAATAAATGACCAGGTAATCATTTTTCCAGCATGTTACTGGGCCATAAATATTGAACAGCGACCTAAAGACACTTCCCTGGATCTTCTTTGAACCAATGCGAAAGGAGTATGTGCATTTATACTGCAGCTGCATGTGCTCCAGTTTCCTTCTACGTTCTAAAGACGCACGGTTAGGATTAGTAAGTCGTGGGCATACTGTGTTGGTACCAGAACAATGGGGCCACTTGTGGGCTGCTCTGAACACACCCTCACCTCTGTTGATCGTTGACACAAATGAAGCATTTCACGGTATGTTTCAATGTTTCGATGTACATGTGACAAATAAAGCTCATTTTTTATGATCTCCTTTTTCAGTATTTGCAACGTGAGTGGCACTCAAGATAGTGCACTCACATCTCTGAATCTACAACCTGCAAACATCTCAATCCAGTGGTACTTTCACCGTATTAATGCACAATTGAACTTATCCATTCCTTCCTATTTGTATCTTTCACATTCGGCTAATTTCTTCACACTATTTATTACAGTTAGATTTTTAAGATGGATTTTCCCTAATATTCACTTACAGAAAGTTCAAAGTAAACTTATTATCGAAGTACATATCTACAAGCCTGAGATTCATTTATCTTGATCAATAAATCGGAAGAATAACCACAACAGAATCAATGAAAACTAGGGAGTCCAACCAGAGTGGAGACGAAAACAAGCTGCGCAAATAGAAAAAGAATAAATAATAATGATAAATTGAAAAAAATCCCTGACAACGACACCTGCAAGAGGCGCATCCAGCTGCAGCTCCTAACAAACCGCGTTAGGGAACTGGAGCAGGAGCTGGATGACCTCCAGATCATTCGGGAGAATGAGGAGATTATAGATAGTAGCTACAGGGAGGTAGTTACACCAGAGGAGCAGATCACAGGAAATTGGGTCACTGTCAGGCGAGGGAAGAGGAAAGGGCAGGCAGAGCAGGGCTCCCCTGTGGCCATTCCCCTCAACAACAAGTATACCGCATTGGATACTGTTGGGGGGGATGACTTATCTGGGACAAGCTGCAGCAACCAGATCTCTGGCACTGAGTCTGGCTCTGCAGTGCAGAAGGGAGGGTGGAAAAAGAGGAGAGCGGTAGTCATAGGGGACTCGATAGTTAGAGGTGCAGATAGGAGGTTCTGTGGTCGTGACAGAGAATCCAGGATGGTTTGTTGCCTCCCGGGTGCCAGGGTCAAGGATGTCTCTGATCACTTGCATGATATTCTGAAGTGGGAGGGTGATCAGCCAGATGTCGTGGTGCACATTGGTACCAATGACATAGCAAGGAAGAGTGAGGAGGTCCTGGAGAGTGAGTATAGAGAGCTTGGTAGGAAGTTGAAAAGCAGGACCTCGAGGGTGGTAATCTCAGGATTGCTACCTGTGCTACGTGCCAGTGAGGGTAAGAATAGGATGCTCTGGAAGATGAACAAGTGGCTGAGGAACTGGTGTAGGGGGCAGGGTTTCAGATTTCAGGATCATTGGGATCTCTTCTGGGGCAGGTGGGACCTGTACAAGAGAGATGGGTTGAACTACAAGGGGACCAATATCCTTTCAGGGAGGTTTGTTAGTGCTATTGGGGAGGCTTTAAACTAGATTTGCAGGGGGATGGGAACCAGGGTGCCAGAGCTGACAGTGTGGCTGGGGTGAAAATAAATGATGTTAAACGTTCAAGCAAAGCCGCAAATAGAAAGATTGTGAGTGGTGGTAAAAATCTTCTGAGGTGTATATATTTCAATGCTAGGAGTATTGCGGGGAAGGCAGACGAGTTGAGGGCATGGATTGACACGTGGAATTATGACTTTATAGCAATTAGTGAAACTTGGCTACAGGAGGGGCAGGACTAGCAGCTTAATATTCCAGGGTTCCGATGTTTCAGATGTGATAGAGGCAGAGGAATGAAAGGTGGGGGAGTAGCATTGCTTGTCAGGGAAAATATTACAGCAATGCTCAGGCCAGACAGATTAGAGGGTGTGTCTACTGAGTCCTTATGGGTGGAGCTGAGAAACAGGAAAGGTATGGCCACATTAGTCCGCCCAATAGTCAGTGAGAATTGGAGGAGCAAATCTGCAGAGGGATAGTAGGCAACTGCAGAAAACATAAAGTTGTGGTGGTAGGGGATTTTAATTTTCCACATATAGATTGGGACTCCCATACCGTTAGGGGTCTAGATGGTTTAGAGTTTGTAAAATGTGTTCAGGAAAGTTTTCTAAATCAATATATAGAGGTACCAACTAGAGGGGGTGCAAAATTGGATCTCCTGTTAGGAAATGAGTTAGGACAAGTGACGGAAGTGTGTGTAGGGGAGCACTTTGGTTCCAGTGATCATAACACTATTAGTTTCAACTTGATCATGGACAAGGATAGATCTGGTCCTAGGGTTGAGGTTCTGAACTGGAAGAAGGCCAAATTTGAAGAAATGAGGAAGGATCTAAAAACCGTGGATTGGGACAGGTTGTTCTCTGGCAAGGATGTGATCGATAGGTGGGAAGCCTTCAAAGGAGAAATTTTGAGAGTGCAGAGCTTGTATGTTCCTGTCAGGATTAAAGGCAAAGTGAATAGGAATAAGGAACCTTGGTTCTCCGGGGATATTGCAACTCTGATAAAGAAGAAGAGAGAGTTGTATGATATGTATAGGAAACAGGGAGTAAATAAGGTGCTTGAGGAGTATAAAAAGTGCAAGAAAATACTTAAGAAGGAAATCAGGAAGGCTAAAAGAAGACATGAGTTTGCCTTGTCAGTCAAAGTGAAGGATAATCCAAAGAGCTTTTACAGGTATATTAAGAGTAAAAGGATTATAAGGGATAAAATTGGTCCTCTTGAGGTCAGAGTGGACGGCTATGTGCGGAACCAAAAGAAATGGGGGAGATCTTAAATAGGTTTTTTTGCATCAGTATTTACTAGTGAAACTGGCATGAAGTCTATGGAATTAAGGGAAACAAGTAGTGAGATCATGGAAACTGTACAGATTGAAAAGGAGGAGGTGCTTGCTAACTTGAGGCAAATTAAAGTGGATAAATCCCCAGGACCTGACAAGGTATTCCCTCGGACCTTGAAGGAGATTAGTATTGAAATTGCAGGGGCCCTGGCAGATATATTTTAAATGTCGGTGTCTATGGGTGAAGCGCCGGAGGATTGGAGAATGGCTCATGTTGTTCCGTTGTTTAAAAAAGGATCAGAAAGTAATTCGGGAAATTATAGGCCCGTAAGTTTGATGTCAGTAGTGGGTAAGCTATTGGAGGGAGCACTAAGAGATAGAATCTACAAGCATTTGGATAGACAGGGACTTATTAGGGAAAGTCAACATGGCTTTGTGCATGGTAGGTCATGTTTGACCAATCTACTGGAGTTTTTCGAGGAGGTTACCAGGAAAGTGGATGAAGGGAAGGCAGTGGATGTTGTCTACATGGACTTCAGTAAGGCCTTTGACAAGGTCCCGCATGGGAGGTTAGATAGGAAAATTCAGTCGCTAGGTATACATGGAGAGGTGGTAAATTGGATTAGACATTGGCTCGATGGAAGAAGCCAGGGGGTGGTGGTAGAGAATTGCTTCTCCGAGTGGAGGCCTGTGACTAGTGGTGTGCCACAGGGATCATTGCTGGGTCCATTGTTATTTGTCATCTATATCAATGATCTGGATGATAATGTGGTAAATTGGATCAGCAAATTTGCTGATGATACAAAGATTGGAGGTGTAGTGGACAGTGAGGAAGGTTTTCAAAGCTTGCAGAGGGACTTGGACCAGCTGGAAAAATGGGCTGAAAAATGGCAGATGGAGTTTAATACAGACAAGTGTGAGGTATTGCACTTTGGAAGGACAAACCAAGGTAGAACATACAGGGTAAATGGTAAGGCACTGAGGAGTGCAGTAGAACAGAGGGATCTGGGAATACAGATACAAAATTGCCTAAAAGTGGCATCACTGGTAGATAGGGTGGTAAAGAGAGCTTTTGGTACATTGGCCTTTATTAATCAAAGTATTGCGTATAAGAGCTGGAATGTTATGATGAGGTTGTATAAGGCATTGGTGAGGCCGAATCTCGAGTATTGTGTTCAGTTTTGGTCACCAATTTACAGGAAAGATATTAATAAGGTTGAAAGAGTGCAGAGAAGGTTTACAAGGATGTTGCCGGGACTTGAGAAACTCAGTTACAGAGAAAGGTTGAATAGGTTAGGACTTTATTCCCTGGAGCGTAGAAGAATGAGGGGAGATGTGATAGAGGTATATAAAATTATGATGGGTATAGATAGAGTGAATTCAAGCAAGCTTTTTCCACTGAGCCAAGGGGAGAAAAAAACCAGAGAACATGGGTTAAGGGTGAGGGGGGAAAAGCTTAAAGGGAACATTAGGGAGGGCTTCTTCACACAGAGAGTGGTGGGAGTGTGGAATGAGCTGCCAGACGAGGTGGTAAATGCGGGTTCTTTTTTTAACATTTAAGAATGAATTGGACAGATACATGGATGGGAGGTGTATGGAGGGATATGGTCTGTGTGCAGGTCAGTGGGACTAGGCAGAAAATGGTTTGGCACAGCCAAGAAGGGCCAAAAGGCCTGTTCCTGTGCTGTAGTTTTTCTATGGTTTCCATAGTTTCTATGGTTTCTAAATATTGAGAACATGAGATAAAGAGCCCTTGAAAGTGAGTCCATTGGTTGTGGGAACATTTCAATGATGGGGCAAGTGAAGTTGAGTGAAGTTCAGAATCAGAATCAGAATCAGGTTTACTATCACTGGCATGTGACATGAAATTTGTTAAGTTAGCAACAGCAGTACAATGCAATACATAATCTAGCAGAGAGAAAAAAATAATAATAATAATAAACACGTAAATCAATTACGTATATTGAACAGATTTTTTAAAAAATGCTCAAAAAGAGAAATACTGTATATTAAAAAAAAGTGAGGTAGTGTCCAAAGATTCAATGTCCATTTAGGAATCGGATGGCAGAGGGGAAGAAGCTGTTCCTGAATCACTGAGTGTGTGCCTTTAGGCTTCTGTATCTCCTACCTGGTAACAGTGAGAAAAGGTCATGTCCTGGGTGCTGGAGGTCCTTAATAATGGACGCTGTCTTTCTGAGACACTGCTGCTTGAAGATGTCCTGGGTACTTTGTAAGCTAGTGCCCAAGATGGAGCTGACTAGACTTACAACCTTCTGCAGCTTCTTTCGGTCCTGTGCAGTAGCCCCTCCATACCAGACAGTGATGTAGCCTGTCAGAATGCTCTCCATGGTACAACTATAGAAGTTTTTGAGTGTATTTGTTGACATGCCAATCCTCTTCAAACTCCTAATAATATAGCCACTGTCTTGCCTTCTTTATAACTACGTAGATATGTTGGGAACAGGTTAGATCCTCAGAGATCTTGACACCCAGGAACTTGAAGCTGCTCACTCTCTCCACTTCTGATCCCTCTATGAGGATTGGTACATGTTCCTTCATTTTACCTTTCCTGAAGTCCACAATCAGCTCTTTCGTCTTACTGACATTGAGTGCCAGGTTGTTGCTGCAGCACCATTCCACTAGTTAGCATATTTCACTCCTGTACACTCTTTTGTCACCACGTGAGATTCTACCAACAACGGTTGTATTGTCAGCAAATTTATAGATGGTATTTGAGCTATGCCTAGCCACACAGTCATCTGTATATAGAGAGCAGAGCAGTGGGCTAAGCACACACCTCTGAGGTGTGCCAGTGTTGATCGTCAGCGAGGAGGAGATGTTATCACCAATCCACACAGACTGTAGTCTTCCGGTTAGGAAGTCAAGGATCCAATTGCAGAGGAAGGGAGAGGCCCAGGTTCTGCAACTTCTCAATCAGGATTGTTGGAATGATGGTATTAAATGCTGAGCTATAGTCGATGAACAGCATCCTGACGTAGGTGTTTGTGTTGTGCAAGCCGTGTGGAGAGCCATTGAAATTGCATCTGCCTTTGACCTATTGTGGTGATAGGCAAATTGCAATGGGTCCAGGTCCTTGCTGAGGCAGGAGTTCAGTCTAGTCATGACCAACCTCTCAAAGCATTTCAATGTGAGTGCTACCGGGCGATAGTCATTAAGGCAGCTCACATTATTCTTCTTAGGCACTGGTAAAATTGTTGCCTTTTTGAAGCAAGTGGGAACTTCTGCCTGTAGCAGTGAGAGGTTGAAAATGTCCTTGAGTACTCCCACTAGTTGGTTAACCCCTTTGGTTCAAGAGCCTGATGGTTGAAGGGTGGTAACTGTTCCTGAACCTGGCATAGGAGTCCTGAGGCTCTGTACCTTCTTTGGATGGCAGTAGTGAGAAGAGAGCATGACCTGGGTAGTGGGATCCCTGATGATGGATGCTACTTTCCTACAACAACACTTCATGTAGATGTATTCAATGGTTGAGAGGGCTTTACCCGTGATGGACTAGGCCTTATCCACTACTTTTTGTAGGATTTTCTATCCAAGGGCATTGATGTTTCTAAACCAGACTGTGAAGCAGCCAGTCAGTATACTCTCCACTACACACCTATAGAGGTTTGTCAAAGTTTTACACGTAATGCCAAATCTCCACAAACTCCTAAGGAAGTAGAGGCACTGCCGTATTTTCTTCGTAATTCACTTACATGCTGGGCCCAGGACAGAGGAACTTAAAAGTTGCTGACCCTCTCCACCTCTGATCCTCCAATGAGGACTGTCTCATGGACCTTTGGTTTCCTTCTCCTGAAGTCAATAATCGGCTCCTTGGTCTTGCTGACATTGAGTGAGAGGTTGTTGTGGCACCGCTCGGCCAGATTTTCAATCTCCCTCCTATATGCTGATTCATCACCATGTTTGGTTTGGCCCACAACAGAGGTGTCATCAGCAAACTTAAATATGACATTGGAGCTGTGCTTAGCAACACAGCCATAAATATAAAGCGGGTAGAGCAGGGGGCTAAGCACACAGCCTTGCTGATGGAGATCATGGAGGGGATGGCGTTGCCAATCCAAATTGACTGGGGTCAGCAAAGAAAAGGATTTACAAGATTTAAATAAATTGATGAATTCTAAGCAAAGTCTGTTTACATTTCCTTTGATCTTCAGAGGACAAGGATTTCCTTTTTAAGCCTGTTCTTTTATGTTAATTCAAACGAGAAATAAGGTGACTGATGGTGAGTTGGCAGTCGTCCAGGATACAAAGCTCCAGCTGCAATGTGCTGCCCGCTCTTTATCTTAATAATACCCTTATTTGTTTGTTCAGAAGAGTATACACCAGCCTTGCCACACATCATCACAAACAATCATTGAGCCTGCAGATGTAGTGTGCCTCGTAGCATCTGGTGCCTTGATTAATTGTGGGGGCCTCGGAGACACTGAGACATCAGAGCATCCTGAACGCCAGATGTTTCTCCTTCAGGCATTGATGGCTAGATGGCTCCCTGCGCAGATTGCGATAAGTCGGCAGAGACTGCAAGACGTGACCTTCACCGTGTGAAAGGAAAAGGGGCTTTGTACCAACCTTGTGGCTCTGCGATCGATACGTCAGTTCAGCTGAGCAGGAAGACAAATGGTTTAAACTAGCCACTGAGCATTTATTGTTCGGGACATGTATCCCCATAGACCAAACAAGCCATTTATAAATCAGATACAGGCAGGGATATTTTAATATAGAATAAATTTGGTTATGAAAGAATTTTGAAATGACATTCTGCTCAATTTGATGATCACAACTAAAAAAATCTGTATCATTCAGGGTTCCTTTAACCTGCACAGAGGCCCTTCATTGGTCGAGGTCGATCATGGATGTTGCGTCTGGCCGTCTACGTGATACGCAAGCCAGGGCAGTTTGATATGGAGATCAAACTGTTGCCCATGCATCAGGCTCTCCCTGGCCACACAGCTGATGAATCTAAAGGAACGGCAGAGACTGGTACAGTCTGGTACCATCGGCATCGCAGGAGTTGCCAGTAAGTAGTGAACTCGATGTAACTTAGGGAGCCTTACGGACTCCAGTTCCGGAGTTCGCCTCGGGGTTTACTCCCGACGCCTTCCACATGAGTGAGTAAAGCTGCAAGGCAGCCGAGGTTTGAGATCAGAGTTTTCCTTCTCCTAGTTGAGCTGCCAACCATGGCTGAAGAGCTCCATCTGCCTGAAGTGGCTTGTTTTGAGGCACCAGTAACCTGCCTGTCAGTAGAAACGGTTCTGCCAGGCTGAGTAATAAGTCACACGTGAAGGCCAGGAGCTGGACTTGGTTGTCAGAGGTTATTTGGGACACACGCCATTGGGAGCATTTAATAGATAGTGAGAGCTTGTCCTCATTACCACCTCCAGCTATAACAACCTTAAGGAACCAAAATAACCTATACTGCATCTAATATAATGCATTGTTTTGACCACATTTGAGAGTGCTGTGCACTGGTCTCTATGCAACAGATATAGAAGAGTGTGAAAAGATACACAGTTATCACAAGATAGAAATGAATGTAAGGGTCAGGAAACACTGAGCAGACTGGGGTTATTTTCCCTGGTCGGAGATATCAAAGAGTAGGTCAATTGGGGGTCTGAAAAAGTAATGAATGCATAAGGTAAGGTGTATGTGGGAAAATTTTTCAATGTGAGTCAGAGATAAGAGAAAAAATATAAATAAGTCACTAATCGATTAGATGAATAATTTAGGATGAAGACAAGAAAGTAATGAAAATCTTTTGTCTTCTTAGGCAGTGCCTTGGGATTGAGAATGACTTGGTGCTCTGAGGCAGCTGATGAGGCTAACCACCCTGCATGGGCACTGACTTGTGGGGAAGGTGGGTGGCTTGTTCATGAGGTGGCTTGCCCCTTTTGCTACTAATGCCAGGTTTCTACCTGCTCCAGGTGCATGGCCTCATAGTTCTCAATAACATTCTGAATGCTCCTCCTCCACATCGAGGGGTCATGGTTGGAGATTCCCAGAAATTAATGGAGATGTTGCATTTCCTCACTGAGTCTTTCAGCACATCCATGAATGTTTTTTTTTCTTAACCTGCCTGGTAATCTCTTCCCAAAGCAGGGCTTGAAATAAAGTGAGCGTTTTAGGGACCTGGTGTCAAAGCCATGAGTGACATGGCCAGTCCAGTGTAGCCAACTGTGAGTAATGAGCAAACTGATTCAAAGATTCAAAGTACATTTATTATCAAAGTATGTATGTGGTGTCAGGAAGGGGTAGCACCTCTGGTGGGGGAACATGTTGCGTCCTTTTCAAGGCGGTTAGTCCACCTTTGGTCCCCACTTGGCACTCAGCTCTCACCTGCGGCTCCCCGTAGCTGTTTGCATGCGACAGCGGCCACACCCCGGGCAACTGCTTCGACAAGCCGGCTAAACCAGGTGAGGGTAGCCGACGGGTCTCAAACCCTCGGTGAGATAGGGAGTTGTCTATCCCAGCATGTGAAGATAGACTCCAGCGGATTGAGTGTGCGAGACCAATGGAAGGTCCAACGGTCAAGAAGGCGGTCACTGCAAGCATTGTGGAACTTGTAGAGCAGGACAAGACACAGAAGACGTCCTGGTCACCCACTGCGCCTAGTCCCATCTCCAGCCGTCTCGACTCTTGTCTTGCCACTGGATCCAGATGGGAATTGGGAAGAGAGAGTGAGGCTGACGCTGTGCAACTCTCCCTCACTTAAATCCAAATCAAGCGCTGGTCTCGACACCATCAACATCATTAATGGTGTCGAAGTCTTCATTGACGACGATGGATGAACAACAAACAATAATGTATGCGGTATAGGACCATGAGATTCGTCTTCCCAAACACCGCCACAAAACAAAGAAAACCATGGAACCCATTCGAAGAAAAACAGCTATCCCACCACCGCCCCCCCCACAACGTGCAAAAAATCCCACGCAAATAGCAAAAGAAAGAGGGAAAAACACAGAATATAGAACACCAATCCACAAAAGTCATCGAAAAAGTCCAGGCATATTCAGTACAACTCAGTTCAGTTCAATCTCGAATGTGTCGTTCGTTATCTGCAGGCCGCCTCAATCAAAATCACACAGAATAGCGACGAAAGACCAGGAACCAGAGGCCCATCATAATGTGACTACATAGTCCAATCCACAAACCACATTGATTAAACCTTGCCCAAGACCCAGGACTCTGGCACCATCCTCCAAAAGTGTCGAGGGAGAGAGAGGGAGCATTGGAACGCAGAGACCTTTCTCCAGGAGCAGCGAGTGAGAAGGAGAGAAAGAGACCATCACACGCAGACACCTTCCTCTGGCAGCAGTGAGCAAGAGTTTGGTAGACAATGCTGAACAACCCCTCACCTTCTGCTCTCGCCTCGATGATTTCAATCGTCCTCTATGCTTTAATTGGCGAGATTGGCGAGAAATGGGGTCGATTGCGGGCTTACGTCACGACTCCAGGCTTCTCGGCCTGGAGGCGGCTCGCTTTACTAAAAAGCTCACCAACCACCCTCAGAGACAGCAAAGCGCCAAATTGCTCAATCAGCCAAAAACACACCACCGAAACAACATCTCCAACAGCAGCATTTGAACAAAAAAGACATAAAAGAAGCAGTTTTGTGAACCATCTGAAGATTTTCGCCATTGGTTGCGTTGTTTTCTGATGCCATCTTCTTCCTGCTGGAGGAATTCAGCAAGCCAAGTTACTTTTTATTTTTACCCAAGAAAAAAGTTTGTTTTCTTTTGCTTCATCTTGCAGCATCTGCAATCTCTTGTGTTTCCAGTATCTGTAAATGTTGTCCTGGGAGCAGCTTCATTTTCAAAAATAGAGCTGAATTAAAATGCATAGCCGTGAGGGAAGTAAAAAAGACAAGAATAAACATGCACACTTGAACATCAATTTAGTGAAACAAGGAGTGGGATCAGATACTGAGGCTGACAGAAAGGGTCAGTCAAAACTTTGGGTACAATGGACCTGGATCAGCGAAGGCACAACCAACAATGGAACAATTAAAGTCCAGGTATACAAAGGCAAAGAACAGCAGAGATCTTCAATGGTGTTAGGGACAGTGGAAATCACAGCGAGAAGGAGACATGGCAGCATAGCAGTTAGTGCAATCACTTCACGGTGCTAGTGATCACTGATAAGGGTTCGATCCCCAGCACTGTCTGTCAGGAGTTCATGCATTCTACCCATGACCGTGTAGGTTCTGCAGTGGGGTGAATATTTCAGTAATACTTGAGTAATATTGTAAATATATTGTTTGATTAAGCAGTCTTTGTTTACTTAATTCATTATGGGTTATATTTAAGAGGTACATGAATGCAATACGTCATAACTCCATCACATCAAATGTGAGTGCTGAACCGAAGCAAGATACTATGTAGACAAGTTCAACCCAGCTCCTGTGTTTTACTTCTGATTTGTTTCTCGAGTTACAAAACATAATAGTGGCGACGAGGAAGTTTTAAAATGAACCTGATACAATTACCTACCTGTTCAAGTGTAGCACATTTTTTCTTCTGCTTAAACCAGAAGTGAACAGCAAATTAATAAAAATGGAATTGGAGCTGGGCTCAGCTGTTTCAGTCATTACACAAAATGAGTTTGAACATCATTTCAAAGACACTGAACTGAAGCCTGCAGATATCCAACTAAGAACTTATACTGGAGAAAAGGTAACTCCTGTGGGAATGACATTGGTAACTGAAATACAGCAACCAATGACCACATTGGACTTGGATCTGGTAAAAACAAGACAGCCAAAATCTCAAGACATTGTTAAAAAGATTAGAAGATAATAGACTCAGAGCATGATACTACAAGTTCCATTGTTTAAAAAGGGTTCTAAGAGTAAACCTGGCAATTATCGGCCTGTGAGTTTGATGTTAGTGGTGGGTAAATTGATGGAAAGTATTCTTAGAGATGGTATATATAATTTTTGGGATAGACAGGGTCTGATTAGGAACAGTCAACATGGATTTGTGCGTGGAAGGTCATGTTTGACAAATTTTATTGAATTTTTTGATGAGGTTACTAAGAATGTTGATGAGGGTAAAATGGTGGATGTTATCTATATGGACTTCAGTAAGGCCTTTGACAAGGTGTCACACGGAAGGTTAGTTAGGAAGGTTCAATCGTTAGGCATTAATATCGAAGTAGTAAAATGGATTCAGCAGTGGCTAGATGGGAGACGCCAGAGAGTAGTGGTGGATAACTGTGTGTCAGATTGGAGGAGGGTGTGTAGTGGTGTGCCTCAGGGATCTGTACTGGGTCCAATGTTGTTTGTAATATATATTAATGATCTAGATGATGGGGTGGTAAATTGGATTAGTAAGTATGCAGGTGATACTAAGATAGATGGTGTTGTGGATGATGAGGTAGGTTTTCAAAACTTGCAGAGAGATTTAGGACAGTTAGAAGAGTGGGCTGAAAGATAGCAGATGGAGTTTAATGCTGGAAAATGTGAGGTGCTACATTTTGGTAGAACTAATCAAAATAGGACATACATGGTAAATGGTAGGGCATTAAAGAATGCTTTAGAGCAGAGGGATCTAGGAATAATGGTGCATAGTTCCCTGAAGATGAAATCTCATGTGGATAGGGTGGCGAAGAAAGCTTTTGGTTTGCTGGCCTTTATTAATCAGAGCATTGAGTATAGGAGTTGGGATGAACTTCATTACTTCTTCATTAACTTCTTTACTCAGAGAGTGGTAGCTGTGTGGAATGAGCTTCCAGCAGAAGCGGTAGAGGCAGGTTCAATGTTGTCGTTTAAAGTTAAATTGGATAGATATATGGACAGAAAAGGAATGGAGGGTTATGGGCTGAATGCAGGTCGGTGGGACTAGGATAGGGCAAGAGTTCGGCACGGACTAGAAGGGCCGAGATTGCCTGTTTCCATGCTGTAATTGGTTATATGGTTATATGGTATAAATTCTTTAAATCAAGTATCACTTACTGTGGTCATACCATTGACGTACAAGGTTTTATGCAAGTGTGTTGAGAAAATTCAAGCAGTGGTGGATGCCTCGAGGCCAAAGGAAGTGTCACAGTTGTGGTCTTTTTTAGGATTAGTCAATTGCTGAAACAGAATCCTGCTAAACCTGGCTACTGTGCTCCACCCCTTGAAAGTGTTACTATAGATCAGGACAAAATAACAAGGGGTAAAGCAGTGTGAGGCGGTTTTCCAAAAGGCAAAGGAGATGGTTATGTCAGGCACTGTACTCTCACATTATGATCCACATTGTACAGTGAAGCTTGCTTGTGGCACCTTGCCTTATGGTATGTTTTAGGTGCAGTCATGTCACATGTTATGAGTAATGGAAGTGAACGCCTCATAGACTTTGCACCATGTTCCCTTACCGCTGTAGAGAAAAATTTTTGCAAAGATTGACAGAAGGGCCTTGAGTCGGGTTTGGAGTATAAAACATTTCAACCAGTGCCTGTATGGGAGAGAGTTTACCCTCATTACTGATCGTCAATCACTGGTGTCCATTTTCAATCCACAGAACGTTGTTCTACTAACAACAGCAGCACAAATGCAGAGAATGGGCTCTGTTTCTTGGGGGACACAATTACAAGACCATATTCAAGACTAATCATGGAAATGCTGATGGATTGTCCTATTTACCCTTGGAAAAGGAAATACTTGTAAAATTTACAGAAGAGATACTCCTCTTGATGTAACACAAATCAAGTCTCCCTATTACAGCAGAGATGACCCAAAGGGAAACCAGGAAAGACCGCCTGTTGTCTCAGGTCTACGTGGCAACCCAAAATGGCTGGAATGTGCAGCAGATATTCTAGTTCTCCCACTTTTACCAGCTCCAAGATGAACTTATCTTTGATGGGGGTTGCATTATGTGGGGATTGAAAGCTGTTGTACCATCCAAGCTGAGAACTAAAGTAGTGGAGGAGCTACATGTTGATCATCTAGGCACGGTCAAAATGAAAGTGTTGGCTTGAAGCTTTGTCTGGTGGCTTGGGATAAATCCACAGGTCGAGCAGCCTGCTGTGCACTGTTTGGGATGCCAACATGTCCAGAAGATGTGAAGAAGATTGCCCCTCCGTCACTGGGAATTGCCTGCATGGCCCTGGGTGAAGGTTTTTGCTGGACCATTCAAGGGCACCATTTTCTTTGTAGAAGTGGATTAAGAAAGAAATTAAATAGATAAGTTCATTCTGGCTCCTGTGTTTTTTTTTCAGTTCATTTCTGGAGTTACAAAACACAAGATTCCTTTGGTTGTTCCAGTTCCCTCCCACATTCCAAGGATCTATGTTTGGGGTTAGGGTCAGTGAGTTGTGGCATGCTATATTGGCACTGGAAGCGTGTCGACACGTGTGGCTGCCACCAACACAAGCCTCGGACTGTGCTGGTCATTGACGCAAAATGGCTCATTTAACTGCACATTTCGATGCTTCAATGTACATGTGACAAATAAAGCTAATTTTAAATTTTTTTTAGGGGGTTGTAAGGTTAAGGAAGAATTTGAGGAAAAGGCTAAGAGGTTGTGAATAACACCACTAGGAAGATATAAAAACAAAATCAGCCAAGTTTATTATATTTGGATGTATTGGCAATTATAGAGTTCCTGGAGTCATACAATGGGGAAGCAGGCCCTTTGGCTTATTGTCCACATCAATCATTTAGCACCTATTAACACTTATTCTAATTTATTCTCCTTATATTCTCATCAGCCCCCCTGCCCAGATTCTATCACTCACCTACACAAATTAGGAGCCAGTTACAGGGTCTAATAAGACTTTCGACCCACACAGGAGGAAACTGAAGGGCCCATGAGATCACAGCGGTACATGCAAACTCCACATAGGCAGCACCAAAGGTTCAGATGAAGTGGGGTCACTGGAGCTGAGAGGCAGTAGTGCCACTAGCAACACCACTCTGTCACTTTAATCAGAATCACGTTTTTTATCACTGACCGTTTAAGATGGGGCTGGTGAAGTTCAGTGACTACTTGCTGGTAGCAAACAAAACTATAAATTACTGTGTTCATCACACTTTTTCTCAGATACGATCACTGCAAGCAACTGGCTTTTCGGAGCTGAGATTTTGAACCATCCATAGAAAGTAGAACTTTTGCGGTCTCAAAGCTGCAGGATGGCTGTGGTGAGGAGTGTATAGGCTGAACTGAGGCAGCAGGGCCTGGGCACAAGAGCAGAGAATGAACCAATGTTTGGTCATTGCTGGAGCGGACTTGGAGGCAATTCAATGCAGCAGAACCGAAGCAAAGTGAGGGGAGGTGAGGCAGAGTCAAGGCAGAGATGAGGCGGCAGGGCCCAGGTTTGAGAGCAAGGAAATATCTGAGGTTTGATCCATTTAAGCACCGGGCCAAATTGGAAAAGTTAGGCATGGGCCGAATCGAGGCAGCGTGGCCCTGGTTTGAGAGCAGATTGAAGCAGCAGGACCTGGGTCTGAGAGCAACTCGAGGTTTGGACAACTTAAGTGCTGAGCCACATTGAAAAGGTCAAGGTGTCGGGGCCAGAGGTGACAGACACTGCTCAGCTCACTGCTTCACGAGATTTACTCATCTCTGCACTGAACTGATACTACAGCTGCAAACTGACTGTCTGCTGAATCAGCTGCGGTGATGACCTGCTTGGTGGCTGTGGATTCACTCTCATGAACTTTAGTTCTGAATGTTATTTACCTGCTTCTTATTGTTTGCATGATTTGTTTGCACATTGGGCGTTTAACAGTTTTTACAATAGGTTATATCGGGTTTCTTTGTTTTGTGTGATTAATCTCAAGGTTGTACATAGTATACATGCTTTGATAACAAATGTACTTTGAACTTTGACGTTTGTCATGAAATTTGTTGTTTTGCAGTAGCAGTACAGCACAATTTGTAAAAATTAATATGATTTACAAAAATAAATAAATAATGCAAAAGATGAATAATGACGTAGTGTTCATGGGTTCATGGACTGTTCAGAAATCTAATGGCAGAGGGGAAGAAGCGGTGGTGGCCTTTAGGATCCTGCACCTCCTCCCCGATTGTAGTAACACGAAGAGGGCATGTTGTAGATGGCGAGGAGAAACAACTTTCTTAAAGTTAAAATCTGATAAGCATCTTTGCTGGGGAGGATAATAAAGATAACATTTTCTAGATGAAGAATGGAAGAAGTTATCCACATTCCCCTTCTCTTAAATAGACTTATCAGATCTTAAATTGAATGAAGTTAATTGTATTTCCTCTCAGATCCCTTGGGCAATTATTCTGAAAACAGTTCACCATCTCCTCCAGATACATCTCCTTTTCTCACTGGGTTGCATTGATTCAAATAACCCCCTGCATGGATCTTAATCACTTGGAAAGCTTCAATAATATTCTACCTCCTGGGTGCCTAGTTTTTGAATTATATGGCACAAAAGGTGACCATTTGGCCAACCAAGTCTCCTTGCTAAAGTAGTCCACTCAGACCCATCCACCTGCCCTTTCCAACAGCTCATCAGTTCACTTTCGCCCAATTCAAATATCTATCCTTCTGGAACGTATTCTTCTATTTCAACTGTTATGTTGCACTGCTGTAGAAAAGGTAACCACCTCCCCTCACCCCTGGTTCTTTCTAAACCTGCCCTTTGGTTACTGTGTTTCCTGTCACTGGAACCAGTTTCCCGTTGTTGTTTTCAACACTTCTCAGTCATCTCCATTAACCTTTCATTAGTCCATCAATCTGATGGCTCTTTGCTCCTTCTACTGCTCAAATACCTACATCGTGTTTATGTTATAGTATTGTGTAAGAAATTCCCACTGTTCTGGCTTTGAAGATCAGTTATTCCTGGAGTGGAACGCAATTGTGATGATCTCCAGGTCTAATCATACCACTCTGCAAACCCTGCTGGGCAGCTCCACTTATAAAGTGTATTTGTGGGGATGGTGCTAGTTCAGGGCCTGGAGCAATCTATTTCCTGTACAATATTCCTTAGCTGACATTCTTCTGATTATGTGCTTGTCGCTAGGGATTCTTAGCAATAATGAGGTGTGCAAGGAAAGTGAGGAAAGACCTTATGGTGGCAGGTCTCAGGTGCTGCAGACTTTTGCTAGAGTGAACCTAGTATTAAAACAGGTGATGGTGCAATGCATTTTTATTTTTTATTGCTCTTTTACAAACAGTTTATAATCCTTCTAGATCATCCCAATAGAAATCTGAGGTGTATGAGCTGAAAAAGCATATCGTTACGGAACAAAAAATCAAACTGGCTGAGGAAGATTGAAGCAGCGGTGCAGTGAGTTGCTGGTCTCCGCTCTCTTTGTTGCAGGAGTGACCTCTTTCTCCCTCACTGGAGAGAGAGAGAGAGAGATATCAAAGAGTTGATTTGTGGACTGTCATTGGATGGACTCTGGATCAATAGACTCTTTGGTGCTTCTGATACTGCTCACATGCTGGGGATTGTCGATGCTTCTGCTAGCGCAGGTGGGTCAATGCTTTTGCTGCCGCTTGTGCGAGGGGAAGGGGAGGGGGGGCTTCGATGTTCCTATTGCTCTACGAGGTTTCTTTGTTTCATGGATGTCAGTGAAGAGGGCGAATTTCAGGATGTGTACTGAATACATACTCTGATATTAAATATACTTTGAAACGTTGAAGACAGTGAATGAGGCAGCAGCTGGCAGGCAGAAGGATGGTCAACATTTTGGGTCAAGACCTGCCTTCTCTGCTTGAAGTTTGAGACAAATGCTCATTCTTTCTAGTCTCGACAGCTGATTGTGGCTTTCTTTCTTGTTATAATTTCTGGCATGTATTAAGTATACAGAATTAAAACAGCTGCGCCCCATTCACTGGACTTAGGCAAGATTTCAATAGAACTATTATCTCTCTTCTCTATGCCACAGTGCAAACTATCAAAATCCTAAAACTTTTCCCTTGGCCTCTATTGAAATAAATTCCATTGAATCAGGGATACCCAAACATTTTTTATTCCATGGACTCTTACCATTTACTGCGGGGTCTATGGAACCCAGGCTGGGAACCCCTGCATTATATCCATGTCAACCCCACTGACTACCATTGTACACAATTCCAGCTGATACTTCCTGGTTCTTTGAATAGTTTATAGTTTCAAAAGCAGTCCTCAACTCTTGCACTCAACATGCAAACTTTCCAATTTACGTCCAAGTCTTAACTTTCTTTGGTCTACGTCCCTAAAATCAACTGGTAGAACACATCGGAAGAGAGCAGCACACTTGAAATCATTTTATGGGTAATGCTGCCTTCTTAAGCACTCCCTTGTTTAGACTGAGTCACTGATTGATGGTGCTGAATTACACGAATTCGCAAAATATCTATTTTTAACTCCAACATGTGAATCTTAATTCAGACACACAGCATCTTGGCAAGCTTTATGAGCACTTATGGAGATTCAAGTGACATGACAGGCAGGGATGGGCAAAAATAAGCAGGAAAGATATCAGATTGATGCTGTTTTACCCATGAGGGTCAAACATATTGAAATGTATAATTAAAATCATATCATCAGTCCAATTTAGTTCTCAAGCTGAAATCCCAACACCTGCATGATTTAATTCTGCAAAGAAGAAAGGAGAAGATTTATTAGAATGTTGCTGGCACTTGAGGACCTAAGCTATAAGAAAAAGTTGAATAAGTTAGGACTTTATTTCCTGGAGCAAAGGAGAAAGAGGAAAAATTTGATGGAGGTAAATAAAATTATGAAGGGTGAATGCAAGCAGGCTTTCTTCACGGAGGTTGGATGAGACTAGAACTAGAGGTCATGGGTTAAGGGTGAAAGGTGAAATGTTTAAGGAGAACATGAGGGGGACCTTTTTCACTCAGAGGGTGGTGAGGATATGGAATAATCTGCCAGCGGAAGTGGTAGATGTGAGTTTGATTTCAACTTTTACGGGGATTTTGGATAAGTACAGGATTGGGAGGGGTATGGAGGGCTATGGTCCAGGTATAGGTTGATGGGACTGGGCAGAATAATAGTTCAGCGATGACTAGATGGGCTGAAGCACCTGCTTCTGTGCTGTGTGACTCTAGATGGAAGATCTGTGAAGACCTAAATAGACAGGAATATCAGATGGCGTTTGAAAACTTCAATGGGCAAACCAGTGAACCGTGCAGTCCGAAAAACTTTCAGCTGACCCATTTAATCACCTTTCTGGTCATTAAAATCGTAATACAGAAAGGGACAGAAATTCCTTTCAGATGTGTGGTTACTCATGAAGTGGGCATGCTCCCCTATAAAGAGATCAAGGATGGTACAAAATAGCACCTCATGCCCTCAGTAACAGGAGATATTCATTGAATGTTGAATGTCTAACTGGAAAATTAAGGGGGACAGAGGAATATTAGCTCAACCAGATAGGATTTAACAAGGAAAGACATGATAAAGCTCTGTGGTATAAATACTGTGTGCACCAATTGGGCTGAATTGGACATTACAAAGAAGGTATGTCAGAGGCTGTACTGCATTAGGAGTTTGAGGAGATTCAGTATGTCACCAGAGATGCTAGCAACTTTCGACAGATGTACCATAGAGAGCTTTCTGACTGACTGCATCGCTGCCTGGTTATGAAGGCTCCAATGCACAGGATTTTTAAAAAAAAAATGCTGCAGAAGTTTGTAGACTCAGCCTGTTTCATCATGGCCAATAGCCTCCCCATCTTCAAAAGATAGTGCCTTTAGGAAGTGGCATCCGTCATGACAGACCTTCACCATCCAGGATATGTCTGCCTCTCATTACTTCCATCAGGAAGGAGGTACAGCAGCTCAAGTATGCACACGCAACGTTTTATGATCTGCACCATCAGATTTCTAAATGGTCCATGAACTCATGAACATTACCTCACCATTTCGCTCTCCCTTTGCAATATTTATTTATTTGTTTATACTTCTTATTGTAATTATAGTATTTTTTTCTGTACTGCTGCCACAAAACAATGAATTTCACATTTATCAGCGATAATAAACCTAATTCTGATTCTGATTCTCAGATAACTCGTGAAAAACACTCAACACTTCAGATGTCGGCAAAGCATTTGGAGAACATAGAGAACTCTCCCAGCAGCTAAACGCATCCAGCGAACAACTGTAGATAACAGTGAAATCATCAGGCACTCATCCTGTTTCACCTTACTTAGACTGTAGGTATTTGTTCAAACAATAAATTATAATGACGGTTGACTTGAAACCCCTGTTAGCATTCATAATATCTCTGGTTATGGTTGCACATTGTGGAGGTTTATACATGCAGCCAAGGTCAAGAAATATTACCACTAGCACAATGGTGCTAGTGGTGCTAAGGACTTACAGAATATTTTATTGCAAGAGCACTTAAACTTAATTGAATATTAAATCTATACAGAGCACAAAAACCTAATGGACTGCATTGCTGATGTACGAGTTGTCTGATCCTAGCTGCACCACTGAGCACAGTTTTGAAACTAAATCACATACTTTAGACTGAGAGAGACACTAAGGTAGAGTTGGCAATATTATTTCTCTGGTGTGAACTAGAATTAAAAATGAATGCCCATCACACTGTAAAATCAGTTCCAGAAGGGATTAGTCTGTGTATTATGAAAGTTCTCTGTTTATTTCCACATTTATACATAAATGATGAACGTATTAGGAAGTGACATCACAGGTAGTCGGTGTTCAAGTGGGGATACATTCCTACCAAAGGAAAAGGTGCTCCTTCCCTCTGCTAGCCTGCAAGTCACCCTTGGACAAGGTGCAGCACCTGCTTAGGGCCACGTGAAGCCAGAGGAGCAGGTGGTGGATGGTCGTATGAGCAGCTGGAGCATGTCACAAGTCCTAGTTATGCGACAACTGATGCCAGGCAGAAAATCTCTGAAGAGTATTGATAATGACCGGGGTCACCCATCTTGTAAAGGTACTGCCCAGAAGAAGGCAAACTGCTTCTGTAGAAAAAGTTGCCAAGAACCATTATGATCATAGAAAGACCATGGTCGCCCAATTCATATGATATGGCATATAATGAACGAACGAATGATTGCAACTAGATAAGGTTGCATTTGATGCTTGTGGCCTTCATAATCAGAAGATATGTACAGGAGATGGGAATGGTATGTTGAAATTGCATAAGATGTTGGTGAGGCCTAAATTGGAGTATTGTGTGCATTTCTGGTCACCGACCTACAGGAAAGATATCAATAAGATTGAAAGAATACAGAAAAATTTTACGAGGATGTTGCTGGGACTTGAGGACCTGAGTTATAGGGGAAAATTGAATAGGTTAGGTCTTTATTCCCTGCAGCATAAGAGAATGAGGGGAAATTTGGACAACATTATGAGAGGTATAGATAGGGTAAATGCAAGCAGGCTTTTTCCACTGAGGTTGGGTGAGACGAGAACTGGAGGCTGTGGTTTAAGGCTGAAAGGTGAAATATTTAAGGGGAAGATAAGGGGGATCTTCTTCATGCAGAGGGTGGTCAGAGTATGGAACAAGCTGCCAGGGGAAGGGTGGATGCAGGTTCAATTGAAACATTTAAGAGGTTTAGTATGTACATGAATAGGGGAGGGGTATGGAGAGCCATAGTCCATGTGCATTTCGATAATACCAGGCTGAATAAAACTCCGGCACAGGCCAGATGGGCCATATAACCTGCTTCTGTGCTGTAGTGCTCTATTAAAGAATGTTTAACCAAGAGTCAAGAACCATCCTTTCAGGTATCATTGAGCATGTTCGAATTTCAAATGTTCAGCCACAACAGTACCAACAAATAGCAGGATTATGGAGATAGGACGGATAGATGTTGCTGTGGATGGGATTGTGGAGGTTGGGGCTGAGGGTAGGATGGGGAAGTGGGGAAAGATTTCATACATGGAGAATTCCCTAAATTGTTCACTTGGAGAACAATTTAATGTTAGTGAACACGTATTCTGCAGCCAATGATTCACCTCCTGGTGTATCAGAGTTTTTCACTAGCTGTAAGGCACAAGACTTGGACTACTTGTGCCTTATGTGATGGACTGCTCTTCACTTGTCTGGTTACGTGGAGATCCAGGAACACTTGAACAGCACCTTATTTGTTAACTTAAGCCATTCATTCTGTACTATTGGTGAAAGATCCTTCAAAGGAACACTGCCGCAACTTGCCGAAACTTCGTCAGCATCATTCTTCTTCTCTACCTACACCATCTAAAGGAGAAGGGTAACAAACACTGCAAACATCATCAGAATATCCAATAAACTGTGTTGTATGTTTAATTTGTGATTAACTGTAAAAGATTGTTCTTCTGAAATGCCCAGTTCGCTGCCGCTGCTACTGTGCAATTGAGAATCTCCAGAGGGAAGGCCCCCCCAAAATCCCCAGCTTTGCCTGCTGCTGGCGACCAAGGCTGCAGTCGAAGCGTTCGGCAGAGATGGTGTTCGGTACTTGGTGTCGGAGGGCTGATCGGAGGCTCGAAGTTTTCAGACAACTCAGAGTCAGACTGTGGTCGGGCATGGCAGGGAGAGTTTTCTTCCTTCTCCCGCCTGCGTGAGATGTGGGACTTTCGAGAGACTTTGAACTTTTTTTACTGTGACCATGGCCTGTTCTTCATCAAATTATGGTATTGTTGCACTGTTGTAACTATATGTTATAATTATGTGGTTTTTGTTAGTTTTTCAGTCCTGGTCTGTCCTGTGTTTCTGTGATATCACACTGGAGCAATATTGTATCATTTCTTAACGCATGCATTACTAAATGACAATAAAAGAGGACTGCATGTCCTCATAATCTAATAATCTAATCTAATCTAATAAAATTGTTGTCCAAGTAGAATTTAGAATATAGAACATAGAAAAGTACATCAGAATACGTGCTCTTCGACTCACAATGTTGTTGCAACCTATATAAACCTACTCCATAATCTTTCTATCCCTCCCTTCCTACAATTCCCACAACCCTCCATTTTTCTTATATCCGTGTGTCTATCTAAGAGTCTCTTAGATGTCCCTATTGGAGCAGCCTCCATCCGTGCATCTCATAATCTTAAACATCTCCATCAAGTCACCCCTCATCCTTTAACACTCCAAAGAAAAAAGCCCTAGCTCAGTCAACCCTTCCTCATATAACACACTCCTTAATCCAGGCAGAATCCTAGTAAATCCCCTCTGCATCCTCTCGAAAGCTTCCACATTATTCCTATAATGAAGTGACTACCTCTGAACACAATACTCCAAGGGTGGTCTAACTAGAGTTTTATAGGGCTGGAACATTCCCAGCGTTGGTCACATGGGTGTAATTGGGCTAGAAGGACCTGTTAGCGTACTCCATCTCGTGACTCTTGAACTCAGTTCCCTGACTAATGAAGGCTAATAGATTATATGCCTCCTTAACCACCCTATGAACATACATGGTAACTTTGAGGGATCAATGGACTTGGACCTCAAGATCCCTCTGTTCCTCCATATTGCTAGGAATTCTGCCATTAACCTTGTAATCTGCTTTGATGTGAATGATGAACTTCATTGAGAAGCCAGGTATTGTTAAGTGCTTTTTGTATTCCTTTGAGGAACATGATAAATGTCAATTTAATATGAAATTTCAGTCTGTACTACGTAGAAAGACTACGCTGATTTAGTCATAAGTCATAGTCATACTTTATTGATCCCGGGGGAAATTGTTTTTCATTACAGTTGCACCATAAATAATTAAATAGTAATACGTAAATTATGCCAGGAAATAAGTCCAGGACCAGCCTATTGGCTCAGGGTGTCTGACCCTCCAAGGGAAGAGTTGTAAAGTTTGATGGCCACAGGCAGGAATGACTTCCTATGACGCTCTGTGTTGCATCTTGGCACCACCACCTCCAAAATGCGCTTCCAGTTGAAACAACACACATAAAAGTTGCTGGCAAACGCAGCAAGCCAGGCAGCATCTCTAGGAAGAGGTGCAGTCGACGTTTCAGGCCGAGACCCTTCCAGTTGAAATCCCTTTTTATTGGGCGTCTCTGGAAACGCGGCTCCAGAGACTCCACGGCAAGAAACTGACCTTTCTTGGACTTCATACGTCTAGGGTGTATACAACTTTGGTCCGACCAACCACAAACCCCGCTTTGTGTGAATGCTTTGTGATTTACTACCTCCGGCAATCACCTGTCAGCAAGAAATAACAGATCGTACACTGCATACAATTATAAAGAAGTATATTTAAGCATGTTAACTTAAGCAACCAGGAAAGAAAGAAAAAAAAACAAAAAGGGCCATTATACTTAAACAGTCACATGTGCACGGTGGAGCTCAAATCTTCCCAAAGCCATTGTTTCCGATGTACACACTGCACCTTCCGAAAGTCGCTCGAAATCCACCTCAAACAAATGGGCTCTCCCCTGGGAGTATTAGTCCTCCCTCCTTGAAGCTATTCATCTCCACAAAGCACCTTGTGCAACAGGGATGGCATCTTCAGCCATCTTCCCTCCTGTCTTCTCCCAGCTCACGCCAACAAACACCTTAACCCATACCAGTACCCCTCACACAAAAGAAAATTCCACCCAACATTCTCTAGAACTTTCTCTCAATTCCACCACTCTGACTGGCTGACACCACATTCCAAAGTTGAACAACAAAACCCCTTCCCTCACCTCAAACACAAACAAGCTGAAAGCAAACCAGTCTGTTCTTACAGAGCTGCTAAAATGAATCACCTATAGTATAGCAGCAAAAATCATAACCAGGGTGTTACATGGTCAACATGGGAGGCTTGGAACAAGTCTAGCATGTTGATTATAAAATCCAGAATAGCAATCCAGGCCCCACATGAGAAAGAGTAAAGTTCAAAGTTCAAAGTAAATTTATTATCAAAGTACGTATATGTTAACATATACTGCCCTGAGATTAATTTTCTTGTAAGCACTTACAGGAAAATTAATACAGTAGGACTTATGAAAAGCTTTCCAAAACAAAGACCAACAAATAACCAAGGTGCAAAAGAAAACAATTTGTGCAGATAATCAAAAAGAAAATATATAATACTGAGAGCATGGATGGCAGAGTCATTGAAAGTGGGTCAATGGGATGAAGAGTCAGTTCGGCGTTGAGGTGAATGAGGTTATCCACACTGGAAACATGGGGTACTTCACTCAAAGGAGCCTTTGGATGAAGGTTACAACTGAAACCTTACCCAACCAGCAAGAGCTGGACATGCCTCCTACAAAGGCGGAAATTATACTTTATAAAATACAGGTGCTTGCTTGTATTATCAAGACCAGCATTACTTAAGTAGGAAGGAGAAAAATTTCATGGTTTCTTCTCCAATATTGGTGTGGCTATCTACTTGCTCTTTTCATCCTCCCCTGGAGACCAGATGCTTCAGAATGAATTGGGAGCGTACAGAAGGTGATACACCAGTGATATAGAGTTGTGTAAAGCAGAGTGGACGGACCAAGGACTTCTTTCCTCTCTCCATTGTTATTCAAACATTCTTTATAGATGTGAAGCTTGGAATATCAATAGGTGTCTCAAGATGAACTTTGCCATGTGGGCATTAGTTATTGATAGTGATTAACTTGTGTATTGTGTGGAGCAGTATGGTAGTGCATTTACAGAGGGTTGAGATTGATTTGTCATTTTCACCAAGAATTCAGGGTTATTAAAATCTTTGTAGCACTTCATCCATATCTGTGCTATTTGTCTGCTGCGAGTTCATGAAGCTCCAAAACGAGTCCGGTTCACTGGTGAATTGTCTCGATTTTTGCACAGACGAGTCCCTTATACCCTGGTGTCGCCTGCTGCAGCTGCCCTGGGGATGTGACGGCAGAAGTGGTGTGGAAGAGTGCAGAGGCCTCTGTGGGGGTGCTTTTCCCATCAGTGCTGCTCTCTAGTGGTGCTCGGTGCTGCCCTCCAGTGTTCACTCAGTAGAAGAACAAGCTGGACCTATACAACTTACCATCAATTGACAGGAGACAACAGGAATTCTGCAGATGCTGGAAATTCAAGCAACACTCATCAAAGTTGCTGGTGAATGCAGCAGGCCAGGCAGCATCTCTAGGAAGAGGTACAGTTGACGTTTCAGGCCGAGACCCTCCATCAGGACTAAGTGAAGGAAGAGTTAGTTAAGAGATTTGAAAGTGGGAGGGGGAGGGGGAGATCCAAAATGATAGGAGAAGACAGGAGGGAGAGGGATGGAGCCAAGAGCTGGACAGGTGATTGGCAAAAGGGATACGAGAGGATCATGGGACAGGAGGTCCGGGAAGAAAGACAAGGGGGTGGGGGGAACCCAGAGGATGGGCAAGGGGTATATTCAGAGGGACAGAGGGAGAAAAAGAAGAGTGAGATAAAAAATGTGTGTATAAAAATAAATAACTGATGGGGTACGAGGGGGAGGTGGGGCATTAGCGGAAGTTAGAGAAGTCGATGTTCCTGCCATCAGGTTGAAGGCTAACCAGATGGAATATAAGGTGTTGTTCCTCCAACCTGAGCGTGGCTTCATCTTTACAGTAGAGGAGGCCGTGGATAGACATGTCAGAATGGGAATGGGATGTGGAATTAAAATGTGTGGCCACTGGGAGATCCTGCTTTCTCTGGCGGACAGAGCGTAGGTGTTCGGAGATGTCACTCAGGTACTTGAGCTACATTATCTTTTTTCTTTGTGACTGTACGTTATTCGGCTGTTGTAACCATATGTGTATTTGTGCCATGTGCATTGTGCTGTGTGTTGTTAGTAATGTGTTTTGCACCCTGGCCCTGGAGGAATGGTGTTTCATTTGCTGTATTCATGTATGGCTGAATGATAATTAAACTTGAACCTGAACTTTAAAAGTGTCTGTATTGTTGCAGAGTCGACATTTTGAATACAGTTCTAAACAAATCACTCTGCTGTGGAGTGACATGTTGTTGTCACAAGACTAGATATAGTGTACCATTTAAACCAAGGGCCTCTGTTAGAAGTTAGTTTCTATTACAAATGCAGACATTTTATTCATAATTTTAATTTTGTTATAATTTAATTAATGTGAAATAAAAAATATACAAAAGCATGAGTTGTCTGGATGGAGAGAGCAAGTGAAATAAATGTTTTTCAATGGTGGAAGGTTAGGTGACCAGGAATACAGGTAAAAGGCATCTGGTAAAACAACAGGAAGCTACCTCTTTACACAAGCTGTTGCAATCTGGAATCTGACTGTGCATGGAGATAGATTTTTTAAAAAAGTTGTACAAATATTCTAAGACAAAAAATTACAGGGTAATAGAGAAACATCGAAGAATGGAATTAATGGGTGGCTTTATCAAAGAGAAACCATAGGGGATAAAAAGTATTCCTCCTGTTCAATAAATGTCATTATTCTCTAACCACAATTACAAAGCAAATGACTATAAGTCATCCATCTGTGATATTGGCTCGGGTTAATCCCCTAAGCACAAAGTGCACAATGACCTTCTATTTTCAACATCTCACGCTTTACCATTGCCCAATTAACAACTCAGCCCAAAACCCATCACAGTAATTCCCTTTGTCCTATCCATCCTACTTCGACTTTCTTTGCAACCTAAAACTAACCTTTTTTTCCTCTTGCTTTCCCAGCTCTGAAGAAGGGTCTTCCATCTGGAAAGTGAAAACTATTTCTCTTCCCACAGACGCTTCTTGACTTGCTGAACATTTGCACTTTTTTCTGTTTTTGACCGAGATATTTGTTTGCTTCATGAAGAATGCAATAAAGCAGCAGGGGTCAGTTGTGTGCTCACTTCTCCTGCACCATTATTCAATCAGGCATGAGGCCAAAGATAATGAGGTATGATCATCAGGACTTGCAAATCATAATACACTTTCCTTTGCTAGATCCTTCAATGTGGTGCTAGAAGAGGGAAACAGCTAAGTTGCAGGCCACTAGAAAGAGTGGGGCTATAAAGGACCACTGGATGGCGGGGTAATAGAGGTGGAGGAAGTGGTTGGGTAGCGACACCAAGGGTTCAGGATTTTGAGGGTCAGAATAGCGATGGAGCTAGGATCCAGTGATGAAGGAGAGGTGAGCAGTGGTCAGAAATGCATGTGAATTGGGTTCTACCAGAGGTGTATCTAGTGGGTAAGTTGGGGGAACCGATTCCACTGGCAACAAGGCAGAAACAATGGTGGGGTGGGGGGGTGCAGGTTTAGTATAATTAGCTAATGGACCAGAGGAGAATCAGGCAAATATATTTTGTGCAAAGAATTATATTCTAATTGTCACACTCAAATTAGAGTTAATATCAACTTTAAAAAGAATTTGAAAAATATCTTAATAAATTGAAAGGCCATGCCAAAATAGTTTAAGCAAATAAGACAATATGGATACTTTATTTCAGAGAAATAACACAAGAATAATGCCCCCCGTCTGATTTCAACACTTCTTATGTTCCTTAATTTTGTGGCAATTGAAAGGCCATTTTACATGAGAATCAACCAGACTGCTGAGTTTGGATAAGAATGGCAGATAGCAGTTAACCAGATCAGATTTTAACAGCCATTACTGGGTCTAACATCTTAGTCGAGGTTTATTAAATCACTTGAATTTAAATTTCCCTGCTGGTATAATGAAATTTACACTTATTCTCTGCATCAAAGCTTTTGGACACTTATGTTGTAGCTTCACCAGTCATGGCCCTGTACTCCTATAATGCACATGTTACAAAGCTGGGTTGTAATTAGGATAGGGCAATTCCTTGCATTTCAAAAATCAATCAAAACTGACAGGTAGGCCTTAGATCAATTAAAAAAGGAGAGAATTTTCTCCAATCTCTTTTCTCTGTTGATAAAAATGTAATTATTGTTCCTTGAATATCGGAATGCCATGGGGATAGTTCACTCTTACAATACCACATTAAAACAGTCTCTGTGTTTGTTGAGATGCTACTTGAGGACAAATAAGAAGTTCATTGTAAATGACACCAAAGATGTATCCTTGTTTTCATCTGCCTATCTCAATTGATATATTTCAGAACTATTTGATTTCAAAACTGCTCTGTAGTTCTTTGAAAATTAAACATTTGTTACAAGATCAAAATCCCTCAAGGCCTGTAATGATGTGATTTTCTCATTGATTACAGAGGCAGACTCTTGTTTCACAGTCTTGCTGTGATAGGAATTAGTCTGGGCTGGCTGATCAATACGTTGAAGTAATCCTAAATCCAAGTAATCAATATATTATGGCTGGTCAGATTCTGAACAATTGCTATTACAGAATTCACAACTCACTCCTCAAAAATTTCAGATACAGAATAAAATTCACTATCACAAAATCTATGTGACGAAATTGAATGAGTAAGATTTCTTCTCCAACTTGTATTTCTTGGCGCAAGTTTGGATGATGCAGCTTTACACTACAGAAAATCGCAACACAGATCATAACAGAGGTCCCTCGTAATCTGTGAATTGAATGGTTATTTGTAGAATGACAGAAAATGAAATGAAGAAACACTTGAAGTTCAGTGGGATTAATGCACTCTGGGACTGCAGGAAGTGTTTCTGACAACTCTGGACTCCTTCCTTCTCCTTTCTTCCTTCTTCTCCAACATGCTGTTGGCATCTTCTGAATACGTTAGCTTCTCAAACAGTGCACAGCAAGCTGTTTGATCTGCTGATCTATCCCGGGCCACCGGACAAAGCTTCCAGCCAATGTTTCCATATTTCCATATAGCTCCTCCGAAGGGTTAGCTCTGAGCTTGGATGGTACAACTCTTAATCCTCACATAAGGCAACACCTGTCATGACAAGCTCATCTTGGATCTGGTAAAATTAGGGGAACTGGAATTTCTGCTGCAGAGTCCTGCCATTTTGGGTTGCCATGTAGACTTGAGACAGTGTGGCGTCTTTTCTGATTTCCCTTTGGATCATCTCTACTGTAATAGAGAGACTTTGAATATGCATGAGGGAGAATACGTCAAGAGGAGCATCCTCTTTTGTAAATTTTTCAGGTATTTTCTTTTCCGAGGATAAATGGGACAATTCGATAGTATTTCCATGTTGTTGAAACAGAGTCCATCTCTGCATTTGTGCTCTGCTGTTAGTAAAAAAAAACTTCTATAGATTGAAAATGAACACTAGTGGCTGATTATCAGTAACTAGGGTGAAATTCTCTCCTATATAAGTACTAGTTATAACGGTTTGCACCCCAAACTAGATTCAAAGCCTCTCTGTCAATCCATGCATAATTTTTTCTCTGCAGTGGTAAGGGAATGTGATGTGAAGGCTATGGGACATTCACTTCCATCACTCAAAACATGTGACATGACCGCAACTATACCACAAGACAAGTGGTCACAGGCTATTGTCACTGGACGATATGGATCAAAATGTGTGAGTACAGTGTCTGATGTCATCATTTCCTTTGCCTTTTGGAAAGCCACCTCGCACTGCTTTGTCCACTGCCATTTCCTCCCGATCTGTCGTAATAAATTCAAGGGATAGAATGCAATAGCCTTGTTTGGCAGGAACCTGTAATAGTAATTGACAAATCCTGAAAAGGACTGCAACTGTGACTTGCCCTTTGCCCTTGCTGTTATCCACTACTGCTTGGATTTTTTCAGCACTTTTGTGTAATGCTTGTGTGTGTCAAATGTGTGACCACAGTAAGTGACGTTTGGTTTGAAGAATTCACACTTGTTGCGTTGTGCTCTGAGCCTATAACCTTGTAAGCTTTTTAACACTGTCTTGAGATTTTGGAGATGTTCCTCGTCATCCTTACCGGTAACAATGATGTCATCCAGGTAACATTGAAAGCCTGGGCAGCCTTGCAGCACCTGATCCAGGTGTAGATGCTATTCCAAAAATAAGCCCGTTATAGCAATTAAGCCCTTTGTGAGTGTTGATGGTGAGAAACAGTTTGGACTCATTTTCCATCTCTGTCTGTAGCTAGACCTCAAATAAATCCACCTTGCTGAAGTGTTCCCTTCCAGAAAGGTTTGCAAATGTATTCTCTATCCTGGGAAAAGGGTATTGATCTACGTTCAGTACTGGTTTGATGGTGACCTTAAAATCACCACGGATCATGACAGACCCATTCTTTAGAACTACAAGTTCCACTGGTGTTGCCTATGGGCTCTATACAACCTTGGAAAGAATTCCTTCAGCCTCCATGCGACCTAGCTTGCTGGCTAATTTATCATGGATGGTAACCAGATGGGCTTTACCAAACTTAGGTGTGACATTTTCATTTAACACAATTTTACCCTTGATATGTTTGAGTTTTTCAATGTAATTCTTGAACACTGCTGTGGCATTATCCAATACTTTTCTTATCTCAATTTCAGTTGACTCTATTGTAGGGGATGTGTCATGCAAATGGTGGACAGAACTCCAATCAAGTTGTAGTTGTCTCCACCAATTATGCCCCCACAATGCTGGCCCAATTTGGCTTGCTGGTTGTTGTATTTCACTGTAATGAATGTTATTCCCGCAGGAGTTACCTTCTTTCCAGTATAAGTTCTATTTTCGATATCTACAAGCTTCAGTTCAGTATTTTTAAAATGCCTTTCAAACTCACTTTGTGGAATGATTGAAACAGCTGAGCCGGTGCCCAATTCCATTTTAATTAATTTGATGTTCACTTCTGCCGTAAGCCATATCGCTTGTCTTGTTATATTTAACCTTCTAAATCATTATCATCAGATGTTTCATCAACAGCATGCAGACTAGTGCCCTTTTTGAAATTTCAAGTTGACTTTTTAATCTTTATCTCCTCCCTGTGCAGTCCATTTATTTTTGTCGGCCTGACGTGCTCTTTATATGTGTCCTACTTGATTGCATTTTTTGCTGCCACAATTGTAACACAATTTTTTTGCCTAGGCAGGGCTCTGTTTAGATGTCGCAATTTTGTTCATGCTAACTTTCATTGCTGACTGTACCTCAGCGGCATCTCTGTCTGCTGTTTCCATTGGTACAGTGATTTCAACTGCTCTTTTAAGTATGAGCTGTGCTTCAGTCAGGATGCTTTTAAATGCTTTCTTGTAAGATTACACAAACTAAGCAATCTCTGCATCATTAAGCCCATCACTGAACTGACAACTTCTTCAATTCAGCCACATATGCTGAAATGGACACCCCTTCCTTTTGATTCCGCTTATGAAACCTAAAGCATTTTGGAATCAACAGAGGTTTCAGAACCAGGTATTCCTGCTTTACTTTCACAATATCAGAAAAGTTCATTTCAGCTGGTTTAGTTGGTGCAGTTAAACTTCTAAGCAAACTTCATGCTCTTCTACCAAGTACACTCAGCAAAACTGGCACTCACGTTGCACTGGTTTCAAAATCCTACTCAGTTTGCTCAGTATACAATATCCAGTTATCACTTGTGCAATCAAACATGTCTATCTTTTTGAAGCAGCCAGTCATTTCTGCTTTTTTAAATTTTTGATTATTATCAATTGTTATTTACTATTTATGAACCCATGAATTTTGTCTGTTTTCTACTTTTTTTAACTCGATCGCCTCTGTCTTTTCCTGAAGTAGCACATGCTGCTTTATTTTTAAACTCAAATATCGTCTTCGGTTTGTTTAAAGCTTCCTCATCACCACTGTTATGTTTTTGTATCTCAAATCATAAAACTAATTCAAAGGAAAACACAGAGCCAGGACTTGAATGCCTTAGTTTTGTTTTTATTTTAGTGAGGCATGCACTTATGACTTGATGGTGTGCTGACGATGCCAGTCACATACTTTTACATATAACCCATAATGAATTATTTAAATAAATAAGAATACTTAATCAAGCAATATATTTACAATATTACTCAAATATTATTGAAATATTAAATACACAATATTCCTTGTAATTGAGATCCTGAAATCCCTTGCAAATTTTCCTTGCACTCTTTCAAGGTTATAGATATCTTTCCTGTTAATAGGTGACTAATAGACTGCACCAATATCTTACACAACTTCATCAACACATCCCAATTCCTGTGGTCAATGCCCTGAGTCATTGCTGAATCCATTCCAGTATGTTGCTGCCTTTCTGAAGGATATCTTTTCTTGTATCGTATTTAGATTGTGCCATAAAAATAAATCTTTTGGGAGAGGAGTCAACTGAAATTACAAAACACATGATGAACTAATAATTGGCAAACCAACATAAATGATAGCAGGAGGAACTCAGCAGGTCAGGAGACATCTATGGAGAGGAATAACCAGTCAATGTTTTAATCCGAGACCCTTCATCAGGGCTTGAAATATTGACTGTTTATCTATTGTCTGACCTGCTAAGTTCCTTCAGCATTTAGCATGTGTGGCTCTGGATTTCCAGTATCCACAGAATCTCTTCTGTTTATAAATGAAAGATGGTGTGTGGAGGAAATCTGACATCCTGTTCACTTTGCAGAATCCCAGTGATAAAAAAACTCTTAAAAAAATTTTAATATAGCATCTCAATGAATTCAAAGCATCTCCCATACATTCCTACTCTGTAATAGATCAAATTTCAAAGTATTTCAATTTATTACCAAAGTATGTATATGTCACCATATATCACCCTGAGATTTATTTTCTTGCAGGCATTCAAAGTAGAGCAAAGAAATACAATAGAATCGATAAAAAACTACACACAAAGACTGACTAGCAAGCAATGTGCAAACTGTTTATATACTTAAAAACAAACAAACCAATAAATAAATAAATGGCTAGATAGATAAATAAATAATGCTGACAGCATGAGCAGTAGATCCTTGAAAGTGAGTCTGTCGATTGTGCTCAGTTATCAGTTCAGTGTTGAGGCGAATGAAGTAATTTGAATGGTTAAATTCCTCCCCCATTTATTCCCATTGTGTAGAATCCTCATGGGACTCTTTTTTCCTTTAATTCCCTTTGTTCTTTTCCAATAACTTCTGAAGAAACACTTGACAGTCTACCACTTCCCTCCTCTTGGCAGCTACTTTTCCCTTTAGAATGAGCATCAATGATATGATTCTGTTTGGGTTCAATGTGCTGTTGGCACCATTAAGAAACTGTTTTGGACCATCTTCATTGAACAACAACCATGGAATGAGACCTAGATCAGGCTATATGATTTAATTATCTTACCTTCTTTAGGATGTAAAATTCTGTTGACTTGTCAATATCATTAAAGATCCTGGACCAGTGATGACGCATCTGGAAGAACATCCACGCTAAACCAAAAGGCCACCTGCACAATCATCCGTGCGTTCGCCAAAGCGAGAGAAAAAAAAGTTGGCACGATATCTACTGAATGGATCTCACTTTCAAGTGAGATTCTCTTCAAAGGGAAGCACAGGGCCTTTGAATCCAAAAATAGCACTACAAGAAAGGAAACAAACCCCAGCCAGCTGGCAGTTTTCTCACTTGGAAGCCTCTGTAATATAGAACATAGAACATAGAACATTACAGCACAGTTCAGGCACTTCAGACCATGATGCTGTGCCAGCCTTTTAACTTACTCTACGACAATCCAATGCTTCCCTCCTCTGTAGTCTTCCATTTTTCTGTCATCCATGTGCCAATCTAAGAGTTTTTACAATGTTCCTAATCTGCCTTTACCATTGTCCCTGGTAGGGCATTTCACACACTCACCACTCTGTGTGAAAAGCTATCCCTGACATTCCCCCTACACTTTACTCCAATTATGCCCTCTCATATCAGATATTACTATCTGCAGCTGGATCCATTGAAATCTGAGTATTCTCAGGACTAGAAATCATCCTAGAATCAAAGAGCGTGAAACTGTCAATTTAACTAGTTCCCAAATCCAGATTTCAGTATAATAGAAGTCATTTTTCAAATTACCTTCAATGCAAACAAAACAATTAAGCCACAGTTGTTTCATTTGCAATTATTAACATGTTTGGAAAATAATTGCTTCATATGCAAAAATTACTGTTTTCTTTGAGTGCTTTCTGTTGTTTGTGGTTAGGATGAATCTCTCAATGCATGAATAATAGTGTGCAATACAAAGATTTACAAATTGGCTATTCTAGCAAGGAACCTGCCACATATTCTGAGTCAACTGGAGGCTTTCTTGGCAGCCGGTATACAATCCCACTGTGAGTCCTCAAATACTGAGCAGACTATGCTAACTCTCTCTCCTGCTGGTATCCCCACCTTGTGAGAACTTGAAAATGTAGACTATTCCTCTTGTGTGCCAGAGAATAGAAGAGGGAGTGGCTTTAATTTGAAAGATAATGATGCATCAGGTACTGAGAGACAGGAAATTTAAATGCATTCAGGGCCTGCCCACAGTCGTGGATCATTTAGCAATGGAAACTTTTGACTCCAGCTTGCTCCATCCTGCACCCTACAGAGAAATAAAGAGCTCACTTAACTGAAGTAAAACAGTGGGATTGGTGCCAGTTCCAGGAAGCATTATCAATACCTAATATTCTGTCAGATAGCCAGCTATCATATAACTAAAAAGGTTCCTTTAGCTGATTCTGAAGAAACCATTTGGACGCAACTGCATTCTGCTGACACGCCAGTCACTGGCACTTAGTGAAATTGTCTGTGTCGCTCATGGATGGGTGAACTAAAGTTTATGCTGTTTATGTACCTCCCCTCTGAGTGGAAAACATTGACCAAGGCTCACAAAGCAGTACAACTTTGAATTTGTGTAGTGGTATATGGTACTTACAAATACTAATCTGCTGTATCATTTAATACATGGTTCCCATTATTTTAAAATATTATTCACATGCAACTTTAATATTTGACCTTGATCACCACCACCCTAATAATCACTAGGAGGATTCATTCCCTTGTGTATGCCAAGGTTTTATAAGGCATTGGTCAGACCTCATTTGGAGCATTGTGAGCAGTTTTGGGCCCCATCTGTGAGAAAGGGTGTGCTGGCATTGAAGTGGGTCAAGAGGAGGTTTACGAGGATGGTCCCGGGGATGAAGGAGCTAATATTTGAGGAGTGTTTGATGGGCTGTACTTGCTGGAGTTTAGAAGGAGGAAGGGGGATCGCTCAGAAACCTATCACATGTTGAAAGGCCTAGAAAGAGTAGAAGAGTCTAGGACCAGAGGGCACAGCCTCAGAATAGAAGGATGCACCTCTAGAAAAAAGATGAACCTAACACATTAGCTTAGACATTTTTTGCTGTATTTTCTCTCTCACTGCCTGATATAGCAAATTGGCCCCAATCGTCAATTGGATCCCAAACAATACATTGAAATTTTTTACCCAATGACTTTTCTCAACTATAGTTCCAATCCCACCATTCCAAAAATTGCTGCCAGCTTAATGTTTTGCAGGCCTCTTCATATAAGGTTCCACAATGCATGCTGAGTTCCTTCAAAAGGTGAAGGTCAGCCGGTATGGCCTGATATGATGTTCCAATGAGGAATTGATCAATACAATCAGTAGAAACAGGTGGGGTGTTAGCAGTAATTGTGCTACAACTGCACAATTACTTCCACCCTTCTTCAACATCCTATAATGGCTAATTCATTTTAGCCTGAACTTCAGATTCAAGCAAATTAATATCCCAGTCAAATTTGCTAGTACTCTCTCTTGTTAAAATTGGAATTATGGGAGCTGCAAAGAAAAGAGTCACCAGGACAGTCACAGAGACAGCTGACCAAGCCTCCAGATGGCTATGGATCACGACGTGTGACCCAAGGACCAGTGCTGGTGGGACACAAGCCAGGACTTGATCAACCCTGGCTGGGTCGCATGGATAAGGATGTCTGATGTTGAAAGACCCGAAACACCCAATGACCCCAGATTACATCCTAGGATATATCCCCACATTAATATAATAATATGTTTTTTTCTCCAAGATTTTCTTAATGATTAAAGGTAGTTTGTATGATACTCAACAGACAAAATATTGGTCAAATTAAGAACACCAGAAAGAAAAAAAAATTATTGCATCTACCCTCATGCCAGCTATACCATTTGGTAAGATAATGGCTGAGTTTTTACCTCAGCTGTGCTCTCCTAGACTAATCCCACATCTTTTACGCCACATAACATCAAAATCTCTTTAAAAATGCAAAACATAGAGCAGTACAGCCAATACAAGCTCTTCAACCCACGACATTGTGCTAACCTTTCAATCTACTCCAAGATCAATCTAACCCTTCCCTCCCACATAACCCTCCATTTTTATTTCATCCATCTACCTATCCAACAGTCTATGTAATGTCTCTAATGTTTCTGCCTCTGCCACCTCCACTGGCAGGGGAATCCACACATCCACCACTCTCTGTGTAAAAATTCTACCCCTGACATCCCCATATATTTTCCTCCAATTACCTTAAAACTATGCTCTCTTGTATTACCCTTTTCCACCCTGGGAACAAAGGCACTGGCTGTTCACTCCATCTATGTCTCTTATCATCTCATGCACCTCTATCAAGTCATCTTTCATCATACTTCATTCCAAAGAGAAAAGCCCTCACTTGCTCAACCTTTCCTCAAAAAACATGCATTCTAATCCAGGCAGCATTCTGCTAAATCTCATCTGCACGCTCACATCCTGGCGACCAGACTGAACACCATACTCCAAAATGTCTTTTAACCAGCACTTTAGTCTCCACGGTTTTCCAGAGTAGAGAATTTAAAAGATTCACTAACCTCTAGTTGAAGAAATTTCTCCTCATCTATCCTGAATTGGCTGAACCCTCATTTTGAGACCGTGACCCTACTGCTAGGCACCTCAGCATGGGGAAGCATTTCTTCTGCATGTATGTCTCTTGCGGCAAACATGGAAGAACTGAGAAAAGAAATTACATTTTTACAACTGAGAGGGTGCGAATAAGTATAGTCAAGATAGCTGTGAGAGTCAGCAGGCTTATAAAAGATATCAGTAGACAGTCTGTCTCCAGAGATGGAGACAGGGAGATCACAGAGGTGTCAGGGATGGACCAAGTGAATTTATGGTTAAGGTGGAAGTTGCAGACAAAGTTAATGAAGTTGATGAACTCAGCATGGATGCACGAAGCAGCACCTATGCAATATAGCTCCGAAAAAGTTGGGGAGCATTACCAGTGAAGGCTTGGAACATGGACTGTTCCATGTAGCTGACAAATACACAGGCATAACTGGGGCCCAAGCGAGTGCCCATGATTATGCTTTGGGTTTAGAGAAAGCGGGGGGAGCCCAAAGAGAAATTGTTGAGTTTGAGGGTCAGTTCCACTAGACAGAGGAGGGTGATGGTGGAGAGAACCTGGTTAGGTCTTTTGTCCAGTAGCAAGCGGAGGGCTTTTTGTTGTATAGATACTTGTTTTCTCATAATGCAGTTATTTCACTGAGTGACCAAATAAATTGATTTATTTCGAGATACGGTGCAGAACAGGCCTTTCCGGCCCATTGAGCTGCAACAATGCCAGCATCCCACCTAGCCTAACCACAGGACCACAGGACAACTTACAATGACCGGTACAGTCTTTGGAATGTGGGAGGAAACTGGAGCACCTGGAGGAAACTCAAATGGTCACAGGGAGAATGTACAAACTCTAAATTCCTTACACTTGGTGCTGGAGTTGAACTCTAACTCCAAATGCTCTGAGCTGTAATAGCATCGTGCTAACCACTACACTATAGAAGTACCCCTTATTTATTCCATACTGAAGCTCACTCCCAATACTTGCAATGCCATAGAAAAACTACCTGAATTAAGTCCAGCTTACTTATGAATATGCATAACACTGGAGTAATTTTATGTATTGCACTGTACTGCTGCCACAAAATAAAAACAAATTTCATGACATATAGTTGAAGTCAGAAGTTTACATACACCTTAGCCAAATACATTTAAACTGGGTTCACAATTCCTGATGTTTAATCCCAGAAAACATTCCCTGTCTTAGGTCAGTTAGGATCACTACTTTATTTTAAGAATCTGAAATGTCAGAATAGTAATAGTGAGAATGAATTATTTCAGCTTTTATTTCTTTCATCACTTTCCCAGTGGGTCAGAAGTTTATATACACTTTGTTAGTATTTGGTAGCATTGCCTTTAAATTGTTTAACTTGGGTCAAACGTTTTGGATAGCCTTCCACAAGCTTCTCACAGTAAGTTGCTGGAATTTTGTTCCATTCCTCCAGACAGAACTGGTGTAACTGAGTCAGGTTTGTAGGCCTCCTTGCTCGCACATGCTTTTTCAGTTCTGCCCAGAAATTTTCTATCAGATTGAGGTCAGAAAATCATGTCAAGGCTGGTTCATCCTTGGGAGCAATTTCCAGACACCTGGAGTTACCACATTCATCTGTACAAACACTAGTATGCAAGTATAAACACCATGGGACCACACAGCCGTCATACCGCTCAGGAAGGAGACACATTCTGTCTCCTAGAGATGAATGTACTTTGGCGCAAAAAGTGCAAATCAATCCCAGAACAACAGCAAAGCACCTTGTGAAGATGCTGGAGGAAACAGGTAGACAAGTATCTATATCCACAGTAAAACGAGCCCTATATCGACATAACCTAAAAGGTTGCTCAGCAAGAAAGAAGCCACTGCTCCAAAACCGCCATAAAAAAGCCAGACTACAGTTTGCAGGTGCACATAGGGACAAAGATCTTACTTTTTGGAGAAATATCCTCTGGTCTAACGAAACAAAAATTGAACTGTTTGGCCATAATGACCATCGTTATGTTTGGAGGAAAAAGGGTGAGGCTTACAAGCTGAAGAACACCATCCCAACCGTGAAGCATGGGGGTGGCAGCATCATGTTGTGGGGGTGCTTTGCTGCAGGAGGGACTGGTGCACTTCACAAAATAGATGGCATCATGAGGAAGGAAAATTTTATGGATATATTGAAGCAAAATCTCAAGACATCAGCCAGGAAGTTAAAGCTCGGTCGCAAATGGGCCTTCCAAATGGACAATGACCCCAAAGATACCAAAGTTGTGGTAAAATTGCTTAAGGACAACAAAGTCAAGGTATTGGAGTGGCCATCACAAAGCCCTGACCTCAATCCGATAGAAAATTTGTGGGCAGAACTGAAAAAGCGTGTGCAATCAAGGAGGCCTACAAACCTGACTCAGTTACACCAGTTCTGTCTGGAGGAATAGAACAAAGTTCCAGCAACTTACTGTGAAAAGCTTGTGGAAGGCTACCCAAAACGTTTGACACAAGTTAAACAATTTAAAGGCAATGCTACCAAATACTAACAAAGTGTATGTAAACTTCTGACCCACTGGGAAAGTGATTAAAGAAATAAAAGCTGAAATAAATCATTCTCTCTACTATTATTCTGACATGTCACACTCTTAAAATAAAGTAGTGATCCTAACTGACCTAAGACAGGGAATGTTTTCTAGTATTAAATGTCAGGAATTGTAAAAAACTGAGTTTAAATGTATTTGGCTAAAGTGTATGTAAATTTCTGACTTCAACTGTATGTTAAAATTAATTCTGATATGGACTGAGAGTGGGAAGTGGGCAGGGAGAGGGGAATCATAGTTGGGAAAAGGGGAAGGGAGAAGGGAGGGAGAGGGGAGGGAGCGGGAAGCATCAGCGAGACATTCTGTGATGATCAATAAACCAATTGTTTGGAACCAAGTGACCTTGCCTAGTGTATCAGGGCTGGGTGAGTCTGCATCCGTGCCAATCCCTGCCCCTGTACTCCTTCTCTGCCACCTCTCCCATGGCGCTCCACCTTTGTCATTCCCAACATTCTTCACTAGATTTACAAACTCACTCTCCGTTCCACGTGAACAAATACAGAACTGTGCAAAAGTCTTGGGCGCCCTAGCTGAATATACAGTAGGTGCATAAAACTTTTGCACTCTAGAGATCAATATGTTACATTATAGAGTTGAGGTGCCTTCTATATTGAATTGGAGTTTATAGCTAAGCAGAGAGGACTATTGTGTATTTAATAGTTGAGTGATATTCTTTGATTAAGCATTCTTGTTCATTTAAGTAATTCACTATGGGCAATATGTATTGGCATACGTCATCACATTGCCACGTCATAAGTGAGTGCTTTGCTAAAGCAGAAACAAAATTAAGGCTCACATCTCCCGAATCTGTGTTTTTCTTTCAACTAGTTTTATATTTTAGAGTTACAAAAACAGAACACGGAAAAGGTGAATAGTTTGGACTTCAGTCACTGGTGTGCAGGAGAATGAAGGGAGCTCTTACAGAGGTATACAAAATGATGATGGGTATAGTTAGCGTGAATGTTTATAGGCCTTTTCCCCTTGGGTTAGGTGAGACAAGAACTGGAGGTCATACAGTAGGGTTGTGCCAATGTGGAATGAACTGCCAGGAGAAGTGGTAGATGTAAGTTCAATTGTAACCCTTAAGTGAAAATTGGATAGGCATAAGGATGAGAGAGGTATGGAGGGCTATAGTCCAGGTGCAGGTAAACCAGGCTAGCATGGACTAAGCAGATCAGGCCAGCATAGACTAGATGGGTGGAAGATGTACTGTGGTGCTCTCTGACTCTGTGACTCAAATCCAATTGCCCAGCAGTTAACAACAGGGCATAAATAGCCACTTGTAGGCCTGACTAAGACACTTAGGAGAGAGGAAATTTTCTTTGGATAAAAGGGCAGTAGTTAAACTTTGAGTTAGAGAAGTAATGTTTTCAATTCCTGATTTTTCTGCATGTATACAAAAGATAATAATTCCTTTGCTTTGAAGTTCTATACAAAACCTAATCTAAACATCAATGCTTCCCATTATACAGTGTCAGGATTTAGTTACAAAAGGATTTTATTAAATACTAAAATAGACAACAAAGGGAAATTGATCATCTCCATTGAACTTTTACTGTCATCTTCCCAGCAATGTTGTCCATTAGTCAGTCCACTCAAGGATTAAATTCCCACTGAGATAAAGACCTTTAAATCTTAAGTGTTGCCATAATCAGATTTGAGTTCTTTTTGAAGGGAATTTATCACTATATGAAATTTTCAATTTGGTCATGAATTCTTGTCCTGTTCCAGTACATAAACAGCATTGTGGTAAACATCGGCAAATAGTCTCACGTCTCCCAGCACCAAATCACAAACAGCCAAGAGTAAGACTACATTGACGGTCAATCCATTCAGACACTAAATAAAATGAACCAGTTACTGTAAACAGAGCAGTGCATAATTTCCAGAACATTAACCAAACAGTAAAACTATAATACCCATGTTAGAATCATTAAATCACGCAACAAGAAAAGATGCCATTCATCCCATCTGACCCATGCTGGAGATCAAGTACCCATCTTACTAATCATTGTCCCAAGCACTCTGCCAGCAACTTTTTATGCCATGGTGTTTCAAGTGCTTATTTAAATACTTCTAAATGTCATTCTCTATATCCATGGGTCATAGACATTACTGCTAAAGGGAAAAGTTGCTTAATATCTGCCATACATATGCCCTTCATAATTTGGTAAAATTAGTTTTATTTGTCACGTGCACACTGAAACCTAAGTGAAATGAACACACATTAAAAAAAGAAAATTTGTTGGGTGTGCTGCAAGTGTTGACACACTTCTGACCATGGCCACAACTTATTAACCTAGCCCGTACATCTCTGGAATATGGGAGGAAACGAGAACGTCCAGAGAAAGCCCAAACAGTCACAGGGAGAATATACAGACTCCTTACAGTCAGCAGCAGGAACCCTGATCTTACTGCAACAGTGTTAAAATTATCGTTACTCTTACAATACTGCCCAGTCCCAATCAGATCACCCTCAGCCTTCTACACTTCTAGAAAAACAAAGGAAACAAGCCCAGCCTATCCAGACTATGCTCATTGCAATGTTCAGTCCGAGGTAATATACCAGTCAATGTCTTCTGCATCTGCTCCAGTGCAATCACATCTTCCCCATCATGTAGCAACCAAAACTGCACACAGTACTTCAGCACTAGGAAATCTGAAGATGCTGAAAATTCAAGCAACACACACAAAAGATGCTGGTGAATGCAGCAGGCCAGGCAGCATCTATAGGAAGAGGTACAGTCGATATTTCGGGCCGGGACCCTTCGTCAGGACAGCTGTAGTCTAAAATATAATAGTATACTGTAGTTGTATCATAATCTCTATGTTCTTGAATTCTGTGCTTGGATATTAGTCATAGATGGATTCAGTACAGAAATATGCCTTTCAGCCCACCAAGTCCACACTGACCACTATCTACTCATCTTAAACATTAATCCTGTGTTTTTTTAAATTTCTCCTTACATTCTCATCATCTCTACCCGTAGGAAAGCGGCCTCCACCATCAGAGATCCTCACTGCCCAGACCATGCTCTTTTTTTGCTGCTGCAATCACGGAGAAGGTCCAAGACCCTGAGGACTCACACCACCAAGTTCAGGAACAGTTACTACCCAACAACCATCAGCCTCTTGAGCAAAAGGGGATAGCTACACTCACTTGTTCATCCATTCAGATGTTCCCACAACCAATTATTTATTCCACTTGAAGGATTCTTTATCTTGTTATCTCATGTCCTTCTTATTTATTGCTATTTATTTATATTTGCATCTGCACAGTTTTTTGTCTTCTGCACTCTGGTTGATCTTTCATTGATCCCGTTATAGTTACTATTTGATAGATTTGCTGAGTATGCCTGCAGGGAAATGAATCTCAGGGTTGGATATGGTGACATAGACAGCATGCACTTTGACAATAATACTTACTTCAGACCTTGAACAGATGCTACCACCCATCTATACTCTCGGGGCAATTTACAGTGGCCAACTAATCTACCAACTGGCACATCGCAATAACGTGGGAGGGAACTGGGGCACCCAGAGGACACACAGGGAGAACGTAGAAGCTCCACACACCTAACTCCAGCATGACGGATCTAACATCGGGAGTGAACCTGTGCCTCTGCCATTATGAGACAGTGGCTCCACTAGCTGCTTCTGAAGAAAAAAAAGATGGTCATATTTGGTCCACCATCAAAGACTCCAGATGCACTGTGGAGACCATTCCGACTGGTTGCATCGCTGCCTGTTACGGAGGCTCCCTATCACAGGACTGAAAAACAAAAGATGCAGAGAACTGTAGACTCAGTGTGATCCAACATGGGTACTAGTCTCCCCACCATCGAGGACATTCTCAAAAGTTGGTGCCTAAAGAAATCAACATCCATCAAAAAGGACCCTCAACATCCAAGATGCCCTCTTCTCGTTACTATCATCCACACTCAACATTTTATGAACAGTTTCTTCCCCTTTGCTAACAGATTTCAGAATGGTGCATGAAATCATGAACACTACCACACTATTTAGCTCTCTTTTTGCACTATATACTTATTAGATTTGCCATAGTAACCTATGGTAATTTTTTATGCATTACACTGTACCACTGCCACAAAACAATGAATTTCACAAGGTAAGCTCAGTGGCCACTCTGTTATGTACAGGAGTTACCTAATAAAGTTGCTACTCAATGTATTTCTGTAGTTTCATGATCTTCAGTTGCTGTAGCCAATCCACTGCAAGGTTCAACGTGTTTTCTGTTCAGAAATGCTCTTCAGCGCACCACTGTTATAACATGTGGTTATTTGAGTTACTGTCACCTTTCCTGTCAGCTTGAACTGGTCTGGCCATTCTCCCCTGACCTCCCTCATTAACAAGGCATTTTCGCCCACAGAACTGCCATTCACAGAGTGCTTTTTTTTTTAGTTTTTCACGCTATTCTCTGTAAACCTTAGAGACTGGTGTACTTGAAAATCCCAGGGGATCAGGAGTTTCTGAGCTACCCAAACCATCTACTATATGTTGGTATACTGTAGTTGCATCATAATCTCCATGTTCTAAGCAACGTCAGGAGACTCATGTGTCGTCGGGGAGGCCAGAAAATCTTTCACTGTGGGCCCGAAGACCCAAGACCTTTGTGATCTTCGGGTACAGAGCTTGTAAAAAGCAACGAAACAGACTTTTTAACATCGTAAACCAGAGGGTTTTTGTTAAGTCTCCTGCTCGCTGTGAAATTGGGGACACCTTCCTCTCCCTTATCAGGGAGAGAGAGAACCTGTGGGGTGCTGAATGCCAGATGAATTGCGATAGTCTTTGGGGTAACTGCAAGGTCTGTGTCTTTGCTATTGCTTAGCTCACGCTTGTGTGCGGTAGTGGGTGTGCTTTTTATTTTGCTGGTGGGGGAAGGGGAGATTGTTGCTCACTGCCGCTTATGCATGGGAGGGGGGAGCTGGGGGGGAACTTTGGAGTTCTCATGTTTAACTGCCATTCATTCTTTGGGGCACTTCTCTGTTTTTGTGGATGTTTGCGAAGAAAAAGCATTTCAGGATGTATATTGTATACATTTCTCTGACATTAAATTGAACCTTTGAACCATCTCATCTGGCACCAAGAATCATTGCATGGTCAAAGTCTCTTTGATCATGTTTTTTCCCCATTCAGATGTTTGGTCTGAACAACAACTGAACGTCTTGACCTTGTCGGTAAGCCATGCTTCTATGCATTGAGACAGGATTAGGAGTCTGAGCATTTAGTCAGTATCTATGCATAGGAATAAACAGTCAATGCTTCAGGCTGAGACCCTACATAGATTGCAATCATTCTGTCCTCAGAAGGTTTTACATAAAGAGCAGTGAGATAAGACCATAAGATATAGGAACAGAATTAGGCCATCTGGCCCATTGAGTCTGCTCCACCATTTCATTATGGTTGATCCAATTTTCCTCTCAGACCCAATCTCCTGCTTCCCTCACCCCAATCCCTTCTTGTCCTGACCAATTAAGAATATACGACCATAAGATCAAGGAGCAGAATCAGGCCACTTAGTTCATCTTCCCTTGTTCTAATACTTGTGCTTTGTTCAACTGTATTTGGAAAGGCCAGAGTCAGGGTACGATGCCTACAGATTAATCTGATGTCTTCTGAAAAAGTAAAATTTCTTTTGTCAGGATTATATAGTGCACTATTAAGTTGAACAATGTTAAATCCTGTCTTTTTTTTAACTTGTCACCAATCAATTAATATGACAGGGATTTCTTCCAATTGTTCCAGTCAATAAGAAGTATCCCATTGCTGTCCAAGTAAATGTTAAGTTGTGTTTTTAGCAACATATTACATTGTATCAAATCTCACCATTCAGAGCTTTATCTTTGATTCATTAGAAACCACAATGATGGTGACATACATTTGGCTTTATTGGGAGAAAATTACTGTTCTGTAATACATTTTCCAATCATAAGGCATACTCCAGTCAGTTAATCCAACCTTGCAAATCCCCTTCTGTAGTAGAACAATCGCCAGGCTTAATGTGACCCCTCAAAAGGAATGAAAATCTAATCAGATACAGAAATCTAATGCAGAGACCCAACATAATAATTAAAATTCACAAGCGTAATTACAAAGCTTTTTTTAATCTGCTCAAACTCATTCTCAGTTGAAGATGGCATCGTAACTTACACAAGGTCATCAGGACTTGATAATTTGTTTTGGTGAAAGAAAATTTCTCCCCAAGTGTAACGGATAAATTTTAATGACATTTGATTGTTGATTTCAATGCCCTGAGGATACAGAAGGTTGCACAGGGTCTTTCACTCCAAATAATCTAGGTCAGATATGCTAAATCAAGTTTGATTTTTCTCAGTCTCTGCAGAAGCCTGGGGCACAACCATTGAAGCTGAAAGTAAGAGGTAGCTGCTGTGACTCTGAAATTAAAGCATCTGATTGAGAGATGAACATTTTTGATAACTGTTGACCTGTTAATATTAGCAGGTCAACAGTCTAAATTCCATCCATTAATGTAAGCTATCCGACCTGGTTCGACAGTGAAGGAGTATTGCACTGTTAGAGATCTTATACGTGAAGCACTAAGCCCTGTCTGTTATCATACAGATTTAGACTATTCCATGGGATTATTTTGTGGATGAGTTGCAGAGTTCACTTTGTTGTCTCACCTGCACAAGGTACCTCCTAAACAACAGCGAGCAGCTTTTGAACCCTTAGGATACCCCAAGATGTTCAGAATCAGAATCTTTCAGAGTGGTGTAATCCAGGGAGGAATTGATGGGAACACAAGGAAAATTAAATGGGTTAGAGTGAGAATAGTGTAAAAATAGGTCCTCGATGGTTGGTGACGAATCAGTGGACTAAAGGACCGGTTTCCATATTCTTTCTCTCTATGAACATGTACTGAGTCTTCTCCAAGGGTCATCACCTTGTCATGGTGGCGAGGCTTGTGTGTTTCTGAGATCCCGAAAGTGATGCCGCCTGGAGCTTAGCTCCTGTTAGAGTCACCCACGGCAGTAAGATCAAAGGGAAGCTTCCAGATAAGGAGCAGTCCAACCAAAACCTCAGTGGTGGAGCTGGTGGAAGATGTTGACACATCACAATGGCAGTGAAGGGTCCCCAGTCTTCTTGCATTCCGTGCCACTGGACCCTGATGCCAGTCTGTCAAGGATTATGTGGCGGCTGCCCGTGAATCAACCTCCCACTCAATTTAAGCAAAGTCACGCATAGGCATTCTCCATTAAGGGAACAACCCCCTGGGAAAATATCATACTCAACTCGAGTGATTACACAACTATACTCAGCGCGTTCCCAGAAATACCAAAAAAATACATCAGATTCTCTTCTTTAGTGACAATGGTTATTGGGATAATTGTCCTTGAAACAGTAGCAAGAACACCCCTTCTTTCTATAGATTGGCATGCGATTTCAGAGCTCAGACCCAGCCTCAGTGAAACACCATTTTACCAATCCTGCAGCACTCCCACTATATAAAACTGATGTGTTTGACTAGAAGCCTGTTTCGACTGTTAATCTACAGGAGTGAACATTTTACGATTAATGTCAGGCTAACTAGGAGTGAGATCAAAAAAGCTGAGGATCTTGGAAGTTGATTGGGTTTGTAAGGAATATGATCAGTACATTTTTGTTTGAAAAGCTTATCAAGGGGTATGGAGGTAAAGCAGGAAATGAAGCAATTTTAATGTCAGCTTCAAATTTAATAATCATACCCTCTACATTCATATCCAAATTACTTACATGTATTAATGATCAGTAAGGCTCCCAGAATCAATTGCTGTCATTACTGGTCATGTGTTTTCAATCATAAAAGCAACTGTCCACAATCATCCTCTCTCTCATATTACCTGTTGTCTTCACATCCCTTTGAAGCCTTCTGTCCAAAAATAGATTACGGCATGCTACACATTGTTATGGCACTCTGGAACAATTTAAACTCATTTCTCTGTAAACACTTTAAAAGACATATGTTGCTTCTTCTGTCTAATGTTCAAGAAGCATTTCAGATATTTATCTACTTTCCTTAGCTAAAAATCCAAAGCATGCTGTAACCAACAATAAAAAAAAATCTAAGGTAGATTTTTCTGTTCTTGTTAGTCTCGTGAGACCATAACAAGAACAGAAAATACAGAAAATCCTCACTAGGTCATTCAGCCTCTGTGGAGATAGAAATGGTCAAGTCAATGGAGGTGAGCCACCTCTCTCAGAAGAAAATTTGAATTACAGATTGGAGTACAGCAATACAACAAACTCTAGTTTCTGTTTTTACTGCTGTTAGCATTCCAAGATTTACAGTACTTCTGATAGATGCCAAGAGACTACGTAGATCTCTGGTTATGTAAACGGGTAATGAAGATAACCATTGCAGTGAAAATTGTGATAGAAGAAGACATCAATTACCATGGTAGATGGTAGATAGATGAGGGACGGGACAGGAAATAAGAAAGTACTGCATAACATTTATGGAAAAATTGATAATTTCTCCTTAATTTGACTTTGTACTAAAATGGACATTGATTTTGTTTGTTCTAATTGTGTTGGTACGTGTAAAAATGCTGTGCAATTTATGTTTAACTTATGTTTTTTCTTGTGAAGGTTGTTCATAGGATGCTGCTGTAAGTAAGGTTTTCATTGCTCCTGTGCATATGACAATAAATTTAACTTTGACTTCAAAGGAGAAAACTAAAACTGTGATGGATATTCACTGTCCAGGGCCACAGGGACTTTTTTTTGCCAAGCTTAACTTTTTAACATAGCAGCAGACACTTGCAGAAATCAAAGAGTTGATTTTGAGTAAGTTAAACTTCCAACCAATATTCTTTATTCAGCTTCTTGTTATAAACAGGTGCCAGTCTTCAATTCTGAAGACTGAAGTTAAAGGACAGCTTTGTAAACAGCACTGTCTACAGAACACAGAGACGGAGCTGTTTGCAATGTAAGACAATGGGGTCTGTTAATTGGGTTTGAATCAAACCAGACAAAGCTAGCTAAGTTACTTAGATCACAGAAGCCTATTGACCAGATTGATACTATCACTTAGCACATCAAATAGCTAATCGATTAATCATTGGAAGATTTGTGTGCTCAGAGAGTCAACTTCACAGCATCAATTGTGGGTATCTAGGAACTCTGTCTCCAGGAGCTTCTAGACTGTTTGTGTAAAAGGGGATCTGAAAAAAAAATCACATGCATGTGATATCACCCAAGTGGCAAGAAAACAATATAAATATAAGAGAGAAGTTAGGAATGGTCAAAAACAGCAAGAAGAATGACAGAAAAAATGGGGTGAGTAGAATCCATTCCTCTGCCTTTCATTTCTGTGACAGATGATTTGTTTGTCTGCAACTCATTGGCATGTCTTTTTAGCTAATAAGAATTTCACCCGTGTTTTGGAAACCCCTTGTTTTAAATTATTTGTAATTTAGAAATCTGATGAGATAGAAAATCTCTGAGTTTTAAATATGTTTTAAGTATTTTCCTGGATTTAAACTTGTATCACTAAAAATAAATGAACTATGTTTAAAACTACTTTGTCAGCTGAAGCAACCCTTCCTTTGTAGGGAGGGGAGGACCCATTGCTCAAATAGTGGATATTGGCAACTAAACTCAATGAAGACGCATGGAGGGCAGGGGTTGGAGCATAGGTTACATGGTTAGCACAACATTGTGGGCCGAAGGGCCTGTAATGTGCTGTAGATTTCTATATTCTATGTTCTATGTAACTCATGGAGGATAAACAGGGAAGTGAACTAGTCTTTGAAGAGTAGGTGGTGTTGGAATTGGTTGTTTTTATTTACATACTTATAAAAACATATTAGTTGAATTAATACAAAACTAAAATCAAAGTTTCTGTTTTTACTGACAAAATGTGTATTTTTAAACAAACTCATATTTTTTACAATATATGTGTTTTCTCGCCACTCACTGGCAGAAACATGGTATGGTAATTACGTAACGGTTTGCCAGCTTTTCATTTTTGTTTACTTGACAGGCCCTTCCAGCTCTTCAATCCATATTGCTCAGCAGTTTCCCCAATTTAATCCTAGCCTACTCATGGGACAATTTACAATGACCAACATGGGAGGGATGCGCACCCGGAGGAAACCCATGTGGTCATGTAGAGAATGTACAGATACCTTTCAGGCAGCATCAGAAATTGAACCCAGGTTACTTGTACTGTAAAGAGTTGTGCTAACCACTAGTTTTTAATTAGCTAAGCGTTAGCATACTAAATTGTGAATTGTGTGAACCTTGATCGTCATTTCTTATCTAAGGAATTTGTCTTAACCGAATGATAAAGATGATAAATTTCTCAAAGGTACCATATTTTTCTTTTGCAAATTTCATCTGGTTTGCATCGTTCCTTTGTTTAATCTTTTAAAATAAAGGATCATTGAAAAAACAAGTTTTCACTCATTCTTGGACTCCTAAAAGAGCCTGAGGATCTGTCAGTGGTTACAGTATGGTCTCCCTTTAGTGATTGAACCTGTAGCTATCTATATCAAATAGAGCTTAAGATCACTGAGTTTAGAACGTCACGGTCAGTAAACACAATATCGTCACAAAACTAGAGACAAAGTTCTGGTATTAGATTTAACCAACAGTATACTGTACATGGAAATTTTAACATGGGGGCAAAAAGCGGATTATTCAGGCAGCTGCATCACTTATATCATATTTAGATTAGGTTAAAATTATTTATTTTTAATGCATTAATCACACAAAGGTGTTATGCCTATGTTTTAAAATGTTCGTCCCTGCATCCTCATGAAGTTGCACCATCAAAACATTGGATTGGGCACTCGCATCACCATTCACTTTAATGCAACTATCAAGTTCCCCAGTCTGCCATGATCCTATAGCAAGGTGGAGCAGCCACAAAGCACAGAACTATTCATACTTATTGAGGTCTTTGCCTTCTTAAAACATATTGCACTAAAATTGGAGAATTCTATTTGACTTGAATTACCTTTGCTGGGACAATGTAATATAATAATGAAAAAAACAATTCCTCTCACAGTCACACTAATATGTAAGAAAAATCTTATTGCTGGCAGCACTGAGCGAAGACTGAAGCATCAGTACATTGATTCCTTTAAGTTGCTGATGCCTTCGATCTGTGGTTTAAAATTTGCCACTGCCCATAGGAACACATGGTGTAGATAGCCCACTCAATATGTATATCAAGGTTATTATTATCTGGAGACCCAGACGCCCTGTTGCTATCCTTCCTCTCTCCACTCCATCAGAGCACTCCACTTCTCTGCTTTTTCTCCCATTATTTTCAGCTTTAGATGACATAGTGTGAGGCTCTTCAATGGCTCTGACTTGCTTTCAATGTCACCAACACATGAGTAATGACAATTGCTTCTTACTTAAGTAGTTGGGGAATAACACTTAAGGAGCGAGAACGACTATAACAATTTCTTAGAAGAAGACCACCCCACTTCTATGATATTTTTGTTTGACATACAATATTTATGTTTATTTTTATTTGGCAATGAGGTAGGTGATTAGTGGCACCCATTTAGTACACCAAAAATGCACAAAGTACAATTGAACATCATTTGTGGCTCCAGCACGGAAAAGGGCTGCTTGGCCCAATGATTCACTATTGGCATTTAGGATGTGCAAATGCCTTCTCCTAAGTCTCTTCAACTCTATTCATCATCAGTTCTCTAAAATGTCATTTTCCTTTGGATATCTTTGTGCTATATGTCACCCTATGGAAGCAGTAGAATACAAATTCTAAACATTCTTTGGTCAAGTAACTTGTTCTGAATTTATTTGTGACATTTACAACATCAATTTCTGAATTCCCATTGACTTGGTACATTTTCTCTGGAACTATTTTATCAAACCACTCCAGCATTTGAAAAACCTTAATTAGGCCCCTTCAAAGCTTTTTCTTCTTACCCTGTGCAAAAAAAAACCTCAAACTGTACAGTGATTCAATATTTCCTTCTGATTTTGTAATCTTTCACTTGCACCAATCTTGCATACTTTCCTTCATTTATCCAGTACACATAATCAGACCAATTCCAGTCACATGACAAGTCCTTCCTGTCACATGACAAATTTACATTGCAAGCCAGCTTTAATTAAGCTGTTTTGCACATTAACCATTGCCATATCAGTGATTTTTTAACAATATTAACGTGAAGTTTTCACAAAAGAAGTAGTGTATAATCAAATTTCAAAGTAAATTTATTATCAAAGTACATTTATGTCACCATATACAACCCTGAGATTCATTTTCTTGTGGCATTCACAGTGAATCCAAAAAACACAATAGTGACCAAGAAGGGGTAACTACAATGACACTCTCCCTTTTAACTTGGCAAAAGAGCTTTGCAACTGTCACAGATAATCATTGAACCATACTTACTGGGGAGATCTCATTGAAACCTTTTGAATATTGAAAGGCCAAGAAAGAGTAGATGTGGAAAGGTTGTTCCTCATGGAGGGAAAGTCTAGAACAAGAGGGCACAGCCTCAGGATAGAGGGGCGCCCTTTCAAAACAGAAATGTGGAGAAATTTCTTTAGCCAGAGGGTGGTGAATTTGTGGAATTTGTTGCCACATGCAGCTGAGGAGGTCAGGTTGTTGGGTGTATTTAAGTTAGAGATGGATAGGTACTTTATTGGACATGGCATTAAAGGTTACGGGGAGAAGGCAGTAAACTGTGGTTGAGGAGCTGAAAAAAAGGATCAGCCATGATTGAATGGTGAAGCAGACTTGATGGGCCAGATGGCCTAATTCTGCTCTTATGTCTTATGGTCTTAATCCATGAAAGATCGCACCTGACAGAACTGGCATACCACCCAATGTGCAAAAGACAACAAACTTTGCAAATACGTAAAAATCAAAACAAAAATAATTAAATAAGCAATAAATATTGAGAACATGAGATGAAAAATCCTTGAAAGTGAGTCCATAGGATGAGGAAACAGTTCAGTGATGAGGCGAGTGAAGTTATCCCCTCTGGTTCAAGTGCCTGATGGTTGAGGGGTAATAACTGTTCCTGAACCTGGTGGTGTGGGTCCCGAGGCTCCTGATGGCAGCTGTGAGAAGAGAGCATGGCCGGGGCGGTCAGTGTCCTTAATGATGAATGCTGCTTTCCTGTGACAGTGTTCCACTCACTGAAGGGGAGGACTTTACCCATGATGGACTGGGCTGCACCCACTGCTTTTTGTGGGGGTTTCCATTCAAGGGCATTGGTGCTTCCATACCAGGCCATGACGCAACCAGTCAATATACTCTCCACCACACCTCCGTAAAAGTTTGTCAAAGTTTTAGAAGTCATGCCAAATCTTCGCAAACTTCTAAGGAAGTAGAGGCCTCCACGCTTTCTTAATGATGGCACTTGTGTGCTGGGCCTAGTACAGATCCTGGATTATGTCACTCTTCTAAATTGATATCAAAGTTCCTGCGTCGAAACTGGCTCAAAATGCCCCTTCCTTCTTGCAGAAATTGATAATTCAGCAAAAGTCTTCCGAATTTCAAAATGTATTATTTGAAATAAACATCTAAACAAAACAATATAATAAACAAAACTGTTCATTAAATCTCTCTGCCTCCCTGCCTGTCTTTCCTCTAAAATTCACTTAAAATGTGTCTCTGTAACCTGTTTTGGGTCATTAATTGATTAGCTCTGTAAGTGTCCTCATTATCTGATTTTCTGAGGATACACTTGAAGTATTTTAGTACATTAGAGACACAACATAAATGCAATTTATTCCACCCCGCCCCCCCATCAAGCCAATAAACCATGAGTGTATTCATCGCCATACCTTTCCCCTTTCATTATCCCTCACCGAAACCTAGCTTCAGTGCTGTTTATACAATACAAGCTCCAAATAATCAGGTCTAACCTGATGTTAACACAGCTCATTTTGATGGAGTTAAGTGTCAATATGTAGTAATGTAATCACTGCTGTCAACACCGCGTAGAGCGAAGTCTAGATTCTCTTTTTAAATCTTTTACAAGTCTCCTAGCAACAGGGACTGCTCAGTGTGGGAGCAAAGGTCAGCATCCTGTATCTATGTAAACAATGCAGCCAGACAAAAACTCACAATGACTTCCACCATCAAAGAAAATGTGTCTGCACATGCACAATAGCAGTAGGTCAGGCAATCTGGGGAGCTGATCTATAATCCAAATAGATGAATTTAAGTCATATTGTGGCAGCTGGGGAATTTAAATTCAATTAATCAAATAAAATCTGGAATTAAGCCATTCTGTTGATTGTTCTAAAAACCCACCTGGCTCAGTAACGTGCATTACATTACGTGACCTGTATGACTCCATAAGACAAAGGAGCAGAATTAGGACATTTGGCTTGTTGAGTCTGCTCCACCGTTCCATCATGGCTGATTTATTATCCCTTTCAACCCACTCTCCAGCCTTCTCCCTGTAACCTTTAGTGCCCTTACTAATCAAGAAGCTATCCTCTGCTTCAAATATATCCAATGACTTGGCCTCCACAGCTGTCTGTGGCAATAAATTCCACAGATTCACCACCTTCTGGCTAAAAAGTAGTTATCTTGCATTGTATCTCACCACTCAAACTCAGAAAAGTGGGAGAATCAGAGAGTTTTAGATTCATAAACCATGGAAACAAACCTTTGGCCCAGCCAGTCTTTGTTAATCATCCATGCTCTTTTTGACCAATATCCCTCTAAACCAGAGGTTCCCAACCATTTTTTCTGCTTTGGACCAATACCATTAAGCAAGAGGTCCGTGGACACCAGGCTGGGAACCCCTGCTCTAAACCTTTCCTATCCATTTTCTTAAACAAATGTTTTCTTTGTGTGTTGCTATTGTACCTGCTCCAATAATTTCCTCTGGAATCTTGTTCCATATAGACACCACATTCTGTGTGTAAAAAAGATAAGTAATTAGATTAATTAATTCGGTAAAGTTCTACCTCAATTTCCCCTGTTAAACCTACACACTCTCGTACTTGGTTCTCTCACCCAGGGGAAATGACTGTGTGCATTCATCTTATCTCTGCCCCTCATGATTGTGACACAACTCTGTGAGGTCACCCCTCAGTCTCCTATGCTCCAAGGAATAAAGTCCTAGCAGGCCCAACGTCTCCCTATAATTCAGTCCCTCGAATCCTGGCTACATCTCTTGCGTTCAGACAATATCTTAACTGCCATCTGTTTTGACCCAGCAAGAGTCAGAGTGATAGAGAGATACAGCACAGGTGACTGGTGCTGACTTCAGCCCACATCGTCAGCACCAATCAGTACTAACTCCATACAGAAAGTGGTGAGAATTGAACCCCAATCTTACAATCACTGATGCCGAGATAGCACTATGCTACCGTGCCATGTGGACATACCAATTGCCAATGTTAAATTAAAGTTAAAATTACCAATGTTTGGCAAAATGGTAAGCTTAAAGTCCTAAAAATTGCTGAAGTTGAACTAGAGCAGTGAGGAAAGGACTTCAGGGAATATTTTTCTAACAGTCTGTGGCTACCTGGTCATTAACCCATCAAACCACAGGAGGAGATTTTGTAGTCTATTGTGCATGTGCAAACTCTTGAGAGACCTATCCAACTAATCATTCGACAAATTGCAGAGATTAGTGCTGGATATGAAGGAATTTATTTTATAGGGTTTTGCCATTAAGTATCAATTATTAAATACTTGGAGAGAAATCTTCAGGGCTATATAGAGAGAGGGCAAGGGAAGCTGGGCCATTTGGATGGATTGGGAGAAGGAAAGTGAACCACACAGCCTCCTTTTTGTGATATATCACACTATGAATTCTGTAACTAGCAAATCTACATCAAAAGTACCTTAATACAGCAACTTCTACAAGTATGACGCAGGCAATGATCTATCAGTATGCAGGTAACATGAATCATGTGATCGCTAGAATATCCTGCATCATACCCCATTTGGCAACTTAAAGCATTATATAGACGCGGTGTTTAGTTCTTGAGCGTGAATAAAACTTCTGTGTAATGACATGAATTTCTCCAGGTTGTCAATTTGTATAAAAAATAACATACATAAATATCTGCAACACACACAAAAGTTGCTGGTGAACGCAGCAGGCCAGGCAGCATCTCTAGGAAGAGGTGCAGTCGACGCTTCAGGCCGAGACCCCTCGTCAGGACTAACTGAAGGAAGAGTGACTCGGCCTGAAACGTCGACTGCACCTCTTCCTAGAGATGCTGCCTGGCCTGCTGCGTTCACCAGCAACTTTTGTGTGTGTTGCTTGAATTTCCAGCATCTGCAGAATTCCTGTTGTATACATAAATACCTGATTGGATTTCAACAATTAATTTCCAGATTACTGAGATCTTCAAAGAGACTCTGTAAAACATGTCCAGAATTGGAAAGAGATATTTTTATCTTTTCCCGAATCTCTGTGTGTTGACTTGTAACAGTTGTGGATGGCAGCCAATGAATTGGAACAATCTCAAATCAGTAGACTCTGGCAGGCAGGATGAGAATACAGCCTGGCCTTGAAAAGCTAACATTTGGCCTTTTATGGTAACAGTCATGCAGAAACAAACAGAAAACACAGCAATGGAAATGAGAACATTTAGTTTGGGGAATTTGTTGTTAAACAGAGAGTAAGATTCATCGATTTGCAGAATGATACAGCACTGAAAACTATTCATCCTTAACGCTTATACTAGCAAGCTGATGACACTGAAGTAAAAAAATCAGTTGTGATCTCATTGATTGACAGAATAGGTATGAGAGGGCTAATGGCCCTGCTTCTATTTCTTAAATCCTTATTTTCCAGCTTCTTAAAAATAAATATAACATTAAGCTCAGCAACCCCCTCATCCTTTCCTTGTGGCCCTCCACAGCATTTCCGCTTCAAATATTTGTCTCTTTTCAAAGCCATTATTGCTTCTGCTTACATGGTCCTTTCAAATCATGCTTCCTAGAGCATAACAACACATTATAAATAAGGAATCTTCATTCCACCTCAATCCCACCCCCTCTAGCATCCCTTCACTATCTCAATTTCTTTTGCCAATTGCCTTAAAATTCTGTCCTCAGTATTTAAATAGTGATTAACGTGAGGGATTAAGGAAGGCAGATGGAATTGTAAGGGCACCAGGAGGAAGCATTGGAATTGAAGCTAGCTGATTATTAGGGGAGAACAGGAAAATGCCCAAAGCTGAAGACAGTTCAGGCCAGTCAGAGCAGGCCAGTCAGAGCTTAGCTTTTGTCATCTGCTGTGTTTTATGGGCATGTCACTGGCAAGTCAGCCAACATCACTTTTAGTGAATTGACTGCCAGCTTGGTACTCATCAGATCACTCAACCATACAAGCTTACTGCTTGTGAGAGAGGGTCAAATGAAAATTTGCCCTTTTCTGCTGCCCCACAAAACACAATTAACTGGGTTCAATCAGACAACTGCAGAGAAGCTCCCACTCGTCGCTAACACCGAAATTAAAAGCTATAAATAAATACTGTAAAGAGTTCAAAAGAAACTTCCTTACCCAAAATGTGCTTAATGAGTGTATTACTCAGCACAGGTGATTTTAAAGATGGTCAGACAATTGAAGAAGAAAGGAATAGATGGATAACCTGAAAGATGAAGAGTGGAGTCAGAATCGGGTTCATTATCACTGGCATACGTCATGAAATTTGTTAACTTTGTGGCAGCAGTACAATGCAATACATGATAAATATAGGAAAAAACTGAATTTCGGTAATTTTATATATATAGTTAAATTAAGATAATTTGTGCAAAAACAGAAATTTAAAAAAGCAGTGAGGTAGTGTTCATGGGTTCAATGTCCATTTACAAATCAGATGGCAGAGGGAAAGAAGCTGTTCCTGAATCACTGAGTGTGTGTCTTCAAGCTTCTGTACCTCCTTCCTGATGGTAACAATGAGAAGCAGACATATCCTGGGTGGTGTGGTTCAATGAAGATGGAAATGCTTCTTTGAAGCACCACTCCTTGAAGATGTCTTGGATACTATGGAGGTTAGCACCATAATGGAGTTGACTAATCTTACAACTCTCTGTAGCTTACTTCGATCTTGGGTAGTAGCAAACCCGCCCCCCCATACCAGATGGTGATGCAGCCAGTCAGAATGCACTCCATGATACATCTGTAGAAGTTTTTAAGTGTTTTAGGTGCCAAACCAAATCTCCTCAACCTCCTGATAAAACATAGCTGCTGTTTGCCACCTTTATAGCTGCATCGATATGATGAGACCAGGTTAGATCCTCAGGGACATTGACACCCAGGGACTTCAAACTGCTCACTCTCTCCACCTCTGATCCCTCTATGAGGATTGGTTCGCGTTCCTTCATCTTACACTTTCTGAAGTCCACAAATCAGCTCTTTGGTCTTAATGGCGTTTAGTGCAAGGTTGTCGCTGTGACACCACTCAACTCAGTGTATCTCGCTCCTGTACCTGAAGGAAAATTATCTGTGGTATACATGCTACCAAAGAGCAATTGCAGCTAATGTTTGTTACTATGCAGAAATTTCTTTCAAATAAACCTTCATAGTGAAAACTATAAATACACCTGTGTCTAGAGAAAACCTTGAATCTTAAGAATTATTTTGACTCATGCATTGAATGAACACAAAAGTGATCAGATAATATACTCCATGGTCCTTGTATCATTGTTATGAAACATCTTGGGCACAGTCATCCAGGAATAATGGCAGTAATTAAAACACAATAGACACCCATACTCCACCATAAACCCCCATGTAGTAATTCTTTTAGGTATGAATTGAGGAAATGAGTATGTAAGATATGCTAATGTCTATCAGTCAGCAAATACTTTTGTATGCAAGCCTGAATCTGCATTTGGAGACAGAAACAGATGTTGAAATCTGAAGCAACAAGCAATCTTCTGGAGGAATATAGCATTCAAGTGGCAACTATGAGGGGATGGAATTTTATGGAAAAGGGATTGCACATGATAGCTTAAGTGGGTACTTGGTAAACTTTGGAAAACAATTATATTTACAATTGGATTGTGTATTTAGAACTTCATAGGTTTTCATCATTGTCATGAGCACGTCTATTGTTTAATGGTTCTACATACATGCTCTGCATTTGTAAAACAAGAACAATTAGGTGGTTCGACAAAGCAGCAAGGAAATTTCCAAAGAGCTCAGTCATGTTTATGGATAAACTTTACAGGGTAATAGTTTGACTTTCAGATCAAACTTGATGCATGTATTAGCTGCAAAGTACATGGGGAATCTCCAGCCTGTGATGTGAAAGTTTTCCTCAGCTGTTAAAGAATATTTTGAACTTCTGTTTGAAGTGGTTTACCAGGATACCGTCTAGATTAGTGGGCAGGTGCTGTAACTAGAAAGTGAACAAACCAGTATTGTTTTCTGTGGTGTAGAAGAGACTGAAGGGAGTCTTTATAGAAGTTTATATAATTATGAGAGATTTGGATAGAGGAAACATCCAGTATCTTTTTCCCCTGTGTTGAAGTGTTCAGTATTAGAGGGCAGGCATTTAAGGTGTGAAGGGAAAGGGTAATGTTCAAAGAAAATGTATGAGGCAAGTTTTTTTTACACAGAATGGTGAGTGCCTGGAATGTCAGTGGAGGTGGATACAATGGTGGCATTTAGGAGCCTCTTAGACAGGCAGGTGAAATGCATAGAATTGAAGGACTTGAACATGTGCAGGCAGAAGGGATTAAGGGTAATTAGGCATATTTGGCTTAATTAGTTCAGCAGAACATCATTGGCCAAAAGACCTGTTTTTTTTCTCTGCTGTTCTAAGTTCTATGTATTCAGCCACATCCAGTCGTTTGGGAGAAGGATAGAAACTGAAGTTCTAAGTGAGGTCACTGCGCTGCAGGCAGCAGTAGCTCTTTTAGCTTCCTTTTGCATCCTCGGCTTCAATTAATAAATCTTGTTACTACCTCCTGATATCTTATTTCAACCTTTGTTTTTCAATACAGAACGTAGATTCTAACATTTTGTACTGACCATTTCAGGCTTTGATATTTGCTTCTTTGAAGAAGCTGAAAAATATCAACAAAAATATTAATGATACAACAGCTCAATGGTAGCACTTTTTTGTGGGTTGAAATCTCCACTACAGAGACATGAATCAAATGATGACTGCTATGTTAGTACTGAGACACAGCACTGTCAGAGGCATGTCCTTTCAAATGAGGTATTCAGTTGAGGTTGTCTCTTTCCTCTAAAGTGGATATAAAAGATCATGTGACAGTTTTTGAAGAAAAGCTAGGTGTTCCCTCAAGACCTGGCCTCCTGTAACTTTAAAAATAGACTTGTGCATGTGCCTGAACTGGTAATTGGCCTACGATTACAACACTTACCAAGATGCAGTGAAAAGATTTTGTTTGAATGCCACCCAGGCACAAATACATCGAGGTAGTGAAGAAAGAAATATCAGAATGCAACATGTAGTGTTGAACTTACAGAGAATGTTCAGCACTGGTTTGGAAGTCAAGGTTACTATCACTCACAGTTGGAAGATTAAAGATTAGCTTTATTTGTCACATATTCATTGAAATATACAGTGAAGAGCATCATTTGCACCAACACAATCTGAAAGTGTGCTGGGCAGCCTGCAAGTTGCCGCCATTCTACCGGCACCAACATAGCATGCCCACAATTTATTAACCCTAATCTATACGTCTTTGGAAAGAGGGGGAAACCTGAGCACTTAGACCACACAGTCACAGGGAGAATGAACGGATCGAGGAGAGAATTGAACCCGGGTTGCTGGCCCTGTTAAGTGTTGCGCTAACTACTCTGCTACCGTGATGCCCCCAATCAACTTCACAACTCAAGGTCAATCCTGGCTACTTTGGACCTCTGTCACACCTCACTGATTTTCCTCACCACTGCATGAAGGAAGTCACAAAACTGCCATATTTTCTCTTCATCCCGCAGTGGTAGGCAGAGTAACTACAGAGATTTCATTGCGACACAGTCTTCCCTAGGAGTGCAATTCTCCACTCGTGAACAATGCAGCTTTCAAAGACATTTCTCACTACTTCCTCCCAGCAGGTCACGTCTGTATGGTCTTCGTGCAAAGGATTGAACTTCCTATATTCATCCAACTCCCAGTGAGTACATTCCCAGCCTCCTCCTCCTCCCCCACAGCCCCATTCATTGCAGCATCATTACATTGCAACATTCCCCTAGAACTAGAAGAGTTTTGTGTATATTGTCATGTGTTATTTTAAGAGATCTCCACCAAGATTTCAAATGTGAGGCTAAAAGCCCATAATTGCAACAATTTATTTATTCGATAATAGATTAAGAATATTCTGAATTCCTACAGCTCAAAATTACACAAAAAAATCCCAACAATACTATCCTGGGAACTTTGAAATTGAACAGCTCCCTTTTAGACCATAAGAAAAAGGAGCAGATTTTGGGACATTTGACCGATCGAGTCTGCTTCGCCATTCCATCATGGCTGATTTATTATCCCTCTCAATCCCATTCTCCTGCCTTCTCCCCATAACCTTTGATGCCCTAGCTAATCAAGAACCTATGTTTTAAATATACCCAATGATTTGGCCTCCACAACCATCTGTGGCAACGAGTTCCACAGGAAACACTCTGGTTTCGTATGTCTAGGGAAGGCAATCTCCGGCCCCACCAAACATGTGAGATTGAAGCGCGAGCCCACCCCAAAACCCCCTGTTGGTGTGGATACTGCATGATTCATTACCCTGTTGCAAATAAGTGCCACGAAACAGCAGACAATACACTGCATTCAATTAAAAGGATTAGCTTTATAATTTGTAATTTGACTAAAGGGTTAGCAAAGAAAGAACAAAAAAAAAGGGTCCATTTTAATGAAACAGTCTAATGTACACAAGTTGGAGCTCACGGTTTCCCCTTCGCTGATCCTCCTTCGATCACCCTGGGCTTCGTCGAATCACGGCCCCGCTCCGGGTCGAAACCTACGACCTCTCTCGCGTCTTCTTGCTTCATCTCCTGCCAAACAAAAACCCCAAGCCCAACCTTAGTGTCCTTCACCAGAGAAACCTCCCCTTAATTCAACCATCCTAACTGGATGGCACACAATTTTCCTATCTCGTATCTTCAACAGTAACCCAAACAAGCAGCTTGTACAGAACAGCACAAAATGAAATACAGAACAGCATAACAGTAAAAAATATGAACCAGGGCATTACACACAGACACCCTCTGGCTAAAGAGAGACCTCCTCATCTCTGTTCTAAAGGGACATCCTTGTATTTGGTGCTCTCTGGTCCTAGGCTTCCATTTTGAGATTTTTCAAAATAGTATTAGGATCACCCTCAACATTGTTTTAAGGCCATTAAAAGATTGTAAAGGTAGATACAAAATTTGTTTTATGGAAGATTGTATGCTGGAGGATGTACTAGAACTATCTATAATAAAATGGATATAATATTCTGCATAATCATACCTAATATTCAATACTAAACTAAACATATGAGATGATTTGTAAGCAGTGAAGCAAAGAAATAATTCTGAAGTAAAAAAATAAAATTTTGTCCAATCATAATTAAACCCTTTTTGAATGCAGAGTAATGTAGCACTCAGATGCCACAATATTCCCTGATAATTAGAGTCTGGAACCAGACTCTGGGTTATTTTTGCCTTGAGCTCATGTTTAACACAGTTATCCTACAATTAAGAAACATAATCGTTATTATCAAGGAAAGTAAACGGTTCAGTGATTTCAGTACAGCTGTGGTGACTTTCACTTTGGATTTGTTGCCTTTGAGGACGGCTTGTATTGACGTCAGTCTCCTACAGTCCAGCTATCAGAAACCATCAAGTAATCACAGGGTAATGCAGAGAAATGCCGTTTTATTTTTAGACTTGAGATCCACACAGCCAATGATTCCAGGAAGGAAAAGCTTGTCATACGAGGAGCATTTGATGGATCTGGGCCTCTACTTACCAGAATTCAGAAGAATGAGGGGTAACCTCATTGAAACCTATCGTATGGTGAGAGGCCTTGATAGAGTGGACGTGGAGAGCATGTTTCATATGGTGGCAGAGGCTAAGACCAGAGAACACAGCCTCAGAATAGAGGGACATCCTTTTAGAAAGGAGATGAGGAGAAATTTCATTAGCCATAAAGTGGTGAATCTGTGAAAGTTGTTGCCACAGGCAGCTGTGGAGGCCAGATCATTGTGTAAACTAAGGCAGAGGTTGATAGTTTCTTGATTAGACAGGGCATGAAAGGATATGGGGACAAGGCAGGAGATTGGGTCTGAGAGGGAAAGTGGACCAGCCATGATGAAATGGCGGAGCAGACTCGATGGGCCAAATGGCCAGATTCTGCTCCATTATCTTATGACCTTATGGTTTTACTAGAGTATTCCTAGGCAATCACTTACTGTTGAATATGCCAGTCTTAGTTTGAGAGAAGAGGGCATTCATTTCCCTAAGTCAATTCCATCTTTCAATTCAAGCAGCCTGAGAAAATATTGGGACAGAGGATTTAGTATAGCCTATGGTCATTTATTGTTGCATGCACACATAAAACTTGCAGCAACATCACAGGCGTATAGCATCATATAAGCAGTATTCAGAAGAAGAAAACATAAATTAAACAATTTTTATAAGAAGGAACACAATTAGAAGAAAGAGCCAAGTCTATTTTAGTGCAAAGAGATCAAAGTAATCACAGTGCTACTAAACTGTAGGATTAGGGTTTCGTCGGTTGGTTCAAGAACCAAATGGTTGAAAGGGAGTACCATCAGGGAACTTGAAGGTGGCACTGGAGCTGGAGCTAACTACAGTGGTGTTAGAAAGTTTGTGACTCCCTGTAGAATCCACTTTACTTTTGCATAAATATGACCTAAAATGTGATCAGATCTTCACACAGGACCTAAAACTAGGCAAATAGAACCCAGTTAAATAAATAACACAAAAAACATTATACTTGTAAAATGATCCAATATTGCATGTATTTATTGGAAGAAGTATGTGAACCTCTGGGGTAACGCCTTCTACAAAAGCTATTTGGAGTCAGGTGTTCTGATCAATGAGATGAGATTGGAGGTGTGGGTTGTAGAGGAACGCTACCCTATATTTAAAAAAATACATACAAAGTCAAGTTACTGACAGAGTCTGCTCTTCAAGAAGAACCTACTTATGTACACCATGCCTCGATCAAAACAACTTCCAGAGGACCTTAGAAGAAGAATTATAGAGATGCATGAAGCTGGAAAAGACTACAAATGCATCTCTAAACACCTGAGTATTCATCAGTCCACTGTAAGAGAAATCGACTACAAATGGAGGAAACTCAGTACTGTTGCTACTCTCCCTAGTAGTGGGCATCCTGCGAAGATCACACCATGAACACATGTGCAATGCTGAAGGAGGTGAAAAAGAACCCAAGGGTAACAGCAAAAGACCTGCAGAAATTTCTAGGACATGCTAAAGTCTCTGTTCATGTGTCCACTAGAAGAAAAACACTGAGCAAGAATGGTGTTCATGGAAGGACACCATAGAAGAAACCACTGCTCTCCAAATAAAAACATTGCTGCATGTCTTAAGTTTGCAAAAGACCCCTTGGATGTTCCAAAACACTTCTGGGACAATGTTCCCAAAATTGAACTTGTCAGAAATGCACTTTGCTATGTTTGGAGGAAAGGGGCACTGTACATCAACACCAAAACCTCCTCCCAACTGTGAAGCATGGTGGAAGGAGCATCATGGTTTGGAGCTGCTTTGCTGCCTCAGGGCCTGAAAAGCTTGCATTCACTGGGGGAACAATGGGCTCAAAATTGTATCAAGGCATTTTACAGGAAAATGTCAGGGTAGTGGTCCATCACCTGGAGCTTAATAGAAGTTGAATACTGTAACAAGACAATGATCAGAAACAGAAGAGTAAATCAACAACAGAATAGTTTAAAAAGAAGGAAATTCATGTTTTGGAATGTCTGAACCAAAGTCCTGAGCTTAGTTCTACTGAAACATTGTGGAAGGACCTGAAGCAAGCTGTTATGCAAGGAAGCCCACCAACGTCCTAGAACTGAAGCAGTTTTGTAAGGAGGAATGTCCTAAAATTCCCCCAAGCCGATGTGCAGGACTGACCAACAGTTACCGGAAATATTTGGTTGAAGTTATGGCTGTACAAAGGGATCACACCAGTTACTGAAAGCAGAGGTTCACATATCAAGCAGTAGTAAATCAAAGCAACAGGATTTGCTGTGTTATCTTAAGGACATTTCATCACTCATCCAAGAGACTTCTTCAGTTCTAATCGATGGTGGGCAATTTTCCAGTTTATAAACTCTGAATTATTTAAAGTTATAGCAATCACATGAGGGTTGTTAAGAGTCATAGAGGTAATGAGAGGGTCATTAGTCTTTGCATGAATGGAGGTGTGGACTCCTGTGGAGTTTGATGATTGGTTATGGGCAGAAAAAGGGAACAAAATTAAAAGGGTCATTTTCTGATTGGGAGATTAGCTAGTTGATGCTACAGGAACGAGGACTGGGGCCGCAGCTGTTCACAAGCTATATCAATGTCCGGGTGAAGAATTCAAATAGAAGATGTCCAATCTGATACAAACCTTGGTAGCAGAGTGGGATTGAAAATGATATAAGAGGCTTCAGGAAGACACAGGTATGGTAAATGAATGGGATAGACAGAGGCAGATAGAATAAAAAGCAGAAAATTTGAAGCCATCCAGTTTGGCAGAAATATCTGAAAGGCAAATTATTTTGCCTTTACAGTCCCACCTGAGAAGCTGGTCCAGAAGTTTAAGATGCTTGGCATTTGGATTCAATATCTTAGTGGGATAAGCCAGAGTGGTCGTGGATGACTGTCTCTCTGATTGGAAGCCTGCGACTAGTGGTGTACCACGGGAACTGGTGCTGGGTCTGTTGTTGTATAGCACCTATATTAATGACTTCGGTGGTAATGTGGTAAACTGGATCTGCTAATATGTGGATGAAACCACGACTGGTGTGTAGTGAACAGTGAGGAAGGTTATCAAAGCTTGCAAAATGATCTGGATTAGCTGGGAAAATGCACTGAAAATTTGCAGATGGAATTTAATGAAGATACGTGTGAGGTGTTTCATTTTGGGAGGGGAAAAAACAGGGTAAGATTTATACAATGAATTGTAGGGCACTGGGTTGTGTAGTAGAACAAAGGGGTCTGGAAATACAGATCCAAAATTCATTGAAAGTGATATCACATGTAGATGGGGTCATAAAGAGATCTTTTGGCACATTGGACTTCAAAAATCAGGGCACTGAATTCAAGGGTTGGGATATCATTTTGAAAATGTATAGGACATTGGTTAGATCAAATTTAGAATATTGTGTTCAATTCTAGTCACCCAAGTACAGGAAAGATATCAATAAGCTTGAAAGAGTACAGGGAAAATATACACAGATGTTGCTGAAATTTGAGGACCAGGGTTACAAAGATGGAGCGAATATTTAGGGACTTTACTCCCTGGAGCTCAGGAGAATGAGGGGAAATCTTGGGGTGTATAGATAGAGTGAATGCATGTAGGCTTTTTCTCCTCAGGTTGGGCGAGTCTAAGACTAAAGGTCATAGGTTTAGGGTGAAAGGTGAAATATTTAAGGGGAATCTGAGGACTTTTTTCAGAGGGTGGTGTGACACGAGTGTGGATCAAGCTGCCAGCAGAAGTGGTAGATGCGAGTTTAATGGTAATATTTGAGAGAAGTTTGGAAAGGTACATGCATGAGGGGGATATGGAGAGCTATGGTCAAGGTATAGGTGGATGGATTAAACAGAAAACAGGCTGGTAGGGACAGAATAGACTGAAGGGTCTGTTTCTGTGCTGTGGTGCTCTATGACTCAAAATGATGAAATATTGAAAGTGATAGAGATTTTAGTGTTAATTTAAGTTAAGATACAAGTTGAATAAGCAACTATGAAGGCAAAAGTAATGTTGGCTTTCATTGTAAGAGGATTTAAGCACAAAGCAAATACGTTTTTTCCCAGTCATTCGGGAATTTGATGAGACCGCACCTGTGTACTGGTCTGGTCTCCTTACATAAAGTGGATGTACTTGCGAAAACTGACTGAGTGCAGTGAAGGTTTTCCAGGTTGATTTCTGGGATGGTGTATTTGTTTTATGAAGCACAGTTAAGTTTATTATTTATTTATTTAGAGATACAGCACTGAAGAGGCCTTTCCAGCCCTTAGAGCTGTGCCACCCAGTAAACCCTGACAACTCCGATTTAACCCTCACCTATTCACAGGATAATTTACCATGACCAACTAACCGACCCAGTACATCTTTGGATTGTGGGAGAAAACTGAAGCATGCGGAGAAAGAAACATGCATTCCGTGGAGAGGATGTACAAAAACTCCTTACACAGGATGCCGGGATTGAACTCTGAATTCCAATGTCCTGAGCTGTAAAACACTGCTGTGGTGCCTGGGTCTGTATTCTGAGCAATATACACAAAATGTTGGAGAAACTCAACAAGTCAGGCAGCATCTATGGAGGGGAATAAACAATTTGTGTTCAGGCCTGAAACACTGGCTGATTATTCCCTTCCCATTTTTGTGTCTCCATTGCTCAAGATTTCCAGCATCTGCAGAATCTCTTGTGTTTATGGGTCTATATTCCATTGGGTTTAGAAGAATGAAAGCTAATGTCATTGAAACATCCAATGTTCTTACAGGGCTTGTCAGGAGACTTGCAGGGTTGATATTTCTCTTGTGTCTAGAACCAATAGTCATGGTCTCAAAATTAAGGAGTCAACAATCCAGAGCAGAGAGTGAAAAGAAATTTTCACAGCCTGAGTTGATTCTTTGGAATTCTAATATTCAAGCCAGATATTTAGAAGTTAATGGAAGGAAGATGTATTGAGGTTTGTGCATGAAAGTGGTAGAAGTTCAGCCAGGATTTTGTACAGCTACAAACTTCTTTAGAGGTTTGTGGAAATTCGGCATGACATCTAAAAATTTGACAAACTTCGATAGATGTGTGGTAGAGAGTGAATTGACTGGCTGCATCATAGCCTGGAATGGAAACACCAATACCCTTGAATGAGAAATCCTATAAAAATTAATGGATACAGCCCAGTGCTTCAGGGATAAAGTCCTTCCATCCATTGAGTACATCTACACAAAACACAGTCACAGGAAAGCAGCATCCATCATCAGAGACCCTCAGCACCCAGGACATGCTCTCTTCTTCCTGTTGCCATCAGGAAGAAGGTAAAGGAGCATCAAGACTCACACTAGATGTGAGTCCTCATCACTAGGTTCAGAAACGGTTATTCCCTCAACCATCATGATCTTGAAACAAAGAGGATAACTTCACTCAATTTCACTTGCCCCATCATTGAAATACACCTACAACCAATGGACTCACTTTCAAGGACGATTCATCTCATGTTCTCGATATTTATTGTTAATTTAGTTATTATTATTTCTTTCTTTTTGTATTTATAGTTTGAATGCCCAAGTTGGGCAGTCTTTCATTGATTCTATTATGGTTATTAATCTATAGATTTATTGAGTATTCCCACAAGAAAATGAATCTCAGGGTTGTACATGGTGAGATATATGTACTTTGATAATAAATTTACTTTGAACTTTGGACAGATAGACACAGTGGTCCCCAACCTCCGGGCCGCAGACCGATACGGGGCCGCGAAGCATGCAGGGGTGCAGCAGTAGCCGGAGCGCACCCAGCACATCTTTAAGAAAAAAGCCAAAATAAACAAGCTAATTAATTAAGTGCCAGATCAGAGACAATTGCCGATTTCACTTGCTCTACGCGATGTTCACTCCTCTTTCCAGGGTGCTGGAGCCTTTAGCTGTTCCATTGTTTCGTCAATTTAAATGCCAGCCCAGACAGGCTGAAAAGACAGGGCTGTCAGGATCAAGGTGACATGTTGAATCTACACAAACTTCTAATAAAGTATAGGTGCTGTCGTGCTTTCTCTGTAATGACAGTTACGTGCTGGTCCCAGGACAGATCCTCTGACACTTTTCAGAGAGAGAAATGTCGATCCTTAATGCCGAAGAATTTAAAGTTTTTGACCCTCTCCACCTCACTTCCTCTAATGAAGACTGGCTTCTGGGTGGCACCTAATTAATTAGCTTGTTTATTTCGGCTTTTTTCTTAAAGATGTGCTGGGTGCGCTCCGGCTACCGCTGCACCCCTGCATGCTTTGCGGCCCAGAGGTTGGGGGCCACTGAGACAGAGATATCGAAAAGGCCTGCTCTTATTCAATTTCCAACGCTCTTAACATTAACTTTTCTAGATCAGTCTCAATAATTTAACCAGCATTTCTATCACACCTTTTCAATTGCAGTTTTTCCCAAAGCAACTTTTGTTGTCCCATTAAAATGATTTAGAGTAAACAACGTGGAAACAAAGCTTTCAGCTTATCACGTCCTCGACAGTCATCAATCACTTGCTTACAAAAATCCCATTTTACTCTGCAGATATTCCAGTCAGTTTCCCCCCATTTCCCCTCCAATTCTAACCCTCATCCACAAACTAAAGACAATTTAACTGGATTAGAGACCATGCCTTGTGAAGGAGGATGAGAGGTGACTTGATAGAGGTGAGCAAGATAATAAAAGGCATTGGCAGAGTGGACAGCCTACACCTTTTCCCCGGGGTAGAAGTGGCAAATATTGGGGGGGGGGGATAATTTTATGGTGATTGGAGGAAAGAATAGCAGGGATGTTGGAGGTAGGTTTTTTTATACAGTTCATGAGTGTGTGCAATGCCCTGTTGGGGGTGGTGATTGATTGATTGATTATTTATTTACATTAAAGAAACAGAACAGGCCCTTCTGCTCCGATGAGTCGTCCTGCCCAACAACCCACCTCTTTAATGCTAGCCTAATCACAGGACAATCCACATTGACTGACCTGCTAACTAGTACATCTTTGGACTGTGGGAGGAAACTGGAGCACCTGGAGGAAACCCATGCAGTTCACCGGGAGAATGTACAAACTCTTTACAGATGGCACCAGAGTTGAACTGCAAACTCCAGAACAGCCCGAGCTGTAATAGAGTCATGCTAACCGCTACGCTGCAAGGCACGTGCATTGGAAACATTTAAGAGGCACACGGTTGAAAGCAAACTGGAGGGCCATGCGGAAGGAAAGCATTAGATTGATTTTGGAGTAGGTTAACTGGTCAGTACAACATTGTGGGCCTGTACTCTGCTGTACCATTCCATGTTTTTACTGTAGCCAACTAGCTTCACATCTCTGGGACATGGGGGGAAAATTAAGCACCTAGAGGAATCGCATGTGTTCATCAGGAGAATATGCAAACCCCACAGGTCAAGGCCAAACCAGAGTCACTGGAACTGTGAGGCAACACCTTTACCAGTTGTCCCATTGGGCTGCCCTTTCTTTTCAGATCTATGTTCAGCCAGAATCCTGGAACTGCCTACCCAATTACATGGTGAAAGTACTTTCACCAAAAAAGGCTGCAGAGTTTTGAAGTTGCTCACCACCACCTCGCCAAAGATTTGCTCTAATCTTTATTATCATATTGTAGAAAAGCATTGGTGAGGTGCACAATAAATTGCAGTCTAATGATGCATGGGTCTGTCTGTTGGCAATCATCAGCTGTCAAATGGGGAGGACCAACATTTCTATTAGAGTGCCAAGGCTGAGGAAATCCAAAAGTTATGGTGAAGTAATCTCAGGTTTATGTGTTAGAAGTCTGTCAATATTTAAATAATTGGCAAAATGAAATATAAGGGGAAAATACACAGCAAATGTTGTTCAATAGTAATTTTGCATACTAAGTAATATAAATAAAGAAATGCAGTGGTCTGCAGAACTGGCAGAGGGATAAACCTTTCAAAAAATCAGCGGAGCAGAATGCAGCAAATGGCTTTCTTCTGTGAAGTATCGTTCTCTGATTGACTTCAAGAAATAGAAATTCCATAATTTCAGTGGTAGGCAGCCATTAGAGGTTGATAATTGAAGCAATTTTGTCTCATGCTTGCAGAGACCAGTAGGTTTGAAGTGGGGACAATGTTACTAAATTTAGGCTTGAATAACATTGAAAATGAATCCAATTATTTGAGCATTTCTATTCAGAGAAGCAACAATAACTGGCTTTAGTCTTGGGCTCTGAGGCCCTGAGGGAAATGGGTGAATGGCAGCAATAGTCAGTGGACTAACAGGGGAGATACTGGAAGGATCGAGGAGAAATGACACCAAACACCTATCAGCCACCCAAAACCTTCAGTAGGACAGGTTTTAAAAAATGTCTGAGGTTTCTGACAAAATTATTTAGGGTGGAAGCCTGATTCTGGGTATTCAGGGCCAAAGACTGAAGACCCGGAGGCACCCTGTACTGGGGCTGGATGCCTGTCTCTGTGAGTGAGTGCGTGAGAGGGATGGGAAAGGAACTGGGTTTTCTTGCTTTTTGGTGTCTTCTGTTGTTTTGTTGTTGCTGCCTGTGTTGTTCTGCAGAACATTGTGGGAATGCTATGTTGGCACTGGAATGTGTGGAGATATTAGCGGGCTGCCCCCAGTACATCCTTGGGTGTGCTGGTTAACAATGCAAATGACGCATTTCACTGTATGTTTTGATGTATATGCAATAAATCTGAATCTGAGATAAATAAATGAGCCTCAGCTTCCTTGGCTCAGTTAGTAACACTCTGAATCTAAAGCTTTAATTCCCATTCCAAAGATGAAGACAAAAATCAAATGAAACATTAAATCGGTGGAACACTCACAATAGGACATGAGAGGTGCTATGTAATTCAAGTCTTTAATTATACTTTGTTTGAATGAAATGTTCATTTAGTTTAACAAACTTCTGTCTGCTTACTCATATCTTTGATTGACAAATGAATGTGGGCATTGGGGAACTGGCCTGAGGCAGTTTTGGGGGCTTATTGTGTCAAATGGTAAAGGCCCTACTGAAAACACCCATCAAAATGATAATATGCTAACTGCAGGCAATTTTCCAATATCTATTCATTATGAGGAAATAGTGCTCTGTTAGATGTGTAATCCTCAGAATAGAATATGTCCCCAGATGCCTTCTGAACTGGCACAGAAAGATCCCATGCTGTTATTTAGAATAGCAGTGTATTGACAAATGTTATTTAGAATAGCAAGGTAGTTCTCTCCAGTATATTGACAAATACTTATTCACTTTATAATGTATCTATCTGTCATGTCTTCGAAATGCATTGAGTCACACAAACATGTATCCAAAGATCCATACAAGGCAACACACTTACCTTTGCATGTTGGGTTTCTAAAATGTTGCTGCATTTTGAATATCTGCAAAACTGTCTATTCTGATATTATATAATTAGAGAAGGCATACTTTCTGCTTGTTTTAGCACTGTTTAACTATCCACTTCCATTGTGCACAGAATCCATAGTATTTGAATACTCCGTTGGGAGTTTTTGAGGGAATTCTGAAATAAAGACAGCATCTGCTATAGATGAAAGGGTAGCAGTCCTTAATACTAATCCCACTGATCCCAGCCTTATCTCAAGAAAAACACAGATGCATTTTTTTATTCTGAGAATCTTGTGTGATTGAAATGCCGGTCTGAACATGAAGTAGAGCCAAATTTGTTTTTGCTAATCATTTTCAGTTCCAAGGACAGTATTTACTGGTTCACCCTTGAAGCTGAAGGAGGCCCTTTGCACAAGGTTCAAATTCAAGGTCATTGTCATAGCCATATGTACAGGGGACATAAATGCTATGCAAATTAGCTTTCTGGAGCAACAGCAGTGTACATTAAAACATGACAAACATAAGCTTAAATTAGCATAAATTAATTGACAAAATAAGGAGAATGGTGCTAGTGGAAGTTGAGAGAGAGGGGGAGAGAGAGAGAGAGAGAGAGAGAGAAAGAAATCTAGTCTGTGGTTGTTCTAATCTTATATGCCAAGAGTTGCATCACAGTTTACTCGTATATGTTTATTAGGTTGTGGCCCACAACCTAATCTTCTCTTTTTTTTTAACAGAACGGTGAAGGAGAACATCTGGCCTGTTGGGCCCAGGCCTACTCCTGGGGTGGAGGAGAGGAGAGTCAATCTCATTATTTCCAACCTCCCCTCTCCTTATTACTCTCTACTCCTGCAATTTATCCACTCTTACACGTGCCCGTTAACTCACCTTTCCAAAGACCTACATCAAAACAAAGGAGGTTGCAGAAGCTGAAATCTGGAATGAAAAAAGTGTAGAATGATGAAGAACTCAGTGGGACAAGCAACATCTGTTGAGACGAAGAGTGTACGTCGACACTCATGACTGTGTAGCTAGGTGCAGCTCAAATTCCATCTATAAATTTGCTGATGACTCAACTGTTGTTGGCAGAATTTCAGGTGGTGACAAGAAAGTGTACAGGTGGGAGATATACCAGCTAGTTGAGTGGTGTTGCACTCAATGTCAGTAAGACCAATGAACTGATTGTGAACTTCAGAAAACATAAGATGAGGGAACATACACCGATCTTCACAAAGGGATCAGAAGCGGAAAGAGTGAACAATTTCAAGTTCTTGGGTGCCAACATCTATCCTGGGACCAATACATCGATGCAGTTACTAAGAGGGCATGATAGCAGCTATATTTCATTAAGAGTTTTAAGAAATTTGATATGTCACCAAAGACACTCGCAAATTTCTATAGATGTACCCAGGAGAGCATTCTAACTGGGGGCATCATCATCTGGTATGAGGGTGGGGGCACGGCATAGGATCAAAATAAGCAGCAGAAAGTTGCAATCTCAGTCAACTCCATCATGGGCCCTGGCCTCCCCAGCATCCAGGACATCTTTAAGGAACGATGCATCCAAAAGGCAGCAGCTATCATTAAGGACCCCCATCGCCCAGGACATATACCCTGTTCTCATTGCTAAGATCAAGGAGGTGGTACAAGAGCCGATGGCACACACTCGGTGATTCAGGAACAGCTTCTTTCCCTCTGCCAGCATTTTTCTGAATGACTATTGTACCCATGGATACTACCTCACTACTTATTTAACTCTTTAATGTGTGTGTGTATACATAATCTACTATAACTCACTGTTTCTATTATTATGTGTTGCAATGTACTGCTGCCACATAACAACAAATTTCACGACATATGCCAGTGATATTAAATCTGACTCTGATGTTTCTGTACCACAGTAAGAGGCAATTTACTGTCTCCAGTTAATGCACCTGCATAGCTTTGGGATGTTGGATGAAACTGGAGTCCCAGCCGAAATCCAAATGGTCACAGAGAAACGAGCAAACTCACAGAAAGGATTGGTATTGGTATAAAAGCAAAAAAAAGTACCAAAAATACCTAGCAGGTCAGGCAGCAACTGTGGGGTGAAAAAAGGGAGTTCTGATGAAGGGTTCTCAACCTGTAATTTAAAACTGTTTCTCCTTCAACTGATGCAGGCCGACCTACTGAGTGATTTTGTTTCAGATATCCCGCACCTGATGTTTTGTTTTATTTTCAACACTAAATTGGCCGAATCAACTTCACAACTGTATTTCCACTTTACAATATGAGCTTGTAAATTAATTTGAATAGCAATAGACAATAGGTGCAGGAGTAGGCCACTCAGCCCTTTGAGCCTGCACCACCATTCACTGTGATCATGGCTGATCATCCACAATCAATACCCTTTTCCCGCCTTCTCCTGTATATCTTCACTCCACTATCTTTAAGAGCTCTATCTAACTCTTTTTCGAAAGAAGCCAGAGGATTGGCCTCCACTGGCTTCTGAGGCAGAGCGTTCCATGGCCTCACAACTCTCTATTTCTATAACTTCTCCGGTTCTATAGTTCTGTGTGATCTCTGTACTCATCCAGCTCTGATCCCTTGGACACCTTCGGCAGCTGTGGCTTCAAGATCTCAGTCACTCCTCTCTCCATGGTGCTGAGGCTATGAAGACTGCCCTGGCTGCTGTGCTCCATGCCCACTAATATTTTGAGCTGATAAGCAAGACGTCAGGCCTACTCTGGGGTGCTGTGGGGTTTGGATCTGAGGACTTAATTTGGTTCAGATTGTTGGTGTTCGTTTCAATTGTTTGCATGACTTGTATTTTTCTTCTTTCTCTTGTTCATCGAGTGTTGGTCTTTTATTTTTATTTTTTTCTTTAATTGTGTTCTTTCGGGTTTTTTCTTGCTTTGTGGCTGTCTATAAGCAAACAACTCTCAAGGTTGTATAATTTTATACATTCTTTGAAAATAAATGTACTTTGAACCTTTGAAAATGGACAGGGAGAAGGTATTTCCATTTGTGGGAAAGAACCAATAGCTTAAAAATTGCAAGAAAATTCTTTATCCAGAGAAATCTCTTGTGGAACTATCGACTATTGTGAGTAAGTGAGACAAATCATACAAAAGCAGATGCCCTGAATTTTGCTGATAGGTAAGGGTATACGATGAAGGAAATAAGTAGATTTCGGGCAGATGGAGCTCATCAGCCGTGGTTGGCAGCTTCTCTAGGAGAATGAAAACTCTGATCTCGAATCTCCACTGCCTTGCAGCTGTACCCACTCATGGGGAAGGCTTCTGGAGAGAAGCCCAAGGAAAAATCGGGAGCCAGAGTCCCTAAGGCAGTCCCACGATGTGGTCAAAGATGACTGGCAACTTCTGGTGTTGGTCTCTGCCATTCCTTTGGATTAATCAGTTGTGTGGAGAGTGGAGCCTGCAGCATGGGCAACAGCTTGCTCTATATGTCGTGCAGCCCTGGCTTGTTTGCGTATCATGCAGGTAGCTGGCATGCAAAATCCATGGTCGATCCCAACTAACGGAGAGCCTCATGTGAGGATGGAGAAAGATGAGCTTCACTGGAGGCTAAACAGCAACATTGGCATGTATATGATGTTCCTGAGCTGTCCATTTCATGTAAAAAGTGTTTTAAGTTGAGATACAAAAGCAAAATAGTTTGAAGTTGCTCACACCAAATCTGTTTCACGTAACACAGCAATGATTATTAGTTCAGAGTACGGACGATTATTTAGCACTATATCCAGTAAAATGTAGACAAATATTAATGGTTTTAAAGGATTTGTTACAAGATGTAATATTGACAGAGATTGCAAAATAAAATTTAATAGTCAATTCAACTGGCAACTCACTGATACCTTCATCTTGACTGTATTGAGTGGAGGAATGTTGGTAGGGTGCTAATGAAGTGGTCTTACATAGAAACATAAAAACCTACAGCACACTACAGGCCCTTCAGCCCACTACAGGAGGAATGGAGACAGACTAACCCCTATTGACATCAATGGGTCTGGGGTTGAGAGGGTGAACAGCTTTAAGTTCCTCGGCCTAAACATCACCGAGGATCTCACGTGGTCTGTACATACTGGCTGCGTACTGAAAAGGGCACCACAGTGCCTTGTTCACCTCAGACAGTTGAGGAAGTTTGGTATGGGCCCCAAGATTCCAAGAACTTTCTATAGGGGTACAATTGAGGGCATCCTGACAGGCTGCATCACTGCCTGGTATGGGAACTGTACTTCCCTCTGTCGCAGGACACCACAGAGAGTGGTGTGGACAGCCCAGCGCATCTGCAGATGTGAACTTCCCACTATTAAGGACAATAACAAAGACAGGTGTGTAAAAAGGGCCCAAAAGATCATTGGGGACCTGAGTCACCCCAGCCACAAACTGTTCCAGCACTACCACCCGGGAAACAGTACCCAGCATAAAAGCCAGGGCCAACAGGCTCCAGGACAGCTTCTTCCACCAGGCTATCAGACTGAATAATTCATGCTGATGCAACTGTATTTCTATGTTATATTGACTATCCTGTTGTACATAATATTATAAATTATTATAAATTGCACACTTAGACGGAGATGTAATGTAAAGATTTTTACTCCTTGTGTATATGAAAGATGTAAGACATAAATTCAATTCAATGTTGTGCCTATCATGTAACTTACTCCAGAAACTGCCTAGAATTTGCCTACCACATAGTCCTCTATTTTTCTAAGCTCCATGTACCTATTTAAGGGTCTCTTAAAAGACCCTATTTTATCTACCTCTACCACCTTCGCTGGCAGTGCATTCCACACACCTACAACTCTCTGTGTGGAAAAACTTGCCTCTGGTTATCCATATGACCAACATCTCGCATCATCTTATAAACCTCTGTTAGGTCACCTCTCATCCTTCGTTACTCCAAGGAGAAAAGGCCAAGTTCACTCAACCTACTCTCATAAGGCACGGTCTCCAATCCAGGCAACATCCTCGTAAATCTCCTCTGCACTCTCTCTATAGTATCCACATCCTTCCTGTAGTGAGGTGACCAGAACTGAACACAGTACTCCAAGTGGGATCTAACTAAGGTCTTATGCAACTGTCTTATCTATACTCTTATGGGAGTGCTGGCACGTGCAGCGGCATAGTGTGGAGTGGAAGTATGCGTGTTCTCCTCATGGGTTTCCTGCTAATACTCCGGCTTCCTTCAATATCCCAAAGATCAGTGGGTGAGTAAGTTAATTGGCAACTGAAAATTGTTCCAGTTGTGCATATAGTTGGTAGAATCTGGAGGAGCTAATAAGAGTATGAAGAGAATAGAATGGACTTTATATAGAATTACTGCCAATGGTGTTTGCTGGTCAACATCCCTCCACAGATGCTTCCTGGCCTGCAAGCTAATTACTGCATTTTATGTTTTTATCTCAGACTTCCATCATCTGCAATGTTTTAACTTGCAAACATATTTTAAACTGATTTATAATAGCTGGCTGACTGAGAGTAAATAATAAATCAGATTATATAATCATTCTAGTTATTAGGGGTCCAAAATCAAAGCAGAAAAGGCTGTAAGCACTTGGGAGCCTTTGCGAAGAAGGAATGGGGTCAATATTTGGGGTCAATAGAGTTGCATCAGAACTAGAGAGGTTAAAGATAAAACAGTTTGCAAACAAGCACTTGAGCAAAAAAGGGGAGGGGCAAATGAAAGGGCTAAAGTGAAGGACAATGAAAAGATGAACGGAGGGAGAGATTAAAATACAAATAGGATAATGATGATGCAAAGTATGACAGGGCAGCGGTAGACAGATGCTGAAACAAAGGGCAAGTCCAGGTGAGGCATAAATACAAGTAGTAGAATATTTACCTATGCCTGCTACCTGACAAAATAATGAGGAGAGCTTGTGGTCAAAAATTGTTGAACTCATTGTGGAAAGTATCCAGTTAACAGTCAAGGTGCTGTTCCTCAAGTGTCCATAATATTTCATTAGAACAATAAAGATGACCTAGGACAGAAATATTCAAAATGGAGGGGTATAGAGAGGGTAAATGGAAGCAGGCTTTTTCCACTGAGGTTGGGTGGGACAACAACTAGAGGTCATGGGTCAAGAGTGGAAGGTGAGAAGTTTAAGAGGAGTATGAAGGGAAACTTCTTCACTCAGTGGATCATAAGAGTGTGGAGCAAGCTGCCAGCGCAAGTAGTGTACGCCAGCTCATTTCTCTCTTCGTCTTGTTTTACAGTGGTTGGCACCCAGCTTAATGGTGCATTACAGCTCATTTCCATGTTTGAGAAAAGTTTGGATAGATACATGGATGGTAGGGTATGGAGGGCTACGGTCCCGGTTCAGGTCGAGGGTAGTAGGCAATCTAAATGGTTAGGCACGGACTAGATGGGCCGAAGGGCCTGTTTCCGGACTGTACTTTTCTATGACTCAATGACAAGTACATCAAAGGGTGAATGGAATGAAGATCTATAATGCTAAGTGACGAATGTTCAAGGTTACATTTGAAATCGTATTTCCTGAAAACTGAAGAATTAGCCTGTCCTAGTGCAGGTGTGACAGCCACCACCAAATTATGTTTCTTTATTTTATGGTACTCTTGCTTCAACATGTGCAACTGAGCACAAACATAATTCACATCATAATGTTGTGTAGAACATAAAACTGGGATACAGTCTAGGGTCCATATAAGGAGAAAATGGTTTGCTTGATACCTGGTAGGGGCTTCTCAGAGAATGGAACTCTGACCTATTAGTAGCATGTGAGTTTCAATGTTTTCAAAATTCCAAGATCTTCATTGACACAACATTATAACACCACGATAGCATAGTGGTTAGCGTGACGCTATTGCAGCTCGGGGCGTTCCGAATTCAGATTTCAATTTCGGTAAGGAGTCTACGTGGAATGTGTGGGTTTTCCCTGGATGCTCCAGTTTCCTCCCACAGTCCAAAGACGTACCAAAAAGGTTAATTGGTCAATGTAAATTGTCTCGTGATTACTGTGGATTAGAATAAAATTGGGATTGTCAGGGGTTGATGGGGTGGTATGGCTCGAAGATTCAGAAGGGCCTACTCCACGCTGTTTTGCTAAATAAATAGCACCCAGCGAACAACTAACAGGCATTTATTCGACCACTCTTGTTCAATTGATTATTTTACATCTACAGCTATCACTTCAGACAACATATTGGTGACAGCACTTTTACTGTGGAGTCAGAAGATTGGGTTCATTGCAAAGACTTGAGCACCAAATCTAGCCCGAAGCAGCCATTTTAGGAGTGCTGCCCACATGCTTCATACAATACCTCAACATAGAAAAAATAACCCACAGTGTAAACTTTGGGAGGAAGTTTCAGAGCTCAGTTCACGTACACCTGAACATGGTGAATGATATAGTGAAGAACACTGGAGTTTCAGCAGAGGCCTGAATTTGAAGTGTGAGTCTGCACTCTATGAAAAGAAATCTAATTGTTCTGCATTAAATATTGCAGTAATATTTGAATGATATTGCAAATGTATTGTTTGATTAAGCATTCTTTGTTTATATAGTTCATTATGGATAATATGTAAAAGTACATGAATGGCATACATCATCACGCCACCATGTCATATGTGCATGCCTCATTAAAATTAAAAATGCAGAGTATGCATTTATTCTGGTCTCCCCAAGTTTTTCTTTCAATTAGTTTAGTTTTGAAATTAAAAAACATAGCACAAATCTCTATTTTTGCCATTTTTCAACAGTTTTGAACTGATAGCCCTTTATTATTAATTTCTGTATTCAAAGAAAATCATCTTTGATTTAAGTCTGTCAAAGTTCAAAGTAAATGTTATTACCAAATTACACATTTGTCTCCATATACAACACTGAGATTAACTTTGCTATGGGCATACTCAACGAATCTATAGAATAATAGCTATAACAGAATCAATGAAAGACTGCCCATCAAGGGCGTTCAAACAGAGTGCAGAAGACAACAAACTGTGCCAATGCAAAAAGAAGAAACAATAATATAAATAAACAATAAATACTGAGAACGGGAGATGAAAAGCCTTTGAAAGTGAGTCCATTGGTTGTAGGAACATTTCAATGATGGGGTGAGTGAAGTTGAGTGAAGTTATCCTCTTTGGTTCTGATGGATGATGGGTAATAACCATTCCTGAAACTGGTGGTGTGAGTCCCAAGGCTCCTGCACCTTCTTCCTGATGGCCCTAGTGAGAAGAGAGCATGTCCTGGGTGTGGGGATCCCCGATGATGGAAGTTGCTTTCCTGAGACAGCGCTTCATGTAAATGTGCTCAATGGCTGGGAGGGCTTTAAACGTGATGGACTGGGCCGTATCCTGTCACCTTCTGCACGGAAGTTCTGTAGGATTATGACGAAATCTGTATGTCTAAAAGTTGTTCACATCTGTGAGTTTACGTTCAGGTCCATCAATGACAAAACAAAATGAAGTTGAGATGCATAGCATAAAGAGAAGAAATAATAATAATCTACTACATTCGAATAATGATTGTATATTATCCCATTGCTGTCTGTAAGGCGTTTGTACATTCTCTCCGTGACCACACGGGTTTCCTTTGGGTGCTCCGTTTTCCTCCCACATTGAAAAACATATTGGTCACATGGATAAATGGAGTGACACATGCTCACTGGGCCGGAAGGGCCTGTTACCATGCTGAATCTCTAAGTAAAATAATCAAAAAAGTAGCAGTATTTGGGAAAGTTCTGAGTTGGACAAAATTCATTAATGTTTTTATTCAGCTTTTTCTTCCTTTCTTTTCTTCTTCCCTTCCTCCTTCATTCTCTGCTTTCCTTTTTCCATTTTTCTTTCCTGATACTTTGAGTCTTTATTTATTTTGTTTCTATATTTATTTAGATAGAGTACAGAACAGGCCTTTCAAGCCCAACAAGCTGCGTCACCCAGCAACCCACCTATTTAAGCTTGTCCTAATCACAGGATAATTTACAATGACTAAGTAACCTACTAACTGGTACGTTTTTGGACTGTGGGTGAAAACTGTAGCACCCGGAGGAAACCCATGTCATGGGGAGAATGTACAAACTCCTTATAGAGGCACCAGAATTGAACTCTGAACTCTGATACCTTGAGTAGTGTTGTGCTAACTCCTACACTGCTGTGGCATCCCATAATTTTAACCACAATTTACGGCCTGCTGGTACAGCAAATGCAGCTTACACCTTGCAACTCCATCAGCTGGCTCCATTCCTGACCTCTGGTGCTGGCTGTGTTGAAGTTCGCATGATCTCACTGTGACCGTGTGAGCTGCTCCGATTACCTCTAACATCCTAAAGACACGCAGGCTAGTAGATTAATTTTCCTTAGAGGTTGCCCTAAGGAGGTAGTTGTGGTAAATCACAGGAGGAATTAATGGGAATATGGAGAGATCATTGTAAATGGGCGTTGATGGTTAGCACAGAGTCAGTGGGCCGGAGGACCTTTTTCTGTATTGTTTTGACTCTAATTTCTTAATTGAATTACAACTCTGTCTTATTCCCTTTGATCCTGGTGGTTTCTCGTATATGGATTTTTTTTATTATATTCCAGCTTTTAAAATGCCAAGTTGGATTATTCACCCAAGCAACAAAGCATCTCCTATCATTATTTTGGTTAGTAATCTCAAATGAATCATTTACTACTGTCCTCAATCCTGAGGGTGTTCTGTGCTCATTTTGCTGAATTATCTTGGTTGCTATGATTAGATTTTTCTAAAATTGTTTGTTCAACTTTATGAGCAGATATTATCATCACAGATCTACAACACCATAAACCTTAATATTGCTAGCAAAGGTTCCCTGAGGATTTGAGAGCATGTCAGGAAAAATCCTCCTCATTAATCTTGGCAAATAACTCATGTCAATGAGGATCTGAAATTTGTACACTGAAGTTAAAATGAAGACATTAGAAATCATTTTGGGAAGTTAAAGAGAGCTTTCACACCCACAATATTTCAATTGAGATAAAAATATAATCAAAGGAAGAGAGTTGTAAAGGTCTGACAACATGAAATCGCTTCTCTTGCACTTACAAAAGGCCGCATTACACAGCAGCGAGGAGTTGGGTGGATGGAACATTAAGAGTGGGAGGTTTGATGGAAAGATGAGCATGAGGGGAGGGAGTTGTACAATAATCCCCAGGAGCTGGTGATTGCACACAGGATGACTGGATGTGAGAGAGCAGCATTGAAAGCTTGTCCTGCCCCTTAGGACCTCCTGGTGTTAGCCATGGCTCAGTGGGTTGCATTCCTTCCTGTTAGTCATCGAGTCATAGAACACTACAGCACATTAACAGGCTCTTCAGCCCATCTAGTCCATGCCAAAATATTATTCAGCCCAGCCCCACTGACCTGCACCCAGACCACAGCCCTCCATACACCTCCCAAACATGCACTGCAGAATCAGGTTTAGTATCACGGCATTTGTCATGACATTTATTTTTTGCCGCAGCAGTACATTGCAATACATAATGATAAAAAACTATAAGTTACAATAAGAAATATATATTTTAAAATTAAATTAAGTAAGTGGTGCATAAAAAGAGCAGATAAAAGTGAAGTGGCATTCATCGGTTCATTGTCCATTCAGAAATCTAATGGCAGAGGGGAAGAAGCTGTTCCTGAAATGCTGAGTGTGTGTTTTCACACTCCTGTACCTCCTCTCTGATGGTAGCAATGAGCAGAGGGTACGTCCTAGATGATGGGGGTCCTTAATGATGGATGCTGCCTTCTTGAGGCATTGCCTTTTTAAGGTGTCCTTCAAGCTGGGGAGTCTAGAGTCCATGATGGAGTTGGCTGGGTTTTCAACTTTATGCAGTTTTTTCCAATCTTGTGCAGTGGCCTCACCATACCAGACAGTGATGGATTCAGTTAGAATGCCCTCCACAGTACATCTGTAGAAATTTGCGAGAGTCTCTGGTGACATACTAAGTCTCCTCAAATGAAATATATGAAATATAGCCACTATCATGCCTTCTTTATAATTGCATCAATATATTGGGCCCAGGATAAATCCTCAAAGATGTTGAGACCCAGAAAATTCAAATTGCTCACCCTTTTCACTGCTGATCCCTTGTTGAGGACTGGTGCATGTTCCCTCGACCTCCCCTTACTGAAACCCACAATCCTTGGTCTTACCGAAGTTGACTGCAAGGTTATTGTTGCGACACCCCTCAATCAGCTGATCTATCTTGCTCCTGTATGCCTCCTCATCACCATCTGAAATTCTACAATAGTTGTGTCATCGGCAAGTTTATAAATGGCGTTTGAGCTGTGCCTAGCCACACTGTCGTGGGTGTAGAGAGACAGTGGAGGAGTGGGCTAAGCACATATCCTGCAGGTGTGCCGGCGTTGATTGTCCGCAAGGAGCAGATGACCCACACAGATTGTGGTCTTCTGATTAGGAAGTCGAGAATCCAGTTGCAGAGGGAGGTTTAGAGGCCCGGGTTTTGAAGTTTTTTAATTAGGAACTGAGAGTATGATTATGTTGGATGCTGAGCTGTAATCAATAAACATTTTAATATAGGTATCGCTATTGTCCGGGTAATCCGAGGCTGAGTGGAGAACCAGTAAGATCGCATCCATTGTAGATCTGTTAAGGCGATAGCAAAATAAAATGGGTCCAGGTTCTTGCTTAGGCAGGAGTTAATTCTGGCCGTGACCAACCTCTCAAAGCACTTCATCTCAATAAATCTGAATGCATCTGGGTGATAGTTGTTGAGGCAGTTCACCCTGCTCTGCTTGGACACTGACATGATTGTCACCCTTTTGAAGCAGTTGGGAATCTCTTACTGCAGCAGAGAGGAAATGTCCTTGAATATTCCTGCCATTTGGTTTGCATAGGTTTTCAGTGCCCTACCAGGTACACCATCAGAGGGGCTCCCCCTCATGAAAGATGTTCTGACATTAGCCTCTGAGACAGAGATCACAAGATCACCAGATGCTGCAGAGATTTGCACAGGTGCAGTTTTATTCTCCCCTTCAAAGGCATTGAGCTCATCTGTGACTAACAACCATTCATGATGATAAGTTTTGCCTTGTAGGAAGTAATGGCCTGGAAGCCCTGCCAAAGTTGATGGGCATCAATTCTGTCTCTAACTTCAAATGGAATTTTTTTCTCTCTCTTAAAATAGCCTTTTGTAGGTCATACCTGGACTACTTGTATAGTATTAGATCTCCAGTCCTGAATGCCACAGATCTAGTGCTCAGCAGACTACAAATCTCCTGGTTCATCCAGGGATTTTGGTTTGGGTATGTCTGGTATGTTCTCAAAGGCACAGACTTATCCATACAGGTGACACCTGTAGCGTATTCGTTCAGAATTGAAGGTGAGTCCTTGAACATTGTCCAGACCACCAACTCAAAGCAATCCTGTAAGCACTCCTCCACCTCCCATGACCATACCTTTTTGCCTTCATCACTGGCGCTGTGGACTTTAGTCTCTGCCTATACGCTGGGAGTAAATGTACCGCCAGATGACTGGGCTTTCCAGTGGCATGGCACAGTAAGTGCTCTTGATAGTGCTATATCCAACTTCCTCTTAAATGTTGAAATCAAACCCACATCCACCATTTTCACTGGCAGCTAGTTCCACACTCTCACCACCTCTAAGTGAAGAAGTGTCCCCTCATGTTCCGCTTAAGCATTTCACATTTCACCGTTAATCTATGACCTCCAGTTCTAGTCTCAACCAATCTCAGAGGAAAAAACTTATCTATACCCCTAATCATTTTGTAGACCTCTAACAAATCTCTCCTCATTCTCCTACACTCTAGGGAATAAAGTTCTAACCTATTCAACATTGGAGGCTAAAATCCAGCCAGAAGTTCATTGCAGTCCTATCAAATGTTCTTTAAATTAAGGTTCTCTCTGCTCTCATTCCCAAGAAAAGCACCAGGAGGCCCTTCCTTGTATGAGGAGATGGATCGTCACTGGAGTGTAGTCTGTAATCTAGCCTTCAGGACTGAAAGCCCATCTGTGAGCAGTTCCATCATCTTATTATTCTGTTTTGTATGAAATTATAGGGTGCGATATCCATTCATACAGCCACCAAGATGGGTCAAAACCAAGACTCCAGGTTTTATATTGAGGTCTGACTTTCGGGGAGAGAAAAAAAATCACTTTACTCAACTCCCTTTCAAAGGCTGACATGAAGTCATTGTAGTTGCATCAGAAATATGTGTCCAGCCAGATCCAATCAAAAGCCAACAAGGTAAATGACTACTTTAATAGCTTCTTGATGTTTGGTTAAGGATAGGACAATGACCAGAATCCTTGTATAACTCATTCCAATTTGAAATTTCTGATGTTACAGTGATAACTATAATTCAAAAGGGCTTCCCTTGTTTTAGAGCACTTGAGACTTTGTAAAAGCATAATATTAATGCAAGTCTATTCTCCTTCTGCAGTGAATGTAGAAGTTACCAGTAGAACATTACAGCCCTTTGGCCCATAATGTTGTGCCAACATTTTAACCTACTCTGCAATCAATTTAGCCCTTCCCTCTTACATAGACCTCCATTTTCCTATCATCTTTGTGAGAATCTAGTTGCGTTGCACTACAATGTTTTCCAAAGATGGCCCAAACTGTTACCACTGCTGGTCAATGACTGGTTAACAAATAAGTTAGGAAATGTTTCATTGATTATGCATGATTAGTGAACAGTGAGAGATGATTAGTCAGTCCTATATCCATTTCATATTCTTTCCTTCAGCAAATTTTCCAAGTGCACGTTGTGCAAGCACACAAAGCACAGTCAATTATTGGTATTTTGTGCCTCTGACATTTGGGCACAGAAGTGTTGTTTTAATATTTTTACCCTCACAAATGGCCACTTAATTTCAGGTTACTGAAACGATTTTACATTGCATTGTCCTTTAAACAAGGACACCAAACCTTCTTATCTGGGTATGGTTCAATATGGACTCCAATCCAACACCAGATGGCTCTTGACTCCCTCTGAAGTGGTGTCGGCAGCCACTCAGTTGTGACGAACCACTACAAAATTCAGTTCCAATTGTGGCGCTTCATTGCAACAAAATTTAATCAATTGAAAAACGTACACTGAAATAAGCAGGAGAAACAGACAAATATCACCCTAATAAACTGAGAGCCAGCTCCATCGAGAGCACTAGGCTCCACAGCATTGAGGACATCTTCAAAAGGCAATGTTTCAAAAAAAGGGGGCATCTATCATTAAGGACCCCCACCATCAGGGATGTGTTCTCTTCTGTACCTTCTCTCTGTCGGTAGTAATAAGGAGTCTGAAGAAACACACTCAATGCTTCAGGAACGGCTTCTTCCCCTCTGCTATCAGATTTCTGAATGAAAATGAACCCATAAACTCTACCGCACTATATCTGCTCTCTTTCTGCACTACTTATTTCAGTTCTTTTAACTTATTTATCTCAAATTGCAATTTATAGTATTTTTATCTCTCTGCTGCTGCCACAAAACAACACATTTCACAACATATGTCAGTTCTCAGGTCTGAGTCGACGTCATCATCATCAGTAATATTAATCCTGATTCTGATTCTGAGGACAGCACTGTAAATTCTGGCAGTGATACCCACATCCCAGGAATTAATTTTTAAAAAGTGCTGGGCACTGTGATTGGTTACTAAATCTAGACAGCTGGGACTTGTTTACTCCAGGTCAAGGCCTGGGCTGCGAGGATCAGTTCTGTGCTTTTTAAATCTAGTTTGGTTTTCAAGTTGGCACTCAGGAACGTTGCAGATAATTGTTTTTCTACTCCTTCAGTTAGTGCTCTTAACTCCACCTAATCAGGGTAGAGAGCCCAGTTAATGGCTGACTAAACTGCAAAATAATGATAGGTTTAAATGCAGCGTAGGAGTGAAATATCTCGCGGTTAAGGGGCAGAGGTACACAGTTAGTTCACTAATATGAAAGATCTGTCAATTCAGAAGCAATCCCGCATAATGACTCCTATTAGCAGTACAGAGGATTGTTCATCAGTCTTTTATCAATTCCTTAACCCTTAGATCCTTTCTCTCTCTTTGCTGACACATGCCACAATTTACATGAGCACTGGTATGCCCCTCTGATTCTTCACGTGGAAGCCCACTCAGTAACATAGGTTGCTCAGTCATGGGATGACGGTACAAATGAGTTTCATCCTGTCTTCACCAAAATCATACTTCTATGCAAGTGTGGCTGGCTAATTCATTTTCCTTGCCACTTCATTCCTTCCCATCAGAAAATTTAATTCAATCCAACGATCCTAGTGGGACTGCTGAATAAGCATAGGTGCCAAATTTCAAAATGTATAGCAAGCCAAAGCCCCATGTGCCCTCCCACGGAGCTGTAAGGATTCCCTTACCACTACTCAAAGCAGTGTTCTCCCTATCACTTTGCCCAACCAACATTATTAGTTATTGATGGGAGCAACTGTCTGCAACAGTTTAATGCAAACCCATTTAACGTCACAACTTTATTCCATTACTGCTTCCACTCTCTAGTCTTGCCTTCTAAGTGACCAAGATAGCAAGTAGAAAACCTGCTCCTATTGTCAGAAACTGGCATGAAGTTGCCAACCATTTCAAGGAACACAAAAACGTCACTTGGTGAGTCTGCATTCTTATAATCAATCACAGAGCAGAATTCAAGGCCATTTGACCTATCATGTTTCTGCTAACATTCAGAAAGATACTGGTTCAAAGTGGGTCCCATTCTGATCTTTCCCCAAAGGCCTGAGAATGACTTCTTTTCAAGTATAAATCCAGCTATCCGTTGAAACTTACTATAGAACCCAATTCATTCACCTTTCCACAAGTTGATACATAAAATATGTTCTCCTTCATTTCTTGTAAGCCCCTATTGCTAACTGTGTGTTTTGGTCACTAAATCTCCTGCTATTTTACCTCATAATTCCTGATGTTTGAACACCTCTTTACATTCACCTGTAATTTCTCTGCTCTCCAGAAAATCAAACAGACTTGTCTAGTCTTCTTGTCTAATTAAAGTTCCATGATCCTTTCACTGGTTCTGGTGAACCTTCACATTTTCCAGTGTCTTGACTTCCTTCTTCAAATATGTTACTGAAAATTATGCAGACAAATCTATCATTGTCTCAACTAGTGATTTATAAAGATTTAATACCAAAGTTCAAATTAAATTCGTTATCAAAGTAAGTATATCTTTCCATATAACTACCTTAAGATTTATTTTCTTGCTGGAATTTACCAGAAAAATGAAGAAGTACAATACAAGCTATGAAAAGCCAGACATAAACAGAGACTGACAGACATCGATCGACGACAACCAACATGCAAACTGTTGCAAATAAAAAATATACTGAAGACATGAGTTGTAAAAGATTCCTGGAAAGTGAGTCTGTAGATCCTAGAATCAATTCGGAGTTGTGGTCAGTGAAGTTATCCACACTGGTTCAGGAGCCTGGTCATTGAAGGGTGGTTTGGGACCTAAGGTTTCTGTACATCGTTCCCAATGACAACAATGAGAAGAGAGCATGGTCTGGATGGTGGGGGTCTTTGATGATGGATGTTGCTCTCTTGTGGCAGCGCTCCATATAAATGTACTCAATAGTGAGGAAGGCTTAGCCTGTGATCAACCAGGCTTTGTCAACCACTTTCTGAGATCTTTTCCATTCCGGGATTTTGGTGTTTCCATACCAGGCCATCATGCAGCCAGTTAGTATCTATAGGAGTTTGTCAAAGTTTTTGGAGACATGCCCAATCAATGCAAATTTCTAAGAAAATAGAGGTGATGTTGTGCTTTCTTTGTGATGGCATTCGCATACTGGTTCCAAGATTAATCCTCTGATATGTTAGCACCAAGGAATTTAAAGCTATCACACTCTCCACCTCTGATCCCTTAATGAGGACTATTATCAACAGGAATCACCAGAAATCTTTTTCAGGATTTCCCTTCAGCACTTACCAATTAGACTTGGAACACACTTTGTGTGAGACTGTCATCACACATTAGTGTTGAAGGATTTTCTTGAGGTGGCACAGTCATGTAGGCAAACAGCTGTGAAAAACTGACATAAAACCTGGAAAGAGTTAACAAAACAGGGAAGAAAAAAGCTGAGACATACACTCAGTGGCCATTTTATTATGTACACCTGTACTCCTGCTTGTTAATGCAAATATCTAATCAGCCAATCATGTGGCAGCAACTCAATGTATAAAAGTATGCAGACATGGTCAAGAGGTTCAGTTGTTGTTCATACCAAACATCAGAATGGGGAAGAAATGTGATATAAGTGACATTGATTTGTGGAATGATATTTGGTGCTAGTTTGAGGAGCTCTGGAACAGCTAATCTAATAGGATTTTCATGCACAACGGTCTCTAGAGTTTACAAAGAATGATGCAAAAAACAAAGAAACATCCAGCGAGCTGCATTTTTGTGGGTGAAAATGCCTTGTTACTGAGAGAGGTCAGGGGAGAATGGCCAGACAGGTTCAAGCTGACAGGAAGGCGACAGTAACTTAAATAACCATGTGTTACAACAGAGCGTGCAGAAGAGCATCTCTGAATGCAAAGCATGTTGAACCTTGAAGTGGATGGGCTACAGCAGCTGAAGACAATGAATATACACTCAGTGGCCAAATATACACTCAATGGCCACTTTATTAGGTACAGGAGATACCTAATAATATAGCCACTGAGTGTTGAATCATTTTCAGTTGGCTGCGTGGCCATTCAAGGAACATCCACATGTTGCCCTTTCCAAAAACTTCAATGAAGATGTAAGTTGATATGAAATATCAACCTGGACTTCCAACTGATTAGGGGAGGTCTTTGAAAAGCTTTACAAACTGACCTATTTCCATTTCAAAAGGAATTAAACACCATGGCATTATGCCCAGATAGCTGCAGATGGTCAATCAATAGATTGCAGCTGATTTAAATGGACAAGACACACATTTTACATCATAGAAATAATATTTTCAGTAACTTCTTCACAACTAAAGGATACTTTTAACAAGCCTTATATTCATTGAATCAATACAGATTGAAGAGCCATATAATAGAAATATTTAAAGTATGAAGAAAATGTTTGCATTTAAATAATAATGGAAGGCAAAAACAAAGTTTTCTTTTCTGTAGCACCTTTCATCACCTTGGAATATCTCAAAACTCTTACTCTTTACAATTAATCATGATTGTAACAGAGCTCTCTGGCCAATTATATAGGGACATAGATAAATAATTAATTTTGATTTAAAACAAGGGCAAGGAAATCTGTGCATGCTAGGTGCTAATGAATGTCAGAAATGTATCAATATTTGAGATGAGATTGATAAACTCATGGAAGCTATATACTTCCTCACCAGATCCTGAATTTGACCTTGACAAAAATATTTCGTATTGATTTTCTCTAGTATGCTCTTCACTCAAGAATTTTAAAGCACAGTATCTCTGAGAAACTTGGATGAAAGACTCAGATGCACCATACAGGATTTCAACAGAGCTGCAGGGCATAGGCTTAAAAGTCAATTCAAAACCCATGTGAGGTGATCTCACCCTTGGGTTTAAAAAGCTTAAATATTGCAAATGGAAAGACAGGACTGAGTTCAGAATTTCCAAGAAATGCTAGGCTCAAGACAGAAGAGACTGTAGATGCTGGAATATGGAGCATAAAAACAGGATGCTGGAGGAACTCAGCAGCTCAGGCAACATCAATGGAGGGAGATGGACAGCTGCCGTTTTGGGTTGACAATAGACTATGTTGTGATGTGAACAAAGTCAGCAGTGAGACACTGAAGCTAGTGGATACAGAAGTGTTCTATTCAACAAAAAAAAGCAGCAGGCATCACATTGGTACACTCTTGGAAGAAGAGGCCTGCACGATATTTTTATATGCTTAAAATCAAAGGTAACTGCAGGACAATTCTATGTTTACAATGTACCTACAATGCTTCCTATGAATTACATATAGTTTTCAAACAGCTTCTTCTTCACACCCACACTCCAGACAACCAAAATGACAGACTGGGCAGTCTATGCTTGGTTTTCCTTGGCTTGACAAAAGCTGCGGAATGCCGTAACTGAGGTATATGAAATAATAAGAGGCATAGATATGGTACATTTTCAGAATCTTTGAGGGGGAAGTTTTTACACATATCAAAAACTCAGTTCCAGAGGAGGAGGCAGAGTCAGATACAATCACACTTAAATAGGCACTTAGACAAGGCACAGAAGGTAACAGATGTAATTCAGGCATATAGGATTAGTGTGGACAGGCAAAAGGGTCAGCATGGATGTTGTGGCTGAAGGGCCTTTTCCTGTGCTGTACAATTGTATGACTATGATTCTTGAAAATGTTGAATAAATTTAAATCCACTTCAATTGTTGACTTATTTTAAAATTTTGGCATTTAAAGCTGTTTAATTTAAAAAATGCATCAACTGGTAATAATTTTTCTCCAGGTGTCTAGTTTCCTCCCACAGTCCAAAGGCATACCAGTTCGTAGGTTAATTGGTCATTGTAAAATGTCCCGTGATTCGGCTAGAGTTAAATTGGGGGTTGCAGGGCAGCACGGTTCGAAGGGCTGGAAGGGTCTGTTCCATGTTGTACCTCAATTAAAAAATACAATGAATTTTAAATAGATTTTTCCAGACATTCATTAGTGCAAATTTCTAGTATTACCAGCCAGTATGCATGGGGCTGTGGCTTATTCAGCTTTCAGGTACTTCCCTGACTGAGGCTTTTGATTAATGGCAGCAAGGCTCTGCAGTCCTCTAGACTTTCTCAAGCATAAGCCAGCATCAGAGTGTTACTGCTAAACATAAATATGGATAGAGGATTGTCTATCTTGGTTTCCAGATTGAAGATCATTCATTTATTATGTACCGTGTCGTATGACATGGGCGTTCATGGTCTTTCCAAACTTTCTCTTTTTTTGGTCAAAAATGATTGTTCTTGGCAATTTTTTTTTCTGCAGAAGTGGTTTGCCATTGCTGCCTTCTGGGCAGTGTCTTTCCAAGGTGGGTGACCCTAGCCATTATCAATACTCTTCAGTGATTTTCTGCCCAGTGTCTGTGGTCACACAACCAGGACTTGTGATCTCCCCTTATTCTCCTGTGCTCCAGGGAATAAAGTGCAAACCTATCAACCTTTCCCCATAATACAAGTCCTCAAGTCCTAGCCCAAAGTCCTAACCTATCAACCTTTCTCTATAACAGGTCCTCAAGTCCTAGCCGAAAGTCCTAACCTGTCAACCTTTCCCCAAAATACAGGTCCTCAAGTCCTGGCAACATTGATGCAAATTTACTCTGTATTTTTCTATCTTATTGACATCTTTCCCGTATATAGGTGACCAGAATTGCATACAATACTCCATATCAGGCCTCACCAACATTTTACACAACTTCAACATAAGATCCCAATACAATACTCTGGTTATGAAGGCCAAAGTGTCAAATGCATTTTTTTTACCATCCTATGTACCTGCGACTGTTTGTTCGTCCGCGCTGTATCATATGATGTAGGTGATCGTGGTCTTTCTTTAAACATGATTGTTCTTGGCAACTTTTTCTACAAAACTGGTTTGCCATTGCCTTCTTCTGGGCAGTGTCTTTACAAGACAGCTGGCCCCAGGCATTATCAATATTCTTCAGAGATTGTCTGCCTGGTATCAGTACTTGCATAGCCAGGTCTTGTGATATGCACCAACTGCTCATACAACCATCCAGCACCTGCTCCCAAGGCTTTACATGACCCTGATTGGGGGGCTCACCTTGACCAATGGCAACCTGCAGGCTCGCAAAGGAAAGAAGCACCTTCCACCTCCTTTGGTAGAGACATAGCTCCAGCCCCTCAACCAGTATCAAGATATCATAGCTAAAATGCAAAAGATTTCCCCCAGAATCTCAGCCATTATTTATTACTCAATTACATAATTATTACTTCGGTTTATGAGAGTGCTCTGTGTACACATAGATTGCATTAAATCATTGTCATTGTTTCAAAAATACTTCTTTGGATCGAAAATGCCTTGGAATGTCCAGCGGTCATAAAATTTGCTAAATGAATGCTTTCATTTTTCAGCTTTTCCATGCACGGGAAAATAACCAGGTATACAACAGGGATGCAATCATCAAATGCAATTATAAAAATCATGTTGTTATAAAATGCAATGAATTAGATTAATGCTTGAGTAAGAGACAAGTGGGATTTATAACATGAATTCATTGGATCTCTCAACAGCCTTAACCCTGCAGTCAGAATTCCTTATTTAAAAGAAAATAATTTATTGTAATAAACCAAAGTTTAGAGCGATGGCACAATATCTGCAAATGATATTTTGTGCAGAATACTTTGAGAAAATACACTTCTGAATGCCTTTCCTCAGACTTGAGCCTTCAGGTAAAAATACACTGCATGTTTTTACAACTAAAGCTGCCTTCAGAAGCGAGGAAGAATCACAGGTAGGACAAAAACAGCTCATTTTGACTTGCTCAATATTATCAACAAAATTATTGACAACTGTAGTGCTAAGTTTTAGTTACCATTTTATAACAAGATATTTGGGAATGCAAAATTCAAGAATGTTCTCAGGAGGTTTGATAGGGAAACCTGAACAGATAGGTCATGGAAAAGAAGTGTTTAAACTTGAGTATAGGTTCAATAAGCTGCAAGTAGAGGATAGCATTTGTGCGGTAGTGAATAAACCAGCCAGTAATGCGTCCAATAAGGAATTCAAGGAAATCTTTGTTACCCAGATGATGAGAGGTTGTGGAACTCACTGCCATAAAATATCATGGAGGAAGTGCTATGATACATTTACAGGGTAAGTTTGATGAACACACGAAGTAAATCTAAAAGCTGCAGATGCTGAAATTCTGAAATAAAAATTTAAAAATAATGGAAATACCTAGCAGGTTAGGCAGCATCTGCTGAAAAAAAATCTAGTTAATATTCCAGGTCAGACATCCTTTCTGAGAAAGCAAATTGATAAAGGGGCTTTGGCCTTGAGTGCTTACTTTGTTTCTCTTTCCACAGAAGCTGCCTGAACTGTTTTTCCACCATTTCCCTTCTTTTTAAAAAAACATGAGGAAGAATGAAATAAAGGAATGTATTGGTGGCTTTAGATGAAAATGAAAGGGTTAAGAGACTCAGCTGGAGCATTAAATCCAACAATTACCCTTCTGTTCCTCTGCTTTTTTTCCTTGTAAAGGTGCATTAGATAATCCTCAGTACTTTTAAGATGACTCAGCAGCAGTTAGATATGGTTAACTTGTGATGAAATTAGGTTCCCATGCCAGGATTAGGGGTGGTTCGGGGTGAACATTTTTAACCCACATAACCAAAATTACAGTTTTAAAACTGATTCATAAATGTAATTGCAGCAAGCTAACAATGGTGCCCTTAATGTAACAAAATGTGTTTCAGATTTAAAAATATGAAAGAATTAAAGCAAATCAGGTCTAAGGTCCTAGTTTGTAAAGGAATAGAGAAACCTGTGGAAGGAGTTGTGTCATTTGAAGGCCTAGACAACCGTAGACAGAGCAGAAGAAATCTGAGATCTGCAGGGGGGTGAAATGAAAGAAAGCAGAATTCTCAGAAAGTTGTGGGGCTGGTACAACATAGGGGTGAGGTTGTGAAAGGCATTTTATCATGAGGATGAGAATATTAAAAAGGTTCAAAGCTTAAAGTAAATTTTATTATCAAAATATATATATGTCACCACATACAACCCTGAGATTCATTTTCCTGTGGGCATACTCAGCAAAACTATAACAGGATCAATGAAAGATCAACCAGAGTCAGAAGACAACAAACTGTGCAAATGCAAGTATAAATAAAATGCAATAAATAATGAGAAAGTAAGATAATGAGATAAAGAGTCCTTGAAAGAGAGATCATTGGTTGTGGGAACATTTCAATGATAGGGCAAGTGTGTGTAGTTGTCCCCTTTCATTCAAGAGCCTGATGGTTGATGGGTAGAGACTGCTGATGGCGGCAGCAGCAAGAAGAGAGTATGACCTGTGTTGTGGGGATCTCTGATAATGGATGCTGCTTTCCTACGACAGCATTTGACGTGGATGTGCTCAATGGTTGCGAGCATTTTACCCGTGATGTACTGGGCCGAATCCACTACCTTTTGTAGGATTTTCCATTCAAAGGCTTTGGTGTTTCCATACCAGGCTGTGACGCAGTCAGCAAATGAAAATATAAATAAATAGCAATAAATAATGAGAACATGAGACACTACACATCTATAGAAGTTTGTCGGAGTTTTAGATGTCATGCCAAATCTCCGCAGACTCCTAAGGAAGTAGAGGCACTGTCGTGCTTTCTTTGCAGTTGCACCTACATGCAGGGTCCAGGACAGATCCGCTGAAATAGTAACACCAGGAGTTTAAAGTTGCTGACCCTCTACCCTGCTGATCCTCTGATGAAGACTGGCTCATGGATCTTTGGTCTATAATTAGCTCCTTGGTCTTGCTGACATTGAGTGAAAGGTTGTTGTTATGACACTTCTCAGCCAAATTTTCAATCTCTCTCCTATATGCTGATTTGTCACCATTTTTTATTTGGTCTACAACAGTGGTGTTATCGCCAAACTTGAATATGTCATTAGAGCTTTGCTTAGCCACACAATCATAAGTAGACACAATTAAAAGTAAAGCTAATAACGTCTAAGTATTGATATGGATTAGGTCAATGTTACAGAGCTTTGGAGACTAGAGGTAATGGAGAGGAGATGACGTCAGCAAAAGTTACACTGAAATTCCAGACAGGACAAAAGCGTACTAGAGATAAGGGTTTTAGCAGTGGATGAGTGAAGATGGGTGATTTTAAAGAGATGGAATTACACAGGTGTGATTTATATAGCTGGAAGTTCAACTCGGGGTCATGTAGAAGCCAAAAGCTGTACCCAGCTTTCTTTGATTGTGGAACAATGAACTTTCTGCTGGAGGAACTCAGTGGATAAAGCAACATCTGTGGAGGGGGTGGAGAAGAATTGTCAATGTTTCAGGTCAAAATCCTGCATCAGGAATCATGAATTCCTTCAGCAGATAGTTTGTTGCTCCAGTTTCCAACATCTGCAGTCTCTTGTGTCCCTTGCTTCAATGTGAAGCAGCAGCTATGAAGGAGCAGATGGCAGAGTTGCAACCTAAGAAATGAAGTTTGTGATGGGATCCAACAGAACAGCTTCCAGCTTCCCAATATTTTACTGGAGAAAATCTCAGGTAATCCAGTATTGAATATTGGAGAAACGGTCTCAACTCTGAGGGGAGGAGGGGGAACATCGACTCAGACCATGAGAGGCCTGTGTCAGGCATTTTCATGCCTTACAAGGCGCAGATTGGAAGTCTGTGTGGGCGCCGCTCCTCGCACAGACACTAGAGCAATGCTCAAGGACACAAACACGCTGCCACAGTTGAGGCTCGAACTAGCGACCATGAGATCACTAGACAAATACCTTAACCACTTGGCTACGTGCCCAACACAAACTCTGAGGCAATGCATTACAAAATTTTTGGATAATTATAATGTGTTACCAAAATGATGAAATAAAAACATTCATTTCACTATTGAAATCACTAGGTAGTCACTAGACCATACACATTACTCAACTCTTTTGTGCTGGCTGAAGAAATAATAAGTGTGTCCACTTTCATGCAATGATCTTTAAAAGCAACTGAAGTACTTGAATATTCGTGAGATACTAGGAACCAATGGAATACATCCAAACATACTTCAGATAATAAATGCAGCAGTAAGTGACTGGTAATGGGATGGTTTTGAAAGTCTCTGAGTAGAGTCACAACTGGAAGGTTGCTAAAGTGAAAGCTAGAGTTCATGGAATAATTGAAGTACTCTAAAGTACCCATTGTAGAGAATAGAATTCTTTAGTCACAAAAGATCAGCGAAAGTGAAATTTAAGCACAAAATAACTAATAAGGTGATGCTATGTCTGTGGTAAAACATTAAAAGGCCAAACAAAGTAGTAGTTTTGACTCAATGCCTTTCCGCTTTAATGTCTGCCTTTCCCAAGAGCAGTCTCCCAATAGATGGGAAGTTTTTCATGTTTTGTCGGACCAATCCATGATCCTGTAGTTTTGGATGGGCAGTATGGATTGACAGGGACAGAGGATCATTGCGTTGTGGATGTTGAGTGGAAGATCCATCCCTTCATATGCTTCAATGAAAGTATCAACAATGGCTTGAATCTCAGCCAAGTGTACATGTTAACTGCAAGATACAGGCTAAACCACTGAAGTCTGGGTAACCTTGGTTGTAGAATGTTGCCTCTGTTGGTTGAACAGCTTCCCATTAGCTCCACTCCCAAGAGAAGTTTGTTGGATTGTGATGCAATACTGCAGCAAGGAGGATTGAGTAAAGTATTGGGGAATGTTGCAACCTTGTTTGACACCTGCATTCACTGAGAACAGTTCTACTGTAGACCCATTGGTGAAGACCACAGGTTGCAAACTGCTATGGAAAAAAGCGTAAGGTGGAGAAAAATTTCTATTGGGAGTCGAGTTTGAGGATAGTGTTCCACAATATCTCCTGATTGAGTAAAAGATTTTTGGTGAGGTAATTAAAGGTCATACAGACTGTGCAAAAGCCTTAGGCACATGTTCTGTATATAGCTAGAGTGCCCAAGACTTTTGTACAGTACTATATAGAGAGACGGGTGCTGCTCCTTGTTTTATCTTTGAGTTGTCACATGGTAAACAAAGACCATGTCCACTGTGTCCCTGGATGGATGGAATCCACCTGGTGACTCAGGGGCACCCATTGGTAGAAGATGATTGAGGAGAATCCCAGAAATGACTTTCTCCGTGGCAGACAGCAAAGAGATCCCTCCGTCATGCTGAGGTTGGACATCTTTATTAACCATTACCTCATCTCTGAAGCCCCAGGTATAGGTACTCTCCTCCTCCCAGATGTGATCACTGTGGATCTGTGGATGAAGTTCTTCATTGCCAAATTATGATTTGCAGGGCAAAGTAAAGGGAATGCACACAAGCTTTTCCCAGGGAAAGGGAATCAAAATCTAGAGGTGTAGGTTTAAGGTAAACGAGGAGTCTTTTAAGAGAGCCCTGAGGGGTAACTTCTTCGTGCAGAGGGTGGTGCTTATACGGAACAAGTTGCTAGAAGAAGTAGTTCAGGAAGGTATAACAACAACATATAAAAGACACTTAGACAGGTACATAGATAGAAAATCTTTAGAGGGATATGGACCAAACATAGGCAAATGGGTTTAGCTCAGATGGGTATCTTGGTCAGCATGGATGGGTTGGGCCGAAAGGCCTGTTTTGCTCTATGATTCTAGTTCAACACTACTGTCTGCTCCAAATTTTCAGATTGTATGTGCCCCTACTCAAGTTCTTGTCAGCTAGAGTGGTGCGGTGGCTGGCCCAGACAGTTGGAGCAGACAGTAGGTTGAACTGGAATGGAGCCAAGAGTTTTAATATTACCATTAAGGAGTATGAAATTATTTTTCCAGTGGGTGTTGACTGGTTCACTGCCCCTGATGAATTCACCCTGTTTTCTGGCTCTCAATGGGCTGGAGCTTTGGGTGAAGTTGGCTTTTACAGTACTGAAAGGTTTACATATGGCTCAGCAATGTTATATATGACTGGCAAAGCTGCATGGTTTTTCTTTCACTACTAACTGTGGATCAATGGAATGCACTCATTCTTGTATGTTAGAAGCAGTGGTTAGACAGCAAGAGAAAAGATCACAAAGCCCAGGCTAATGTTTCCTTCTGCATTAATGAAGGATTGCTGCACTGCACAGGCTGGCATCTTTTTGTGAGACCTTCTGAACGATCTGCACTCAGATATGGACCCAGAACATCCACCATTTCACGGTTTAGTCTTCCAAAGAGAAGCATTAGAGCTCTCCCCAGTACCCAAGTCAAAATTTATACCTCAACCAACTCTTGTAAAACAAATAATCTCATCACTATCATAACAGTGCTTTGGGGACTAGCTATATGCAAATTGACTGAATACATTTTTAGAAAAATTTGTAATTTTAAAAATGAGTTGTTTAATTGTCTATGAAGCATTTGCAGCATTCTGTGAAAGGCTCCAACAATGAAAGTTCCTTTTCTCTTTATGGGCTTTTGCATTCTCTTTAGTGCGCCAGAGAATTCACTATATACTACCCTAAGTTTCATTTTCTTGCAGGCATTCACAGCAAATACAAAGAAAGACAGCAGAATCAATGAAAAACCACACACAACAAAGACAGACAAACAACTAATATGCAGAAGACAACAAACTGTGCAAATGCAAATATATTAAAAATAATAATGATAAATAAATAAGCAATAATTATCAAGAACGCAAGATTGTAGAGTCTTTGAAAATGAGTCCATAGGCTGCAGAATCAGTTTAGTGTAAGGCTGAGTGAAGTTGAGTGACAGTATCTCCTCAAGATTCTGATGATTGTAACTTGAGGGTATTTAACTTTTCTGCACCTGATGGTGCGGGACCTGAGGTTCCTGTACCTCCTTCCAGATGGCAGCAATGAGAAGAGAGCATGCTTTGGATGGTGGGAGTCCTTGATGATGGATGCTGCTTTCCTATGACAGCGTCCTTGTAGATGTGCTCACATTATCCTCATTACTGGACCTAATGCAAGAAGCCCTTTTCAATGTGGCCAAGTGGTTAAAGCGTCCGTCTAGGTCGCTAGTTCGAGCCTCAGCTGTGGCAGCGTGTTTGTACCCTTGAGCAAGGCACTTAACCACACATTGCTCTAGTGTCTGTGCGAGGAGTGGCGCCCCACACAGACTTCCAATCTGCACCTTGTAAGGCATGAAAATGCCCGGTGCAGGCCTCTCATGGTCTGAGTTGACGTTCCCTCCCTTTTCAACTGAGGTTAAGTGAGACTAGAACTAGAGTTCATTGGTTAAGGATGAAAGGTGAAATGCTTAAGGCAAACATGAGGGGGAACTTTTTCATTCAGAAGCTAGTGAGATTGTGGAAGGAGCGCTCAGTGGAACTGAGGAAAGCGGTTCACTTTCAATAATTAAAAGAGGTTTAGATAAGTACATGGATGGAAGGGGTGAAGAGGCCAGGGTCCAGGTGCAGGTCGATGGGACTAGGCAGAATAATAGTTCAGCACAGACTAGATGGACCAAAGGGCCTGTTTCTGTGCTGTAGTGCCCTGTAACTCTCATTGTGCTGACTGATAGGCAGCAGCTCAGCATGAGCAAGATGGAAGGTCATCTGCTCACACACCTGCACTCCATTTCCCCATTGGGCTTAACACTGAGCCAGCAGTAACTTGCTGAAGGGAAGGATTAGATGATTTTTGACATCTAACATATAATGTAGCAAAAGTGAGTGGGAAGTTGGATGATTTGAAAGTGTTTTAAAATCCAACAAAAGGCAACTAAAAAGCTGTAAGAAGGGAAAAGATTAAATATGAGGGCATACAACAGGAATTCTGCAGATGCTGGAAATTCAAGCAACACTCATCAAAGTTGCTGGTGAACGCAGCAGGCCAGGCAGCATCTCTAGGAAGAGGTACAGTCGACGTTTCAAGCTGAGACCCTTTGTCAGGACTAACTGAAGGAAGAGCTAGTAAGAGATCTGAAAGTGGGAGGGGGAGGGGGAGATCCAAAATGATAGGAGAAGACAGGAGGGGGAGGGATGGAGCCAAGAGCTGGACAGGTGATTAGCAAAGGGGATATGAGAGGATCATGGGACAGGAGGTCCGGGGAGAAAGACAAGGGGGGAGGGAACACAGAGGATGGGCAAGGGGTATAGTCAGAGGGACAGAGGGAGAAAAAGGAGAGTGAGAGAAAGAATGTGTATATAAAAATAAATAACGGATGGGGTACGAGGGGGAGGTGGGGCATTAGCGGAAGTTAGAGAAGTTAATGTTCATGCCATCAGGTTGGAGGCTACCCAGACGGAATATAAGGTGTTGTTCCTCCAACCTGAGTGTGGCTTCATCTTTACAGTAGAGGAGGCCGTGGATAGACATGTCAGAATGGGAATGGGATGTGGAATTAAAATGTGTGGCCACTGGGAGATCCTGCTTTCTCTGGCGGACAGAGCGTAGGTGTTCAGCAAAGCAGTCTCCCAGTCTGCATCAGGTCTTGCCAATATATAGAAGGCCACATCAGGAGCACCGGATGCAGTATATCACCCCAGTCGACTCACAGGTGAAGTGTCGCCTCACCTGGAAGGACTGTCTGGGGCCCTGAATGGTGGTAAGGGAGGAAGTGTAAGGGGCATGTGTAGCACTTGTTCTGCTTACAAGTGCCAGGAGGGAGATCAGTGGGGAGGGATGGGGGGGACGAATGAACAAGGGAGTCGTGTAGGGAGCGATCCCTGTGGAAAGCAGAGGGGGGGGAGGGAAAGATGTGAAATATGAGGGCATACTAGCCAATAATATAAAGTAGGATACCAAAAGTCTTTTCAGTTTTATAAAGAGTAAAAGGGAGGTGAGAGTTGATATTGGACCACTGGAAAAAATGATGCTGGTGAGGTAATAATGGGGGACAGAGAAATAGCAGATGAACTTAATGGGTACTTTGTGTCAGTCTTCACTGTGGAAGGCACTAGCAGTGTGCCACAGGTCCGTGACTGTCAGGGAGCAGGAGTGAGTGCCATTGCTATTACGAAGAAAAAGTCTTAGGCAAACTCAAAGGTCTTAAGGTGGATAAGTCACCTGGGTCAGATGGACTACATCCCAGAGTCCTGAGGGAGGTTGTTGAAGAGATAACAGATGCATTGGTCATGATCTTTCAAGAAACACTAGATTCTGGCACCGGAGGATAAAATCCTACAGCATTACAGGAAAGATACTGGCATGGATAGCGGAATGGCTGACAGGCAGGAGGCAGTGAGTGGGAATAAAAGGGGCCTTTTCTGGTTGGCTGCCAGTGACTAGTGGTTTTCCTCAGGGGTCAGTACTGGGACCACTGCTTTTCACATTGTTTGTCAATGATTTAGATAATGGAGTTGATGGCTTTGTGGCAAAGTTTTTGGATGATACAATGATAGGTAGAGGGGTAGGTAATGTTGTGGAAGCAATGCGATTGCAGCAGGACTTAGACAAATTGGAATAATGGGCAAAAAAGTGGCAGATGGAATACAGTGTTGGAAAAAGTACCATAATGCATTTTGGTAAAAGGAACAATAGTGTGGACTATTACCTAAATGGGGAGAAGGATCAAACGTCAGAGGGCAGGGGGACTTAGGAGTCCTCGTGCAAGACACCCAGAAAGTTAATTTACAAATTGAGTCTGTGGTAAAGAAGGCAAATGCAATGTTGGCATTTATTTCAAGGGGAATAGAATATAAGAGTAAATAATAGAATATAAGACTATGCCAGTTAAGCCAGCATTTACTGCCCATCTCCAGTCGCCCTTGAGAAGGTGGAGATGAGCTGCCTTCTTGAACCGCTGCAGTCCCCGAGGTGCAGGTACACCCACAGTGCTGTCAGGGATGGAATTCCATGATTTTGACTCAGCGACAACGAAGGAACAGCGATATGATTCCAAGTCCAGATGGTGAGTGACTTGGAGGGGGAATTGGATGAGCTATGGGGTGTCACAGTATCAGTTAGTGCAATCGCTTTACAACGCCAGTGTTCACCAACTGGGGTTTGATTCCCAACACTTCTATATAAATATAAAACAAATGCACACTTTGAGGACATAGGATTACAAGACAGAGGGTTAACGGGACTAGTGTGCTGACACAATATCGTAAGTATCTTCAGTTTTCATAATAAATTCCAATATCAGGATTTGTAAACCTCTGGAGCTGAAGTGAACTCGTATTAACGCTGCCATACATCTGAAGCTGAGCACTTTTTATCGTTAACAAGGGCAAAGCAAACCTGAATTTAAAAGTTCGAGCTGAAGTTTATACTTTGTAATGAGTTACACAGTATTGTATTATGCGTCAACATCACAACAGGATATTTTCTTACATTTCTAGTGTAAATCAGGGGTTCCCAACTTAGGGTCCACGGACCCCTTGGTTAATGGTAAGGCTTCGTGGTATAATAATGGCTGGGATCCCCCGGTGTTAGTGGAAATAAGTGATAAACAGTGAAAGCAAAATTGAGTGAAGTGATACGGTATATTGTGTGTGTGTGTTAATGCAGTTATTTCCAGTATTTACCCAGTTTCAGCTCGATATCCTGTGGGAAGTTAAGAAAGGGAAGGTAAGAAAAGAAAGGTGTAGAAGGGTACTGCTAATTCTCCAGCACGCACTCTATCTGCATGCAGTGCCCTGCTGGAACCACAGGGCAACTGAATTAACACAGTTGTTGATCATGGAGTGCCTGAAATAGGGCGGTAAATGTAGCCACGGCCTCAGAGGAAAGAGTCAGGAGGTTCTGTGATTGAGTCCGGACTTTGCCTCACTGTGACTGGGGTCTACGGTGAACTCTTAGCTGCTTTATGTTAATCCGCTGCTCCCGCTTTCATCATCAGCACTGCGGGTGAGTTAGCACGCAGTGCACCATCGCTGATGGCACAGCTGAGGCACCTATTAATACTCTTGACAACGGCGCCCAGCCAAGCCTGAACTGAAAACAAAATGAGCAGGTTCCTAAGCGTGTGGATGGGAAACCAAAGGGAAGGAAAAGCTGAGCTATGATCTGACAGCAGCAAAGCTACAGTTTAATGCGGAATAATTGCGGTGGTAAAGCAAGGGGATTCACTTAACCCTTCAGTGTCTGCAGAAGAGCACATTCACATAGAAATAAAGGTGACTGAGTATTTCACAGACCTCTTATTGTTAGGCAAGTGTCATAAAATATACAAAACAAAAACAAGAATGTTAAAACCAAATTGTTGCCAAACCAGGTGATAATGTAGCTCAACAGCACATGAAGAGAGGGAAATAGGCTCTGGAGGGCTAAATTCTGCGTAAGTTCAGGTTTACAATGGAGATCACAGCTAAGTGACAATTGGAATAATTAAGTAAGCAGGCTATAGAGAAATAGATCCAAGTTTCATGGATTAATAAATTGAGGCAGAGTGGAATTGGAAGACAGGCATATGTGATCGTGATGATAGAAGAGGTTAATATTTGAAAGTTCTTTTCACTGACAAATATTCCACCACACATCGTATCATGAACAATGCATAATTTAGGGTCAAGCCATTATGGGAAGGATGAGAAGGCTTCAGAGAGAATGGAGAAGTCCTCAGAATGCTGCACGGATTAGAAGGTATTAGTGACCAGAGGTTAGACAAACAAATTTGTCAGAGACCTGACATTGGTGTAAAAAATACAGAGTCAAAGTCTTTTTTCCCTGGTTTAGAAAGGACATTGCTTTAAAGCAGGGGCTCCCAACTTTTTTATGCCATGGAGCAATAACATTAAGCACGGGGTCCGTGGATCCCATGTTGGGAACCCCTGCTTTTCGAGAGGGGGCAAGTTTTTTATACAGAGAGTAGTAGATACCCGGAATGCACTACTAGATTTCTACCTGTTGAAATACCATCATAGTGTTTGTCTCTGCCTTCACCCAAAGTGGTGGTGGAAACAGACGTTGTAGTGGGACTTGGGAGGCATTTAGACAGACACGTGTACATGAAGGATTGGAGGGATAGAAATAATATGCAGACATATAGGCTTCATTTAATTTGGCATCATGGTTGGCACAGACATACAGTGCCTATAAAAAGTGTTCACCACCCTTGGAAGTTTTCATGTTTTATTGTTTTACAACATTGAAGCATAGTGTATTTGCTGTGGCTTTTTTTGACACTGATCAACAGAAAAAGACTTCCGTGTCAGTGAAAACAAATCTCTACAAAGTGACCAAAATTAGTTACAAATATAAAACACAAAATAGTTGATTGCATAAGTATTCACTCCCCCCCCCCCCTTTAATATGACACACCAAATCATCACTGGTGCAGCCAGTTGGTTTTAGAAGTCACATAATTTGTTAAATGGAGATCTGTTTTGAGACCTGTGTGCATTCAAGGGGTTTCAATTGATTGTGGTAAAAATACACCTGTATCTGGAAGGTCCAACTGCTGGTGAGTCAGTATCCTGGCAAAAACTACACCACGAAGACAAAAGAACAGTCCAAGCAGCTCCGCAAAAGGTTATTGAAAAGCATGAGTAAGGAGATGGATACCAGTAAATTTCCAAGTTACTGAATATCCCCTTGGAATAAAGAAATGGGAAGAATATGGCACAACTGTAAATCTGCCTTGAGCAGGCTATCCTCAAAAACTGAGTGACCGTACAATAAGGGGACTAGTGAGGGAAGCCACCAAGAGACCTATGACAACTCTAGAGGAGTTATAAGCTTCAGAGCTGAGATGGAAGAGACTGCACACACAACTGTTGCCTGGGTGCTTCACCAGTCGTGCTTTATGGGAGCATGGCAAAAAGAAAGCCACTGTTGTAAAAAAAAACTCACACAAAATCTCAGTCAGAGTTTGCCAGAAGGCATGTGGGAGACTCTGAAGTCAGCTGGAAGAAGGTTCTATGGTCTGATGAAACCTAAATTGAGCTTTTGAGCCATCAGACTAAATGCTATGTTTGGCGTAAGCCAAACACTGCACATCATTAAAAACACACCATTCTTACCATGAAGCATGGTGGTGGCTGCACCATGCTGTGGGGATGCTTCACTGCAGCAGCCCTGGAAGGCTTGTGAAGGTGAGGGCAAAATGAATGCAGCAAAATACGGGGAAATCCTGGAGCAAAACCTGATGCAGTCTGCAAGAGAAATGTGACTTTGGAGAAGATTTGTTTTCTAGCAAGACAATGACCCCAAGCATAAAGCCAAAGCTACACAGGAATGGCTTAAAAACAACAAAGTTAATGTCTTGGAGTGGCCAGATCAGAGTCCGGACCTCAATCAAATTGGGAATTTGTATCTGGACTTGAAAAGGGCTGTTCACTCAAGATCCCCATGCAATCTAACAGATCTTGAGCAGTTTTGTAAAGAAGAATGAGGAAATATTGCAGTGTCCAGATGTGCAAAGCTGATCCACACAAACTCAAGTCTGTAATTGCTGCCAAAGGTACATCTACTGAATACTTATGCAATCAATTATTTTGTGTTTTATATTTGTAATTAATTTATCTCATTTTGTAGAGATCTGTTTTCACTTTGACACAAAGGAGTCTTTTTCTATTGATCAGTATGAAAAAAGCCAAATTAAATCCACTGTGATTCAATGTTGTAAAACAATAAAACACGAAAAACTTGAAGTGGGGTGAATACTTTTTATAGGCACTGTAGTGAGCTGAAGGGTCTGGTCCTGTGGTGCACCATGTTCTATGTATGGATTAGGAACAGGAGAAGGTTTTTTTTAAATAATAGACTTCTCGAGGCATTTAAACAAGGCAAGAGCAAAAGGGTGAAATTCCTGTCCTAGTTTCCCACTTTTCCCTGGCTTTATCATTTTTTGTAAATTGCTAAATTTCTAACATCCATCAATTCTACTTGAATGTAATTTTTTAACTCCTTCACAAATACCATCTGATTGTCAGAGTGTATCCCAGCATTTTCTGTTTTTATCTCACTATCATTCTGTTGTTCCTGTATCCAATAACCCCACATGAAAAACAGACCTCATTTTGCCCTTTGTTTCTTTTTCTATTTGTGCTCTCACCCTTCTAGATCTATTAAGTAATTATACTGGTGTAGAAACAGAAGTGAAGATGACCTGAAATTGACCCTGCCCTCTATCTGAGAACATTAACACAGATACGGTGTGGGCAAGGGAAATGAGATAGCAAATTGCTAGTAAAATGAATAAAAATTAAATTTCTTTTGAAGTGTATTTTCTTATTGGACCTTATAGTTGTAATTTTGCGGCAACAAAAGGCGAACAAAAAGCTACAGCCTCGTCTTATGATGATGAACCTGGCTGTGGGATGGAAAAATCTGCCTGGAGGTGAATCCTTACTCGACAATTCAGAGACAACGTCTGCCAGCACACGAGCACTGAGCTGTTGAAACGCTTCGTAATGTTTCTGCTGTTGTAAGCTGATCTCAGCTACTCGAGCTGTGGGGTCCACAGAGGGAACACCACAACTCATCAATAAACGGAAGCCTGAGAGCACAGTAACAGCTGTGCATTGTGTTTGTATGCACAACGTGTGTGTAACTAATGGCCTGCCAGTCAGTATACTCTGCACTAGAGTCTGCCATTTAAACGTTCATATCTATAACCTCCCTCTGTTTGTTACCTGTATGGAACAGAGTCCAGTGTGTATCAGATTTACTCCATATTTATTTAGATTCTGTGTTTCATTCTGCCTCATATGCATTCTCTTTGTCTCTGACAAGGCTGACCACCCTCTTCCAATAATTCTGCTCCATCCCTCAAATGCCTTCACCTGAATTCATTTGTTTAAAAAGTAACAAAATAAAATTGGCAGATGCAGGAAATATGAAGTAAAAATAGAAACTGCTAGAAACCTGAAGAATGGTCTCAGCCTGAAACGTCGATTGTTTACTCTTTACCATAGGTGCTGCCTGGCTTGCTGAGTTCCAGGTAGCAGGTAGCATCTGCTGAAAGAGATAATGTTTCAGGTCCTTGACATATGACTGAACTATTGAAGAACAGTTACTATCCCTCAACCATCAGGCTCTTGAACAAAAGGGGATAGCTACACTCATTTCAGGACTCTGTTATTTCATGCTCGTTGTTTATTGCTATTTATTTACATCTACATTTGCACAGTTTATAGTTCCTGATGTTTACAGTTTACAGATACTGTTCTATAGATTTGCTAAGTATGCCCACAGAAAAAGAATCTCAGGGTTGTACGTGGTGACATGTATGTACTCTGATAATAAATTTGACCTTGAACTTTGAACTAGGACAGAGAAAATTAGCAGAGAAGGTGGGGAAGTATAGGTAGATGTAAAAGGAATATTTCTGATTGAGTGAGACCAGATGACTTAAAATAGAAATTATAAGCTCATTATGCTGATGCTTATGGGCATTATTCTGCCGGGAGGTCTATGACTACTAGTTTTCAGCAGAGGTTTTTCTGGGAGTCCTGCTCTTTGTGATTTTTTTGAATGACAGATGAGGAAATGAAAGGGTGGGTTAGTAAGTCTGAAGATGTAATGAAGGTTAGGGGTGTTGTGGATAGTGTAGAAGGTTGTTGTACTTTACAACAGAACACAGATACGATGCAGAGCTGAACTGAGAAGTGGCAGATGGAATTCAATCTGGGAAAGTGTGAAATCTTACACTTTGGAAGGTCAAACTTGAAGGCAAAGTACAAGGTTAATGGCAGGATTTTTAGCGGTGTGGAGGAACAGAGGGTTTATGGTTTTCACATCCATAAATCCCTCAAGGTTGCTGTGGTTAAGAAGGAATATGGCGTGTTGGCCTTCATTAGTCAGGGGATTGAGTTCAAAAGCTGCGAGGTAGTGCTGCAGCTCTATAAAAGTCTGGTTAGACCACACTTGGAGTATTGGGTTCAGTTCTGGTCGCTTCATTACAAGAAGGGTGTGGTAATATTAGACAGGGTGCAGAGTAGATTTACCAAGGTGCTGCTCGTATAAAAGAACATGTCTTTTGAGGAACGGTTGAGTAACCTAAAGTTTTTCTCTTCCTGGTGAAAAAGGATGAGAGGTGATTTGATAGAGGTGTATAACATCATGAGGCAAAGAGAGTGGACAGCTAATGGCTTTTTCCCCAGGATGGCAAGGGCATACTTTTAAGGTGATTGGAAGAAAGTATAATGGGGATGTCAGAGGTAGGTTTTTCAAACAGAGTTGTAAGTGTGTGGAACATATTGTGGAGGCAGATACATTAGGGATATTTAAGAGATTTCAGGCTTCCATCGACAGGTACCTCCCGGTCTCCACACAGCTAACAGGAGTCACCTGCCAGTCACTTCCAGCTCATCACCTGCAGCCTATTTAAACCCAGCTCTTATCCACAGCCAATGTTCACTCATCAAACCAGCCAACCTCAACCGGTGACTCCTAACTTTCAGTTACCTTGTTACCAATGGACTTGGTCTCTGTTCTCTCTTGTTTTGTGGCCCCTTATGGCATATTACTTTGCAGATTACTATTAAAGTTATCGCTAATCGCTGAATCGTATCTGCTGTTCTGCTTTTGTGTCAAGCCTTTTCTACGTTTCTGACAAGACACTCTTTGTTAGGCACATGGATGAAAAAAGATGGATGGCTATGTGGAAGGGAAGGGTTAGGTTGATCTTAGAGTAGGTTAAAAAATTGACACAACATCATGGGCCGAAGGGCTTGTACTGTGCTGTACTGTTCTATATTCTCTGTTTCATTGTCTATTGCATATGTTGCTCGTAGCAAGGTTATGAAATGTGACAATCAGACAGACTATACTAATGGAAGGAGACAGTGATGACAAGCAGACAGATAGAAAGTATCAATGACTTAACGTTCAGAATCAGGATTTTATTTATTTATTGAGATAGGGCCTTTAAGCTGTGCCGCCAGCAATCCCCTGATTTAATCTTGGCCTAATCACGGGACAATTTACAATAACTCATTAACCTACTAACCAGTACGTCTTTGGACTGTGGGAGGAAACCCATGCAGACACAGAGAGAACGTACAAACTCCTTGCAGGCAGCAATGGGCATTGAACCCAGGCCACCTGTACTGTAAAGCATTGTGCTAAACCACTATGCTACTGTGCCACCTGATTAGTTTCTTATCACTAACGTGTCATGAAACACTGTTTTGTGGAAGTGGTACAGAACATAGAAATCTACAGCACATTATAGTACAGGCCCTTCAGCCCACACTGTTGTGCTGACCATGTAACCTACTCTAGAAACTGCCTAGAATTTCCCTACTGCATAGCCCTTTATTTTTCTAAGCTCCATGTACCTACCTAAGAGTCTGTTAAAAGACCCTGTTGCTATCCCCCTCCACCACCATCGCTGGCAGTGCATTCCACACACTCCCCATTCGCTCTGTGAAAAACTTACCTCCGACTTACCCCTTGTACCCGCTTTCAAGCACCTTAGAACTATACCCCCTTGTGTTTGGCATTTTGGCCCTGGGGAAAAAGCCTCTGGCTATCCACGTGCAATAAATACATTCTACTATAAATTACAGTAAGATATATACATATATATATTAAATAAGTTGTGCAAAAAAGCAGGCAGAAAAATCATGAGGTGGTGCTCATGGCTTCACGATCCATTCAGAAATCTGATGGCAGACGGGCCGAAACTCTTCCTAAAAAAACAGAGTGCAAGGCTTTAGGCTCCTGTACCTCCTCTCTGATGGTAGTAATGAGAAGAGGGCATTTCTAGATGCTGGGGTCCTTAATGATGGGCGCCCATCACCCAGGACATTGATCATTAAGGACCCCCTCCACCCATAATATGATACTGACGCTCGATTGAAAATGAGATATTGTTTATCAAGCTTATATTGGGCTTCATTGCAACAGAAGGGCAGGTTAGAATGGAAGTGGGATGAGTTGAAACTCAGGGTCACCTCCACTGACTGAACATGGGTGCTGTGCAAACTAACCACTCAATCTGCATTTGGTTTCTGCAATGTGGCAGAGACCACATGATGATCATCAAATGGAGCACATGAGATCAAAAGATGTGCAAGTGAATTGCTGACTTACCTAGAAAGACTGTTTTGGTCCCTGGAAGAGGAGAAAGGTCAGGAGTGACATCTCCTGTTGTTCCATGTAAAAGTGCCATAATATGGGGAGTGGTTGGTCGGGATAGGAGAGTGGGATAAGGAGTTGTGGAAGAAGTGAACCCTTTGATGGGTTAAAAAGGAGGAGGTATTTCCTGGTGGGATCTTGTTGGAGTAGGCAGAAATTACGGCAGATATGATCCATTCAATGCAGAAGTCAGTAAGGATCAGAGTGTTCTGTTCATTCAAAATCAGAATCATGTTCAACATCACTGGCAAATGTCATGAAATTTGTCATTTTGTGGCAGCAGAATAATAAAAAACTATAAACTGCTACAATATATGTATAATATTACAAATAATTTAATTAAATACACAGTGTAAAAAGAGAGCAAGAGACAAGAAAAAAATAGTGAGTTAGTGTACATGGGTTTATTATCTATTCAGGAATCTGATGGTGGAGGGGAAGAAGTTGTTCCTGAAACATTGCGTGTCTCTCTTCAGGCTCCTGTACCTCCTCCTTGATGGTAGCAATGAGAAGAGGGCACATCCTGGGTGATGGGAATCCTTAATGATGGATGCCACCTTTTGTAGGCATCGCCTTTTGAAAAAGCCCTCAATGACGTCCAATAAAAAGGAGGAGAAATGAGAGTAGAGATAATGGAAATTGACGAGATGCAATCAAGGGCTTTGTTCACTGTTTCAGAGGGGAAGCCACTGTTCAGGTTGAAGAAAGGCGTTTCAGGGGCACCTGTGTGGAATGTTTGCCTTTAAACAATGCTGCCTGATATGTTCGGGCTTTCAACATTTTTTTTGTTTTTGTTCATTTTTGGCCATGCAGATAGGCAGTCAAGTTATTACATGTTGTGAATTCTAATCCACACTCATGTGCTATTACTTCCCAAAGGGCCCTGACATTGGTTAATTCCTATTCTGTCTTTGGCTGTATCATCCAGAGAGGACAGGTTCCATCTCTTGAACATAGTTCTACTTATTCACTGCTCGACACTAACCCCTGAATGTACCAGCGATAATTTTGCCTGTACTTCCATTTCAGGGCTCCTATTCCCCTCAAGTACCCAGAGATTTCTCATGATACAAGCATAACTTGATCAGAGAAATGTAGTAATTGATGAAAAATCATGAAGATCTGTCTAACATTGTTTTCTGCTATCCTGTGTCATGTGTGAAGCCAAGCAGAGCTGCAGAACGGATGATGCTAATGAGAGAGATAAGGAAAGACAATGGAGAAACATTCAAAATGCTAATAAGAGAGAAGAGAGAGATTAATGAGAAAGAGACACAATTCAGGTGTTGGTGTCTGCCACAGACCGTTTACTTTGAACCTGAACTGTTTGAAGTTTGATGGACAGGTGATACCCCATCAGGGGGATAAAAATAGTGGGTTTGCTAAGGCACGACACACACTCCACGAGACCCTGGAAAGAGCAGTGTGCCCCACAAGTTGGTGGGAGTTTGGAGGACCGGTTCGCGGGAATTGACCAGAGGCTCACAGGGTGTAAAGGTACGATCAATGGGAACCTGGTGTGTGTCTGCCCTTGCCTTGGTGCCGGCTTCACCATGGAAGAACGATCACATCCGGAATGGAGGGGTCACAGTTGGTGACCCCAGCTCGATCAGAAGGCATCGAAAGGTTTGCCTGAAACCAACTGCATCTCTCTCACTCGCTCTCTCTCTTTTTTTTCTCTCTCTCTCCCCAACGGTACAACAACAGCGATTACTTCGAACTGCACTAGACTGAACAGAACTCTGCTTCACCTTAAGACTGATCACTTTACCCCTAGACTGCGATAGAGCTTGGTTGATTCCTATTACCCTGTTTCTGTGTATATGTGTATACTATCATTGCTAACCTGTTACATTTATATCCTTGCAGCTAGTGTACTGTATTACTTATTTCGTTAATAAAACTTTATTAGTTCCTAGTAATCACAGACTCCAACGAGTGTTCCATTTCTGCTGGTTTGGCAACCCAGTTACGGGGTACGTAACACCTGGTAGTAGCATAATAAAGAATCTGTGGTACAATGGCAATACTCCATCACTATCCCTCTATAACAAACTCAGGTATGAGTAGAGCAAAGTTCCTAGTAGTAAAGTACCAAGCCACCTATTCCTGCGAAGCACAAGGAGGAAAGCTACAGGGAAAGGGATGTAATGAGACAGGCAATGCTGTGCAAAAGAACAAAGAGGCTGAAGACTTAACTTCTTGTTAAGTGAAATCCCCACAGCATCTCTGGTCCCTCACTGGAATTCTCCGCACATACTCTTTGTCATTTTTAACCATATCCAGATTCTAGGCCATAGCAAGGCTTCAGACGTAAGTGGAAATCAGTCTCCCAGATGCTGCTGGGTCATCAACAGATGCTGTATTTGTAGTGCTGAAAATAAGTGGGAATAAATAAGACTACAGTGAGTGGTCTTTGATCAGCAAAATTAATTAATTGCTGAATTTCTATAACACTTACCATCTCCCAACTTCTCAAATATCTAGAGAGCACTTCCCCTAATTGGCATTCTTTTTCCTCTCCTTATTTGGCTATGAGAAACTGTTTCCTCAGCTATGCCAACTAGTAGAAAGATTGTGCCTTTCCAATAATGCAATAAAACTACACACTAAAGTTAATGAACAAAACTCAAAGAGTATCTAATAGGGTTAGGAAGAGTTTAAAATTTGCTCTTGTGAACGGTCATTTTCTGCTCCTTCACTAATCGTCCTAAAGATATGTCTGTAACGTGCTAATGAGCAATAAGTGATTTTAATTTGAGTCAGTACTGTGAGAGCAACTAAGTACACAACAAGCAGAAGCAAGGGTTAACCCTTCAGCTCCTAATGCCTGCTCTGCCTTTGAGTGAGATCATTGCTAGTCATCACTATCCTGCAAAAAACCCATAAACCTTGAGGTTTCGAATACTGCATTCTACAATCTATCATTTTCTTGCCATTTCACAGATGTACATGAACTTTGACAGTCTGCTTTGATGTTTCTCTCTAAATTATCCCTGTGTTCTACCTTATCTTTCCCCTTCAAGGATCCTTACTTGCTGAATTCTGAAATTTTCCAGACCTCAGGCTTACTGGTCATTTTGGCAATATTATGAAACTTCCTTTCGACAAACAAACAAACTTTAACTTCTCTTGTTATCTATGGTTGTACCACATTTTGCACTGGAATTTTGAGTCTTAAAGAAATATTAATTCTGGGGAAGATGGCGCCAGTGAACAGCACAACCAAGGGTGACATCGTTCAGATGGTTCACGAAAGTACTTTTCTCTTTCAAGTGTGATTCTGCTACAGTTGGAGCCTGTGATCTACATTTTGGTGGTGTGTTTTCAGGCTGATTGAGTGATCTGGCACTTTGCTGTCTCCGAGGGAATTTGGTGAGGTTTCAAGAAGTTTGGAGACCATAATCGATTCCATTTCTTTTCTTTCTTTCTTTCTTTCTTTCTTTCCTTCTTTCTTTCTTTCTCTCTCTCTCTCTCCCTCCCTCCTCTGCCTCTCCTTCTCTCTATCTCTCCCTCCCCCTCTCTCTATCTCCCTCTCCCTCCCTGATGCTCAATGCTGCCAGAGGATAGTGCCGGAGTCCTGAGTCTTGGACAGGGTTTAACTGACGTGATTTGTGGGTTGAACTCTGTAGTTCACATTATGGTGTGTTTCTGCTTTCTGGTCTCTCCATTTCTGTTGCTATTTTGTGCGATTTTGATCGGAGTCAGCTGGCTCTGCAGCCTGACGTTAACAAATGACACAGTGCTAGCTGGACTGAACTGAATATGCCTGGACTGGTAAAATGACTCCTGGATTGGTGTTCTAAATTCTGTGCTTTTCACTCTTCTTTTGCCGTGTGCGCAATTTGTTCTTCTTCTTTTGCGTGTTGGGCTTTTGATGTTTTTCTTCGAACAGGTTTTTTTACATTTAGTTTTCTTACATAGTTTTCTTCGAACAGGTTTTCTTACATTTAGTTTTCTTACATTGTTTCATGGCTGTCTGTGGGAAGACAAATCTCAGGGTTGTATACTGCATACATACTCTGGTAATAAATTAACTTTGAACTTTGATGTACACTTGGTGACCACTTTATTAGGTACACCTGTGCAGAGGCGCGTTCATGCAAATATCTAATTAGTCAATCACGTTACAGCAATGCAATGTGATAGTAAAAACATGCAGACATGGTCATGAGATTCAGTTGCAATTCAGACCAAACATCAGAATGGGGAAGGTATGTGATCTAAGTGTATTTGATGGAATGATTATTGGTGCCCAAGGAGGTGATTTGAGTATTTCAGGTACTGCTGATCTCCTGGAATTCTCATACACAACTGTTTCTAGAGTTTACAGAGAATGGTGCATGAGACAACAAAAAAAAGATCCAGTGAGCAGCAATTCTGTGAGCGAAAACACTTTGTTAATGAGAAAGGTCGGGGAGAATGGCCAGGCTATTTCAAGCTGACAGGAAGGCGACAGTAACAACGCATTACAACAGTAGAGTGCAGAACGCCATCTCTGAATGCACAACTCATCGCACCTTGAAGTGAATGGGCTACAGCAACAGAAGTCCATGAACATACAGAAATACTCTCGGTGGTCACATAATTAGGTACCTCTTGTACGTAATTAAGTGGCCACTGAGTGTATATTTGCTGTAAACAATGTCAGAATTGGAATCAGGTTTAATATCACTGGTGTAACCCTCAGGTTGGCCGGTGGCATTAGTCTAAGGGAAGACGGTCTATGGCCCCACCAAACTTGTGAAACCTCATTTGTGTGGAGGCTGCGTGATGTGTTACCCTGTTACAAATCAGCACCACGAAATAACACCGTATGCAATTAAATGATAGAGCTTTATAATTCTTAATTTGACTATAGGGTGAGTGAAGAAGACAAAAAGAAAAAGGCCCATTTTAATGAAATAGTCCAACGTGCACGTTGGAGCTCACAGTTTGTCGTCCACCAGTCCTTCATCGATTCCCCCCCGCCCCCCCGGGCGGTGTCAACTCCCGGCCCAATTCCAAGTCCACCCTGTCCTGCAGTCTACGACCTCTCCATTCTGGCATCTTATCAAAGGACCTCGAACAACTTGCTCTCAGGCACACAACAAGAAAAAAACACTCCCTTCATTGGACGGCGGAACATTCCTAAGCCCCCGTTATCTCTAGTCATAACTCAAATACTGCTGCTACAGAACAAGCATTACATTAGCAGTAAAACCTTTCCCAGGACATTACACTGACATATGTCATGAAATTTGTTAACTATGAGCCAACAGTACAATACATGATAAATGTAGAGAAAAAGACTGAAGTACAGTAAGTTTATACTGCATTTATATTAAATAGTTAAATTATTATAAGTAGTGGAAAACCAGAAATAAAAAACTAGTGAGGTAGTGTTCATGGGTTCAATGCCCATTTAGAAATTGGATGGCAGAGGGGAAGAAGCTGTTCCTGAATCGCTGAGTGTGTGCTTTCAGGCTTCTGTACCTTCTTCCTGATGGTAACAATGATGAGAGGGCATGTCCTGGGTGGTGGAAACCCTTAATGATAAAAGTGGCCTTTCTGAGGCACCGCTCCTTGAAGATGTCTTGGATGTTACAGAGGTTAGTATCCATGATGGACCAGACTAATTTTACAACTCTCTGCAGCTTACTTCGATCTAATACAGTAGCTCCACTGCACCACCCCCCCCCCACCATACCAACTTAGTGATACAGCCTGTCAGAATACTCTCCATGGTACATCTGTAGAAGTTTTTGAGTCTTTCAGGTGACAAATCAAACCTCCTCAAATTCCTAATGAGATATAGCAGCCACCTTTATAGCTTCATCGATATGTTGGGACCAGGTTAGTTCCTCAGAGATAGTGACTGCCAGGAACATCAAATTGCTCACTCCCTCTACTTCAGATCCCTCTATGAGAATTAGTTTATGTTCCCTCGTCCTACCCTTTCTGAAGTCCACAGTCAGTTCTTTGGTCTTACAGACTTTGAGTGCCAAGTTGTTGCTGCGACACCACTCAACTATCTGGTGTATCTCACTCCTGTATGTCCTTTTGGCTCCATCTCCGATTCTGCCAACAATGTATGTATCATCAGCAAATTCATAGATGGCATTTGCGCCATGTCTAGCCACACTGTCATGGGTGTAGAAAAAGTAGAGCAGGGGACTAAGTACACATCTCTGAGGTGCGACAAAGTTGATTGTCAGCTAGATGCTATTACCAATCCACACTTATTGTGGTCTTCCCGCAATAAGCCCAGGTTAAGTAGCTTTTCGATCAGTGCTGTAGTAATGATGGTGTTACATGCTGAGCTATAGTCAATAAACAGCACCATGACATAGGTATTATTTTTTGGGTTTTTTTGCATGTGTATTAATGTATCTTTTTTTTTGGAATAACAATAACAGCACACTATTGACGTATATACCTGGTCTACCACAGCTAGGTCACACTTCTTACTTCTTTATACTAAAGATTTTCAATTGAAGTGTTTCAATTTCCAACTTTCTATAAAATTCTTTAGTTTGATCACTCTTCCCTAAAGAGCCCTTAATTCAGGTTGTTGGTTAACTCTTTCCCATTGAACAATACTAGATTTAAAATAGCTTGTTTCTTCATCAGTTTTTCAATATACTGATATAAAATATCAACCCTGGTTGCTAATTTAGTGTTTCCTGTGTACATGTAGATTGGTGTATTATCTTTTTTAACTTCCTGGTGCATACTATGCACTATATTGCTATTATGGCTTATCAGTGCTTTCTGGCTCTCACAGTTTCTTAGCACCACCACCTAAAAGTATTATATTTCTCCATTCTCCGTTAATATCCTTTTTTTTCTCAACTGTTCTAATTATGAAAGCTTCTTACTTCCTTCTCTACTTTGCTTGTTTCTTTTGAAGTTAAATATCCTGGAATATTTAATTCAACCACCTCTAAGTAACAACTATATCACATCTATTTAGTTTTACTTGTGCCATTAATTCACCTGTTCATCAACTTTGCTAGGATTGTAGAACAGTCACTTAATTATCCAGGAAGAGTCAAGAGATTGCAGATATTGGAATCTAGAGAACTCAGACTGGGAACAGACATCAAAAAATAAGAACATATTTTTTTCCAATACAGTATTTGCAATTTGATGGCTACACTTCATGAAACAATAACGATATCTGAAGTCAAAGTCTCAAAGCGCTAATGTGGGATTTGATGTCTCATTTCCTGATTATTCCAGTCTTTCAACAATCATATGAGTAAACAATATCATTAATTAAGAACAACAGTTAATCTAATCTCCACTTTAAAACTAACTATCTTAGAGTTACAAGACTGCGGCGCGTATACACACACACACACACACACACACACACACACACACACGCACGCACACACACCAGGGCAGATGTGAGCAGGGAGAAGATGAGATAAAATAGAAAGAAAGCTATCAGCAGCAGTTTTGAAACTTACAGATGGCATTATGAAAGCAAGGCTGAATAAACTGAGGAGATTTGAGACCATCAGAAGCACTAAATTAAAATGCAATATATCAATTTAAAGAGGATAAAGATACAGGGAGGATGGACAGGAATGAGACCTACAGTAATGTCCCATGGAAGATTAGATATTGATACAAGTCTCCTTTATTCCCTTCAAACACTCTTAAGGCAGATACAATGCAAACTAAGTATCATCTTCTTCCAGGAAATATTTCCAGAATAGGTACAGCATGTATTAGGCACTGAATTAATCTGCTTTTAAACTTTCTGATCTATATGGCTAGGACAGTTACAGAATGGGTTAGATGAAGAGTAAAGCTGATTCTAAGTTCCTAATCCAGTGATAGCATACAATAAATCTCATTCAACAATGTTGTATCAAACATCTTTAGCAAAGTTTAGATACATAATAAAACTGACTCTGCACTTTCTTATCTAATATTTGTTCCATGCAGAAACCTCCATCTACTTCTAAATCTATATTGTATCATGTAAATTTAACTCCAGCCACCGAACTCTACCATCTGTCCCTCACCACAGAATTGTGCCACTGTCAAAGTCTGCATCCAAGCATTCTCAGAGTGGCTAAGACTAGGACTGCACTAATTTCTTGGAAACAAATTCAAGCCTTCCGGCTCCATTGTAGAACTAAGGGATGCCGCATTGTTGGAGATGATTTCTTTCAGACAAGAATTTAAATCAAGGCACAATATCTCTTCCAAAATGGGCATAAAAGATTCCACAACATCCAGTGTCCCAGAATAAACAGCTAAAGCAAGTAGTGTTGTCATTTAACCCTTTGTGTTCATGTGATATTGCAGCATATATATTGGTTGCTGTGTTCACTACAAAAATGAGTACACATCATTTGGTTGTCCCAATCAGTTACAGCATCTAACAAGGTGAAAGCCATGATATAAATTGAAACCTTTTATTTCAATTTCCACTGCAACTGTCAGATTTTCATACAGAATAGAAGAGGAAAAGAGACAAATCAGGAACAAAAATCAGATGCAGCTGTAACTTAGGAAGAGAAACATGGTCAACACACAGGTCAAGGACAATGGGAGTAATGGTGAGTGATGCCACTGAGATGAAAAGAGAAGATGGTTGGGTCAGACTGTGATCAGAACCTCTCTTCAGAGCAGTATTTGATGAGAATATGGTGAGAATGAGCAAAGGGATTAAAGGGGGATTTGTGATTTACGGGTGGAGAGAACTTGGTGGGGTCTGTTTCTGTGTTGTACATCACTATGATTTGAGGAGAGACTTTGAACTATTAATCAAATTGCCACATCCTTCCCCTTTCAAATTTACTCCTCAGTTTTTTTTTCTCCAGTCCTGCCGAAGGGTGTTGGCTCGAAACGTTGACTGCTTTTTTCCATAGATGCTGCCAGGCCTGCTGAGTTCCTCCAGCATTTTGTCTGGGTTGGTCACACTTTAAAAGTATTTAAAGAGAAATGCTATGATATTTTAATTTTTCACTCCATTCCCACTTTAACCTATCTATTTGTGGCTTCATGCAATATTACAAAGAGGACCAGCCTCTTGAGGAAGAGTACGTCATCTTCACAGTCTTCCAGACTCAACAGTGAAGTCTGCAAATGGGGGTAACTTGCTTTCTCGATCTGAACATTTCTAGTCAAAGTTGGATGTTTCTCTTGTAAATCAGGCATCTGAGATATTGGTTCAGTTTTAATCTGTCTATTGGCACAGACTGATTTCCTATGCATTTGCAAAAAAGTTGAACTTCCATAGCATTTTGCACTCCTTCATTTGAATTATTACTCCCCATCAGTTACTATTAACCCACCGATCGCTCCACATCAAACGGCTAAACTTGACCTCTCCATGGATATTCCTTATGCCCTATCTACCCATTCCCCCGCCTTCTCTGCAACTGAAAGCTGAATTAATTTTCTCTCTTTACCCAAAACATTAACTCTCCTTTCTTTTCACCGACACTGCCCGAATCCCTCCAGCATTTTCTGCTTCAGTTTCAGATTTGCAACATCCACAGTTCTTCTTTTTAATTTTGTTGCAATAACATTTCTAGTAATATTGACTAATTACAAAAAACCACTTGGTGCTCAATTACATCGGGGACAATTTTAATATCCTCTCTCCGATGACTGGTCTTTCAATCCAGTTAAGAAGTTTATAACTTTCTAATCAGATTTCAACACTGCAATCTTCAAGGGGGTTTAAAATTCCTTTTAATTAAAGAGGAAATTAGCAAAAATACTACAGTTAAAGATATTATGGGGAAGGGAGAGCTAACGAAATACGTTTATTGAATGAAACCTCTAAATGATTGTGATTTTTTTTCTCTTTCGTGGACATTGCAAAGATGGTGAGAGTACTGCAGTCACTTCGGCAATAAACCAGTCATTCAATGGGTTAACTAAAGGTTGCACTAATTGGATGGCTGGCTACAGCGAGATTGGCCAATGGGACGGCGAAGCTGCGGCTTCCCCTGATGGATGTTTCTCTCCTCCAATCGGGATAGAGCGAAGAGGAGAGAAATAAACAATCTTGTCACTTGCGGAGAGCTGAGTGCGCAGAGAGCTGAATGAGGAGGTCAGAAGAGGGAAGCACCGCATTCTCAACCTGGGATCGTCCGCTGGAGTCTCTGTCGGATTTCTGTTGCGGTCTGGTTTGCTGGCAGGGGTTTCCTGGTGCCCACACTCGCTCCCTTGCTGCCAACCATCCGAAGAAGTCTTTGCTTCCTGCTGCCGCCTCCCGTTGCAAACCATCGTCCTTCCATCCCATCTAAGACACATATATTCGTCTTTGCTTTATTTTTGTTTAAAAGATGGTGAAGACGTCGTGAGACGCTTGAGGGGCTGTTATTGCCCCTGCTGTTGCCGCAATATTGAAATGTTGATCCGCATTTAAAAGGGACCTGGCTGGAAGGTGATTAACCTAGTGCCGTGAAACCACCTCTGATGTCCAACGAAAGGAACCTCCTTCAGGAGAAGCAATCAGAATATTTATTTTTGCAACCAGTAAGTAAAAACTTTCCGTGTTTATCCCCGAAACTGGGCTGCAATGAGTTAAATATCAGGCATGGTTGAAACCCCAAGGGGGACTTTTATTGGTAAATGTGGAGGAACTGTGGCACAATGCCAGTTCCCACTTGCTCTCTGCACGATGTTCAATTATTTACGGCTCCAGAAGCAAGCTCCCCGTGCCAGCAATGCCTCTCTCCAGCCAATGACTCTCCCTTGTGTGGCGTAAATCCTGATCTACTCTGGCACACTCGATGACCAGTTCCTACAGCCTAGCCATGTGGATAAGCTGCCTGCTGGAGTTCTACCTGACTAGAGGATACAACTACGTATTTTCCTACCTGCCTGTTCTGCTTTTCCTGACGCTGTGTGGCCACCGAACTGTGAACGTATCTGCTCTGAAATGTCACTCCGAGTGCCTTTGCGCCAGTAACATCGTCAGCTGCTCTAAAAAGGGACTGGTTAACATCCCTACCTCTCTCCCCGAATACACAGCGGTCCTGGACCTTAGCTACAACAGTGTGACGCGCTTGAGAGCCGAGTGGACCACGGTCCGTCTCGACAGACTCCACACCCTGCTCCTCAGCCACAATGGCTTGTTCTTCACATCGGAGGAAGCTTTCACGGAGGTGCCGCATCTGAGGTACCTTGACCTGTCCTCCAACAAGCTGAGAACTCTCGAAGAACTGCACTTCCACGGGCTGGAAGAGCTGGAGGTCCTTCTGCTCTACAATAACCAGATCTCTCAGATTGACCGGACAGCCTTCGAAGGCCTGGACAGGCTTCAGAAGTTGTACCTGAGTCAGAATCTGATCACTCGATTTCCACAGGAGTTGGTGGAAGAAAGTACCAGGTTGCCCGAACTGGAACTTTTGGATGTGTCTAATAATAAGATAAAGTCCCTTCCCACTCAGGAGCTCAAAAATCTACCTGCATATCTTAAAAACGGTCTGTACTTACACAATAATCCATTGATCTGTGATTGTAGCTTGTACCTTATGGTCAACCAGTGGTATACTAGGCACTTCAGTTCTGCTGTGGACTTCAGGAATGAATACAAGTGTGTCCTGCCTTTAAACCACAAGGTGTCCATCAAGCTGTTTGACTTGCAAGAACGGTACATGAACTGCAGCACCATTGTGGATTCGGAGGTGGAGGCCTTCTTGGAGGGCACCCTGACGATGCACTGCGACACCAGGTTAAGGAACATGATGAAGGTGTGGGTGACGCCAGACAACAAGACCATCGAGGCTGGCCACGACAACCAGAGTCTCAAGATGCTACCGGACGGCAACCTGCAGCTCAGCAACCTGCGGCCAGAGAACTCGGGGACCTACACCTGCCTGGCCAGCAGCAGCCAGTTCAACGAGACGATCCACGTGCAGCTGAGGGTGCACAATTCCACGGCAAGTGCGATGCACGAGACACTGAATACCGCGTACACCACACTGGTCGGGTGTGTTGCCAGTGTGGTTCTGGTTCTCATCTACTTGTACCTCACGCCATGCCGGTGCCGGTGCAGGAACAATGCCGACAAACAGAGAAGCCAGCAGGAAGAAAGCATTCACTCGTCCATGCTGAGCGCCAGCTCCATCCACGACATCTCTGCGGATAAAGCGGCCATGGACCGGCGCGTGGCGTTCATCGAGCCAGCCAAGGAAGCACAAGGGCAGAATGGGAGACACAAACCAAATGCCGTGGAAGAGTTCGAGGATAAGAGACTCTTAACGGTGCCCAGAAAGAAATCTGACTGTGGGTCCGTTGGCTCAGTGTCCTCAGACTCTCCCATTGTCATCTAACACAATGGGTTTGAGCCATAGTCTGCGCAGTGGGCACAGGCTTCTGGCAGGCTGCCGGGTGAGTGGTGCCGATGTTTAGCAATGCTTCATCAGGAGTCAAGGGGTCACCCATGTGGGTCTCGATTTGCTAAAACAATTAGCAGCAACATCGCCAAGGCACAACCTGAAAAGGTAGACTGAAGGATCACAGCGAGATCTTAACTGTTGAAGATAATCCATATTTATTTTTCTTAAATTATTTTGTACTCCAAGCTGGCTTACTGTGTATAGGCTCTGCAGCTTTCTAAACTACCATTTTACTCCACTAGTGACTGGATCGACTGAGTCGAGTGGCTGATGCGGCTAAACCCATTTAGCCAGTAGGGCACGCCCACAGGTGACCCACAGGATTCTAAAGAAATATTCAAAAAGGTCAGAGTAACAGAAAAGCCCTCTACTGGCCCAATAAGACAGGCATAAGGGGAATGAAATGCTAACCACCTTGTACATCAGCAAAAGCAAAATAATAACAACAAAGGTGGAATAATCTTAAACAGTGGCCAATTAATTAGAGAATCACCAACCCGTCATCCCAGCAGAAATTCATAATGGTGGCATCGCAGCATGCATCTGGGAACAAGCTTACTGAGGGATCACTGGTTGTCCTACAGCAGTAGATGACAGACCTGGACGTTCAGAGTCAGTGCACTCTCCCATCTAATTAATCCTGCAACAGTGCACTGAGGCAAAATGGACAGAATTGAACTCAGGATGGTGCACACCGTAACAGTTTCCAGAACTTACTGAGGAAAATAGGGGGAAAAAAATTCATGAACATCGATAAAGTTCAGTGATACCTATGGGGCTAGTGCCTCAGCTCGTGTGAAACTTGGTTTATCAGTATTTATCGTAATCGATTTACCATCCGTTGGGCTGGAGTGGAATAACAAATTAATGAATGCCTTCTTATCAGGTATTTCGATTCGACTTCGTCTGAAGTGGGTTGTGTCGTGACTAGTCTGATGAGGCTTGCTCATCTCCAAAGGGTAGCCGCTTGAGGAAGATATTGGAAGGTAACATTAACCAGCACCTATGGAACTGCTGCACAGGGAGAATTAGCAGAGCAAAGAATACACTGGACCTGACATTAACGCATGCCTGAAACTCAACAAAGCCGGTAAATGGGAGATAAGAGCCAGCTAATAAAAAAAACTCTGCATATATATTGCACCTTTCATGACCTCAGGATAGCCCAGAGCACTTCGCAGCCAATGAAGTACTTTTTAGAAGTATAGTCACTGTGGTAAAGTAGAAAGAATATGGATTGGTGCAATAACAGGTTAATCTCAAATATTCCTTGTCTCAGTGTTAAGTGTTATGTTTTACACTGTGTTACTCCAACAGTCCAATGCAAGCACTGCAGTACATGAATATTTGCACACCTCTCTATAGCATGCAGTGAAACAGTGTCACCCCCAACTTATCTCTAGCACACTTAACATCTCACTGGTTCGTCACCAATTCCCCTACACACAGTCGTAGAGTTTTTAAGGATGATACAAAGTGAAACATCTACATAACTAAAGTTGAATTGGTCTGAGATTAAAAACAGGCACTGCATGAAGGCTTGCAAATGGAGTGTACTGCATACATCTGCTTGAAGATGTCGATCTTTATTTCAAAAGTAATGATTCATGTTTTTGTGGTGTCTATAATTACAATCTGTTTCAGGGCAACAACACGTCCAAGGAATTTAGACAATCACATGTTGTTTGCGTCTTGTGATTTGTGCCCAGTTTTCTGTTAAGTGCCTTGATACTTTACCTTGTCTTTATTACTTCATATAGTTCCTCTGGTTTATAGTGTGATAAAGAATATGATGGTTTTTGATAAGAGAGGGAGAATCAAATGGAAAGAAGGAAAACATACTGACTGTTGAGGTGGTGCGAGGTTTTGACACGATTTTGTTATGATTTACCTGAGGGAGATGTACCCAATATCCCAAAGTTGTACTGTTGGTGGTTCTGTTCCTCGATTTTAAGATGCTGAGAAGTCTTCTGATTATTGGGGTTCAGTACAAGTTACCATCTCCATAAACAGAGGGCGTGTTATAGAATCACAAGTGTCTGAATAAACCGAGAAAGGTTATCAAAATAAATGATTAAAGAGTAGATAATCTAAAAATAAGTTGTGTAAAGAGAAAACAAAAAAAAAAATCAGGCTCCATCATCCCCCGGGTTCTCTCTCTCCAATCTTTGATGTGAAAACAGAAAATGCCAGAAACATTCAGAAGGTCAGCCAGCACTTGTGGAAAGAGCAACAGAGTCAGTGTTCTGGTTTTATTTCAGATTTCCAGCATCTGCGGTTCTTTTGTTCCAGTTTATTGATATTTGAGTAAGATTAATCACTAACTTTATATTTTTATGCAAAAAAAATCCCCAGTTGTTTTTCCCTCAGAGCAAGCAGTACTGGATGTGCAGCAGGGAACAGTATTAAAAAGATCCAGTTGCAATGCAGCAGTTTGTAAACAGCATGCTCCCAGATTTAGCAACACAATGGCTAGGTGGTTTTACTTTACTGATGTTGGCTGTGAGATAAAGTATTAACCAGGCTGCCAGAGAGATCTCCCCTGTTATTCTTGGCATTGATTTCATCAGAACATTTACCACCACCTTTAAGTTCAGAGCCTTAGGTTACATCTCTTCTGAAAAATGACACTGGCACTAGCATTAGCTCTAGTGCAGCACAAGGAAGGTCAGACTGGATCATGTGCTTGTGTCCAGCCAAATTGGGGTAGACGCCTTTTGCTGCCTGCGTGCAATTGCAATAGATCACCTAATAACTTTAGACACACACCATATCACCAAACAACAGCCAGATTTCCAAGTACTTGGGTAGTGGTCAGTGTAGTACTTGCTTTTACAAAAGCACTTTGTTCAGAGATCTGCACTTATCCCGCAATCAAGGATTAATGCAGAACTGGCAATATAGCTAGGGTCCATCAGTTCCAAATTGCTCCAAGCTGACTCAGCCATCATATTCATATGCCTGTTTGTGAACTCAAAGATGTTTTTAAAAAAAAACAGCAAACAAATAGTGTAAAATATTGTTCGGTCAATCATGTTGTTGAATGCGTCAGCAGAGAAAACTGTTATCTTACTGGCTTTTCTCAAGTGTCTTGAAAGCAGAGCGTAGGAGACTGCCCTCTGCAGTGGTGATCTATGTCCCTCCTAATGTCACTCTTGTACAATGTATTGTGATTTTGGTAGCAACTTATCATATCGTGTAACTGTAAACTCATCTGTGTGCATAGAGTCTAGAGCAGAAGTCTTGCCAGCTCTCATCCTGTCCTTCGTCGTGAGTCCCTTTTCAATAACAAGCCTTTGGCTGTCAGTGTGCACAAAGTCCAGTTCTTTCCATGGCTGAATACCTTTTGATCAGTTTCAGGGTTTTCTCCTGGAGTTGGGGGTTTCACTGATTATTCTTAATCCAGAGAATGATTGAATCTGATCATAACACACCTGCTGCCCTCACCCCAACTAATCTACTGCTAATAATAATAATCTCTTAACAGAAATGCTGTCAACGTAATCCCCTGTTGATGAAAATGATCTAGCTCGCACTGCATCTCCTGATAGGAAATTACCAAATCCAGCGTGAATTATACTCATTCAACTCTCAATATCATTGTCAAGAGTTTTGGTTTGATAAAACGCAGTATTTTTAATGTATAATTAATGTATTGTTAATTTCTGAATTCCTGGCTGTTCAAGTACTTATGAACAATTTCACCTACATATTTATATGTAGAGCTGAATTAAAGGTACATAGAACTTGGAAAAAAATTAACTCTTGCTCTTTTACAAACGTTCTTGGTTCGAACCACCACCTGACACCACAACGATTAAGTGTAAAGCAAATCTATTTTGGAATCTAAGAGATTTTGTTTTAAATTCTTTAGGGCCACTGGATATTTCCCCTAGCTAAAATAACTCGAGTCTCAGTGGCAGCTGTAGACAACTTCAGCTGGAAGTCAAATGAATGTCGCAGGTTGAAGTTAGAAATATAGGCAACTCCAAGTTACAAGAAATTTATAACATAAATGTGGGCCACTAGACATTATTATCACCAGGGCATGATTTATACTGCACTGGAGAAAGAAGGACAGGACAAGGTGAGATGGGGTGCAAGCTGGCTAGTGTGGAGAATAAATACTGGCACGGAGTGGCTCACTAAGTGGTGTTTATGTAATTCTGAGTAACCTTTGAGTGCTTTTTACCATTCCTGCCCTATTCTTCCTTCTCCCTATTCCCTACATTGAACTTCCAATTAAGCAGAAATTGTGCAATTTACCTCAGTTTATCCAAGCAGCACTGAGTTCTAGCCACTTTGAGTAAAGAAATTTCTCCCTAACTCCTTAAATAGCTTATGCATGTTTTACGAATCCCAGGTGGGGGGGGGGGGGTGATAGTGGCAGGCTCGCATTTCCTTGCCTCATTATAACTCTCATTTCTACTTCCACTCTGCCTGTAATTGGAGCCTCAGTAAAAACGTAGCCGGCAGCCCTTCATACTCCTAAGTATGAATGTAATAATATGCTGTGGGGAAGCATATTTGTTCCAATTTTAAATTACCAAATGGAACACTCCTCACAAAGAAACACAATCGTAAGGGTACATGCTGACTTGTTACACAATGCCACGGGGCTGGAATTTCAATTTCCAGGCTGGAATGTTGTATTTGTCTGTTGCTTTTGTGACTTTACATGTTATTTGGCAGCCTAGTCTGAAATTAAATCCGTAGAAGGTATTAGCCATGATTGTGAGATATCATTTTGTAATTTTCCTTTTTATGAAAATCTTCACTGGGGGCACTGGTCATTCGATTTTAACCAACAATAAGAGCTAACTGCTGGAGATATTGATGGCTGAGTATTTGTCTTTTTGATAGCACACAGAAAGATTTCCATGGATGATGTGGTATTAAATACCGGGAAACCCACACTGCATCTTTCCTCCCAAAACAGACTGGAATGAGACTGTCCATATAAATAGTATGAAATCACAAGCCTTTATAAACGCTTGCCTCTCAGAGGTACACCAGAAAGCTTTACCTAATCTAGAAAGAGATAGGCAATTATTCTCATTTTAATCAGCGCGGGTCTTAGAATCACAGAGGTGCACAGCATAAAAATAAGCCTTTTGGCCTTGATGTACACCGAGAGTGAAAAGTGCTGTGAAAAACACAAATCTTTCTTTCTAAACCTTGTATTACCGATCTATGATAAGATCAGTTTTATTTATTTTTATTTATTGGGATGCAGCGTGGAATAGGCCCTTCCGGCCCTTTGAGCCACACCGCCTAGCAATCTCCCGATTTAATCCTAGCCTAATTGGGGGTAATTTACAATGACCAATTAACCTACTAACTGGTACGTCTTTGAACTGTGGAAGGAAAATGGAGCACCCGGAGGAAACAGACGCAGTCACGGCGAGAACATACAAACTCCTTACAGAGAGCAGCGGGAATTGAACCTGGTTTGCCTGGACTGTAAAGCATTGTGCTAACCAGTACACTACCATGCCCCCCAGTGTAGGGTCCAATTACACAGGACTACATCCCAATTATATAAAGCAGGGGATCCCAAACTTTTTTAATGCCATGGACTCCTACCATTAACTAAAGGGTCTGTGGACCCCAGTTTGGGAACTCCCAGAAAGCGTTGCTGTTTCTTGATGATTTACTGCTGGGCAACTCACTGTACAATGGCGTGCCTTGAATTGTTTACCTTCTAGAATCTGTCATTATCCCTTAACATTGTCAGTGATCACAGCACCCCTCAACTGATTAGGAGTTGAACTGGCTCCGGATGATCAATTTAGTAATAGTTGACTTTTCAATTTCAAATGTTTTTATGTCTAATAGATATTAAAGAAAGGAAAGAAAAACATCAATACAATTTTAAATGATTTTATTCCCTGCATTCTGTTCATTAATCATCAATCCCAGAAACCTGCAGGGCAGCCCTGGGAGGTTGGTAACTCATTATACACTTGTACAGAGAGATATGCATCGGGCCTTTGTATTTCCCCTACCTGAAAACAGCATCAGTCTCACAGAAAACCCCTGTGGTGCAATTATCTAGACCTATAAATCATCCCTAGCAGCATATTAGTATTTAGAACTGCCATGATTTCAGATCCAGAATATTAGCCATTTAGTAAGTTACCACATCTGCCAATGTAGCTGCATTAGATGTATCTATCCATGGCAGAGTTGGAACAACTGACCGCTGCAGGTGACTTGCGGTGGTCACTTTTGCAGGCAAAGTCTTGCCTTTACATCAAGGACCTGTTCATCAAACATGCTAAATGGAATTGTCGATGAAGAGATCAGACAGCTCAGAAACAGGCCACTGTGGACCAACACTGGCAGCAAAAATGTATGCCACCTTAGTCTTTAATTTCATGACCTGGCATATCTCTCACTGGATCATCACTATCCAGCCAAGGGCACGGCTAAAAATGATAGGCACCAGCTGGGTGAAGTTATACTCCAGGATTAAAGGTGTGCTAATCAACAGAACCACAATGCAATAGGCAGCTCTAAATGATCTCACAATTAATGAATCTGCTGAAAACAGTTAACTCCTACATACTTACTCATGGATGTTTAAAGGGAAAACAGAGGAGACTCCAAGAACATCTCCATCAAGGATAGTGGGGCTTGGCATGCGTGTGGGAAAGGCAGTTCAGCCAGGCGTACATATTTTGGTTTCCTACTGTAAGCCAGCTTCTCCTGGGAGAGAGTAGCGGGATTTATTTTTGCTGCTGTTGTTCAGTTGCTTTGTTGAGTTCAGTGATGTTCTGCCAAGCATTGCGGGCATACTGTGTAGGCGCCAGAATATGTGGCAACACTTGCGGGCTACCCCCAGGACATCCTTAGGTGTGCTGGTTATTAAAGCAAATGACGCATTTCACTGTATGTTTCGATGTACGCGTGATCGATCATCATTTATAAATGAAGCTGAATCTGAACTGGACAGCCAGGTACAAGACCAAGTAGGAGGGTTATCTGGGGCAGGTACGAGACCAAGTAAGAGGGCTATCTGGGACAATGACTCACCTCCTAACACCATCAAAATCATTCCATCATCAGCAAGACACAAATGAGAAGCACAATAGAATAACCTCTATTTGCCTGTGCCCACAACTCTTCAAAGGCTCAACCATCCAATAGAAAGCAGCCACTTGATTAACACCCTATCCACTCCCCTAAATATCCAGTCCCTCTGTCATAAGTGCACAATGGTACAATGTGTACAATCTACAAAATGCCACTTGCACAGGCCACTCCAACTGCACCTTCCAAACCCGTGACCTTTGCCACCAAGAAGGACAAAGATAGCAGGAACAATGGAAGACCACTGCCTGCTGGTCCCCCTCCAAGTCACACAGTGCGGCACAGTACTGCAGCGGTTAGTACAATGCTTTACAGCACCAGCAATAGGGCTTCAGTCCCACTACTAAAGAGTTAGTACATTCTCCCTGTGATGCCATGGTTTTCCTCCGGGTGCTCTGGTTTCCTCCCACATTCCAAAGACATCCGGGTTAGGGTTATTAAGTTGTAGAGCCAGAAGCACTGGGACATTTGAGGTCATCCCCCAGCACATCCTCGGACCATGTTGGTCATTAACACAGATGACGTATTTCACTGTATATTTCAATGTACATATGACAAATAAAGCTAACTTACTTTCTTCACTTCCATCCTAACTCGAAATATATTGCCTCTTCTTGACTGGCATCGGGTCTAAATACTGGAGGACTCAACCCAGCAGCACTGTGGGGGCAGCAGTTTCAGCAGAAGGACTGCAGCAGATTAAAGCAGCAACTCATCACTCTTCTCAAGGGCAAGATGTGCCCCTATTGAAACCATATACTGAAAAAGAAACGATCCAAACCTCTAGTCATGATGTTTTTAAAACTCATTCACTGCAGGTAGTTGAATAATTGTCACTCCTTTCTATTTTAACATTTCACAGTTTAATTCATGTTTTTGTGTAGGAGAAAAATAATGATGACCTTTCATTTAAAAACAATTTAAAGCAATCTTGGTGCGCAGTAGTGATATTTCATCTAGATTTACAGCCTTACTATGCTAAGGGATGCCAGGCAGAGAGGCAGTAAAATGTTTGAGTTTTTGTTGAAAAAAAATATTTGATACTGTTTGTCAGTTCAGTTGCAAAATTTTGTAAATGGATAAAACAGGGTAGTTGAATTGCATTCTGCAAAAATTGTATTAACTTTTTGATTGCGCCTTGAGGGTAGTGCATTTTGAAAATGGGCAACAATGGTAAGAATTGTTAAGACAAGAGATTCAGTAGATGTTGGAAATCCAAAATGAAACGCACAGAATGATAGATGAAATCAGCAGGTCAGGCACCCACGGAAATGATTAATCAATGGTTCGGGCCGAGACCCTTTTTCCATTCCGTCTACTTATTTCCATGGATGCTGCCTGACCTTCTGAGTTCCTCCAGCATTTTTGTGTGTTTTGCTATGATAAGAATTTGGCAGTGGGACAGTTAGAGACAAGGAGTTACAATTTCAAAACATGAGGAATTCATCCAGCTGGAACTGGCAACTTTATCCTACTCAAGGGCAGGAGTTTTACGTTTATTATTCTTGGCTTCATTTGTTTAGTCCACAACCCACGTGGAGCTTTCTTTTCTTCTGTCGACCTCCTTCAAAGAAATTGTGCACCTAATCGTTTTGAGTGCAGGCAGTTTTAAATCTATTTAAATTTTTAAGTAAAGAATCTGAAATGAAGATGTACAGGGACTGAGATTAAAGGATTTTCCCATGTAAATATTACACTGAGGGGGTAGGACAGTAACAAACATCTCCATCACGATTGCAAAATCTAAACCGTATTTCCGTTTCATCATATGACACTCAGCTCCTATAGCCGCAGTCCCACACTCCCAGCCAGTATTTCCACCCTTACAAATACAGCGACTGGAAAGTGAGCAGATTGATTATCATTAGGTTGGTTGGTTCTTAGTTCTCAGTTTGCTGCCTGCTGTGTGCTAATCTTCACTCCCACCCATACCAGCAATATTTCCATGTTTGTTAGACAAAAACATGCAAAGCAGATGAAGGCACTGACACATTTCTCCCAGGTTTGTTTACATCAGTGTCCGTTATTTCTTGGAGATTCTAAGAAAACACTGGAAGCAACCTAATCCCCAGACAGATAAATCTCTATTAAATAAGATGCCTAAAGTTCAGTCCACTGATGGTAGCATAGCCTTGGTCCTCCACTCTGTCCTGTTCCACCTATGTAGTAATCAATGCCTCGTACGTCAGGATGTTGTTCAGCTCAGCGTTTAACACAATCATTCCTCAGAGGCAGGTGGGTAAACTGTCCTTATTGGGACTGAAAACCCCTCTCTGTAACAGGACCTTGGACTTCTTGACAGAAAGATCCCAGCTAGTACGAGTTGGCAGCAACATCTCAACGTCCATCACACTGAACACTGGTACACTTCCACCCACCCCTGAGAGCTGTGTGCCCAGTCTGCTGCTGCCAACACTGCTGACTCACAACTGCTCTCTGAGACTCAGCTCAAACTGCATCACTGTTCGATGGTGACACTATACTGGTTGGCCTCATTAACAACAATGATCAAGTCGGCATACAGTGAGTATTGCAAAATAGTGTAAGTACGACAATCTGAGTCTCAACATGAACAAGACAAATGAGATGATTGTGGACTTCAGGAAGGCACAGGTCGACCACTCTCCATTGCACATTGATGGCTTTGCCATGGAGAGAGTGAAAAGCACAAAGTTTCTTGGTGTGCACATCATGGACTATCTAATCTGGGCCCTCTTTCTGAGGAGACTGAGGTGTGCAAAGCTCCCTGCCCCCATTCTATCAAGTTTCAACAGGAGCACCATTGAGAGTGTCCTGTCTGGCTGCATCATGGTGTGATACAGAAGCTGCAAGGCATCAGACTGCAGGACCCTACAGAGAAGATCAGTAGGGTCTCCCTCCCCCCTATTTGTGACATTTACCAGGAGTGTTGCAGATGAAGGCCCAAAGCATTGTTGAGGATCCCTACCACCCTTCTCACAATCTCCTTGATCCACAAGCATAAGGAAGGAGATACAGGAGCATCAGGACTAGGATTGCCAGACTGGGCAGCAGCTTCTCCCCTCAGGCTGTGAGATTAATGAATACCTTGACAGTTCTGAGATCTCATCACTAGGACAGAGGGCTGTTTACTGTTTACCTGTGCTGCACATTATTACATGTATTTTGAGCATGCTCTTGTCTTTTTTATAGTATAATATTTTGGTTTATGTGCTGTATGTGATATATGTTTGTGGGTCCAGAGGAACGTTATTTCACTTGGTTCTATATATGTACAGTCAAATGACATTAAAGTTTAAACTTGAAAAGTGTGAAATACCCATCAAGGGGAATCAGAATCTGACCCATCTGGAGAACTGATCGTCAAAGGCTGTTCCCTTCAAGCTTACACCTGGATCAATGGCACATGTGCAAATATGCATGTGTGCATCATTATCATTTCAATGAATATTAATTTGAAGACCTTTTCCCTATGACTGTTTGCCCATTTGGATAAAAATAGATGTGAACAAACTGATTAGATAGCTCAAAACACTACATACTTAAATACAGAAAAACAACATTAAACACAATGTCACCTCTCATCTTCCAGTTAGTCGAGAATAAAATGTTAAACATTTGAAACCACACAATATTCCATTCCTACTTGGTAATTCTAAACTCTATAAGCATAGTGTATTATATATTACTGACTATACCATGATTGGACATATTACACATTTCATGTTCTTATAGAAAAATGGAGAGGATATAGTTGCTCTGATGCTTATTAACTTCAACTTGTAGCATGGTCCAAGATGGAAACAACTATTTTGCATTGAGTTTGCCTTTCTTTCCCAGAACTGTGGTGATAACTTGCCTTAGTGCATTGAAAAGGGAAGTATCCCAAATATTTGTGCCTAATTTTCATATATGATTTTACCTTCTGGAAGACACAGGGTGAGTGGCATTGGGAATAACCGTAATGCTTTCTAAAGTTGTGACACTCAGCATTTGGACAAAGCCAGAGGAAATTCACTATGGATAATGTACTGAAGGATAAACCTTAAACTTGTTTTGAGCCAATTCTGAGGAAAAATTGGAGTAGGAAATTTCACTCTTGTTTGACTCAAATATCAGTAACTCTTATTTATTTGGAGTAAGTGATACATGGGGCGGCGGGGGGGGTTAAGTAATTTCTCTCAGTTTTGGGGATATACAAACAATACTTGATTTTGAGTCTGTAGATTTAATTCTTCCCCATTAAGGATAATGGAAATAAAAATGAAGAGAGGTATAAAATTAACTACTGACATGCTAATACACAAATTAAAAATCTAAAATGTTGTGTAGAGGAGAAATTGGATACCCACCTCTCAAACTCTCAAAAGATCACCGCCATTGCTGGTGCTCAGCTGAACTCAGCTGAATTCCCTCCTTCTGTCCCCACTGGAATATCTCAGCATCTCTACAATTTCAATGTTTTCACTTCAAGTGTAGTTAGTTTGCCTAATTTGTGGGTTGTCATTGAGTTTACAACAGCAAGACATGCAGCTTGAGCCTTTACAGCAGCCAGCTGTAAGATCAGGGTTCAATTCCCACCGCTGTCTGAACATTCTTCCCATGACCCCGTGGGTTTCGTCTGGGTGCTCTGTTTTCCTCCCACGTTCAAAAGACATATGGGTTAGGGTTAGTGGGGTGCTCCTATTGCTATGTTGGCACCGGACGCATGGTGACACTTGCAGGATTCCCAGCACAATCCTCACTGCTTTGATTTGATGCCATCAACTGTATGTTTCAACGTATTTGTGACAAATAAAGCTTATTTTTCTTTCTTTCACATGAACCTCTGCCCCCTCCATTTCTTTTCATCCTATCGGCATAAACCTTTATTCACTTGTGTACCTATCTAACTTGACGATAATCTCATTAGAGAATCATCAACTTGTACAGCAATGGAAACAAGTCCCTTTAGCCAACTGAGATCATGACGACCATTACACAGCCATAATTTTTTTACACTAATACTAACCAGTGCCATTCTTTTTCCCGACACTCCCAACAACTACCTGAACAGTCTTACATTTGGAACAGTTTACAAGGACCATTTAGCCTCCTGGCCCACAGGTCTTTGGCATATGGGAGAAAACCAGATCATCTGGGAGGAATCCTCACAATGACAGCCAGCACCAGAAGTTAGAGTCAAAATTGGCTCACCAGAGCTGTGCGACAGCAGCTTTATTAGCTGCTATTGTCCTTACTATTTTCACAACTACTCTCTCGGTTAGCAAGTTACACATTCTAATTCTGTTAGGGAAAGCCCTTTATCCTGAATTCCCCAATGGGATTGTTGATGATAATCTTATACTTCAAAGCACTAGTTTTGATTTCTCCTGTAAGTAGAAATGTTTCTACATTCAATCGCTCAAACACATATTACTTGGGATCCTCTTTCAGGTCACTTTTCAATCCTCACTCTGCAAAGGAAAAGTGGCCATTTCCAACTTCATTACAGAAGCCAGAAGTGGCCAAATCAATCTCAGGGGAAAAGCTCATTGTCTAGAGCGAGTTAACTGTGGTTTAAGATGAAGAATAAAGCAGAAACTCTGCATGTTTCATCTAAGCCTCAGTGACTTGACTACTTGATGTTGATCAGGAGTGACAGAAGAGAAAAAGATCCTACCCTGCTCTCAAAATGAAAAAAAAATTAAATTAAACTCAGCTTCTCAATGATTGTTTTCATTTTTTTTAATCAAGGAATTGGATTGTTTTGAGGTAAGATGAAGAAAACTGGAATTCCTTTATTTACAGATCTTGAGAGAATCAAATAGGATACTGAGAGGTGACCTTATAAAGGTTTATAAAATCATTAGAGGCATGGATAGGATGGATGCATGTAGTCTTTTTTCCAGTGAAAGGGAATCAAAGGGGCATAGGGCTAACATGAGAGTGGAACGATTTAAAGGTGATCAAAGTGGCTACTTCCTCATACAGAAGATGAGGTATGTGAGGACTGAGCTGCCAGAGAAAGTGGTTGAAGGAGGTACGCTGACAACACTTAAAGGACATTTGGACTGATAGATAGATAGGAAAGGTTTAAATGCATGTTGGTCAAATATGACCAAATGGGATCAGCGTAGATGGGCATCTTGATTGCACGGATAAGTTGGGCAGAGGGATCTGTTTTCTTGCTGTATTCCTCCATTACTCTAATTCCATTTTGCCCACCAGAAATCGCTTACTATCCACAGCTATACATCTTTAATCACGTCCACTTAACACAACAGACATCAATGTTTTTGCATGTGTTTATGTAGCAAACATCTACTACCATTCAATACTGAAGGAAGTGAAGCATACAACAATCAAACACCTTATAGTATCCCTTCGGTATACTTCTAGTGTACTTTACCAGCAAATGCATAAAAAGTGAATGCAAACACTGTCATTAACAAAAGAGCTCAGAGCCCTTCATAACAGCACCAGCAAGCAAAGCTTTTGACTGAGACACTGAAGCTAATTAGGGCTGTTGACCAAAACAAGGTGAAAGTTCACATGAACAGAGCAAGTGAAGCTGAGTGTTCACACAAATTGGAAATCACTAATTAGAAATCAAATTCATTATATTTGGAATCCCAATTAAAAATACAAGCAGGTGGTTCATAGTCTGCTCATTAGTAACTGGGCAAAGGTACTGAGCATTGTAGCAGTTCTGAATCACAAGGTGCATCAGTTTAAATAAGTCAATGTGGAGTTCATTGTTATACACGCAAGTACATGTGCAATGAAAGTCTTACTTTCAGCAGCATCACAGGCATTTAGCATTATATAGCAATGTTCACAAGCAAAACAATTAATTGTAAATTTTCCACAATTCTTACAAGAAAACACAATTAAAACAAAAAAAAATACAAAGACCATTTTAGTGAAAGTAGGTCAAAGTGGTCATGGTGTTGCTAAACTGTAGTGATTAGGGTTTTGCCAGTTGGTTTAAGAACAGAATGGTTGAAGGAATGTAGCTGTTCCTGAAGCTGGTGACATAAACTTTAGGCTTCTGTATCTCCTGCCTGATGGCAGATGAGAGAAGATGGTATAGCCTGAATGGTGAAGATCTTTGATAATATATACTGCCTGTTTGAGGCAGCACCTCCTGTTGATGATACCGATGACAGGGATGATGGAATGATAGGTGAGGATATTAGGAGCAAGAAGGAAGGAAATTTTTCAACCAGAGTGGTCGGTCTGTGGCACCTTGAAAGTCAGGACTTTGAAGTCTGACAGATTAATTGCATTAAAGAGTAATTGTATTTGTGAAAAGAAAATGAAAACTGCACGAGTATTGCGGGGAAGGATTGGGAAAATGAGGAATGGAAGCAGGAAAGGCCAAGTGAGATTAATACTTCAACATTTATTGTATCATAGAAGGAGAATACTTGTGCCTGTGCCACTTATCAGAAAAAAATATCCAATTAGTCCAGTTCCCTTGCTGATTTTACATTGTCATGCATTCTTTTTCCCATAAAGTAGTTCTCCAATTGCACTTTAAGCTATTGAATCTACCTTCAGCACCATTTTAAGCACTGAATTCCAGATCACCAGAACTCAGTGTTAAATGAAAATCTCCTCTTGTCTCTCGGCTTTTTTTCACATTTGCCTTAAATCTCAGACTTCTGTTTCCTGACCTGGTGGGAAACAGAGATTTCCTCCTTTATTTATTCTTTCAGAATTTTTTATTCATTGAACACTTCCTATTAAATCTCCTTTTGAACTTCTCTCCTCTCATGGCTAAAGAAGGTTAGAAGATAATATATATTTTTTAAAAGAAAAACTTTTTTCCTCATATTTTAGTGACATTTATGACCTTATTTCAGTGCTAATGTGAAACCATTATCATGATTTTTAATTGGCCTAAAATTAAGGGTATAGCGATGACCTAATTTTCTGGAGTGTTTCCTCCACAGTCCAATGTGTCATTCCATTACTACATCTTTAATTAAAGATATTCTCGTTATACTAATACTGAGACATTACGGAATCCATTGGCTTGAAAGTAAATTATTCACAGGCAGTGAGTGGGATTTTTTGTTCAGTGGAACTGAAAATCCACATCAGTATGAATTACCAGAACATTAATAGACTATTGATGAATTTGGTATCATGCTCCTCATGGTAAACTTCAAAAATCCCCCTGTTCCCTCGGCATTGCTTATATCATCTATTGTTTGAGGTGGTTTTCTCTGCCTTTTTGGCAAGACATTAACTCTGATATTCTGACCAATAATTCAAATTAAAAAAACAAAAAAAAACTGATTAACTCAGTTCTGTTTTGGAAATATCCATCATATGCTCTACATTGCAACAGTACTTTCAGTGGCTGCTTTGTGACAACCTGAAGTTGAAAAAAGGCACTAAAAAATGCAGACTTTGATTTCTGTAATGGAGCTTTTATGCTGCTGAAAGTTGCCTCATCTTTTTAGTTTAACAGGGCAAATGAAAGTGTCTTACCACTTTCACAGTGCTTTACAGAAGGGGTGACCTGCATTCAATTCTTGCTGCTGCCTGTAAGAAGTTTGTACGTTCTACCCATGACCTAGTGGGTTTCTCGCACAGTCCAAAGATGTACCGGTTGGTTGGTTAATTCGTCATTGTAAATTGTCCCGTGATTAGGCCAGGATTACATCGGGGGATTGTTGGATGGTGTGGCTGAAAGGGCTGGAAGGGACTATTCCGTGTTTTATCTCAATGAGTAAATACAATAAAACTCTGGTGTACTCCGAACATAAGAAATAAGAGCAGGAGTAGGTCATCTGGCCCATCAAGCCTGCTCCGCCATTCAATAAGATCATAGCTAACCTTATAATTGAACAATTTAGAGTAACCAATTAACCTACCCAATACGTTTTTGGACTGAGGGAGGAAACCGGAGCACCCAGAGAAAACCCATGCATTTCACAGGGAGGACATACAGAGTCCGTACAGAGGATGCCAGGATTGAACTCTGAGCTGTAATAGTGTCACAGTAACTGCTGCGCTACGGTGTTACCCTAATGCAGAAACAATAATCTACAATAGCAAACCCATGGACAGTGGACGAAAAAAAAAAGACAGGGACACTGGAAACCTGAAATAAAAACAAATAAAAAGCTGAAAACACTCAGAGGGTCAGGCAGCGTCCATACAGGGAGAAAAAGAACTAATGCTTCAGGTCATCAACAATACAAGTGCAGACAGATGACACTAAATATGGATATCAGTGTACAAGAATTTAAATGTTAATGCCATTTCTCTTTTCACATTAATTCTATTTCTCTTTCCGCAGGTACTGCCTGAACTTTTAAGCATTTCCATCATTCCATGTTTTGATTTCATTTTCTGGCAATACTAGTTAGAAACACTGGCAATTTCACTCTAGTCGGTCACTGGGGGACCTAGTGTGGGAAACACTAAAACCAAATGCTTATTGTAAGAACTGACAAACACCCTTTGTTGATGGGAATTATTGCTGGGAGAATTGACCTATATTTTGCCATGTTCAAGCTGCCTTGCAAATATTTTATGAGACATCAGGCACAGGTTCCCAACCTTTTTTATGCCATGGGCTCTGACCATTAACCCAGGGGTCCATGGAGCCCCTGTGAGGAAGCATTCTCCCCCATTGAATCTGTGCCAGAAAGAAAGATTCATCTTTCTTTCTGTATCTAAACAGGGCCCTGCCTATCCTGAGCAACATTCTCATCGACAAAGGGTGTGTTGAGATTTACAGGGGGCTCTGGGAGTGGGTCAGTATTTAATTGGTGTCAGGGATTACAGAAATTCTCTGAGAGTTTTGCTAAGGTTTGCATGGTCTCTTGTCAATACATAGAAATTCACTAAAGATGACTCCCAATCATATACACATATCCTAACACTAATACATTCTTTCACAACATGGTACCCCCAGGGTCTCGAGGGTGATTCAATATTTACTGTTGATCCTCTGAAAAGCTTCAATATTCACTAGTTCTTTAGTAATATCTCATCATTTATTGAAGGGAGCTAGGGTAGGTAAAGGGGGAATGTGGTTAGAAGAGTGTAGGGATTTACAGTGTTTCCGAGAGACAGAATTTTATGGAACCTTTTAAATTTTCAGTCAAAAGCAATGTAATGAGGAATTATTGTGAGCAATTTAAACAGAAAACAAAATAAAAGTTCCATAGGAGTCAATATGATATATAATACACTGAAAGTCACATTTTCCACTATAAACTAGAAATGTAAACAATTACTTTTTTGTGGATTGTTGAACACCAGTGCAGTTGCTGTGTAAATCTGGCCTCTCCACTTCACTTACAGGGTATCGAGCTGTCTACCTTTGTTCATCAGATCCATAAAATTTAAAAGCACATTTCACAATTTATAGGTTATGATTTACTGTGTTAATAGTACAAAAAGAAGCATTAGGTTTTGAGTGAGGTCCATAGAAGGGACCATATTTCAAAAGCCCTCATGCTTGGTTAGTTCAAGGTGCTACTTCTAATGTGAGGCCATTATTTCAAAATAGCTGCATTTATGTTTCACCAGCAGAAAACCGGCTGGTCCACAAATGGGTAGTTCAAAAGAGAGTCACCAGAAGCTAAATCCTTACATAAGGGCATTGTCTTCTCAAGAGCAGCTAAGGAGGTTGGACCTGTGTCCTTTGAAAGCTGATCAAACATGCAAAATCCTAAGGGGTCATGACAAGTTAGATTATGAGGTGTTTCCAACAATGAGAAAGTCTTGAACACGGCAGCATTGTTACAAGATGGTCAGATAGTTACCTAAAGCTGAGTTACATCAGAATTTCTTCTCGCAGATGGGAGTGAAGGTTTCGAATTCTCTACCCTGAAGGACCAGTACATTAATCAGTACTTAGGGAGGAGAAGAGATGAATTTTTGAAAAAAAAACTGGCAAATTCAACAGCATGGAGAACTGGTGCAGAGGAGAAGTGGCAGCTTGGGGCAGATCAGCCATGATCATGTGGAATGGCAGGGCAGGCTTGTGGGCCAAGGAACATTTCTGATCCTATCTTCTTGGTTTTTGTTCCATGCAATAAAATTATATCACATCTAGAAGGGTTAGATGATGAAGACAGTTTGTATGCAGATTATAACATTTTGGGGTTTTTTTGTGCTGTGTGAGACATATGTTTTGTGGGTACACCATGGTCCGGAGAAATGTTGCTTCATTTGTTTGTATATACATTATTTACAGTCAGCAATGATTTGGTTATAGACAATGCTTTCATTCCCTCACACGCGAGAGGAGGGGGAATAATTTGTGGTTCGTGCAACACTGATACAGCTCAGGGTGTTCCAGGGTTCAGAGTTCAATTCTGGCGGCATTTGTACGTTCTTCCCCGTGAACTGTATGGGTTTCCTCTGGATGCTCCAGTTTCCTCCCACAAAGATGTTCGTAGATTAAATGGTCATTGCAAATTGTCCTGTGATTAGGTTAGCTTTAAATAGGTGGGTCTCTGGGTGGTGCAGCTCATTGGGGTGGAAGGGCCTGTACCACACTAAATAAAGATAAAATAAATCATACACAAGGGATGAAAGCTATGTTATATTGATAAAAAGCTACCTAGAATTCCTCTTGGGTGTGTATTGCTGTGGAGGGGTTTGAAAATGATGGTATTAACTTTGAAATCAAATTATCAGAAGGCCTAGAACGGAGAATGGACTGACCTCAGCATGTTGGGGCACAATTGGGAGGTATTGCAGGAATAGATAAAGAGGTGGACACAGCTTCCACCAGAAGAAAGCAATGAAAAGATTGAAGTTAACAATGGAAACTCAATAGGACTGAGTATCTAGGACTGCTGGGAACATCTGGCTCCAAAGAGTTTAGAAAACCACAACTGACATGTGACATGTGGAAGAATTTTAAAATCAATTTACATCATTTGAAGCAATTTTCCTGTGGCTCTGCATATCCCCGGAACAGTTTTATACTCTTTCACATCCGAGAGAATATTCCACAGCTAATCTGTTCTTGCAGCAAGCACGATAATTTAGAGGGACATGGATGCTGAGTCACAGAGCTGTAACCATAGCGATAGCAACAGTTCACTGAAGGCAAAGATGGTGGAGAGAATGGTAGGTCATTAAAACCCAGTAAAGATTTTTTTAAAATCAGAACTGTTACCTTGTGATTCAATTAAAGAATTTAGTTTACAATGATCTTCATGGAGTTTATTCCGGTCCTTGAAAAGGCTAATGTTTCAGGATTATATAGTATAAGTAAAGTTAGATTACTATTTCTGTAGATTCTCCTAAAAATTGTCTCCAATTTTTTTTTTTTTTTAACAAACAAACTGCTTTGAGACAGGCAAAGTAAGTGACCATGGACACTGTAATACTCCAGCAACAAGTTGCACAGAAGCATATACTGTAACACATTGGCAGACAGAGTTGATATGGGAATGAGGGTGTAGATCCTCTTTAGATCAGAGAATGACAAATAAATAAACCCTGAGGGAACGCGACAAGTCAGTCATCATCCAAGAAGGATCTCTACCCAAAATCTCGACCATAGATGCTGTCTGATCTGTTCAGTTCCTCCAGCACTTTGAGTGTTGCTCCAAATTTCAGCATCTGCAGTCTCTGCCTCTCCAATGGTATATAAACAGATAATCAACTGTGAGATCTTCAAAACTGGGGAGAAGCTAAAGGATTCAGATATGGTTATGCACAATTATTCCAATCTAATCCCCCTTATTCTGTCTTTTCACCCAGAAGATACCACATGGCCACTACTTCTACATCCCTATGTCCCACTGCACTGAAAACATTACCCCTCCCTCTTTTCATTTTTAGCCTTTTCTTTTAAAAACAATAAATAACCTACAATATTGAGTTCCCAGTTCTGGTCACCCTGCAACTATGCCTCTGTAATAGCAAGTAAATTAAATTCATTTATTTCCATTTGTTTTGTCAATTCATCTATCTTTCTACAAATGTTGTGTGCATTCAAATAAAGAGCTTTAAGCCTTTTTTAAAATGATTGCTGCAGGTTCCAATTATTTCTGCACACTTCTGGTTATATTTTCTCCTCTTTCCTTACAAACTTTTATTTTCATTCACCCCTTCACCACTTTATGCCACTACTCGCTCATTTCCTTTCAAGTTATTAAACTCCCCTTCACTTGAATCCTCCTACTTTCTAATTCGCCTAAAGCCCCGTCCATAATCCTAGTTGGGCACTAGTCCCAGTGTTGTTGAAATGAAGCTTATCGCAATGGAATAGCCTTTTCTTTCCTTCTACTGGTTTCAATGCCACATGAACCTGGACCTATCTCTTCCATGCCAATTTTTAAGCAAGGCATTTACTTCTCTAATATTACTTATCCTCTGCTGATTGGTATATGGCTCAGGTACCAATTTGGATATTATTCCTTATGTGATTCTGCTTTACAATTGAGCCCTGATCTGCTTATAATTCTTCAGCAAAGCCTTCCTCCTTGTTGGAACATAATCATAGGCACTTACACACCAACCTATCTATTCTTGAGTGGCTAACTGCAAATTAGCAGAACATTGCAAATTCAGCTTGGGTAAAAGAGGATCTAGTGTTTTCCCGGCATATATGACTAATAAACTCTCTTTGGGCTTCCAGCGGGTATAGGTATCGATTTTAACCGATGTTTCAATGACAAACTCCGCCATCTTCATCAGGGATGAGACCGTCTACAACACAATGGTATGAATGATGAATTTTCCAATTTCAGGTAACTCACACTGATGGTGTTCTCCTCCCACACACACTCACTTGTCCACTTAGTTTTCTTCTTTTGTTCACTTTCACCAACCTTTCCCCTCACCTGGTTCCATCAGTCTATCATGCCTGCCCCATCTGGTTTCACCCATGTCCGCCCCCCCGGTTGACTCCATCCACCCCTCAGCCCCTCTATGTATGGTTCCACTTGTCATCCAGCCTCTGCATTTGCTTCCTTGTACTGCTATACACTAGTAATCTTTCTTCTTCTGATACAAGGTCTTGCACCATTTATCTCCACAGATGCTACTTGATCCACTGAATTCTTCCAGTATGTTTTTAAATTCCAGCTTTGCAGTCCTTTTTTGCCTTCTGGGCTTAGAGAATGTTGGGTAAAAGTGAGGAGGAGGATTGGGGCAATGGAGACAATTGGTCTGACCTAAGCATGACTGGCAAACCTAATTGCACCTAACAACCCTTTCTGTCTCCCATAAATGTCCATATTTTTGTGGCAAAAAAATTGTCAAATCAAAACACATTCACAGCTAGTTCGAGATCCCTGCCATTAAAGGTAAATGTCAGGAGACTGCCACAGCTTGAGCCAGTTTCACTAACCAAGGGTAGGAGCAACACAGACCAACAATGAAATCTGGCAGATGATGAGAGGAAAACCTGCATAAAAGTAGGTTGAATGTAATCCAATGTTTATCGTTTCAGAGAGTGCAGTAACAATTCCCTTTGATCATTAAATGCACTTCACCCTCCTGAAATGAAGTTGTTTTACACTGACCCAATTCCAGTAATTTCACATATATTTCTGTCACACTGGGATAAATATGACAGACAAGTGTTTTATTGTTTTTTATATACATATATTCAAGTGTGGTTATAAGATCCTGGGATTTCTATTTTTCCCCACATAAATTGCATGCCTTAAAAAACATGATATTTTCTCATTTCTTCTCTGCTCTCTTTTCTAGGCTTACTGTGTCACACATTGCCTGCTGTCAGGCTGTGAAATAACTTCTTTCCACAATGTCACCTAAAGCCCCAGGCAGCAATTTGAAGGCAAGCACTTGAGTGTTGCATTGTACATTTTACAAGCTGTTGCTCATGCCCCCCCCAAGGAATTAATTCTTGCTGAAATATTACTTATAAAAGGCTCGGCATCGTCCATATTCACTTTCATTGATGCACTCAGAGGATGCAGGCAGCGTGGCAAGGGCAGTATTCATTACCCATCCCAGACCATTCATAAGAATGGAGGAATGATGCAGCTTTTTTGATGGAGGTGCTTCCACACCGTTGCCCAATAGGGACACCCCAGATTTAGATGCAGCCACAGTGAAGAAATAGGCTATATTAGAAATGTTGTTATAGGTGAGCAACCACTACATTTGCAGGTGGCTCCCTGTGGCTGCGCGTGTTGCAATGTAGAAGGGAGTGAATGCTTTGGATGGTGGGTGTGACGTCTATCAATAGGGCTGCTTTTCTCTGCAAAGGCACTGAGCTTCAAATGTTTTTGGAGCCGCATGCATTTAGTCCTTAGGATGGTCATTGTTATAGAGTAATACAACAAGGAAACAGGTACTTCAGCCCAGCTTGTCCATAGGATGTTCCATTATATTCTTGGATTGCCTTGTAGATAGTGGAAAAGTTTTGGGACATCACACAGCTTCACTCGCTGTAAGATAACCAGCCTCCAACCTACTATTTTGACTTAAGTAGCTGCTCTGGTTAACAGCAATGTACAGGATGTTGATGGTGATGGTGGGTACTTGGGGTGGTAGGAATGCCACTGAACGTTAAGAGAAGGTCTTCTGATGGAAATGGTAACTAGCATAAACAGGAGTTCACTTCAGCTATCCTGATGGTAGTCTACATCCTACCCCAGGCAGACATGAAGCCTGCACTTAATTTTTTTTTAAGATTTAGATTTTTTTAGATTAATGAAAGTGGATACCCTGAGGCCCTCTTCATCACTGCGGCAACTTCAACCAGGCCAACTTCATGACTCTGTTTCTAAAATGATTCCAGCATGTCTCTTCTCACACCAGGGGCCAAAACACTAAGGATCATTGCTGCACAACCATCAAAGGTTGCGTAGAAAGCCACACACATTGCGGCAAATCAGACCACTAGCTGTACTCCTCCTCCTTGCATTCAAACAGAAGCTGAAATATGGAAACCTGGTATAGAAAGTCATTCAGTGCTGGTCTGAGGAAACAGATGAGCTTTTACATGATCGCATTAAGTCAACAGACTAGTCTATGTTCAAAGAATCAGCAGCTATACAACCATTGTTGGTAGAATCTCAAATGGAGACGAGAGGGTGCACAAGAGTGAGATATACCAACTAATAGAGTGGTGTTGCAGCAACAACCTGGCACTCAACATCAGTAAGACAAAAGAGCTGATTGCTGACTTCAGGAAGGGTAAGACGAAGGAACACGTACCAATCCTCATAGAGGGATCAGAAGTGGAGAGATTGAGCAGTTTCAAGTTCCTGGGTGTCAAGATCTCTGAGGACCTAACCTGGTCCTAACATATCAATGCAAGACATTGACTATACTTCATTAGGAGTTTGAAGAGATTTGGCATGTCAACAAAAACACTCAAAAACTTCTATAGATGTACTGTGGAGAGCATTCTGATAGGCTGCATTACTGTTTGGTATAGGGTATGGGGCGGGGGGGCTACTGCACAGGACTGAAAGAAGCTGCAGAGGGTCATGAATTTAGTCAGATCCATCTTGGGTATCCAAGACATCTTCAGGGAGCGGTGTGTTAGAAAGACAGCGTCTATTATTGAGAACCTCCAGCACCCAGGGCATGCCCTTTTCTCACTGTTACCATCAGGTAAGAGGTATAGAAGCCTGAAGGCACACACTCAGCGATTCAGGAACAGCTTCTTCCCCTCTGCCATCCAATTCCTAGATGGACATTGAACCCGTGAACACTACCTCACTTTTTCAATATATATTATTCTGTTTATGCATGACTTTTAATCTCCAATATATACTGTAATTTATTTATTTACTTCTATATTATGTACTGCATTGAACTGCTGCTGCTGCTAAGTTGACAAATTTCACGACACATGTCGGTGATAATAAACCTGATTCTGATTCTGAGCTAGCCTAGGTGAGCATGTCACCATCTTCATGGACTTTATCAGCAAGTGGCTTCAGGACTGTGTACCAATGAGGATGATCTAGGTGTTCCCAAATCAGAAACCATGGATGAACTGGGAGATTGACTACCTACTGAGGTCTAGAACTGCAGCATTCAAAGAAGGTGACCCGGACCTTTACAACAAATTAAGATATAATCTCTGTACATCTATCAGGCAAGACAAGAAACAATCCCATTCCAAAATCGATCCCCAGACCAGCTGTCAGTTAAGCGCTGTAACAGGCTACAAGACAAAGTCAGGCAACATTGCCGACAACAGCACATCCCTTCCCGATGAGCCTAATTCATTATATGCATGTTTGAACCAAAGGTAACCTGAATGTCACTACCCGCACAGACAGCTTGCAATGCAGACAGATCAATCTTCAGGAGAGTGATCCCATATAAAGCATCTGGCTAGAATAGCATCCCTGACCAAATCCATAAATTCTGTGCAGATCTACTGGCAAGAATATTTGCAGATATTTTTAAATTTTTCTTTGTTTCAAGGAGACTACTATCACTCCAATACCAATGAGGTAATGTGCCTGAATGACGACAATCTAGTAGCCAGAACATCCACCATCATGAAGTGCTCCGAGAGGCTGGTCATGGCACAAATTAACTCCAGCCTTCCAGACAAACTCGACCCACTGCCTACTGCCAAAAAAAGGAATATTGCAGATGCTATCTCCCTGACTCTTCATTGATCTGGACAGTAAAGACACCCATGCCAGACTATCATTTGTTGAGCTCACTCTGCCTTCAATATTATTATTCCATGCAAACTCATCTCCAAATTCCTAAACTTGGGACTCAACACCTCCCTTTGCAACTGAATCCCTGACTTCCTGATCGACAGATTGCAATCAGTAAAGATAGGCTGCAACACCTCTCCTGTGATTATTCTCAACACCGGTGCCCCACAAAGCTGCATCCTCTGTCTCCCAACTCTGCTCCCTGTACACTCATGACTGCATGGCCAGATTCTGCTCTAAATCCATCTTTGCAGATGATTCCACTGCAAAGGGCCCTAATTCTAATCGTGATGGATCAGAGTACAAGATGGAGTTAGAGTGCCAAGTGACATGATATCATGACAACAACCTTTCCCTCAGTGTCAGCAAAGCAAAATAGCTGGTCATTGCCGTGAGGAAGTGGGGAGATACAACAATAGTGCTGAGGTTGAGAGGGTTAACAGCTTCAAGTTACTAGGAGTGAACATCACCGACAGCCTGTCCTGGTCCAGCCATATCGATGCCCCATCTAAGGGAGCTCACTAGCAATTCTACTTCCTCAGGAGGCTAAAGAGATTTGGCATGTTCCCTTTGACTCTCAACAATTTTTACTGAGGCACCATAAAAAAGCACCCTACCCAGATACATCATGGCTTGGTACTGCAGCTACTCTTCCCATGACCTCAAGAAACTACAGAGACAATTGGACACAGCTCAGCACATCATGGAAACCAACCTCCCCTCCACCAACGGTATATTTCTTACTGCCTCAGTAAAGCAAGCATAATCAGAATCAGGGTTTATTATCACCAGCATGTGTCATGAAAATTGTTAGCTTAGCAGCAGCAGTTCAGTGCAATACATGATAATTTATAAAGAATAAATAAAGAAATAAATAGGTAGTGAATTATAGTAAGTATATATGTATATTGAATAGATTAAAAAGTGCAAAACAGAAATAATATATACTTTTTTAAAAAGTGACGTAGTGTTCTTGGGTTCTATGTCCTTCCTGACAGTAACAATCAGAAGAGGGCATGTCCTGGGTGGTTGGGGTCCCTAATAATGGACATTGCCTTTCTGAGGCACCGCTCCTTGAAGATGTCTTAGGAACTAGAGGCTAGTACCCAAGATGGAGCTGACTAATTTTACAACCTTCTCTAGCTTTTGATCCTGTGCACACCAGAGTGATGTAGCCTGTCAGAATGCTCTCCACTGTACATCTATATAAGTTTTTAAGCTTTATAGTTGACAAACCAAATCTCTTCAAACTCCTACTGAAATATAGTCGCTGCCTTGCCTTCCTTATAGCTGCATCAATAATTTGGGACCAGGTTAGATCCTCAGAGATCTTGACACCCAGGAACTTGAAATTGCTCCCTGTCTCTACTTCTAAGGACTAGTTCGTGTTCCCTTGACTTACCCTTCCTGAAGTCCACAATCAGTTCTTTCGGCTTATTGACATTGAGTGTAAGGTTGTTGGTGTGACACCATTCACCGAGCTGGTATATCTCACTCCTGTATGTCCTCTCATCTCCATCTGAGATTCTACCAACAATGGTGGTATCATCAGCAAATTTATAATTTGAGCCATAACTAGCCACAGTCATGGATATAGAGACCCCACCCACCCAGGAACACTTCACTGTTGTTATAGGACTATGATGCCACTGTAATAAGACTACTGAGTGTTTCCCTAGTACTATAAGATGGACTTGACATCACAAATTACCTCATTATGACCTTGTACCTTATTGTGAAACTGTATTGCATTTTCTCTGTAATACTTTATTCTGTACTGTTATTGTTTTACCATGTACTAACTCAACAAACCATTGTAATCTGTAAAAAAAAGCATACAAGACAAGCTTTTTTTCCACTGTACCTCAGTATACGTGACAGTAACAAACCAACTTACCAGTATTGCCTTGATATTTCTGTACAGCAATGCTCCAATTTTTTGAATTTAAACTGTCCTGAACACTTTGCAATCATCAGTGAATATCCTTACTGTTGACATGATAGAAGGAAGACATTGATGGATGGGTCTGAGGAACCTCTGCGATAATATCCTGAAGCTGAGATGATTAATCAACAATCACTATCACTCTTGTCACTGCAGGAGACTTCCAGTTGATCTCTGGTAGTGCTTAAAAACAGACTCCTCGATCTCAGACCTCTGCTACCTTGTGGCTATACCCACTCATGGAGAACCCTGAGGAAAAATCTGGAGCTAGTCACTAAGTTAGTGCTACGTTCAGTTCAATATCTGGCAACTCCGGCGATGCTGCTGCTGCCCAACTGTATCAGTTTCTGCCATTGCTCTGGATTCGCCAGCTGTCGAAGAGGGGGAGCCGACTGCGTGGGCAACAGCTTGCTCACCATATCATACTGCCCTGGCTTGCAAAACACGTGGACAGCTGGCACACAACACTCATGGTTGACCCCCACCTACGGAGAGCCTCAGGCCTCAGGCACAGCTGGAGTACCGTGTACATTTCTAGTCACTATACTACAGCACGAAAGTGTTTGCATGGGACAGGATGTAGAGAAGGTTCGCCAAGATGGTGCTTTTCAATTATGAGGAGACACTCGATTCCTTGGAGCAGAGGATAGGCCAAATAGAAGCATGCAGAACTGTGAGAGGAATAGATTGAGTTAAAAGTTGCTTTTCCTATAGCAGATATGTTCAAAATGAGAGAGCATAGGTTTAGGATAAGTGGTAAATTTAGAGGGGTCTAAGGAAGATCTTTTTCACCCAGAAAGTGATTGGAATCTGGAATCCATTGCCTGCCACAGCGATGGATGCATAGACTCTCACAATATACAAGTATCTAGACATGCACTTGAATTACCAAGGCTATGGACCATGTACTGGTAAATAGGATTGCTATAGGTAGGTACAATGGACAGTATGGATGTGACGGGCCAAAGGGCCTGATACTGTGCTCTATTGCTATGATCCTTATGAGGTCAGCACTTTATTTTATGCTTGGGCACATGCTGGAGCAAGACAGTATTGTTAGAAATCAAAAACCCATCTTGCTGAGCAGGTTATTGTCAAGTGTCATTTGACAGCAATTTAAACAGCACCCACCATCACTTTGCTGATGATTTTAAGTACTGACAATCTGCTGGTGAAAGAGCTAACTTGAAAACAACCACCGGACGTCACAGTTTGTAACTGAAGATACAAAATTAAACTATAATTTTAGTGCCATTTAAAACCTCAATTTCCCATTCATATCACAAAGTGCATTCACTTCTGTTATGCGAAGTAATGCAATAGCCAATGTTTTCCACAGCAGGCATCCACAAACAGCTATGAGAAAATAATCAAATAACCAATTTGTTTTTATTTAGGTACAAGGACAGTGAAAATATTGTCCAAGATATCAGAATTCCTGCACCTTTTTCAAACAGCATGATAGGGCCTTTCAGACCTATTTGAGATTGTCTACTTGTCATCTCATCCAGGTTGTAAAATTGACACACTTGCATTTATTTTGCCCCTAAAGCAAGAAACCCAAACTACGTTTTGTAATGTTACATCAGGCAAACAGCTGAAACTTAGTCCTTCATTTATTTGTTTGAGATATAGCGTGGAATACCACTCCACCTAGCAATCCCCAATCCTAACCTAATCACAGGACTATTTATAATAACCAGTTAATCTTTGGACTGTGGGAGGAGACAGGAGCACCCAGAGGAAACCCATGTGGTCACATGGAGAATGTACAAACTCCTTATAGGTAGCAGCAGGAATTGAACCCATTTGCCTGTATTATAGAGCACTGTGGATGGCACTACGCTACCGTGCCATCCTAACGGCTGTCCGAACAGCACTTACCCAGTTTGTTATCTTAGCCTTTCCCCGAACCTCACAAAATTTTGGATTAGCAGTTCAAAGCAAAGCAGATTTTAAAAAAAGTACGTTTGTGTCAATTCAATAAAAACATTTTTATTAAAATAGCACAGTTTAGATAATCACAATTCCATTTGTTAGAACATTTACTGCATTTTCATCAAGCTAGTATGACAACAAAAAGATATAACAGTTTGGAATAAAATAGAATAGAATTGCAATAATCCATGAACAAGTTTAAAAACCTGAGAGCAAAGCAAACCATCTTAAGAGGCAAGGGATCCTGATCAGAGTTCATCCAACACTTCAACAATATACAGTATTTATTGTACATAGGTCCTTTGTTGTGCCAAAAAACAGCACATTTTTTTTTACAGTGCATTTTAGCATAGTTTACTGAGAAATGCTCTAAAGTATATGAAACTGTGTACAAGCAATCATTTTAAAATGTTATGTGGAGGTTTGATATAATAAGTCACATTGCACAACAATACAATTGGAAGAACAGGTGCAGTTGCAGAGCATACTTGAGAGCATTGAGAAGGACATTATTTAAATCAAAAGCACTTTGGGATGGACATTTTGAGTAGAAAAATAAATTCAATATGCACACAGATGTACCTGTAATTCTTGTAAATACAACAGATGGCTAAATATGTAATCATGTCTTTCATTATATCCAAGCTAATGCAAAATTCTATTTTAAATATTTTGTGCCAAGAAAAATGAAAACAAGACCCAGCTTGCATTTTGGTCACGTGCTGCATTAAAATACTTCTCTTCTAATATTTGTATATCTGTGCACTTGCAATGCTACTGTGACACTGTAATTTCCTTTGGGATCAAAAAAGTATCTATCTATACCATGGATTTTAAAGTGAAGCAAGCAAAATTGAAGTTCCTATGGTCGCACTCTCCTGAAATGAAGGTTGGAACTAGACAAGACTAGCTGTGGTTCACTGAGGGCACTGGAACCTGCAGTCTTGCTTAGAGACTACAGCATATAATCTAAGCTGACATGCCAAGAGTATGATGCATCATCAAATCTGGACCCCGTTGCCTGCTCACCTTTATGGTTTTGGTCTCTATGAAAATACTAGTGAACATTGTTCCTGCTAAATGTTGTGAATATGCTACGCTGACACCGGAATGTGTGGTGACACTTGCAGGCTGGCCCTGTTGACTGCTAACACAAACGAAGCATTTCACTGTATGCTTCAAGGTACATGGTACAAATTAATGAATCTGAATACTACAATAGTCCTTGCTCAAGTTGACAACACTGAAGCACAGACATCTGATCAATCACCAAACATCTACTATAGTTCACAATAGCAAGTTTCATCGTTCAGTCAGATTAAAATACACTAGCTAGCCCATACCTCACTCTCAGAGATTTGGCCGTACACAGATTGGCAGAGTGACTGATTCCAGAGGATCCTACTAATCAAAATCATTTGGGAAGCCTAGGTCAAAGGTGCTTAAGGAAAGTTTTAAATTAAAAGATTTATTGCTGAAACTGCTGTTTCCACATCCATTCTCATAAACACAATCATGTGACTCTGCACATTCTTGCTCCTGGCTGCAAACCTTAATATATTAAAAAAAACTTGGCATTATTTAGCCAAAGCAGTCACTTGCATATTCATTCACGTCCTCTATCATTGTAACACCTTGGCCATAGTACATTATTTCTTTAAAATGTTGGTCACCAACACCTCCCAAACCCATAACTGTCAGGCTCATAGGAACACTAATATCCTCTGACTTCCTAACTCACACACCCGTTCTACACTCTGGAAGATTAAACTTCGTTCTGAGACTCTTCTATGGCTGAGTTGCCATTCCAAGCGCCCTGAAAACAAGTCATGCTGTCATGATTTCCAAAATGGAGGACTTGAGAGTTGCTGGGAGATACTGATAACAAACAGTTTATTACTATTGGGTCTACTTCTTCATGGGAATTCCAATGAAGAGGTTTAGTAAGTGAACATCAATTTTAGATTTTTTTTTGGGCACTGAGTGCAATAAGAATATTACTATACTAGAAGACATTATATGCAAGGTCCAAAAGAATCCATAAAGAATTGACAATTATTTTTATAGATCTGGCAAAAACATAAAATTCTGTAAGACATAAAGTGCTGTAAAAACTCTCGGATGTAAGCAGCACCCCCCAAAATTTCCCGATCTTGTGCACAGATACAAATACGTGACAGACATAAATGAGAAAAAGACTGCCCCATTAATATCAGAAAGGGCATCGAGCAAGGGAACACACACAAAATGCTGGAGGAACTCAGCAGGTCAGGCAGCATCTATGGAAAAAAATAAACAGTCAACGTTTTGGGTCCGGACCCTTCATCAGGATCAAGCAAGGGGATTAAGTATTAAATAAAATCATTATCGCTGATCCTATTTAACACTGCCATGGACCCATTCATCTACACCTTAGAGAGGTGGGGGTGGGGGTGGGGGGGCAAAGGAGTCAAGCTGAATCCAGGCGAATTGAGTGTAAACCGTACAGACATTCATCAACAATACATTCATTGTTGATCCTGTTCTAGAATGGCTGAACTTATTAAAATCATGCAGCCTTTTACCTCAAGCCCTTCACCTTTGTAAATGTCAAAAAGACCGAGTTTCACTTGGTCTGTGAAAAGGAGGACATACAGTACGTATTCAATAGTGGAGACAACTGAAATGTAAACAAAACCATAGTCCAATAAATCAAGCCAGGAGAGACTGAAAAGTAACTAGGAGTGAGGGTAGACCCATGCAGTCAGAATCAAAAGTTGCTCTATCATTAAAGCACAGCTCCAAAATAAACTAGGATTCCTCCAGGCTGATTATAGGCAACCAGCAGCCACACACCTATACAAAAACAACCACCATCATGCAATATACATCTTAACCTGAAATAAATGTATTTAGTAGCAAATAGTTTTTACAGAGTGCTCTGTTAAAAATAATACAAAAAGATCAACACTTCTATTCTTTTCACCTCCAAAACTGTAAACTGCATGACGATTGTGACTTTGCAGGGACTGTGGCATTTTTGAAATGCAAGGTAGAGTAGACAGGGAATATCTTTTTCGCAGGGTTGAATGTCTGATACCAGAGGGCATGCATTGAAGGCGAGAGGGGGTAGGTTCAAAGGGGATGTGAGAGGTAAGTTTTTACTCCGAGTTGTGGATGCCTGGAATGAGCTGCCTGGTATAGCGGTAGAGGCAAATACATTAGAGGCTTTTAAGAGTCACGTAGATGGGCACATGAACGTGAGGAAGATGAAAGGATGTGAATATTGTGCAATAGGAGGGATTGGTTTTCTTTTAAAAATTTACTTTTTAGTTGGGTCAGCACAACATTGTGGGCCAAAGGGCCTGGTCCTTTGCTGGACTCATCTATGTATAGGTGTAATTGATCAACTTTGAAAGGGTATAAAGGGAGCAGCTAAAATTAAATGTTTGAAGACACCAAAAGGTAACCTGAATCTAAAAAGAATGAAGAAATCTTATAGCTGCTGAATGAATCAGCACAGAAGTTCACCCTGAAATATCATTTCCATTTTCACTTGCAATGAAGGGCACTGGGTGACTTATTCCTTGTCCCATTTATGGAAAGTATTTGGAAATGTGCTGTAGAGTAGAGAAGTTGCTCGATAGTGATTGACATGTAATCATTGCAATTTTATGTAAAAGGTGAAATTGAAAAGAATCTCACCATAAATTTAATTAAATATGCACATCCTAAAGCAGCTTCAAGCCCATTACCTTTCAAGAAAACTCATACCCTAAGTACTGCACCGTTTGGGAGACTCATATCTAATGCTAAAGAAACTGCAAGGTTGCCGCCCAATGTGCCACAAGGTGCAAAGGAGAACAATATCTGGCTACTTCCAGTGAAATAACATACTTCCATCAGAACACACAGCACCACTGCCTAATTTACCTATGCAAGCTATTACAGTAAATTGAGAAATGTCTTACTTTTAAATATACAAACCTTAATCAGTAACAGGCTCCACAAACCATTCTACCACTTCAAAGACCTTTCCCTCTCAGTATGGTTAAAACAGCAAAGATGTTCAGTAAATAGAACTTAAATATCTCATATGTTTTACAAATAAGAAATGGTTTCTGATTACTCTACCCCTTAATAAAACCTAGTACACATGTTTCAATCTAGTGATCCCTAGCACCTATGTCCTTTCTGGGGAAGAAACTTGCTGGATTCAGCTACTTTACATGTAAAATGTTTCTTGGTGTAGCCAAAACTTCAAATATTGAAATAGTGCTAGGGATGCCTTTCTCCTGCCTCAAGAGCATTCAGACAAAACAGCTTTGTGCATGTGCAGCTTTTATTTCCCTCAGAGCTCTCACAACTGATCGTGACAGTCCCTGACAGACTATTCAATCATAAGCAGCATCACAGCTGGTATTCGTTCTATCTATAGGTAAAACATGTACATTTCCTTAAGGATCAAATGAACAATGATTTCAAGTCCTGACCTGATAGCTGCTGCTTCAAATAGCCAATCTAGTCAAGGAAAAGCTGACTCTTCACAGACCATGGATTGAACTATTACCTCACTTGGTGCAGCTCAGCCAGTGCTTCATATAGACACTAACAGATGGCTGGTATAGCAGAACTTCGCAAATTTTAAATATTTTTGATTTTTAATTTCAGAGGGGAGATTAAAATAGAATAAGTCATATGAACTGATTGACTCATTGCTAAATCAAATACATTTTGAATTATCAGGGAGCTCAATGGGTTCGAGGGGAGAATTTATATTTTGTATTAATATTTAAAATACAGTAGATTTTGGTTAATTGGGCCATCAGCTAATCAGGGCTGCCCCTTATTTGCGACAACTCTTAAAAGAACAAAAAATAATCGAGAAAATAGCTGGGATTCCCTTCATTTATTTGGAACGCTATACTGCTTAAATTGGGGCAGAAGACTGTTGTCAAACATTTTCTAACTAGCATCACCCATTGTGTGGCTATTCAACACTACACCATGCTTAAAGTGAACATTTTTTAAATAGTGTCATTTGAGTGTTTACGTTCAAAAGGCAGTGATTTTTATCACTGATAGTTGACAAGCAATAAACAGCAAGACAATTCAGAAGCGTTTTGCTCACTGCGATTTCAAGCATTCAGTCTTGGAGATACCAGAAACGACTGGGAGTGAAATGAAACAATTTCACTACTTCAAAAAGTTAGGAACTACTAAGAATTTGAAGGTAATGACAGTCTTGAATGATACAATTAAAATAAAGATTTGGTGGATGCAATTGTCCGAAGTACTGTTTGAAGGCAGTCCATTATCTGCACTAGGTGTTTACACTGATTTTATTTATAGTCGATCAAAAGAGCATGTCAGCGTATACAGAATGAATTCCTCCATTGATAACTATTAGGAACTAATACAGTTTTAGCGTACCAAAGTAGTTTTGGCATTGTTTGGCATTTCATTTAAATACATAATTTGTTACTCAATTAAATGGTAATTTGGCTTTGTTACACATTTTCAACTATTTCCATGAAACTTTGGCTAACTGAGCCAAAATGTACTGGTCCCAATTAAGCAGAATCCACTGTATATCATTTTCTTTTTGTGTGAATAGACTCCAAAATAAAGTTGTATAGCTGAAAGCCTAATAGCCATTTACAAAGCAGTTAGGTATAATGTTTGCAGTGGTGATGGTAGCAGTTCTAGCATACAGGTCAGAAAGTGTGGAAGTGGAACAGGTCATTCTAGATAAATAATGCAAACTTCCTCATCCATAACCTTCAGGTTAATGAAGTGAAGTATCAAACCGACATACTAACTCTCAAGAGTAGTGCTGTGGCATTATTTGAGGAACTCTTGATTTCCTCTATTTCTTTCTCAACAAGAACCAACACATAAAATGAACTACAAATCTCACAATTGTCCTGCAATAACCCAGCACCAGCACACTTCATAAATAACATACAGAAGACTTTTCTATCAAGTTATCACTTCTCAGCTTTTGGTTTAGTCTCAAGTGACAGAAACTATACTTATTTATTTTTATTTAGCGATGCAGCACAGAACAGGCCCTTCCAACTCAACGAGCTGCACCTCTCGGCAACCCACCTATTTAATCCTAGACTAATCACAGGAGAATTTACACTGATCAATTAACCTGCTAACAGCTACATCTTTGGACTGTGGGAGGAAACCGAAGCACCTGGAGGAAACCCACACACTCACGGGAAGTCCGTACAAACTTCTTACAGAGGAACTCTGAACTCTGAACTCCGACACCGCAACCTGTAATAGCTTCGTGCTCACTGCTACACTACTGTGGCACCCCCATTTCTTAAATGATGGAAATCACGTAATTAATCAGTAAGCCAAGTAAAAATGAAAACATTAGTTCACACTACAGACCTTAGTGGTGAAGCAATATAATATAAAACTTATATTTATGTACCAAGACTCACTGAACCCTTCTTGACAACCATCATCTGATATGTACTTCAAGGCAGATGATTAGAAGTGATCATCTGGCTTTATGATATCTTACATTCATATACTATACACATATACCTTGATTCCATTATACGTACACACAATTTCTCTTTTTGTTTGTTGCCTCAGTTTAAGACACTAAATTTAAAATGAACTCATCAACAGCATGGAAACCACAATGTGTGCAATTCAAATATTGGCAGAAAACAAGTTTTGGTAATGATATAACTTCAACACTTGCCTTCAGATACCAACTGCCCTGCTGTACATGTACAAATTTGAGGTCCCTTCACAAGTACTATACTAGGCATGTCACATGGCCTTGAGATCACCAAGAACATCAAAGATTCTGACAAAAGTATTGCTGTATCTGAAAGATTTAACACCCACATACAGCAACTTTTGCTCAACAAAATTACTGTTCAATTTTACAGTGCACATTATTGTCATACCCAATGTGATTTTTATCATGCAGGATAAAGGGTTACAATTTTATTATAGTCAAAAATTAAAATTATGCCAAGTGCAAGGAAAATTCACAGATAATACACAAAGCTCCATATGACATCCTGTAATTCATATGCCTGATATGTTTAAAATACTGTGAAACAGTGACATCTAATGTCAGAAACCAGGTAGTGCAAAATAATTAATCTGCTTTTCAGAAAATCGATGTCCCTTCACAGAGCAACCTTCTCTAAATGAACTGGTTAAACATGCCAGAAGTGCTCAATCCAACTGTAGTGCAAACCACTGAATATTTCAACTTTAGCCTACAATTTGATTTTGATTCACTGCATCACCAATGGTGACTTTAGCAAAAGTCCACTAACATTTAAAGTGAAATATTCAATAGAAATAGATGGTAGAGAAAAAAAAATTGCACCCAATAACAAGTTTGCATTTTTCAGGAATATTTTAGTCATTCAAGAGCATCATTGTTGGAAAAAAAAGAAAAATGATTTGACTTAGGGCACATATATCAAATACACTCAAGCTGCTCAGTTCAAAGGTTTGCATCATAAAGAAAACAATGAAGAACACTTCTGAGGAGGAAGCAGATGTTAGGGCTTTCAAACAAGCTCCCAAAAATGTATTCCTTACTGAACAAAGGAATTGCTGCCACTTTTCAGACCAGCAATTAGTAAAGTGAAACTGGGGCTAAATTGTGTCATGATAATGGCTGAAGCTGTTTTGAGTTCATCACCACACTCACTCTCAGTACAAGGGTAATTTGAACCAGAAACAAGCAAGCAGTAGTCGATTAATCCAAATTCCAAATATGTTAGCAGCACTTGAATGTTACGTCTATTATAAAACTTGATAAAATTTTAGCATAAAATAATTTTGCGTAGCCACTGGCGTATTTGACCAGCTTACATAAGATTTAAGCTGAACAATTTCGCCTCTGACATATTTAGCTACCTATTATTCTACACAAACAACCTGAGGATTTCAGCCTTTAGCATCCCAGCAGATAATGTAGTGGGAATATATTTGCAAAGCTATTTTATACCTCACATCAGGTCATTCAGCCCTCAAATAAGGTAACCTCTATTAGATTCTTGATCTTACATTCCTTGCACTAAAATAAAAGATACAATTTAACTAGTTTCATTATAGTCATGGGTTCTACTATTAAAAATCTTGAAGATCCCAAAATACTTTTAAATTTACAAATTCACGCCAATCAGAAACATTTGTTCAGCATGAAAATGTATAAAGATCCTACAATGTCACCCTAAAGATATTGCACACCTTACTACACAGAGACAAATATTAGAACAATATTTCCAGAGTCTGTATTTAAGGATTCAATTACAGAACAAGAGAAAAAGACCAAGAATTTGGAGGGGCAGTGTCTCACATGATGCCTATAATGAATACAACGCAGAACCATTCGGTGGTGTAAACATAAAAATATTGACATATACATCATTGCTTAAATAATACATCTTTGGATCATATTGATTATGATTTATACAGAAGTATTTCCATCATTGGTGCTAAAAGGATTTAGAAATATAAAAATAAATGTTTTTAAGCTATATATGCATTTTTAATGATTTTAAGTATCTTCTTCCTGCTTGGACAGTCCACTCATGACCAAGCTGGAGACAGCATGGCCATATGTTTACTCTCTGCCCTGCATTCACCAAACTACAGAACTCCAGACAAAGTCTGGCACCATCTGTAAAAAGGACGAATGACAGCCCACAGGAAGCAGGAATAGAGATTGGGCAATGTTGAAAAAGAATCATTAATTTGTTGGTATAGATGTGGACATGATTTGGAGGAGGTAAAGGAAAAAGGAATACTAAAAGGTTTCTTGTGGTCAGTTTTGCTCAGTATTTGCCCAGACCAATCATAGAATTAGCTCCAAGTTCATCTCTCAAGCCCATCCTTTCTGGACACATTATTGTGATTGTTGTGCTATGAGCACAATGTTGATGTTGATCCAATGTTAAATCACTATTTTCTTCTTGGACAAGTAACCATTATTGATCTGGTTCATAATAACGAGAGCTGGAATCAACGGAATAATTAAGCATGAGTACCACAAAATCACGTTAACCTGGGCTTTGAACCAATCAGAGCACAAACCCAGCATTACTGTAGCCGTCCCCATCAGATAAGCCACTAGACCGCAGGTGGCATGGTAAAGTCGCAGCCTGGTCACTGAGTAGGTATTGATCAACTTTGGAAACAAAAGGCAGAGGCCACACAACAACTGACCACAAACAGCAATCGCAGTCCCGATTCCAAGGATGCTGTGCCAAGAGGTAAGGTGTGGGGACTCGGAGATGTTCTTGCTGGAAACAATGAAAATGAGGCCAATGGAACCAATGATCACAGCAAGGCCTTGCATCATCCAGTGAAGTCGCACTTTGGCTTTAATTGAGCAACAAAAAAATGGGGAGCTGTCCACTGAGAAGGTCAGAATGGCTTCAGTCATACAAAAGCAGACCTGAAATGAAAGCAAAGACAGACTACTTTAAAGAGGTTATTGGGGGAGGAAAAAAAATCAGGATTTGTTTCCTCCACAAAATTCTGCCTTCAAAGGACAGACAAAGATTACACTCAGCAACAAGCCTACTGAAGAACTGCTTCAAATATCGACTCATGAGGCACCTCACATGACTTGGGACTTCAGAAAAGAGGACTGCATGACTACCTTCAGGAAACAAATGAAATGCAGGCCATCAGTGGCAATGCTGATGATTACAAAATGGTTTCAAAAAACAGAGACATTCTGTTAGGTAACTGGCAAATAATCAACAGCACAAAAATAATTTATTATTACATCACCTTGAGCAGCGTGGCAGATTAAAATTGCTTCTTCTTTATACTAGTGGCAGTTTTTGTATCTAGTCAAGTGGAGGCCCCGTCTACCATCTCAGCATGTGAAAGCTACAACGGCATTACTTCACAGAGCAGGGGAGCTTGCGTTTTTCAAGCAACATAGCTAAAATTAATTATTTGATTGTGATCATATCTGCTGTTGGCAGAAATACAAGTTTCTTTGTTTTCTCCCCCTCCCTATCCAAGGATTAATGACTCCAAGGGCAACTCCCAAATTAGACCAGAAAAGCAATGATCAGCAACTGAAGCCAGTGCCCTCTGTCTTTGTGAGTGGTGCAATAACCAGCTAAGCAATGGGTCAGAAACATTCTTGATCATTTAATTGTGCAGAATATACAAACGGAATATATATATAAATTCCGCAGTGCCAATAACAACCCCACAGAGAAAAGGGGAGAGCTTAAGAGCTTTATTTTCACTAAAGCACCTTGCACACAATTTGCTAATCTAAAACACAGAGTTTAATATATTCACTTCCTAACTTCAAAAAACATTTGACAAAACCAAAGCAAGTAACATTTTTATCCCGCTAGTTTGTAACTCTTCAGTGCTCTGCGTATCCCATTGGTAGCATCCTGTGTTCTGATATTGTGTTTACACTGAGGAAGACCTACATTGGCCAGAAGCAAAAAAACCTACAACTTTATAGAAGTATTGCATGTTTGACCACCTTCCAACAAAACTATTCCAGACAATTCATTTGAAGAGACGCGAAAACCCAAGTGTAGCTCCATTCTCAGCCAAGTTACTTCAGTCAGCCCTTCTTAAGGTGTCAACAATAGACACAAGTTTATTTATCACATGTACGTCAAAATACACAGGGCAATGCGTCATCTGCATTACTAACCCACACACCCAAAGGTGTGCTAGGGGCAGCCCACGAGTGTCACAACTCATTCCAGCACCAACACAGCATGCCCACATTTGCTTACAGAACAAAATATACATTAATAAAATAATATTCTATTTTTATGTTATGTACATTACATACATTATATTGCATGTAATAAATTACATTACAATATAATAAAATAGTAAAATATCTCAAATTGCTTTGACATTCGCAGGCCAATCAGCTTTTTAAAGCGGATACAATTTTAGGTTTATACTTCTATATTTACGTTGGAAATTGTCTGTGATATGGGTTGGCGATGCGAATTGAAACACATTAAAGTTTCCTGCTAACTGTGGCAGTTGAGGTTTATGGCAGAAGAAAAAGTGGAGTTTATTATCAGAATAGTTAAAAGGAAGGAGAGAGAAATTAGGGATCTCTACTGATGTGTTAGCCTAATTTCAGTGGCAGGGAAAATACAAAAATCCCGAAGGAAGAATGCAGTACTAAAACACTGAAAAGAAAGGATTCAACAGACCAACTCAAAGTTCCAAGTAACAATCCAACTGGATTCACGAAAGCTTTAGCTCTTCTTAGCCTCAGCTGATTACTTTACCTGCTGTACTTCTGTGCCTTAAAAGGGAATGCAAATTTTGTGCAAAGTATACATTAATTCTTCGAATGGTAGCCATTGCTTATTTACTGTTAAAACTTTTAAGGTAATTTCCCAATCCATATACGCAACTCATACTGTTGTAATTGGCTTTAAGAACTTGATTTTGAACTGAATTAATTTTCAATCTTTATATTAAAAAAAATCAGATTACAGCAGGTTACAAGGAAATAGGTGAGTAAATGGGAATGGATTCAGGGCTAATATTAACACAGTGGGTTGAATGCCTTCCTTTTATGCAGTGTGAAATATAATTACTCTTCCCTAAAGGGTGCTTACCAACCAGATGATTAATTAATACTTTTCATTGAACAATACCAGAGTTAAGATAGGTCATCCCCTTATTGAATCTTTAATATGTTAATTTAGTAACCCATCTTCTACACACGTGAATTCATTCACTGCACTATTACCGATAGCTTCATTTGATCAGTTTATATGTAGATTAAAATCGTCCTTGAACTATAGAATACTATAAACATACGAAGGAGCCATTTGCCTCACTGAGGTTATGCTGGCTCTTTCAAAGGACAACCTCGATGGTTCTATATTCTTATTTCCATATCCTTGCAACTTTTTAAACTTTTACTCAATTCCTTTTAAATACACTAACGAATTAAATTCATAAGATAACACTTATCATGTAATGTAATCCAAATCCTAACTATACATTGTTTAACCGTTATTCTTTGTGTATACACTAGCTCTTTTTCAAGATTGTTTAATGTCATTTTCTGGACACACAAGTAAAGGAAAATAAAATAATTGTTACTTAGGATCTGATGCAGCACAAAAAACCCACAAAAGATAAAGAACAATAATAATAAAACACAATAAATATAAATACGTGTGTGTGTGTGTGTGTGTGTGTGTGTGGTATACGACAGGTTCACATGATTGAAGTGTCCTGCAATTATGAATAGACTGTCCGGATTGTTTGTTTCCTACAGAGCTCATGATATTGTAAAGCTCACCCAGTGCATCCTTGTCGTTTGCACTTGGTGGGGGGTTAGACATCCGTGGTGAACATAACAGGACACTCCGAGCTGGTAATGTGACTGGCATTTAATTGTAAAATATTTAATTGTCCCAGAACAGTGAGATGAGTTTGTCCACAGACCTCTGTTAATGAATACAGATTCCACCTCCTTTGAATTTCCCCAACAGGGAGTTCCTGACTGTGCAGAACAGAACCATCCCGTCAAATTGAAATGTTAGTCGAGCATGTTGTTGTTCAACAATTAAATAATCTTTAATTATTTAATTGATCTTGAATCTTCTTTGGAGTTTAAAAGAATGAGAGGTGATCTCACGGAAATATATAAACTCTTAGTGTTAGACAGTGTAGATTGATTGTTTATCAGGTCACAATGTCAAAACAAGGGGCTGGTCATTGAGGAGAGAAGTAATTATTTTGCCAGAAGGTAGTAATTTCTGGAACTCTTTGCCTAAGATGGCAGTGGACATTCAGTATGTGAGATATTAACAGATTGCTGCATATGAAGGAAATCAAAGTACATACAACAGGTTTAGAGCTGCTGTGATGTTAATAAATGAAGGAACGAGTAAAAGGAGCTGAATGTCCTTCTCTGGCTGCTACCTGCCCTCCTTTTCTTGAAAGAGCAACCTAGTATTATTCAAAAGGAATACACAAGCTGAACCAAACCCAAAACCAGCAATTCCAGTCTTCACAGCTCATTAACTTTGATTTATTCCCTCTTTTCAAGATGAATTTTGTAATCTCAAGGGCATTGAATGTCACTGATTTGGGATTTATCTATCAGTGTGCTAGAATCCTAAGAATTGTTTGCATCATTAACTCTGGAACACACATCAAGTCATAAACTGGATCTTTCTCAGGTTGGCAGACTGAGACTGGTTTGGTGTCATACACACTGGTGCTTGATCCCAGCTATTCATAACTTCCATCAATAATCTAACTAAGAAGTAAGGAGCTAGTGAGAGGTGAGATTGTATCTGAAGCGTTCTGTTCAGTTTTGGAATTCTTTACCCATAAAAAGGATATACTTGCCATAGAGAGAGTGCTGAAAGTACTGGGAACAGCAGGTTTTCCTACGAGAAGTAATTGTGCAGACTCGGGGTACCAAGATGAGACGACATCAGTTTAAAATGAGAGGGGAAAGATTTAAAAGAAACGAGGGGCAGTTTTTTTTTTTAACATAAAGGGTGGTATCTATATGGAATCAGCTACCAGAATATGTTGAAGCAGGTGCTGTACAATAATTTTTTTTTGGATAAATTGGACAAGTATATGGATTGGAATGATTCTGAAAGTTATGGACCAAACACTAGCAAATGGGACTAGCTTGCATGGGCCATCTTGGTTAGCATGGACTAGTTGGGCCAAAGAGCCTGTTTCCATGCTGTACAGCCATATGACTCTATGACCAGTCCTACATTATCAGGCTTGGAAGAATAAGAAACTCAATGAAATTCAAAGTTTACACAACTTGAAAGGAGACATTTTTTTTCCCCCTGGATGAGGGATTGAGAAGCTGTGGTCACAGTCTCCAAACAAGGGATAGGCCATTTAGGATCGTAATGAGGAGAAACATCTCCAGGAATTCAACACTTGAAAGAGCTGTGGAGGCTTGGTCATTGAGTTCATTCATATCAGAGATTCCACAAGATGGTGCAGGAAAATAGTGTTGAAGTGGATCAACCACAATCTTGATGAATGGCAGTGAAGTTTTGAAGGACTAAATAGCCTTCACCTGCTCCTTGGTCTTATATTCTAAAGTAGATAAATTCTGGCATAGAATAGTTCAGAGTACTCGCCAAAAGAGAAAGCACACACTAAGTTAAAACAAGTTCCATTAACTTAAAATTTTTAATGTCGACCTGCTATGAATAGGTTGACTAAATGTGTTTAGATGTCCCGAGGTGTACTATTATAAATTCAAAGTACAGTTCTATCATTAAGAGGTGGGAAGTTCAGAAAATATACTGTAGATGATCATCTGGAATCACAAATAACAACTTAAGTCAAATGTTTTTCAAAAATAAACACTTACTGCTACAGCCATGCAGGCTGGGTGCCACGAGAAATGACCTGGAAAAGACCAAATTTTCAGCTGATGAACATTCTGAGGAACGTATTGAGCACAACTAAGAATAATATTTTTACAGTACTGTTGAAAAGTCTTAAGCACATATATATAGCTAGGGTGTCGAAGACTTTTGCACAGTTCTGTATTTGTCAACGGGGAGCAGACAGCAGGTTTATAAATCTGGCAAGAGCAAAGGATGTTGAGGATGGAGACTGTGGGAGGTGTTAGGGAAGGAGTGCCTGGGGCAAGGGATGGCACAAGGTCATTTAATTCCATACAATTGGTTTATTGATCATTACAGAAGGGCTCTCTGGTTCTTCCCCTCCCCTCTCCCTTCCCCTTTTCCCAACTATGATTCCCTTCTCCCTGCTCCCTTCCCACTCTCAGCCAATAGACCCATATCAGGATCAGGTTTATCATCACTCAAGTATATCATGAAATTTTTATTTTTACAGCAGTACAGTGTAAAACATAAAATTACTACAGTACTGTGCAAAAGTGTTAGTCACCATAGCACTATTTATATTAAGCACCTAACCCTCTCTGGGCCATTAGTACTGTCATTGTCAGTGTAAAGACATACTGATCTTTCAGTTCTGAAACACCACACTGAAGACAGCACAGGTTTTCAGGTACTAGAAAACACAGGCCACGTGCTCTTGCATGGGCCCTAGCAATGTCCAACTTTTTGCTTGTTACTGTCCTTGTTCCAAACCTGTTCTGATGGCCCTTCCAACTCTTTCTTCATAATATCAAAGACTGCGATGGTTCTCTTACTTTTCTGGACCTGTCTCCATCTCAGGACAAACAAGCCATGGACATCCACTATAAATATATGAACTGCCATAGCTACCACCTATATCCCTGCTCAAACCTATCTCCTACAAGCGCACCATCCTCTTTTCTGTGCTGCATACTCTGGAGATGGGGCTTTCTGCTCTAGGACTTCTGCAATAACCTGGGAACATGACTCCCCCTCTGCTGTAGTTGATGAAATGATCAACAAATTTCCTCCATTTCTCAACCATCTGCTCTCAGACCCCAATCCCTTGCCCAGATGAAGAGTTCCTCTGGTCCTTGCCTTGCACCCCACCAGCCTCCACATCCAGTATATCACCCTTTGCCATTTCTACACATCTTCCCTCCTCACCACCTTTCTATGTTCCATTCTCTGGACGACTTCTAAGACTACTCATCCCTCTCCATGCCCTTGCAATTTTGCCTGCAACCATACAAGGCACAACAATTGCCCCTTCAACTCCTCCCTCACCACCATCCAGAGACCTGAACAGGCATTGATTCACAAGATTGTCCTCGAAACTGGCCTACTGCATTCGATGTTTGCAACGTGGCCTCCACAACAGCCATCTTGAGCTTCCAGTTGCATGTCACTTCAACTCACAGTGGTGTAGCAGACAGCACAATCACTTTACAGCACCAGTGATCACTGACTGGGATGCAATTCCCACCACTCTGTAAGGAGTTTTTTTTTACATTCTCCCCATGACGGTGTGGGTTCTTCCAGATGCTGCAGTTTGCTCCTACATTCCAAAGTAGTACATTTAAGGTTAGTAAGCAGCAGGCATGCAACATTGGCACCAGAAGCGTGGCAACACTTGCAGGCTGCTCCCAGAACAATCCTTGTTAACTTGATTTAACACATTTTACTGTATGTTTCAATGTTTCCAAGTACATGTGACAAATAAAACTTTTTCGCTTCTTCTCATTTATACACCAACCTGCCTTTCCGCAGCCTTCTCTTCAGCCATTCTGAAGCTAAGCATGTAACAAGAACACCATCTCATTATGTTTGGAAAGCTTACAACCCAATGATATAAACACTGAATTTTCCAATTTCATGAGACCTCTATGGTCCTTTCCGACTTTCACCAGTCTGTCCAGATTCTCTCCCTTTTACCTTTTCCATACCCTCCCCCTCCCCAGTCTGATTCTACATATCACCTACCAGCTTCTGTCCCACCACCCCTACTGCACTCTTTTATATTAACCATCTTTCCTCTCCCCTCCCACTGGTGATGCAGGGATTTCACCCAAAACATCAGCACATATCTTTCTGCCTCCACAGGTGCTGGGTTTTCCATATTGATAAATATTAAATATTGATCAATTTTCAAGCATCTGTAGTGCCTTGTTTCTCCCACCCTTTTACATTCTTTGAAGTTCTGGGTTGCCTGAGCCCAGCTTTATAAATGGGCAATTACATGTACACTCCCTTTCTTTTGAGTTAAGCAGAAAGCGGAAGTGTCACATTGCTTAATAAACAAGTTCCTATGATTTCGAAATGTTACAAGCTATACCAGACTCATGCTAGGATAAGGCACTACACTGTTTAGGCACAATCTCTTCAATCTTCTTGCATTGAGGAGGTGGGAGGAGAAAGAGGTGGTGGCAAAGGCAAAGGCAAAGGCGAGGCATGGTGGAGGCAAGAATGAGGGAAGTCCCCATGTCTGATCAATTTAAATGCCAGGCCGAATTTGAAAGATCAGGCACGGACCGAATCGTGGTGGCATGGTTCAGGCCCCAGTGCTGTCAGAGAGCAAGGAACAACCCGATGTGTGGCCAATTTAAGTGCCGGCCGGGCCAGATTGAGAAGTTCAGGGTGTCAGGACCGGAGGACAGGAATGGGCCAGTTCTACACGGTTCTGATCGATGCTCTACAATGTTTACTCAGCTCTGTGCTGCACTGGGGCTGTGGCCTGCTCCAGCTGCAGTGATGCCTGGCTTCGTGCCTTTCGCACAACTTCAGTTGGCTTACTTTTATTGCTCGCATGATTTTATTTTTCTGTCTGCACACTGGGTGTATGACGGTCTTTTTTAATGGGTTCTTTTGGGGTTTCTTTGTTTTGTGGCTGCCTGCAAGGAGAGGAATCTCAAGGTTGTATAATGTATACATACTTTGACAATAAGTGCACTTTGAGCTCTTCTGCTTTAAAGTACAGAGCACAAAGGGAAAAGGAAGATTTGAATTGTTAACATGCTATATTAAGAGCTTTTTTTTTTAAAAGCAATCTTAAACACCTTTCACCTACCTTTTGGGTGCAGGGTGTTTCAAGTGGAGAGGAGTGTGGCTTGCACCTGAACTATCAGAAGGGGTACACATGGAGAGATCGATGAGTACCAACATAACCAAAAGAGTATGAGATATGGGTGGTGGGAACAGTTATACAAGTACATCAGAATGATGAAAGTCCTGTCAATATATTTCCAAGTTATGTGTGTAAGAGTCAACTTTCAGCTGGTGGTGTCTGCACGCAATGCTATCCTTCTTGTGAGTAGAGATTACAAGAATGCTAAAAATGGACCATCTGCCTTCTCTGCTATTCAATATTATTTCTGATCTGTCCCAGACTTTAACTCCTCTTCTACACTAGCTCCATACAGGCTCTAATTCCAGTGACATAGTCACCATGGGTTTGAGAATTCTAGAGCCACAGTTCCCAAGGAGACATGGATTGTGTAGCAGGAGAGTGTTCGAAAGAAGTGAACAGGGGCAATCAGCACACTCTGTTCACCACAGATCCCAAGGAGATGTGGATTGCACATAACTAGCCACTTGGCAAGTTAGGTTTAAGAGGAGCAGCCATTGTGGGAGTGGGCCAGTGTTACAAGTACGGAGTTCAGGCTTTGGCTCTAGAGGCTTCAGTGAGAAAGGCAGTAGGTAGATTTTTGCATTTAATTTTTCTTCCTTTCTTATGGCACACAGTTAGAGCAGTGGGGTGCTAGGCAGGAGAGTGGATTGCTCCTCAGGGGATGTGGGAAGGTAGGGAGAACGCCAATGTCCCTGACGACTACACCTGCAAGAAGTGCATCCAGCTATGTCTTCTTTCAGACTGTGTTAAGGAATTGGAGCTAGAACCGAGTAAATTCTGGATCATTTGGGAGACTGAGGGGGTTGATCGACAGGAGGTAGTTACAGCCAAGGTGCAGGACACAGGTAAGTAGGTGACCATCAGGAGGGAGAAAGGGGATATGCAGCCTGTGTAGATTATCTCTGTAGCCATTCTCCTCAACAACAGGTACATTGCTTTGGATACTGTGGGTGGGAAGAGGGGGGCTAAGCTTGCAGAAGAAAGCCAGGTCTCTGGCACTGATTGTGACTCAGAAGGGAAAGGGGAATAAGAGGCAAGCTGCAGTGATTAGGGATCCCTTGGTTAGAGGATCAGACAGGAGATTCTGTGGATGAGAACGAGATTTCTGGATGCTATGTTGCCTCCCAGGTGCCAGATTCAGGGGCATCTTGGATTCAGTCCACAGTATTTTTAAGTAGAAGGGTGAGCAGCCAAATGTCGTGCCCAAGTCAGTACTAATGACATAGGTAGGAGGGTTGACAAGGTCCTACAAAATGAGTTCAGGAAGTTAGGCGTTAAGTTAAAGGACAGGACCTCCAGAGTTGTGATATCAGGATTGCTACCCATGCCACATGCTAGTGAGGCTAGAAATAAGATCATACAGTTTAACATGTGGCTAAGGAGATGGTGCTAGAGGGAGGGCTTCAGGTTTTTGGATCATTGGGCTGTTTTACTGGGAAGGTGGGACCTGTAAAGAGGGACAGTTTGCACCTGAACTGGAGGAGGGGGGGAAATATCCTTGCAGGAAAGTTTGCTAGTGCTGCATGACATGAGGGGGTTTAAACTAGAGTTGCAGGGGGATGGGAAACAGAATGCCAGAGCAGATAGCAGAGAGGTTATGGGGAAAGATATTGTTAAAACTACATACTAAGTCAGGAATCAAAAGGTTGAGCATGGTGGGACTAATGTTCTTATATATTTCAATGCAAGGAGTATTGTAGGAAAGGTGGATAGGCTTAAGGCATACAGCAGCACATGGAATTATGAGGCTATTGTACCTGGTTGTAGGAGAGGCAGGACTCAATGTTGAGGGTTCCATTGTTTTACACATGATAGGGCAAGAGGGCTTAAAGGGGGGTGAGGTGGGATTACTAGTCAGGAAAAATGTCACGCCAGTGCTCAGACAGAACAGACTGGAGAGCTTATCTACTGAGACTATATGAATGGAATTGAAGAATAAAAAAAGGTATGACCATGTTAAAGGGATTATAAATTTCCATATATTGACTGGCCTCCCATACTGTAAAAGGGCTGCATTGGAAAGAATATGTCAAATGTGTTCAGGAAAATTTCCTTAATCGGTACAGAAGTTTGTGTAGGGGAGCATCTAGTGATCATAATACCATTAGTTTCAAGATAATTATGAAGGAAGATAGGTCAGGTCCTCGGGTTGAGATTGCAAATTGGAGAAACGTCAATTTTGATGGTGTCAGGAAGGATCTGGCAAGTATGGATTGGGACACATTCTTTTTTGCAAAGGTGTACTTGGTAAGTGGGAGGCCTTCAAACATGAAATTTGGAGATTACAGAGTTTGCACGCTCCAGTCAAAATAAAAAGCAAGGATAACAGGTTTAGGGAGCCTTGGGTTTTGAGAGATATTGAGGCCCTGGTTAAGAAAAAGTAGGAGGTGCATAACAGGTATAGACAGGAAAGAGCAAATGAGGTACTGGAGAAGTATGAAAAAACGCAAGAGAACACTTAAAAAGGAAATCCAGAGTGCTAAACGAAGGCATGAGGTTTTCAAGATTCAGAGATTCGAAAAACTTTATTGTCATTCTAACCATACAGCTCTGCAGGGCAGAATGAGACAGCATTTCTCAGGGGCAGTGCAATCATAACATAACAAACGCAGTACTAAATAATAAACATAACAATAAATAGTAAAACACAACAGCCACATGTCAGTTAAAATCAGTTATAAGTGTTCAAAGCAGAGTCAGGTGGAGTAGCTATTTAGCAGTCTGACTGCCTGTGGGAGGAAGCTGTTTAGAAGCCTTGTGGTTTTAGTTTTAATGCTCCTGTAACGTTTGCCTGATGGCAGAAGAACAAACAGTTCATGGAGAGGGTGTGAGGGGTCTTTAATGATGTACCATGTCTTCTGGTGGCATCGACTCTGAAAGAGGTCTTGGACAGAAGGTAGGGAGACCCCAATAACCTTCTCTGCTCCCCTAACCACCCTCTGCAAGGCTTTTTTGTTGACAGCACTGCAGCTGGAGTACCAGGCTGCGATGCAAAAGGTCAGCACACTCTCAACCACGCCTCTGTAGAATATAGTTAAGATGTTAGTGGGGAGTGATGCTTGTTTAAGCTTCCTCAGAAAGTGCAATCTCTGCTGGGCCCGTTTCACAATCCCAGTGGTGTTCCTGGACCAGGTGAGATTGTTCGAGATCTGCACCCCAAGGAACTTGATGTTTTCCACTCTCTCCACTGTGGAGCCGCTGATGCTGAGGGGTGTGTGCTCAGGCTGAAACCGTCTGAAATCGACCATCGTCTCCTTGGTTTTGGTTTTGGTGATCTCTTTGGTTGCTCTAGCCCAAAGGCTTCTACAGATATATTAAGAGCAAAATGATAGCAAGGGACAAAATTGGTCCTCTGGAAGATCACAGTGGTCATTTATACATGGAGCCAAGAGATGGGGGAAATCTTAAATGGATTTTTTCCATCTGTATTTACTCAAGAGATGGACAGAGAGTCTGTAGAAGTGAAGTGAAACAGCAGTGAGGTTACGTACGCTATACAGATTACAGAGGTGGTCTTTGCTGTCTTGAGGCAACTTAGGGTGGATAAATCCCCAAGGTCTGACAAGGTGTTGCCTTGGACACTGTGGGAGGCAAGTGCAGAAATTGCAGAGGCCCTAGCAGAGATATTTAATACATCCTCAGAGGATTGGAAGTTAGCTAATGTTGTTTCATTGTTTAAGAAAGGCTCTAAAATAAGCCAGCAAATTGTAAGCTGGTAAACCTGACCTTATCAGTAGGGAAGTTATTGGAAGGTATTCAAAGGAAATGGACATACAGGTATTTGGATAGACAGGAACCAATCAGAGATAGTCAATATATAGACTGGTGCACTGTACTGCTGCCACAAAGAAACCACATTTCGTGACATATGTGAGTGATGATAAACCTGATTCTGATATGGTTCTTCTATTGTGGATTGAGAGTGGGAAGGGGGCAGGGAGAGAGTAATGGTTGGGAAAATGGGAAGGGAGAGGGAAGCACCAGGGAGACATTCTGTAATATTCAATACACCAACTGTTTGGAACCAAATGATGTGGCCTCATGTGTCTGCACCTGCGCCAACCACTGTCCCGGCACTCCTTCTCTGTCACCTGTGCCACACACCTCACCGGCACTCCACCCTGCCATTCCAAACATCCTTTGCTCCTGCCAGATTTACAAAGTTGCTCTCCCCTCCACATTGACAATACAGTATTGTATAAAGGTCTTAGGCACCCTAGTCATATATGCCCAAGATATTTGCACAATACTGTAAAAGGACTTTTGCAAGGCCTTGAACATGGTCCCACATGGGAGGTTGGTCAAGGTTTAGTCACTTGGCATTCAAGATGAGGTAGTAAACTGAATTAGGCATTGGCTTCACGGAGAAGCCAGAGAGTGGTCATAGAGAGTTGCTCCTCTGACTGGAGGCCTGTGACTATTGGTGTGCTGCAGGGATCGGTGCTGGATCTGTTGCTGTTTGTCATCTGTATCAACGTTTTGGATAATAATGTGGTAAACTGGATCAGCAAGTATGCAGATAATACCAAGATTGGGGGTGTACTGGACTGTGAGGAAGACTATCAAAACTTGCAGTGGGATCTGGGCGAACTGAAAAAAGTGGAAGATGGAATTTAATGCAGACAAATGTGAGGTATTGCACACTGAGGAGTGCAGTAGAACAGAGAGATCTAGGAATACAGTTCCATAATTCCTTGAAAGAGCTGTCAAAGTTTGATAGGATTGTAAAGAAAACTTATGGTGCAATGGCCTTCATAAATCAAACAAGAGTTGGGATGTTATGTTGAAGTTATTTAAAACTTTGGTGAGGCCTAATTTGGAGTAATGTGTGCAGTTCTGGTCACCTACCTACAGGAAAGATGCCAATAAGCTTGAAAGAGTTCAGAGAAAATTTACAAGGATGCTACCAGGACTTGAAGATCTGAGTTATAGGGAAAGGTTGAATCAATTAGGACTTTATTCCCTAGAATATAGGAGAATGAAGGGAGAGTTGATCGAGATATACAAAATTATGAGGGGTATACACTGGATAAATGCAAGCAGGGTTTTTCCACTGAGGTTGGGTGAAACTGGAACTAGAGGTCATGGACTAAGAGTGAAAGGTGAAATGTTTAAGGAAAACATGACGAGAAATCACTTCACGCAGAGGGTGGTAAGTGTGGAATGAGCTGTCAGCAGAAATGGTGGATGGGGTGGTTGATTTCAACACTTAAGAAAAATTTGGATAGGTATATAGACGAGAGGGGTAAGGAGTGTTATGGTCCTGGTGCAGGTCAATGGGAACAAGGCATAAATTATATTTTGGCATGGACTAGATGGGCCAAAGGGCCTGTTTCTGAACTGTAGTGTTCTATGACTATGACTCGAGATTCAACTCCTTCTGAAAGAGGTCTCTAGTTTGGGAGGTTTGTCGTGAGTAACTACAGTGTATTTTCATACACTCCAAAGCCACTACATCCCAGTGGTGGAAGGAGTAACCATTTATGTGGGGTATCAATCTAGCTACCCGCTCTTTCTCTGGCCAACATTACATTTCTTGAGAGTTGACGAACGTCACTCACTCAAACAAGTTATTAGAAGTTCTATTACTCCTGGCTTCTGGGTTGTAGATAGCAAAGAGGCTTTGACATGCCAACAAGTGATTTACTTACCACAGGATAACCGGCCTCTCACCTGCTACTGGCACTTCCACTTCCACCACCCATTCCCACCTGGCCTTCCTCTCACATTAGAGCACAGAACGGTACAGCATAGAACAGGCCCTTCAGTACAAAATGTTGTACTAATCTAATTAAATAACTAAACTCTTTCTGTGCTGTACTGTTCTATGATTCTAAACACCTATCTAAATTAGTCCTCTGCCCTCACAACGTCTATACCCTTTTATTTCCTACCTATCTACGTGACTGAGAGCCTCTTGAACGTCTCTACTGTATCTGTCGCCTCTACCATCCTTGGCAATGCCACTCTCCGTGTAAAAAAAGACGTTTCCCGCATGGCTCATTTGAACTTACCCCCTCTCACCTCAAATACATGCACAAAAGTATAAGACATTTCAACCCTGGGAAGGAGACGCTGGCTAGCCATCTCATAATCATATACTGTACACTTGTCAGATCTCGCTTCAGCTTCTGGCTCTCCAGAGAAAACAGTTTAACTTTATCCAACCTTTCCTCTAATCTAGGCAGCATTCTGCACGAATCACCACACACACACACACAGCCCAGTTCCCTCAAAAGCGCCACTTTGATTACCACTCCCCACTAGTCACTGTACCCCTTCTTCTCCCACATTCCCCTTCGCCCAGCCCTACTTCACTATTTCCCCCTCGCACTCACTGGTTCCCAGGCGGCTCAGCACTCCCACGTAGATGCTCAGCCCCAGCGCACTCAGGTGGGCCGCCGCTCCCGCCGTCCTCCTCAGACACAGGTAGAGACCGCAGCGCCGCGCTCCAGGGCCATGCCCCACTTGGTTGACTCTGATGCCCAGGGGCTCGGGTAGCCACTGAAAGCTCCGCATCCCAGCGCCCCGAACCCGGTCCGAGCTCAGCCCTTGTTTACGTCACTTCCAGGTGACCTACCATACCGGAAGTAGGTGTAAACGCCAAGCGATTGACAGTTGAGGTTCAGGTATCTGCACTCGAACCACTGCTATTTAACTCAGCCCCTTTCGCTTAATACAACCTCTTGATGTTCTCCACAATAACATCTTTCTCAACTAGGGTTGCATTTACAAAAGTTGCTTTTTTATGTATTATTATATTTCTGAAATAAAGAACATTTTCACCAAATTGACAGAACAAAAGAGAATTTAAGTATTAGACTGCAGCATCAAGTGTTGGGAGAATTGCTATTGGGCTTCTGGTAGATGAAGTTAGTGTTTGTCAACATGCACACGAGTGAACAGACTTGTTCATTTCACAAATGAGATTGCTGAAAAGTCTGATTTTCCAATGCAAGGATGTGCAAAGGATGATGTGTGCCAAAGGTTCCCCAGTACAGAGAGATAGACAGAGGAGCGTGCGGTGGGGTGGGGTGAAATGTACGTATGAAGTTTGTGTTCCCTCCAGCTGAAGTGCCTAGGACCAGGAGTCCCTGTTTCAAAATAATCAACTCAAACCCATCAGTCATTCAATTAATCTGTAACTTATCAATAAGTACCTGCCTTGACTCTATAAACTTTAAAACCACAGGTGTCTGTACTTCAAAACTAATAGGTGCTTAGTGCAAGAATCGTATCCACCATCATTCTGGTATTAAGTATTTTACTCAATATATTAGTATTAGACAGGACACTTAGAAAATTCTAATAAAACTTTATTAAAAAAAATATCCAAATTGCTCACCAAACAGATAAACAAAAAAAACTTTATTCAAAACATCTGTTTGGGTATTATAAATTATACATTTATTTGTTTATAAACCAAAAACACTGAGGTCTAAAGTCAATGTAAAAAAAACCATAAATATTGGTCATACAGCAATCATTCAAAACAAACTCCCCAACATAAGTACAGGAAGCAACTTCGACTGGCCTCAAGCCAATGATGAATGGAATGTGAAGTCAGCAGGTTGGTGACTCCCAAGAATGGAGGGATCGGTAGAGTGGGGATTTGCGGTTAGGAGTGGATTGGAGCCTGGAGAAAGAGCTAGGTCAGTTTGCTAGCCCTTAGCATGCCTTCATTTTCTGCTGATGATTATTGCGACCTTTACTGCTGTAGATGAGGAGAATATTGAGCTTAGTAATGATGCCATCTGCGGTTGAACAGCCTACTGTACATTAATTATCTATGCTCACTCATTGTGACTCCTAACTTCATACTATACCCAACTAGGAGTCAAAGTCTTCATAATCTCTAAGCCAATCCTGATTAGCAAAACAAAATGCCGGAATCTATTCTGCTCACTGTGACTGCGCTCCATGTCAGTCATTAAACTGCAGCCTCATGAGGGCTGTTTACAAACAATTTAACTCATTTGGAAAAGCAAGGTTCGTGGGCACTTGCTTTTCAAGTGCCCCTAAAAGGACGACCTTTTCATTTTGAAGTGAAATTTAAAGTACATCATTTGAAAAATTTAAGCAGCATCAATTATTTTTTTAAAAGTTTCTTTTGAAAACTATCACGCTTATGGCAACATAACAATTTTAATTCCCATCTTAATCAATTTAATCTTCTTCATCTTGCGGGCTTTCTTTCCTCAATGCCTTCAGTCCTTTATTGAGGATACTAATGGCTTCCTGATGCTTTGTCTATCAGAAAGCAGTGGATTAATAGCCAAGGTTTGCTACTTTTCTATTCCTTGTCCCCGATCCTATTCCATACAGGTAGGAGAAGAAGCCTGCCTAGAACATTAGCAGGCTAGTCAACTGCAGGCGTCATCACACCAGAGCTTGATCTTATTTTCAATAAGCACCCATACAGTGATAGTAAAAACAGCATTTACTTTTCTAAACCAGCAACACTGAGTGAAGAGTGCCACTTTGAAAGGTCTCCCTGATCAGATTCAACAAATTTCAGTACTGATTGGAAATAGTATCTAAGATTTGATCATTCTATATGGTTGACTTTTCAATGAATAGTGTCTTGACACCATTTGAACAGCGTTTTATCTATCTCAACGCATAGTACAGAGATGGAGCATTCAATGATGGGCTGTCGAAAAGCAAAATGGCAAATGCTGAGATTCTGAAATAAAAACAGTAGTGGTGGAAACACATAGCAGGTCTGAAAGCATGTGCAGAGAAACAGACAGAATTAATGTTTCAGACAGATGACCTTTCGTTGGAAAGGTTACCAACCTGACATCTGCACCTCTAACTGTCTAACATGCTGCATCTTTCCAACATTCTCTGTTTCTATCAATGGAATACTACTATCTGAATTATAAAACTAGCAACCTCTAATAATACACAGCGAGGACACGTATTAAATATTTTCTAGCAAAACAATACCAACCACAAAAATAGCTATTTAAAAAAAAAACTGTCAGCTTACAGGCCTGGGCAGCAGCTCGTATTTGAGGTAAGTATTCAATTCCATATCTTTTAGCTTAAAATAACCTTTGCTGATACAAATTAAAGTTTAAAATGGTTTAATTCAGTTATTTTCCTCTCAGCTGAGAGAATGTGCAGTCCAAACACTGATATTAATGAAGGAATCACAGAGAGAGAGAGAAGGAAAAGAAAGAGATGAATGTTTTTTACAAATCATCCATTATGGAATTAAGGATTGATTTTGAGGTATTGCAAAGCCAAGGGACTAACAGACCTATAAAAATGTCGATGTATTCAACACAGTGGGCATAAGGAAGTCTCTGAGCAAGACTTAGAAGTAAATGTAATAATCACAGATGTCCAGTAATTAATTCAGGAGAAATACAATTGCCAGAGAGTGGCAACAATGTAGTAACAGCTACAAAAAAAATTATATAACAGATTTCACATGAAGCAGCTGATGCAAAAAAAATCCAAGCAATTAAGAGGAAGCAAGTTAATGACAGAGAGGAATTGTTCTGGGGTTAGATGAAGAGGAGTGCAAGGGGTGGGGGGAGGAGACAGACACTCTGTTTATATTCCACCTTGGACCTACTAGGCAAACTACTCCTTACTGTTCTCTAAACTATTTAAATATTACTTACTGATAAAAGGACAAGATGAATAAACATCAGGATGAGTAAATACTGGTGTTTTCTTTCCTTCCACCTCCCCCCAGTGGTTGGTCATTCAGCGATGACAAGGGCACAGGCTTAAGACAATAAGGAAAATAATTGCCGTAAACCCTGATCACTCACACTCTTTCCTATCTTTAGTCTTCCTACAGTTCATTGCTTTGTTAAACTTTACATCTGGTTACTGTAGTCAATAAATCTCTTTTTTTTCATTATTTCTTATGAATTGCATCTCAAATTTCATATTGGAAACATTTTAACTGGGAACATGAAGGTAGAAACTCCACATGTTGGATTACGACCCATACTCACTCTATTCCTATAACTTGGACCCAGTATCATCTTAATATCAGTACGAATGAGTTCAGGATGTGCTAAGTTAGATCAAATTGGGCTACACAGAGCTTCAACTAAGTCTTTCCAATCCAGACACCAATTTAATTCCACGCTCAACCTCCTTAAAAAACATTAAAAACTGGATAAAGCAAAATCAGATTCAGATTATAATGGCTTGATCTGTACAGTAAATTACATGACTACTGACATTGCAATGGTTTGCATTTAAACAGTGTGCTACCCTTCAACTGTTGCCAAGGTATCTAATTACCTCAATGGGTATGCATCTGGCATTGGTAACATTAGGTCACTATACCTGTATATATGTATTTATCTTTATATATAGATATATATTTGACCATTTCAAACTGTAAAATATTATAGACAATGTGTCATTACTAGATCAAATACAAAAAATATTTGCATAATTCAGTACATAACCATTACAAACTTTTCAGACATTTACACACCTTGGCATTTTGGTCTTCATGCCTGACATTCTTGCTCAGTACTTCACATTATTGTGTGCTGTTCAGTCTTTCATTTGAATCAGCATTATAGAGGTCAATTTTAGCACTTCACTGAACTGGCCACTCAACGGAGATGGGCCACAGGTATTCAAGACCAGAGGCTAAGCTAGTTCAGGGAGTTAGTTACAAATTCTTGTTTATTCCTGGCTCTTGGGTTCCACTTCCACTCACACTCAGAATCGTAATGGTGGCTCGTCTGCACCTAACTTTCAGGGCAATGCATATAATCAGCCTGATAAGCGATAATTATCATTAAATTGGTAACCTCAGCAGAGCAATCAAAACTGCTGTACTGATATCGGAAGCAGAATGGAAGGAATTCTCATCTAAGGGCAAGAGGAGGCTTTGTTCAAAGTCTGATGAAGTAATTGGTCTTTATGAAGACTTTTTAGGATGGAGGGGGACATGGATATGGGAAAATTGTTATACAGAATGATTTAGAACAGGTTCCACATAAAGGACTGGAGACTTTGCCAGTAACAGTACCATGAAGGCTGACACAACCAAGACCTGAATCAAAGAACCAAAGTTTATGAACTGATGTCAGGTTTGAGAAAATCAATGAGGTAACAAGGGACAACCCAGAACCCTATGGTAAGGATTTCTTTTTAAAACAGGTCCAGAATTTGAACTATAGGCTAAAAAAATGAGGATTCAGTTGGAAATGACAAGGATAGAGAGGGTGACTGAGCAAAACATAATGCAATGTTCAAATAAAGTGAGTTGGGAATCTCAGTTTATGAACAGGTCACACTGGGCATGCCTGATGATGACAATTGGGTGTCAGATACTAGAAGTATTCCGTTTCCCAGCACTAAAGGTCCATTACCATTAAAGCTGGCAAAATTCTATAATGAGGGTAATTTTACTTGTTGGGTCACTGGCTATGGAAAATGGATGTAAAAAGGGGAATGATTAGATTCTCCCTTCTATATCTCCCTTAAAAGAATCAGCACAGGCACAATAGCCTCATCTAGGCTGTTACAAAATGTCACCTTTATCATGGGTGATTTAGATGAAATTGATTTCCTCTGAGTATCTTCACTGAGCATTTTATCAATACATTTTAGCTGAAAACAACTACTGGACTAATCTCAGTTCAAGTGATTGGGCTCAGGTTTCCACATTGTAGTCGCTCACTCACTGATTAGGAGGACATCAGGCAGTTATTTCTTTTCCTTGTTAATTGAGAATTTAACATTGTCCCTGGGAAGACGGGATGAATCATTATTTGGAGACACTCTGCAACTCAAGCTATCCCTTCATTACATATTGCTATATTTTCCCTCAAAAGTTACACATAATTTGAAATCATACTTCAAAACTTAAAAGTAGCAAGCAAAAAAAGTTGCAGAGAAAGAAACATCATTCATATAAGGGTACTGATAAATTGGGTTGGATTAAAATTTAAACATAAAATAATGAAATTTGAAAATGCTGTTTGTAACAGAAATTTCAAGCACAACTGAGCGAAAAGAAAATTCAATTCATCTTCAGGTGGGCAAAAGAATGGTTCAACTTGAGAATTGTATAGAATTTGGCAGAAGATAGTTAAATCATTTTAACCTTGCTTGAAGAATGTTCTCAGGGTCACTATCATTAAAATATTCTTTAGCAACATAAGAAAGAAGGGACATCTGTAGTTGCTGGTGGACAGGCCTAATGTGTGGAAGCAGAAGTGAAGAGAGAGAGCGATGTAAATAATTAGAGAAAAATGCTAGAACACATGCAGTTTCCATGGCAACATGGGTTTCTTCCAGGTGCTCCTGTTTCTTCCTACAACCCATAGATGTACCGGCAGGTTAATTTGCTATCATAGAGACAACACTTTTTAGGTATGGGGAGGAAAGGCTATCTTAGCAGAAGGTAGAATTCGGAGGATGGATAAGTACAAGTTATGAATCAAAGTGAGTTGATGAGTAGATGTGAAGGAGCGCAATTACAGAGAGGAGGAATGAGATTAATAGGATTACTCTCCGGGATGTAGCATGCACCAGATAGACTGAATGACCTTTTGCATTGTTATAAGATACAGTGGAGTGAACAAAGCTGAAGCAAGAACAGAGGAAAGGAGAGAGAAGGGGACAGAAATCTAATAACACCAAACAATAATTAAATACCTGGGATTAACTTCAACGGTTAGATTACTGGGCAAGAGAAGCTCAGACCAAGATAATATTCGCCAGTAGGCCTAAAGAACATGAAATAGTGGTCGCCCTACTATCAATAAATCAAATCATTTCTTCTTTTCAATGTTCTCTTTCAATCCATTAAAGTTTCACGTATATGAGCCAGCTTCCTAGATATGTCTCAATGAAGAAGATGCAACAGCATTATGATGCAAGTAGGTCAGGGTCAAAGGCCATGTAAATATCAGTCATTTTGCCTGCAGTCCTTAAGGAGATATAATACTTTTCTTTCCATTTATATCTACGATTGGAACTGCTCAGACTTATCTGAACAGATATTTGGCATATATAAACTTCGGGCTGTCAGCGACAGTCATCATCCCCTTCTCTTAACCTCTCTCAGACTGTTCTTAGTGGCTGCTGGGTGGCCTCTACTAAGACAGGAAGAGTAGTGTGGCGGTGGATCTAACTGCCCTGGATGGAGGGGAAGGGAATGCAAGAGTTTTAATTGTGAAAAATTAAGGTCATACAAGAGGAACATTTCCTTGAGGAGTGTATCTGATGGGTGTCCAGCACCCATGGGCCCCAGTTCACCATGAATCAAACCCTTTGTAAGAAGATAGAGGCAGGAAAACACAAGTTTACAAATGCACGATGCCGAAAAAGAGACATCTGCACCCCACTGCCTGCAGGGAGCATGGATTAAGTATATGGCAGAATGTCCTTTATCATTCTCCAATACATTGTGGGCAAGAAGCACAGGTTGAATACCTCATGGCCAATTTTGCATATGTTTTGTTATCAGGTTTCCCTTGTAGCAATAAAGAGTAAGGCTTCCACATTAAATGGTGAGGACAGCAAAACTCCAGAGCAAAGAAATTGGAAGGGGACAAACAAAACAGATGGATGAACAGGGTAGTAACGAACTCCATACAGATGTGGTATGCAATACAAGGGGTAGGCTGCACACTCTATAGTGCCAAATGAGGCAGCTAGTGGGACAGTCCCACTTTCATTTGTGCCTAATAAGCCTGTGATCCGACAGAGCTCTTGACACTCGCGACAGGCACCAATCTGTGTGCCCAAGGGCTGGAATTGGTGACTGATCGATGGAACGTTTCCAGATCATGTATCGCCACAAAGCTGGGCAGACCAACTTTCAGGGTCGCACTTTTGCCTGGAGGAAGATAGAGAAAGAGAGAAGCATGAAAGGATTAATTTCTATTATATAAAATCGCACCCAGAATAACAATCAGATAGCTTGCTTCTATTCAGTGGCTTTCTTGCCACTAGAGTTTCTCCAAGCATTAAGTATAACATTGAAATAAAGCAGCTCCAAATTGATGCACAGAATGATCCTAAAACCAATAAAATTATAAATTGGTAATCTGTTAAACTAAGTTGATTGACAATCAAAACATTGAGCAAGGATAGCCAGGTGAATTCTGAAGTAAATAATAGTGATTTTTTTTTAAAAAGAGGGCAACAAGACCTTGATGTAATGACACGTGAAAAGAGATAACATTGCTTATAGGTCAGCAGAATCTCAATAATGCACTAAGTGTCTCAGCCCAGATTATGTGTTCAAATCTCTATAGCAGCCTTGAACCTATAATCTTTTGCCTCAAGAGGTAAGAATGCTACACCATTGCTGTGTTCATATATTGCTAACACTAACACAATTCTTTTCAGGTTTTGTCGAGGAAAGGCTACCTTAGCGGAGGATACGATTCCAACGATGAATAAAGTACAGTGTTGTGATTATTGCCCCACGACCCATCAAGTCTGCTCCGCCATTCAAGCATGGCTGATCTATCCTCTCCTACATTCTCTCCACAGTACGTGTGCTTGCAACACTGTGTGTCTGACAGAGTGATCAGCAGCACTGGGGCTCCACAGGGGACTGTCTTGTCTCCTTTTCTCTTCACCATTTACACCTCACGCTTCAACTACTGCACAGAGTCTTGTCATCTTCAGAAGTTTTCGGATGACTCTGCCATAGTTGGATGCATCAGCAGGGGAGGTGAGGCTGCGTACAGGGCTACGGTAGGAAACTTTGTCACATGGTGTGAGCAGAATTATCTGCAGCTTAATGTGAAAAAGGCTAAGGAGCTGGTGGTAGACCTGAGGAGAGCTAAGGTACCAGTGACCCCTGTTTCCATCCAGGGGGTCAGTGTGGACATGGGGATACGAATTGACAATAAACTGGACTGGTCAAAGAACACTGAGGCTGTCTACAAGAAGGGTCAGAGCCATCTCTATTTCCTGAGGAGACTGAGGTCCTTTAACATCTGCCGGACGATGCTGAGGATGTTCTATGAGTCTGTGGTGGCCAGTGCAATCAGGTTTGCTGTTGTGTGATGGGGCAGCAGGCTGAGGGTAGCAAACACCAACAGAATCAACAAACTCATTCATAAGGCCAGTGATGTTGTGGGGATGGAACTGGACTCTCTGATGGTGGTGTCTGAAAAGAGGATGCTGTCCAAGTTGCATGCCATCTTGGACAATGTCTCCCATCCACTACATGATGTACTGGTTAGGCACAGGAGTACATTCAGCCAGAGATTGCATCTCATTCCACCGAGATGCAACACAGAGCGTCATAGGAAGTCATTCCCGCCTGCGGCCATCAAACTTTACAACTCCCCTCTTGGAAGGTCAGACACCCTGAGCCAATAGGCTGGTCCTGGACTTATTTCCTGGCATAATTTACATATTACTATTTAACTATTTATGGTTTTATTAATATTTAATTATTTATAGTGCAACTGTAACGAAAACCAATTTCCCCCGGGATCAATAAAGTATGACTATGACTACTATTCTTGCCGTAACCTTCAACATCCAAGAACCTATCGACTTCCACTTTAAATATACCCAATGACCTGACCTCCACAGCCACTTGAATTCCACAGATTCACCACCCTCTGGCTAAAGAAATTCCTCATCTCTCTTCTAAAGGGACATCCTTTTATTCAGAGGCTGTGCCCTCTGTTCCTGTACTCTCCCACTATTGGAAGCACCCCCTTCACACCCACTCCATCCAGGCCTTTCAATCCCCTTAGATCATCTTTGTAAACCTTCTCTGGACTTTCTCCAATGCCAGCACAACCTTTGTTAGATACAAGGTCCAATACTGCTCACAATGCTCCAAATGTGATCTATAAAGTTTATAAAGTTTCAGCATTTGATTCTTGCTTTTATATAATGTTCTAAACGTCTGAATCCTAACTTCCTTACTTTTCCGTTTGGTTCACCCAGCAATAAATAATAACATTCTGTTAGCTTTCCTAACTTCTAGCTGTACCTGCATCTGGTGGCTTGTCACCATTTAGATGTTCTTTTTTTCCCTGCCAAAGTGGACAATTTCACATTTTGCCACATTATAATCCATTTACCAGATCTTTGCCCATTCATTAGCTTCTATATCATTTTGTATGCTCCTTATGTCTTCTTTACAACTTATTTTCCTAAGAATGTCACAACAAATTTAACAAGTATACCTCTGGTGTCCTCATACAAGACATCTATAAACTTCATTAAATATCAAGGACACAGCATCCCTAATTTTCATTACTCCATCTTTGTCTGATGCACGTCAGATTACTGAACTCCTAGATCTGGAATTCCCTCAAACATTTATCACCTTGACCTAAACATTAGTGGCATTCTCTTGTTACCTAAAATTCTGGAGAATCCTTCCAAACAACATTACTATAGCAACTGTCACCTCCCAGACTCCAATAACTCAACAAAGTAGCTCACTACAAAATTCTTCTCAAGTCTCATTAGCCCTAGTCAATAGGCTTGAGCCAACCTTGTGCCACCCGCAACCCCGGAAAAACTAAAGAACATATACACAGTGAAAATATATAGTATCTAAACACACAAGATTCTGCAGATTCTGGAAATCCGGAGTAACAGGCACAAAATGCTGGGGGAGCTCAGCAGGTCAGGCAGCACCTATAAAGAGGAATAAATAGTTGCTGGTTCGGGCTGAGACCCTTCATCAGTCTCTTCATGAGTTGCTACAGCATTTTGTGTACAGCATCTAATCTATTCCTGTTCAGAACTTCTCTTGAGTAACTAAATACACAATACTTCTGTTTAAATAGGAAAATCCCAGTTTGTTATGCATTCTGAAGGATGAAACAACTTTTGAAGGTGATCATGATAGTCTATTGTTCTCAAAGAGCAGGATTTTGTTCTCCACTTTATCCTCCTTTGCTATAGCATTAACTCTTACTGTTAAGCTGGTACCACAGCCGTTATAGCTCCTCAGCCAAAAGACATTTTTCATGTCACCCTAAAAAGTCAGCTTGACTGCATGAGTTTTGCACAAAAAAATAGAATAACTAGGGAGCAAAATCCTTACACTTCAGTGCAGTACTTCCAGTCAGTGGATGTCATCAAAATTCTAAGTCTTAAAATTAACTGATTCCTATAAGGAAATACTACCTTTGAGCCCAGAGATTGCTTGGGACCTTTTAGTACATTGAACATGTTCCACAATTCAGTCTGGCAATGGTTGAACTAACTTGCATTCTTAGTCATCCAAGATATCTAATAATCTCAAACATAAAATTTGAAATGCCAATCTCAGTTTACAGAGAAAATATTCCCAGATTTCTAGCACCCTGTGTGAAATTGCTGCTCGTTATCAGCGCAGTAATCCGTGCTCTCATTTTAAAGCTGCTGTTCTGCATTCTTCCACTAGAGGAAGTAGTCTCTCCTTATCCGATCAGATTCTTTAATCATCTTAAACCTGCTGACTCTATCCCCTCGTAATCTTTTAAGAAAATTAAATATCTACCCTGGCAACTTGCTTTCAAAATGTAAGTCTTTTATCTCCCAGAATCATTCAGACACAAAGTCCTCTTCAGTGTACTGCACAGGACCACATGCAGTTACTGCAGATAATGTCTAAATGGAGCTGTATCCAACTGCAGCACTGCTTGCACCCCTTGGACTCCAAACTTCACACCTTTTAACTAAAGAGCTGAGAATGCTACCATTGAGCCAAAGATGAAGGGTCTCAGATCAAGACATCAACTGTTTATTCTCCTCCATAGATGCTGCCTGACCAGCCGAGTTCCTCCAGCATTTTGTGTGTGTTACTCTGAATTTTCAGCATCTGTAGAATCTCTTGTGTTTACTGAGCCAAAGATTCACTTCTGATTATTGAACCATTGGAAGCATTACCGCTGAGCCTTCAAAGCAATTTGTACATACAAACATTTGAGCAAACTCTCCAACAGGTCAGAAGAGGGTTAGTCTATTCTGAAGTAGAGGAAGAGGAATTCTGAATGCTTCAGTTCCGTCATAGGGATCAAGACAATTATAACACTCCTACCAGCCCTTAGCTGAAAGCAGCTGGTTCTGATGTTTAAAATGGTCACCCTTCTGCCCAGACCCTCATTCCTGGCCCATTTCCCCAGGCATTGCAGTGGACCTTTGCATTCCTTACCTTTTGTGTGTGGGAGTTGCCGAGTGGTCGGG